>NC_091950.1:293810372-294410372 GCF_031021105.1 Erythrolamprus reginae | reverse complement strand
TCAAGCTGATTGTCTATAGATTCCTGGATCTCCCCCACCCTTTTTTTTTTTTTTTAAAGATGGGAATCACATCAGCTTTTTCCCAGTCCTTGGTGATCCAGGATCTTTGAAAGATATGACTCAATGGTTCCAAGATCAGATCTGCCAGCTCCTTCAGAACTCTGGGGTGTGATTCATCAGGTCCCGGTGATTTGAACACATATAGAGTGGACAGGTGTTTTCTCACAGTTGTCTTGCTTATTTGTATTCCTAGTCTGTCTTTTATGGTTATGTTTTTGGTAGATTGGGCTACATTTTCTTTTTGCATGAAGGTAGATGCAAATAATAAATTCAGCAGCTCTGCTTTCTCTCTACTGCCCATTTTTTCCTTGCCATCTTCTCTTATTAGTGGACAGATTACTTCCTTAATTACATTCTGAGCCTTAGCTTTCCTGACTTCATGTTTACAAGTTTGTACTCTTTGCTACTGCCACATTATCCACATATTATACAGTGGGATTCCCAAAATAATATAGCAAGACAACCAAGGGGCAATTAATCACTATCCAAAAGTTAGAGAAGGGAACTAGAGGGACAACTATAATGGTGGTAATTCTTACAAATAGAGACGATAAAGGGCATTGAAGTTGCCAGAAGATTGGGTGAGAGTGACCATGTCATTTTGGAATTCAATATAATGCAAGCAATAGAACAAAATCAAGCCAATGTCTTAGGCTTTAAAGCTTAGACTTTTACAACTGGTTGGCCTTCAGATGTCCTACGATCTGCATAATAGTGAAAGAGATTGCTATTATTCTCTACATTTTCCTTTTTTAGTTGCAGAATTTTTTTCTTTTTTGCATTGTTTTCACTTAATTCCTATAGCAATGCTTACCTGTGTTTTACCAAAACCGAAACGGTGTCTTATAATTTTTTTGCCACCAAAAGAGGTACCAGTTCTTATTTTCAGTGTTGACTCACCTCACTTGCATTCATCATCCCCGGCCTCCTTTTCACTGCCAGAGGCTTTCAGGAACTTCCTTCTTGAAGGACTCTGTAACCAATAATAGAGCTCTGGATCAAACCAAAGCTCTGTTACAGAGCCCTCCAGAAAAGCCTTACCAGCAGAATAAATGTGGGAGATGTGTGACACCTGACTGAAAATATCAAAAGCTAAATAGTAGGGCAGCTCCACCCACCCATCCCCACCCTAATTTTACCTGTGCCCTCTGAGTGGCTGGGGTCTTAATTGGGACTTATTTGGGGGGTAGGGCCTATATTGGGTGCACATGTAAAAATCAAGCTAGGGCTTGCTTACTTTCTTAATATGTCGTATTTTGGGGAAAACAAGGTATTAGTACATGATACAGTGTGATGTGTTATTTTTCCTCAGCCAGTATATTGCAGAGCTGGATAATGATGAGTAGGATTGATGTAAGAACAATAGTTAGCTTCATGCCAAAAGAGTCCTAGAACCTTAGTTCAGTACCTTGACTACAACAGTACTCTGGCTGTTTTTGAATGGGGTCATTGCAAATTATTTATTGGTGAATAATTCACACACAGTGCCAATTGTTTTATGTGAACTGATATACTTAGTAGTAGCTCAGGTGCACTTGATCTTATACTTAAACAATCCTTGATCTGTGCATGTTGATGGCAAGATCTAATTCATAATACCTCAGCTTGAAATACATTGTATTGTAATGCCATGAAACAAAACCCAGACTAAATTGAATAGGGAGTAAAAAGAGTCAAGGGTGAGAATAATTTTCCTGAATTTCATTATACAGTAAAGTCTTTCTTTTTATCAAAAACGTGCAGAACAAGGCACATAGGTTCCAATTCATAACAAGCTTTGGTTTCCCGAATGCTTCAAAATCAGTAGTACGACTTTTTCACAATGTAATTTATCCATATTGAATTTCACTTTAGCAAAGCAGTTGTATACATGAAACATATTGCAATTATAGACAAGCTCTATTATGCAAGAGGAATTTTTTTTTTGGAAACTAGAAGAAATTAGAAGAAAGAGATTCCCACATGTATGTGAAAGTGTAGTTACTATTCCCTGTATGATAGTGACAAGTAACCTTCTGTGATGACACTGCTCCTGTGGCACTTTGGGACACTGGGAATATGAGTCTTGCTGAAACAAAGAGGAACTCTAACCTGTTTCAGGCATTTTTGAGTCATGCCACGGACTGCACTTGTTTAACCATTTACTCACCCAAGCAGAACGTATAACAATACTTAGTGTAACATATGAGAATTACAGCCACAGCCCACATCCAAATCCCAGTGCAAATGGGTCTCACCGTTAGAGTCATCTCATAATTAGTCATACCTTGCTTTGCTTTCAGAGGAAATACGGAGGAACCAGGGAATACTGGAATATAGGGCCCTCCATGTGCTCTGAGGTCCATACACGTTACAACAACCATAATGGAAAGATAAATTGTTCCCATACATTGCAAGAGTTGGTTTGTCTATAGACACATTCAACACTTTATAAAGGTTTTTTTTTTAAAAAAAAGGTGCAGATTTTTAAAATGAACATTTGTGCCTTGAATATACCAACAGTATGTTCATTATCTACAGATGACTCATTGTTTCTACAAAATCATGTTTGGATTCTGTTTATTAAAAATAAAAGAAGAAAAGAAATAAGTGATTTGTTTGGCATAAAAAGCTATATTTATAAACTGTGGCTATAGTCAAGTGTCCCTACATTATACATTTTCAGGATACAAATTTACAGTAAGACTATGTTAAAATTATTAAGATGGTATCACATCTGTTTTGAGCACCAGAAAGGTATTTGAAACACCAGTTGTTTTATATATCACTCACACAGGGGCTCCTTACCCAGGGCCTCAAAAGACAGGAAGAAGAATCAGCAGATGGTTCTTCTGTGTAGATTTTTCTGAAAATAATAAAAGTTGCACATGAACACATTCTGCAACTGTTATCCATTCCCAGAGATCTTGCACAGAAAGGATCCCCTTTAGACAATGCCCAACAATTAACAACTAATTGAAAGTAGTAGTAGCCAGTGAGATGGAGTGGGCCTCCTCTTGAAATACATTTCAGATGCCAGTGTTCTTGCAAACTCAGAGGGAACTGAGTGCAGAATTAGATCTTAATATTAGAAGTTCTAACAGTCCTACACACATGTTGTTCAAATCACATCAAAATTCCCAATCCACTCTTCCCCGAAAACAACTGAAAACGGACAATTATCATTATGTATGTGTTGTGATCATTGTTTTTTTTAATGTTTGTGCATTGGATTCAAACAGCAAACTGTGTGTACTTCAACTGTTATCACAATGTAGTCAAGAGATCTGTGTCTTTCATAATTTACACACATTGGTTCATTACAGCATAATATCAGTCTAGTGAAAACCAAGGGTGTGGTATTATAAGCAGTATTGGTAGTGCACCTAGATATTATATTATCTAACTTGAAAATATTTCTAAGATTCCCCCATTTTTTTTCCATGATAAAAATAGTTTTCACCAAACGTTGGTGGTGCACACGCACTACCAGCCACTCTTTGCACCACACCCCTGACCGTGATTGAAACGCAGGTTCTTGAGATTGTTGATTTTAAAAAGTTATTACAAAAAATTTCCATACAAAAAACTATTTTCATAGAAATCTTGCATTTCCACAAATAAATCTGAACATTCTTTTCCCTCTTGCTTTTTTGGATAAGGGAAAAAAAGGCTCAAGAGTGTTGCTCAATTAAACACCACTGATTGTGTTGAGAAATGCAGTCCAGTTTTTAGGTTTTCCACTTTCCCTGCTGGTTAGGCGGCCCATCTATACTTCAGCTACTTTTGAGAATGTCACAGGCTCCCTTGAGTTCATTTTGAAGCAGAAACAAGAGTTTTCCAGACCCCCCTCCAGGGCTACAAATTACACTCTTCTGCTATATCAAATGTGTACTTTGCTTCACAGTTAAAACAATGACAGAATTGCTTATAGTTAGGCATCATAAGGAACATCATCTTTAAGAAAAGAAATTGAGGGAAAACTCTTTTTTGTCTTATTTAAAATATGGCCCACCTCTTTGGGGTTCTCTCCAAGCTCCAACACACATGAATTATGTGATTTTTTTTTCTATTGGCATAGGTTTTTATCTTTATTCAGGTGAATGACACAGTGAGAGAAACAAAAATTGCAAGTAACACTTCTGTTTCCATTCTTCTATTTACGGTTTCCTTTTTTTCATGACTTTCCCTCTGAATAAGCTCCTATCAACTGGCAGGTCCATATTGACTTTGGTCAGCAATTATAAGATCTTCTATGCTCAAGAGTACAGGACAGAGTTAGGTTTTTCTTTTTTTTTCTGTGAATAGAGTTTTGAGCTATTATTTTTCAGAAACTCCTCTGGTACAGTAGTTACTTTCTTGAAGCTGTTTGATTGCTTCTTCAGTCCCTGGCAAATGATGCACTTCAAAAAGGAACCTGCCATTTCTCACTGTGACTCCAGAAAATTCCCATAGAACTTTTGCTTGTTACAGAAAGGTGGACCCCATGACAAACGGTGGAATGCCAACACCCCGACCCCTCCCTCCCCTGACAAATACGGTTGCTCTGTGATGCTTGTGATTCGAGTCTGGCCTTTGCAACTGCTTAGATCTCCGAGTCTCTAGTTCATAGACACAGCGGCATGAGGTAACTCATTTTATTTTGCACAGGTTGCATATTTCCACAGGAAACATTCTCGCAAACGTTGGTTTGGGGGAGGGAAAAGGAAAGGAAAGGAAAGGGGGGGGGAAAGCAACAGTTTGTGCTTGGGGTTGGGTGGTCTCCCAGCTCTATGCCATAGTTTCTTTTCCTGGCAACCTTCTGTCATTAAATGTGTGCATGTTGATAACCTCTTCTGTCTTCACAATTACAGGAGCCTGTGGTTTGTGTTTTAACCGACGTTGACATTTCAAGGACATTCTCAGCTCCTCTACCATGGCACTACAAAAGGACCTCTATAGGAGAAGTATAAGGGGGGAAATGAAAAGAAGAAAATAGAAAATCATAAAATTATTATTGTTGTTATTACAGTATCACATAGATTAATTCATCATTTGACGTTATTGATCAAGTCATTTATGTTCAATTTCTAGCTGAAGCTTAGGCCAACCTAGTAAGGGAAAAAGCTTGATAAAAATCTGCTCCCAAGTCTAATACTCCTTGTAGGCAACATTGCAAATTTTGAGTCATTTCTCACCTGGAATTATAAATCTTCTGATTGCTCAGTCCTCCCAACCCTGAAATGTATGTTGTGCTTCTGTCAAAATCTCCTCACAATGTTGTTGTATTTTAAATCTGCATCTCGTATGGTTAAATTGCCATCAAGCTGTTTTGGCTTTCTAAAACATTTTATTTTCTAAGTAGGTTCTAATGATGTACCTTACATATAAAGAGTTGATCCCATGTACTGTGTATTATTTGATGGTTTAATGAGGGGGTGATTGGATGAATATCAGCTGTTAATTGTACACATGAAAAGTGATGTAGCTGGAATGAAAAAAATATCTTTCATGTTCTGCTGAAACCCCTGCATCAATTATTACTGTTGCACAAATGGAAACTGTCAATGGATATTCCAAAAGTCATCAGTTGATGAATATACATGGCCATAGGTATTCTCAGGATAAACGTGCATTCAAACACCTCTTTTCATTAGTTGCTGCTAGCAAAGATCTTCAGACCATAACATTCTGAATCTTCAGAATAATGTCTAGTATAAATATTTCTTTTGTATTAAAAGGTGATAAGCTAAATTTATAATAGTACTGAATAATCAACAAAAAGGACCAAAAAGTTACACCCAAGAAAAGTTAAAATAATGACAAAGTGGAACAGATTTTTATATTGCAATTATCTATTTTAAAATATTTACTTTTCTTGGTTATGTATCCTGGAATTCAGCAATCGCTCACTCATGTATAGAAAAGATAATATTTGTATTTCAGGTTTGAAAGGGTTGATTGTTTTCTTGCAGATATTTCATTACATCTAAAATCAAGAGGGATCTTTTTCAAAATGCAACTGCACTATGGTTTTTTTTCCTTGAAGAAGAAGGTATTTTGCTTCTCATACAAGAGGCTCCATGACTTCTTGGATGAGAAATGAAACATCCTCTTCCTCAGCGGAAAAATAAATAGTCAAGTTGCATATTCAAAAAGCATATATGAGACAACTATAACCTGAATGACCGAAAATCTCCATAAACAACAGGAACCTTATCGTCATTCCCAACAAGGGAATAACAAGGAAACTAGAAATCAAATGGTTTGAGAGCATTATGCTCAGTATACTTTCAGGTGTGCAATACTTAAAACACTTTTGGAATATAGCCAGAAACAATTCAAACCTAAATTATTCCCTTGCATTGCAAATCAAAAGAAGCAAAACCATATCCTTTTGCTCTATGTAATCCTGTCAGGAATGTTAAGTATACAATGGTGTAGGAATTCCAAATGCCTTTGCAAAAAAAACCAAACAACCACCCTGCTCATCCTTTCAATGCATTGTTTGAGGCTCCCCCCTTGAAGTACATTGTAAAGTTGAAGAAAGTCCTGGGCTTTTGTTTCTTCGATCAAATTTCCATCAAATTTAATAAGACAAATCACCTTAAAAACTACAGGGAAATACATAATTGAGGCTATAGACTATATCTACTAACTATCAGGCTCCGCGAGTTGATACTACCATGGTTTTCATAAACCAAACTCAGGCTTTGTATACTTAACAGTAAGTAATCAGAAACAAGTAACCTGTCCATGTGATTTCATTTTTGTCAGGGTTTCTATGTTGTTTCAACACAACCAAGTGTATAGCACTTATAATACAAAGATTTGTTACTTTCGATTAGCATTTTGGCTGAATTATAGTAAACCCAAAAGGAGAAAAAGCCGACATTTGAAAATATATCTTCATGCATCCTTTATTGTTGAAAAAGCAGTCTTCGTATTTATACCTACACATATACAGATATGGGCTTATAACTAGGGTTCCATTTCAAATCAAATCCAAGGACTACTACAATCACAAGATATGCATTTTTTTTCTGCAGATATTTCTGCTGTTTTATCATACACTCCTCTACACTTTGCACTGGTTTCCCCAAACCAAAATTCATTACTACCCAATTAATTCACGACACAGAACAGCTTCCTGTGACCATCAAATCCTAAATCATAATGGTTATAATGAGCCAATTGTAATCCAATAAAACAACTATGGGGCTGTTGTGTTCTCTCTTCCTCTCCCCATATGTGTATATGGGTGGGGTGGGGAGAAGAGGGGAGGAGAAAGATGACATTCTACATTGGAACCACTACTTACTTCTGGTCACTATTGTATTCCAGGAAGTAGCAATATGCAGCACATGTACCTGCAGACAAGTTTAGTATCTATTATGAGTTAGATAGCTATGTATAAATTGTATAGACTTTTTCCATAGCTAGTTTTGCTCTTTCCCAGATGTCAAATTAGAGACTTTTTTTACTTTATCTTCATACTTCCTTTTGTGTATAGTGAATATATATCTTGATAAGCTGTCCCTGAATAATGGTGTGAAGGAAGCCCCATGCATAAAATGAATATTTTGCCACTCTTCAGAGCAAAAGTACTGACAGAATTACAATGTTCTGTGACCAGTTTTCCCACTTGTTTTTTTAGTCCAAAGTAGCCAGGTGTGACTCAAGTTTAAAATGTGTTATAGATATAGAAGCTTTTCATTGTTTCCCCTTCCCATTTTCATTTCGTATGGATAGATTATATGACACAGAGACTGATAAACAGATTAGCATATGGATGAATAAATAGATGGATAGACAATCCTTCAATGGGACAATAACAGCTGGGGAAGATATACGTATTAGATTGGGAAAAGAACAGAGAAGGAAAAGCTGAAACTTTTCTCTCAGTATTATTTTT
This sequence comes from Erythrolamprus reginae, assembly GCF_031021105.1. NCBI lineage: Eukaryota > Metazoa > Chordata > Lepidosauria > Squamata > Dipsadidae > Erythrolamprus > Erythrolamprus reginae. The sequence goes on along the minus strand of NC_091950.1, from coordinate 294,402,439 downwards.
TGGATTTATTTATGACACTCTGTCCCTGCTTGGATCAACATACATGGTGACATAGGAGATCAAGTATTAGGAAATTATTTAATTAGATCCTAGGAAAGAAGAAATGAAAGGGAACTCTATCATGAAAGTTCTGAATGATATTCATAAACGTATTTTGCACCTCATTTTTGCTTCATTAAATTCTACCCACCCAGCCACCAAACCTCCCAAAAGAAGGAACAGGATTTTAAAAAATGCAAAAGCTGGAGTGTCTCTAGAAGCTACAGCTGGCACAGAATGCAGCCATGTGGACATTTCTTGTGGTCTCTAGAGTAAGCAAGAGTGGGCTCCAGCCAGAATGCCCAGAATGGTCGTTCAGCTGGGGAAAGCGGAGTGCATAGCCCGTTCCGGTTCCAGCTGTTCATGCACGTGCGTGCACGAGCAGCCAAAGCAATGCCGGTAAAAAAAATTACTGGCTTTTTTGCTTCTGCACATGTGTGGAAGCAAAGAAGCCAGCAATTTTTGCTGCCGGAAAGATACGCGCACGCTGTTCCGGCTGCTGTCCATCTCTGGCCGCACCATGCCTGCGGCGCCTCTGCAGGCAAGGTAAGAATGGGCGGGCCACTTGCAGTGTGGCATGGTGGGCAAGAGTGGGTGGGGGGGGGAGCCACTGCTGTGAGAGGAACAGGGCTGGTGGAGCAAAAGGGGGCCGGCAGCTGCAGGCTGCGTTGCTGCGAGAGGCGCCGAGGGCAGGCAGGGTAAAAGGCGGCAGGGAGCTGCCATGACAGGTGCACGGGTGGGAGAGTGAACAGTGGCAAGCGGGGCGAACAGCAGTGGCAAGTGGCCACTTACCCTTTTTTAGGCTATCTCTGGTTTTCTTCGCATGCCCAGAAGCGGAAAAAAACCCAGAAATCTCATCCTCATGCGAGATTAGGCTTCTGCGCAGGGCACAGGGATGTGCAGGTGTGGGGGTGCACACTACCAGCCCATTCCAGTAGGGCTGGGAATGGTAGCCCACCCCTGAGATTAAGCCATTTTGTAGCACCATTGTGCAAGCTGCACTGGTTGCCACTTTGCTTCTAATACTTCCAATTCAATATTTCATATTGGTTATTATTCTTATGCCATGGATTCAGATTAATAATTAATAACATTTTTAATAATTATTATTTATTAGATTTGTATGCCGCCCCTCTCCGAGAACTCTGATGAACTATCTCACCCCATAGCATTGTCCCACCTCTTCCCCTGTGCCAGCAGAAGGGGCATGTTGTGAACCCTATCAATCATGGAATTCTGGCTGGAAGGAGCAGTACTTTTTCTTCTGTGGCTCCTACCCTATGGAACATCTTGTTTGATCTGAAAGTGGTTAAAGGACTGAGATAAGACTCCATATCTACACCATGTGTATCTTACTCCCTTCCTTGCCATCCTTGTTACTTTTAAGTCAATTGTAATGTTAATATTTATCATTTTATCTTGTTATTTACTCTTACTTACCCTAGCTTAAAGCAAAGAAGGACTAGGAATGATATGATAAGCAGTGTTCCAATATCTAAGGGGCTACCACGAGGAAGAGTGGTGTGTGTGCGTTATCCTATTCTCCAAAGCAACTGAAGGCAAGACAAAAAGCAAAAGATGAAAACTAATCAATGAGAGAAACAACCTAGAACTAGAGAGAAATTGCCTGACAGTTGGAACAATTAATCAGTAGAACAACTTGGCTCCATAAGTTGTGGATGTTCCAATATTGGAAGTTTTCAAGAAGCGATTGGACAATGATTTGTCTGAAATGGTATAGGTTTTCCTGCCAACTAAAAGCCCTCTGGTCCCTTCAAACTCTGTTTATTTTACTTGCTTGTAAGCTGTCTAGAGTCACCTCTGAGTGAGTTGGGCAGTATATAAATTTAATAAATAAATAAATAAATAAATAAATGTTTTCTATTTATTAAATGTTTTATTGCTCAAACTAGGCAAGGATATCTATGTTGAATAAATTCTCTGCAGCGTTAATTTTACAATATGTAAGTGCAGTAATTATCATATAAAAGAAACTAACATATTCTAAAATATTATTTGACTAATGGAAGGTTAAACAATTAGAGGATTGTTTGTTTGTTTATTAGATGTTGCAAATTTCTTTAATATTCTTTTTTCTCGTTCCTAACAACTCCATTGGTTTGCTGGATACATCTTGCTAGGGGCCTCTCACCTTTGGTAGTGCTAGCACCATTTGGTTTTCCAGATCCCTGCAATATCAAGTGTCTCCACACACATAATAATAGATCATATTATTTATATTGACATGAAGACAACATGTTGTGTAATTATTTGATATACGTATAAATAATATTGGAGAAGAGAAAGAATACCTATATTGTAACTTCCCTTTTTTCTTGTTTTAATTTTTGAACGACTCTGACATTGTTTCCCTTCTAGTTTTCTTAAACAAAGCTATTCCATTTTTCCCATCCTTAATACTAATTTCTTTACTTTAAGGAAGTTCATATAAAATTGACAGTCAAAATTTAGTAGGAATCTACAAGCTTTACTCAGAAGTTTATTATTTTGCAGAGCATATGGTATTTGAAATATTGTTGTTTAAAAAAACTTTGGTATTTATACCTAATGTGAAGGTCAGTGTTCTACCATCTATTAGGACATCTGCATCAAAGTGCTTTTCATGTTTGTTTGCTTTGAGAGTTGTCAGACTTTCCTTAGTCCTTTTTTTCCTAATAAGCTTCTGATCACCATTACTCCAAGAATATAAAATAATGAGGATGTTAGGAGCTGATAGTCCAGATCATTAAAGCCAAGCAAGAAATGTGAGCTATTACATAATTGTTAAAATGAGTAATGCATTGTAAAAAAAAAAATCCCAATATTTATTTCAGTTTTAAATAGGTATCAGATGATATACATTTCCTTAATGACCACTGATTTTTTAAGTGGATTTTATGCTTGTGATCTTCATTGTGTATGGCAATATTTAGGGATTGGTTTATCTAAAATTATTAAAATAGTACATCTGAGAAGGAAAACAGGTAAACCTAGATAACTCACAACTTATAATTCACCTAATACATATAATTTTAAAACCAGATCAGTTTCTATTTTAACACTATTATAATTAATCATTCCATTTGGGGCGAGGGGCTCAATGGCAGAAAACACTTGTGAAAAGCCTTCACTTGTTTATCAAATAATCCAAAAGATTAATTAAGCTCAAGATCCAGAATTTGCCAAGAATAAAATTTTTAAAAAGAGTCTTTTTCAAGTAGCACAAGATTTTAAGGCTGTGGATGAGTGGAAGTCTTAGAAACTGCAGAAATTCTATGTAAGAAGATTGAAAGGAATTTTTTTTCTAGAGTAATTTCTACTGGCTTTCCTGTTTATAAACTTGAATTATTTTACCAGTATGTCACTGGTTTGTGCAATAAGTAAAAGAAGGATGTTCCTGATAGAACCAGCCACAATGTTCTCTTGAAGAACTTAATACTCTTAATTGGAAGATAATAAAATAAGGCCTAGATATCTCTTAATGTGAACTTTCAGGTCTGTTGATTTCTAACCTTCTTTCTTGGACCAAGAGTATTTTATGTTGAGGACAATCGTGGCAAGAATGCTCTGAGGATAAGTGAAGTCTTATCTAATGCCAACATTAGGTTGCTGCTAACTAATGACCAAAGGTTTGTCAGTGATGAGTAATTACTAAGGATCAACTGAGTGAAGACCTTTGAGTTTTGCTGACTCACCTGTGGATCTAGGTTGGGGTTGATGGGATTGCACTTGTTTGGTTCCATTCTTCCCTCTCAAAAAGATCTCAGAGGATGGTATTGGGCAATTGCTGAGCTGCCTCGTGGGCTCTCTTTCATGCGGAATTCCACAAGGTTTCATTCTGTCTTCCTTCCTTTCAACATGTATATGAGGCCACTGGGGGAAGATAATGAAAGAGTTTGGGCTGTGGTGTATCAAGAGGTAGAAGATACACAGCCCCTTTTTTTTCTTTTCCTACTTGTCAAAGCAAACTAGTGAAGACACTAATATTTCTTAGGGACATACATGAAGGTCAATAGTTGTGCAGAGACTGGACAAATAAAGGATGATGCCATTGTTATGAAACTCATGCTATTTTGCTGTAGATTTTGCAGTAAAGTTTTGTTTAATTAAGGAAGTGGGCAGAAGGAGTGCAGTAAGAGAGTAATTCTGGGAGTTCTTCCATGTTTTTAGGATTTTGGAATATGAGACCCTGTATTATTTTGCAAGAGGCTGTTCCTATTCCATGAGGACTATTATAGGATCATTCTAAAAACAGCAAGACACTTGCACTGGAAGTTGGCAACTTTGGTGATGGCTGGAATCACGATAAAATAGATGACTTGCTATTTAAAAGCTTACTGACTTGCTATTTAAAAGTCTTTGGAGAGGGGTGGCATACAAATCTAATAAATTATTATTATTATTATTATTATTATTATTATTATTAATATTATTATTATATATTTAAAAAAATCTCAAGTCACTCAATGTTCCAAATAGTGTGGAACTTAACCACTCTCTATTAAACCAGAAATGTAAGAGAAATTTAAGAGTTATGTTTGTATTCTTTGGATACTTTAAGATCTGAACTGCTAACAGTTTGCTATCATGCAACTGACTCCATTACAATGTCAACTTACATAATTATTAGAGAGTGATTTCAAGAAATGTATGAAACTGTGGAATATATTGGAAAATATATCTGAAAGTTACTTGTAATATTCTGAAATTAGTAAAAAAAAAATTGGAAAAGATAAGTTATACACAAGACTTCTTGGATGCTCAATTAACTCAGCATAATTTTGAATCAATGAATCTATTTGTACAATGGATGTGAAAGGAGAGAGAGAGAGAGAGAGAGAGAGAGAGAGAGAGAGAGAGAGAGAGAGAGAGAGAGAGACTATATCTTTAACCACAGTCATGAATACATACACTGTTTGTAAACATTTATTAATTTACTAAATGTATTAGGAAAGAACATTGTGATTGTAAATTGCTAAATTGAAATGCCCAATTTGGACAATCAATTCTTGATGGCCTTTTTCCATGTCTAATAAGGGAATGTTTCATGAAATATGTCTTATTGTTTCTTTAAACACAGAATTTCTATATTCTGCTTTTTAGAACAATGTAAGAAGCAAGATGTTTTATCTAGCAGAAGAGGACAAAGATTATTGGGCCCACCTGTAGCACATAATATGACTTTCATTATTATGTGTCTTCCATGAAGATCTTCCTCTGATCCTCGATAAGAAACAACTTTGTATCAAGGAACAAAGGGCAGAAAGCAATTATAAGTACTAGTCAGCATCCTAACATAGAACTGTTGTCTTACACATTAATTTCATCTGTGATGCTATGATAAACAGATTGACTTTCACCATGCAATAAGCCTATTTTTCCATCAGGGGAAAAGATTTGCATCAGCTGGTGTATTATCTTTTTAAAGCAAATATTTCTTAGAAACAGTGTTGCAGGAATGCTCAAGTGGGTTGGATAGCTTTATTAAATATTACTATATAACCAAGATTTTTTTTAAGCCAAGGGTTAATTCAGGAAAAAATATGAAGAATTATTTAGACTTGCTATTTTCATATTTTAAAAATAGGCATACGTATCTACCTGTAAAAAGATTTTTTAAGGAATGTACTTTTAAAAAATAAATTCACAAATGGTCCCAAAGAATAAACCACTTGGGTTTTGTCCACAAATTCTTTCTGTACTGGAAGAAGAAGCAAGAGAGGTAAATGCTGAGTTTCTGAGCAGACAGGCCTCTCCAATTTGTATCCTCAAATTGAATACATATTAAAATAGTATAATCTGTTTTTTACTCAAGATTATTTCTGGCTGTATGGTAATGGAACTAAAGTTTAAATTAAGCCTAAAATAGATTCACTCACTCACCCACACAATCCATATGTACATGTTTACTATCAAACCAAGGGCAGCAAGTAGCAACTCATAATGGCGTGTGCTGTATTAGACTTATCAGACTTTCGGTTGCAAAAATGTGGCAACCCACAAAGAGAAATAAGAAAAGGCTTAGTGTCTCTTCCATATTATATCTGTCCAGCCCATCAGGTCCCATTAGTTAGGGGTTTTCATTCAATAGGAGCATGAAAAAGGGTCTTATCAGTAATGGCTCCTTTTTAATGAAACACTATTCACTTATAGCTGGTTCCCAACTTGCTGCTTTCCTGTGGTTTTGTTGGGACCACAGAGTAAAATCAAGTGATTGTGTTGTTGCTGTCTTGAGGAGTAGGGTGGGATTTTATGAGTTTTATTATATGATAGATTTTTTAAAAAAAATGTGATCTGCCTGCATTACCTATTCATAGGTTTGGTGGTTATATAAATTTGTTTAATAAATAAATGATAAAATAACCTTATAATAATAGTAATCTTGATTTCATGACACAGCTTGATAGCCATAGGTATGCCTTCACATATCTTCTTAGGATCAGACACTGGATCTGATCGTTTGCAATGAATGATAAGGTGCAAAGAAATAGCATAATGATCATTTGAAAATAGAAAAAGGTCTTGGGATGAATCTGAATCTCTCTCACACACCAAAATGCCTAATTTGCACAATTGTCATTAAAGTAGAAGATCTTATTTTCTTTCAGATTGTCCAAAGGCAAATGCATTACTGTGAAAAAAAAAGTTTTAAAAGTTTCATTTTTTTCAAGGCTAGTAAAATATACAAGGTGGAAGGGCTCTGCTTTTGTATTTCACATTGATATTATATCATAGTTTTAGCCTTGTTTTCCTTTGTGTAATTTAAGAATACTTTTATTAATGTTTTAATAATGTTTTCCTAACTGTTTCTCTGAGTTAATTTTTTCTGTCAAGAAGCCATTTGTCATCTTGGCTATTGCTTTAAGAATACAACACTATATGTGATATAAATAAGGCATTAGTTTCATATACATGAGTAGAATAGCTTGCACCACAGCAAATCAACTACATCAACTGTAAACAGATGGGTAATTGTTTAATGCAACCTTACTTTCTGAATATGCTTAGTGAATGTCTACTAAGTGCCAGCATAAAGTTACAGGCACGGACTGAGTCATTTGCTAATAGAAGCAATTAAAAATGAAAATTACTCTGTACTTATCTCAGAAAACAAATGTGCTGTTAATATATATGCTTTCCAAATAGATAACATAACAGTGTTTCTTTGAATTAGAAATAATAAGGCAAGAATGAAATGGTATATGTAAAAATGAAAATAAGGATGCAAATATTTTAAAATATTGACTTGAATTTGAAGTGGTTTTCAAGTGTATTCCTTGGCTACAATACAAGCCAAGAGAATGCAATGTAGTATTTCCAACTTAAGGTTAAAAATAAAAAAAAGACCAACTTGGACATTTTCCTTTGATGTTTGATAAGTTCCACGGCTGTATTTTTTACTCATTTCTTATACTAAAGCTTCAAAGCAGCATTGCCTCAGCTGATATCTATTTTTTATGTTAATAAGGAACAGACAGTTCTTTAAACCTTAATAAATATAATATTTGAAGGTTGAATAAGGAAGTAAGCATCAGAATCAAAGTTCCTGTAATAAAAGTTATGCTAGTTATAACTTAGACAATATAATTGTAATGTAAAGATAAAATAATTTAAGATAAAGCTGATAAATTAGGAAAGTCAATTTGGTGTAGTGGTTAAGTAGCTAGAAGCCAAGAGTTCATGAGTTCTAGTCCCACTTTAGGTACTAAGCCAGTGAGGTGACTTTGGGCAAGTAACTCTTTCAGCCCTATGTAAGATGCAAGGGCAAACCATTTCTGAAAAGCTTAGCCAAGAAAACTTCAGAGACTAGTTCATTTTCAAGAAGTCAAAAAGTATTTAAATACATTAAAAAAATCTAAAAGCCATTAAGAATCTTTGTATTTTGTATGTATGTATGCATGTATATCTATATGTAGAGACGTACTGCATATGTAGATGTATACAAACACACAAGTTTACTTGTATTCACTATATGAGAAAAGATTACTCAACCACACAAGGAGTGAACATTTTTTTTAAATAATAATAATCAGGTATGTATTTTGTATCTCTATATTAATTTTAACTTTCAACCCACACAAAACTTGGTTATCGTTGCATATTCATCCTAAAGCATTCTCAAACATATATATTATTTGTAAAACATAGATTTATTTGTTCATCCATGTCTGATTTATGGGGGGAAAAGGAGGGGTCTTAATGGAATCAAAGTGCACTGCCAATTTTGCTAAATTGTAACCTAGTTACAAAAACAGCATGAAAGATGGACCATGAATCCTTTGGTCTTTTCTAATTCAAGAACTGATTAAAGAAAAAGAACAATAATGACAACAACAATAAATACAAATTTCCAAAATTACTTGTTTGCTTTAGATCTGGGTATTTTGTGATGATGTCATAGAAACAAGACTGAAAATTTTCAGGCAACCAATATTACAATGGTGGTATGATTTAACAAATTTACTCTGATCAAGGTGCATATGCCTTTCTTTTTCAAAAAGCATATACAGTGTTCCCTCGCTTTTCGCGGGAGATGCGTTCTGAGACCGCCCGCGAAAGTTGAATTTCCGCGAAGTAGAGATGCGGAAGTAAGTACACTATTTTTGGCTATGAACAGTATCACAAGCCTTCCCTTAACACTTTAAACCCCTAAATTGCAATTTTCCATTCCCTTAGCAACCATTCAGATTATTACTCACCGTGTTTATTTATTAAAGTTTATTAAAAAAATATTTATTAAAGGCAGACAAAAGTTTGGCAATGACATATGACGTCATCAGGTGGGAAAAACCGTGGTATAGGGAAAAAACCCACGAAGTGTTTTTTAATTAATATTTTTGAAAAACCGTGGTATAGACTTTTCGCAAAGTTTGAACCCGCGAAAATCGAGGGAACACTGTATACACAAATCATAGATATTGATGGGAATCACTGTATGGTTTTGAAATTTTTCCTAGATTAAGAAAATCTAAAACACATATTTGTAGCTGAATTGCATTACAATAGCAATATATCATTTCATATTTCACCAATTCATTTTTTTTATTTTTTTATTTGGTGCATAGCTGTGTTTCTTTTCTTCTTCTTCCCAAAGATTTCATTAATATATATTTAAACTGAATGTTCAGTGATATAAATATCATTTACATATTATTGTATCTACGTATGTGTTCACACATAGAAGCAGACCAATAGATTTTGATGACTATTTGGTAAAGAGGGATTTAAAAAATGATACTGCAGAGAAATATAAATGAGACCAAATCAAAAAGTGGTATGGAATAGACTTCAGCCCATGAAACATCATTTTTCACTTTATAAACAGACTGAAAAAAGATGCAATGATCATTTTTAAACTAAACTCTTCCACGGTATTATTAAATTAAGGTGATGGTGATGGTGACAACAACAGGCCCGCCTGTGGGAGAAGTGAAAAGCAATGCACACTACTATTCTTCAAGACCTCTGCTGATCTAAGAAAAGGTGAGAGACAGCAGCATAAATCCAACTGACATCAGGAATTGTGATTTAGCACCAAAAAGTGAATTATATCTACAACTTTCTGCAGTGACAGTCATCAAATGAGAAATATTTCTGACCATATCAGGCCCAAACCAATTGATATATGTAATCAAGGAGAAAAGTTACAAACACCTTTTTCCTAGCAATGGCTGCATTCACGTGATCAGCTGCTAATGACTGGCAGATAACAGCTTAATATATTCAATTCAATTATTTAAAGAGAAAAGAGCTGCTATGATCAATCTGATTATTAACTTCTGGAATTATTTTCATGAGAATGTAAGGAAATCATTAACTCTAGAACTGAGAAGTTATTCACAGGGGGTTGGCTTCCCCAGAGAACCTTCTCCTCACAGAATTCAAAGCAGCAAGAAGTTGGTTAGACAGTCTGATTTGTGCATCTGATAAAACTGTAGGCCAAGCAATCCTTGATAGCCCTTAAAGTGCCACAAGATTTTTGATTGATTAAATTGTTACAGACTTGCATGGCCTTGCAACTTCATCAATAACATGAGCAGTGTCTATTCATTTTAAGAGTAGTTATCACTGAGCCTCAGAATCAGCTTAAAATGTTGTAATTAGTGTTGGGCGAACCGAACTTCGCAAAGTTCGAGTTTGTACCAAACTTTACGAAGTTTGGTACACCAAACCTGAACTTTCCCAAAACTTCGGCAAAAGTTCGCGTTCGGGAGAATGCCAAGAAGCGCCGCTGCCCAGCTATCGCCTTCCAAAACAGCCGGGTTGCTTCTCTGCATTCTCCCAAATGCCAAACCTGGAGGTTCAGCAAAAGTTCAAGTTCGGGTTCAGGAGAATGCCGAGAAATGCCACCGTCCAGCTGTCACCTTCCCAGAAGAGCCGGGGAGCTTTCAGCCGGTCAGGAACAATGTTCCCTCTAATTTTTTTTTGGTGTGGGCAGAAAAGTATAGTGTCTGAGCGACAATCCCTTTGGGACTGGGCGGCATAGAAAAATAAATAAATAAATAAATAAATAAATAAGAAAAAAATTCCCTTCTTTTTTTATTAAAAGAAATTAATAATAAAACAAAACCAAAATCTATTACTATTATTATCTTCTCTTTTTCCATCCCTGTCTCCTCCCCCCTTGTGTGTGTGTGTGTGTGAACTCTTGAACCATTTCCAATTAGAGGTGAGCTATTGGAAATGGTTCAAGAGTTCACACACACACACACACACACAAACGGCTGGTTTTTTTTCCTCTGTTATTATTTGGGTGCTTTTTACCATATGCTTTAAATCAAGAGTCATTTCTCTCTCTTTCTCTCCCCCCTCTTGCTCTCTCTCTCTCTCTCTTGCTCTCTCTCTCTCTCTTTCTCTCTCTCTATTGTTTCTTTCTCTCTCTCACTTTCTTTCTATCTCTCTTGCTTTCTTTCTCTTCTCTGTCTTGCTAGCTCTCTCTCCCCCCTTTCATCTCTCTCTCTCTCTTTTGCTTTCTTTCTCTTCTCTCTCTTGCTATCTCTCTCTCCCCCCTTTCATCTCTCTCTCTCTTTCTCTCTTGTTTTCCTTCTCTATTGCTTTCTTTCTCTTCTCTCTTTTGCTATCTCTCTCTCCCCCCTTTCTCTCTCTCTCTTAGCAGCGGCATTGGGCAGTAGCCGTGGGGCAGCGGCAGGGTGATCAGCTGTGAGGCGGAGCTCCGAAACTGAGGCACCGATGGCGAGGGGGCTGCGACTCCGAGAGTGCTTTTTCCGAGCGCTTCGGGAACGCCTGCCCTGCCTCTACTGCAGCCACCTTGCTGGAAGTCTGGGACGAAAACGCTCCCAGCGAAGGGGCTGCAAGAGGGGCGGGGCGGGCATTACCGAAGCCCGTGGAGAAAGCCCTCTCTTGCAGCCTCCTGGCTGGCAGCGCTTTCGTCCCGCAGCCGCCACCGCCGTGAGAGAAATCATGCCCCAAGGCAGGAGGCGGCGGAGGAGGAGAGGAGGCAGATCAGGCGGGCGGGGGACAGGGCGGAGAAGTTAGGGGCGCGTTTGGCCGGAGGCACCATGGGGAGGCAGGGGCGGCCGCGGCTCCCTTTCCTCTTACTGCCGCACCTCCACACCCCCGCACCCCCGCGAGCTGGCAGGGGGATGGGGAGCGTGCGCCCATGGAAAAGGGCGCGCATGGGGTATTTTGGGGTGCACGCGCACGCATGCAGCTTACAAGGAACAGTGGTCAGGAGGTGCAAATGGAGGTGGGAAATCCCAATAGGGGATTCCAGGAGCTTTGACATCACAGAGACGTCCTTCCTGGCCGGCCAAAATGGGGACTCCAGGAAGGATGTCCCCGTGACGTCTAAGCTCTGCCCCTGGAATCCCCTATTGGGATTCCCCCCTCCGTTTGCGCCTCCCGACCAGCCGACAGCTCCCCGGTTCTTCTGGGAAGGTGACAGCCAGGTGGCAGTGCTATTCGGCGTTCTCCAAAACCCGAACCCAAACTTTTGCTGAACTTCCAGGTTTGGCGTTCAGGAAAATGCCGAGAAGCACCCTAGCTGTTTTGGAAGGTGACAGCCGGGCAGCGGCACTCCTCAGCTCCTCGAGTTCGGGTTTGGGTATAATTTGGGTTTGGGTTCGGCACCAGACCTAAACTTTTATGGCAAAAGTTCAGGTGCCAAACCCGAATCCGAGCTTTGTTGGGTTCGCCCAACACTAGTTGTAATGTTTAGGTTATAAGATAAGAAATAGCCTTTAAATTAAACAAAGACAAATCTCTAATGATAAAAGAAGAAAATGAAAATGCACACAGTACTACATGTATTTAGAATGAAGTCGTTATATGGTAAGGCTGTGCAGTACTTCAAATGTGATTCCAAGAATGTGTTTCGTCGGACATGGTGATACAAACATAATACATGACTGTAAATCTTTCATACAGCTGCCCAGAGAAGGTCCAAATTCCATTAACACACAAACACATACAGCAACTTAGAAGAGTAAGTATGTTTTCATTCACATGCACAAACTAGCACATTTTCTGAACTGATCCAAAGTGCTGCGTTCTCTTAATAATATGCATCATGTAGGTTTTTATAAACCAGAAGGGCATAATCCACGTTGGGCATTCAGCCGAAATGCATCAGGGCAGAAATTTGTACTTGCACTAGCTTGTAGTACTTCCACTATCTTCATTCCAGTGATGTCCAAAATGAAGAACTCAAGTAGGTTTCTGCCTACACTAAACTGAAAATGTTTAGAATGCCAACCTCCCAATAATTATGAATATTTCTAGCCTATCTGAGATGAAATGTAAATCTTATCATCATCATCACCATCATCACCTTCATCTGGGTTTCTAACTCAAAAAGGCTTCTATGTATGGTTAAAGCTGTGTAGAACTTTCCTTTAAATATGTATGTGAAACATGTAATCATCAGCAGTGAAAGAGAAGAACATCATTTAGTAAGTCCTTGAACTGGATTTGGCACATGTCCCTGATCTCTATTCATTTCCATTCAAATTATTATAACCAATGCTCAGTTTTAAGGTAGAATCTATCATATGCACAGCCATAATCTCCCACTATTATAGCTCCATGTAGAAAACACATACAGGTAGAGCATTGTGTACCATTAATGAAAGAAAAGATCAGTGCTATATTACAGAAGTGTTTGAACAATTCAAAATTACTTAATATATGAACTGAGTTGTAATATTAAGTCATTGTAAAAATCATGTTTATATATATGCATATTCATTCAATGCTTAGGACGGTAAGTCATGCTGTTCACATCATATTCTCATATATCAACTAAAGCTGCATCTAAGCAATTTAAATGCAACTTCAACTGTATTACAAAGCTCACAATAAAATGTTTGAACTTTATATATAAATAAAAATAGTTTTTTATAAAAAATTACAGACCAAGAATACAAAACAATCACTCATTTCTCACATATTGTTTAAAAAGGATAAAGCCATTATGATGTATACATTCATGAGTAAAGTCAATTTTCTAAAAAAAGTTCATTTTAATTACTAAAAACTTCAAAACTATCTTGACAGAATGAATTCATCCCCCATAATTAGCAAAAAACTAAGTTTTCACTCATAGCATAATTTAGTTAAATACATACATATTCAAAGAACTGATAAGAACTTGTGACCTCATCCATTTTTTTAAAAAAAAGTTAATATCAATATTTCTTCTAACAGAACTTTGAAAAAATAATATATGTGTTTTATCAATGAAAAAAGCTAGATAATTAACTATAGATACTTACACCACTGAACTAGGTATAACTGCATACTAAATAAATGTGGTACAAGTAGGATTAATCTACAAGTACAAATTCAGAAGTCCCCAAACTGTTAAAAATTATGAGAACTATTAAGCATAGCATCTGCAAAAGAAATATATATTTTTTAAATACATATACCTTCTGTGTTTGTATGGATTTACTATACATTTTAATAATAATAGTGCCAAAATAGGTATTTAAGGAGGTCACAAGCTCCTCAGATGTGCAAAACATATTTTCGCCCTGTTTTTAAATGTATATTCATAGCAATCCATATAAATAAAAGACACGTTTGCTCATTTTACGCATTACATATATGCAGATAAGTACTGAAACAAAACTTCTATGGATGCTTTTGTCTCTTTGAAAAAGTAATCAGCCATCCAGTTGTTGATCCAGTATCAAATAAGTTCCAAAATTTACACTTTAAAATTGGAATCTGTCCAAGTTACAGATGATAAAATCATAATCAATAGTAAATCCTTAATATATTGACTTAATGCTTTTCCAGATGCTATCATCATATGTTGAAGAGTTAACACTTTCCCGTAAGAACATAGAAAAAGATGCTTTTTAGACTTCTGACTTTGGACTGATAGAAAGTTGATTCAGTTAATACTCAGCTCTATCTGTAGGAGGTTAATTTTGTTTCCAATTAACAGATTTCACTTTCTTCTTCATCCATAAAATTAACTGCAGTGAACTTCCAGGAGTAAAAAGGTGTCTTTTTTCAAGCTTGAATAAGAGGAAAAATAGTCACTTGTCCTGAAAGCTGGCTACAATTAAAAATATTGACGACACATTAAAAGTTGCAAAGATGAAAACTTCAGCGCTCATTCCCTAAGAACTTTAATGATGTGAGCAAAACTATGAACGACATCAGAATGGCTTTTCGATTGGTTGCCCAAGAGATTGTGACTAGACCATAATTGCAGAATTAAATGTGAAAAGGGCAATATTTACCTTCTCCAACTGAGCATTTTTTTTGGATTTGTACAAAAACTCCCCCACTGCCACAAAGACGGAAAGTACCAATCCTGCTGCCAAAACAATGAAGATGCCACCAATGTTTTGTACTCCAAGGGCACTGGCATCTTTGCTTTCCTCTTCTGGACAACCATTTCCTCGCCACCATTTCTCCTTCATCATGTGCAGCTTGCCTTCCTCTTGCAAGTGAAGAATGGCTATAGTTATCTTGTCTCTGTAGGGAGACCCTGCAGGATAGAAGAGGGAGAACATAAATTACCAAGGAAGGTTCTTAAAAGCATGGTCACTGGCAGAACATTACTAAAGTGCATCTGTTGGCAGGAGAAGTCTCATTTGATAGGAAATTTTGACTGCTTTGGGAAAAAAGGAACATTTTATGCTCAAGGCCATTGGGGGTTCATTTTTCATGCACCTGCTTTTCAAGATCGAATTCAAGAATGTGATCTTTAATATAAATAATGCCCTGACGATGTGATTTTCCCTTTTCTATATTTGAGTCCATCATAGGATATATTGAAATGTACTTTGCCTCTAGTGGCTCTTTCATCCAGCAGGAAATGTTTAAAAAGATGAGATAGTGCTTCTCTCTATTTCCATATGTAGGAAATGACTACATACTTTAGTGTTCTTCCTCAGTAGAAACAGAAAACTATTTCTCCCTGAATGCCAATCAGATCTGTCTTTGACCTCATTGCCACTGCTTCTTGGCCACTAGCATCCATAGAGAAGATTCTTCTTTTTTAGAATCATACGAAAGAAAGATTCTTGCTGTATTTGGTTAAGAGTGGAAGAAGATATTACTGATTCAGTGTGGATTACTGGGGAATTCTTGGAATTTAAGTCCATACTGTTTAGGGTTGCCAAGGTGCAATGCAGGGATGAGTAAAGAAAATCACTTCTGCTTATCGCTTTTAGCCACTACTGGACATGGGCATTTACCTTTGAGTAAATATGTCGAGCGTTACACAGGAAATTATTTTGCACTGGTATCAGACATGTTTGTTGCTGCATAGCATAGCACTGCATATGTTTCAATGTCAATTGAATGTAATCTAGATTTTCCCTACCTCCATCCACATACACTACCAAAACTATGTGTGTGTCAAGGATTGCCCACTCTTGATTTACTGCCAGAAAAGAATATTATCTTCCTGATGTCCAGATGCTACTCAGCTATATTTCCTGAACTGCAGGGCAAATACAAGGGAGCTGGTTATATTAACGGAGATCTCCTTTCCTAAAATATGCTCTTTATCCTACTCTAACATTGTTTTTCTTTCAGTATCTGCCATATTTCAGGTAAAGCGTTAAAACATCTAATAGAACCTGATAGACTTCACCCTTTTCAGCACCTTTCTAAATCATTCAGAGCAAAGAGTGGAAGGAATATTGATCAAATTTGCAAGATTAATGTCATAGAGGACAACATCACAATTCTAAGTAGGAGCTTTAATACTGGGTCAAAGATGGGACTAAATAGTAACAGACTTTAGGTCCTGAATTTAAACAAGAAAAATCAAATGTCTAGATGCACGATTGACATCACTGCATATGATTTAAAGATTCTAATAAACCACCAGCTGAATATAAGTAGGCAGCAGCTTAGAAGACCAATGAAATATTGGACTGCATTTGCAAAAGCACTGCAGCCAAGTCAGAATGCAACAATGTTCTAAATACAACACTTTAAAAGGGATATGGAGAAGGCGCTGTTGGATCACAGAGAAGTAACCATGGTGATAAAGGGTCCGAAAGCTAAATCCTATGAAGAAGGCTTAAAAAAGAACTAAGCATATTCAACTTCCAAAAGAATAGAGTCTTCCTTTTATTCATGTATATTTATTAAATTTATATGCCACCCATCTCACCAAGAGGGGACTCTAGGCATTTTATAATCAAATAAATGCAACAAGATAAAACATTAAAATGTTAACATAATTAAGGTTAACATTAAACTGATTTGCAATTAACAAAGATAGCAAGAAATGAAACATGGTGCAGAGGGATATATAGATAGTATCTATATCTATATCTTTATAACGGTAGATGATAAAGGTCTACAAGTAAAAGGCTGTCATGTACAAGAGACAGAGGACATATTCTTTGTTGTAACTCAAGAGTAGTTTAAAGGCTGATCAGTTGAAATTAATAGAAAAGAGATTCAACATGAATATTAGGAGGAACTTGCTGAAAGAAGGAGATGTTAATTGTTGGTGGAGTCTATCTACAGCAGTAATGTACTCTGCCACCACACTAAAAGTCTTCACACTGGAGCTAGATTTGTTGAACATGATTTAGTGGATTGTTGCACTAGGTAGGATATAGCATGGAATGGCCTATAAGGGCCTTAGAATTCAGATTTTACAAATAAATTTATAATTACATAAGCCTGCACTGGATCACTGTTCATATTTGTCAAGATCAGACTTGCATTTCAGTTTTTCCACTTAATCCTGAAATCCTTAATCCTTAAATATATT
The DNA here is from genome assembly GCF_031021105.1 of Erythrolamprus reginae. Classification (NCBI taxonomy): domain Eukaryota; kingdom Metazoa; phylum Chordata; class Lepidosauria; order Squamata; family Dipsadidae; genus Erythrolamprus; species Erythrolamprus reginae. The sequence goes on along the minus strand of NC_091950.1, from coordinate 294,385,182 downwards.
TATGTATCTTTATATATTTATGTTGCTTGTATCCTTACAATTTAAATTGACTGGTTCCTAATATGATTGGATTGCTTATTGGTACCCGGGATTATCATTAAGTGTTGTACCTCATGATTCTTGACAAATGTGTCATTTTTTATGTACACTGAGAGCATGTGCACCAAGACAAATTCATTGTGTGTCCAATCACACTTGGCCAATAAAAAATCCTGTTCTGTTCTGTTCCATTCTGTTCTATTCTATTCTATATAAAATCACATTGAAAGTCTAAATAAATGCAAGATAGAAAAAACAATGGGGAGGAGAATATATGGGGTGTGTGTGCTATTAGTTGATCAATTACTGCCAGTGTGAAATTCTCACTTTGGGGCCCCAAACCAACTCACAGAGCCAGGTTTTCAGACTATTATCGAAAATCAGGAAGTATGGGAACCAAAGTCACCATGTCAGAGGAAGTTCTTCTCCTGGACCCAGAGTTTCTGTTACTCCAGAGTCCTGCTGATGGGATCTGCAGCATGCATTTTCTGCCACCACAGGTGGGATAGGCCTACACCATAGAGGTGAGACAGTTCTTCAAGTAACCTGGACCCATGCAGTGCAGAGTTTTATAGATAATACTAACACCTTTGCGCCTGGAAGCAAACCAGTAGCCAGTGCAGCTCTTGGATCAGTGGTGTAAAATGGGCCACTCTAGAGGCCCCCAAAGATTGCCCATGTTGTTGTACTCTATGCCAGTTGAAGCTTCCAAATGCTCTTCAAGGGTCGCTATATATATATATATATTTCTTATGGGATTGACTGTATTTGTTTATTTGTTATATTTATAGACTGCCATACTCCCATTTTAAACATACATTTAAAATGTGTGTTTAAATATATTTAATATAAAAATATTATATGTATGTATGTATGTATGTATGTATGTATGTATATGTACAGTGGAACCCCGACATAAGAGCCGCTCTACTTAAGAGCAACTCGAGATAAGAGCTGGGAGGGGAGAGATATTTTTGTTCTACTTACAAGCCCAAATTCGAGATACAAGCGCCAAGGAGCTGTCTCCTGAAGCCAAACTCTAACTTCCGCGTTCGGCTTCAGGAGACAGCTGCGAAGCGGCGCGCGTGTTTTAAAAGGTTGCAGCCGGCCTGGGGGGCTCGGGGGGGGGGGTGCTTGCAGCTTTCTTTCTTGCTCTTTTTCTTTCTCTCTTTTACCTTCCCTTCCTCTATTTCTTCTTTTCTTTCTCCTTCCCACCTTCTTCCCTCCCTCCCTCCCTTCACTCATTCCTCTCTTACTCTCCCCTTTCATAAGTTTCCTTGCTTCCTTCCTCTGTTCCTGTCCCTTCCCCCTTTCTTTCTTTCTTTCTTGCTTTCTTTCTTGCTCTTTTTCTTTCTCTCTTTTACCTTCCCTTCCTCTATTTCTTCTTTTCTTTCTCCTTCCCACCTTCTTCCCTCCCTCCCTCCCTTCACTCATTCCTCTCTTACTCTCCCCTTTCATAAGTTTCCTTGCTTCCTTCCTCTGTTCCTGTCCCTTCCCTCTTTCCTTCCTTCCTTCCACCCTCCGTCCATTCATTCACCCATTCCTCTCTTGATCGCTTAAAGCCGGTCCCTGGTGCAAAAAGGGTTGGGGACCTCTGTCCTACAGGATTGGGTGGCAGAGAAGTTGAACATATGTAAATTTAAAAGTTTAAGAAAGTTTACAAGTTAAGTGAAAGAAACTTCATTATTCATTTATATGTACATGTACATTTCTTCATTAAAAACATGTCTTTCTGCATAATTTAGACTAACTGTGAATTTTTTGAGGGCTGGAACCAATTAAAATTATTTACATTAATTCCTATGGGGAAAAGTCGTTCGAGATAAGAGATGCTCGACTTAAGAGCCCAGGTCCGGAACGAATTAAACTCGTATCTCGAGGTACCACTGTATATGTATATGTATGTGTGTGTGTGTGTGTGTGTGTGTATATATATATATATATATATATTTATTTTCGTAAATTTTCACGGGTATATGTATGTAGATTGTTCTGAGTTCGGGTTTTGCCCTGTGTAATATTTTGCATGTCTATGCGACGTTTCGGTGAAATCACATTCACCATCATCAGGCTGAAGTTCCAGGCTTCGTGTTGTTGTAAAATGGAATGTTTGCAACTGTCATTTCTTCCTAGTATATAGTGTGGGGGTGGAGATTTGGTTTGAATGTAGCAAATAGATTGGGTGATTATGGAACTTCAGCCTGATGATGGTGAATGTGATTTCACCGAAACATCGCATAGACATGCAAAATATTACACAGGGCAAAACCCTCCCTTCAGCTCTGCACCAGGGAAGGGTTACATATTTTGTGTCGAATCACCCTGGTGTATCGAAGGAACATCACAGCTCCTTATTTGCCTCTCGGCCCAACCCAGGGCCATTTCCAAGGCAGTTAATTTTATTGATAGCCGACAATTCTATCTATATGTGTCACATGTTTTTTTTGCTGAATTTGAAAATTAAGGGAGACTAGGATAGATCTATTTCGGCCTTATTATCGACACAAAATATGTAACCCTTCCCTGGTGCACACATTTTTTGCTTTTACATTGATTCCTATGGGAAAAATTGCTTCTTCTTACAAACCTTTCTACTTAAGAACCTGATCATTAAGTTCGTAAGTAGATGTACCATACTGTGTGTGTGTGTGTGTGTGTGTGTATGTGTATGTATGTATGTATATATGGTCATATTAAAATATTTTTATATTTATATTTAAAATAACAAATACAATTAAAACAGAATGGCAAATGCATAAGGTAATAAACAATCACCTCCAGTAGCAATCTGAATAATTAAAAAATCTTTATGAATGAAGGCAAATATATGTGTCCAAGGATAACATTGCAGGATCCAATCTGGGTCCATCAGCGTGAGCAGAGGTTTAGTATTCTGAGCTTTTGGACTCATGCTGGAACCCATTCTAAGGAAACATCTCTCTACCGGAATGTGCGTCGAGAGAGATTCCGTGAGCACAAGTCTGAAAGCGTGGAAAACTAAATCACTGGTCAATTGAGATTGTATCCTAAAAATTCTGTGAAGCAGCTCAGCCTTTATCAATTTTCCCAACATAAGTTGAGCAAGCCCCATCCAAGCTATGCCTGTGCGAGAGGGATGGAATTATAACTGAAACTGAATATGTCTTCCTGAAGTTCACATATGGAAGAGCCCTTAACATCCCGCCTTGAGGCCTGTGGAATCAAGGTAGATTCTATAAATAGAGCAGAAGGTATTGGGAGCCTGGTTTTATACATTTAATCAATACTTTCTCATCCCTGCTACACTGGTATTATTTCCATACAGGGGGCTTTTACTCAGCAGATGGATGTATTTTGTATCCATCACAGCTCCTGGATAGTCTATAGAGCCCAATACAGAGCACATTGCAACATAGTTCCCTCTAAGCTGAGCAGTGAGCAATCGCTCACTTAAAAATCATCATCAACTCAGAGTTTTCCAAACCTGCCCAGAAACCGAGAGGGAAAGAGTGAGAGGGAAGGAGAGAGAGAGGAAGAGAGGAAGAGAGAGAAACAGATAGAAAAAAGAGAGGAAGGAAAAGAGAAAGAAAAAGAATGGGAGTAAGGAAGAGAGAAAGAAAATCAAAATCTAGTTTGAAACTAGCTCAACTCTTTAAGTGGCATTTTGATATTGATAGAGTTGCCCTTTTATGAGCTCACTGTTATAGACACACAGTACAGTATTTTATTTTGAAATTCTCTGAGGCAAAACAGGGTGGGTTATTTATTTATTTATTTATTTGTTTGTTTGTTTAGTTATTTATTATTTCTGTGCCGCCCAGTCCCGAAGGGACTGCCGCTCAGACACTATACTTTTCCGCCCACCCCCCAAAAAAATTAGAGAGAACACTGCATTGCAATGACCAGTCTAAAGTGTGGATAAGTTTCTAATGACAAGGCACAATTTTATACTTATAATCGAGTACAAGCCAACTTTGTAACTTTTGACTGCTGTTTGCTTCTCTTGTCCACCTTTATGACTACTACAGATTTCACTGGAAAATGCTTTAAAAATTGTAACTGCTACAAATATTGGTCTGATTTATGGTAACTTCAATTGACCATGCATAAAAATAATAAATTTTAATCAGAAGAACTGGGAGCTCTTATCTGTTTTGGTCCTGTAAAGTGGGGGGGGGGGGGAAGAGATATAAGACCAAACTTGCTACTGCTTAGTCTGCAACAAATTTGACACCGTGAATCTAAATCTATACAGACTGATAGCTTAATTTTAATCTTCCATCATTATGTGTGTTCATCTTTGAACATTTTTTAATTAAACAGCAAACTTAAGCAATGTTTTGTTTTCCCCAGATCCATCATGTTACATGTAAACACTATTTATCAGAGTTTTATGTATAATACTCTTGAGCGTCAGATCTGAGATCGGACTGTAGCAACCATTCCATTTGTCTTCATGGTAGCATTAGAAGGTGGAAAATTGATGCAGAGGGGTTTATGTTTTTGTAGCTCAAATGTGTTTGCAATATATTTTAAATCAATAAAGAGGACAAACACATTAGTAAAACATGACATTTTTTCCCAGAGAAATATTTGTGAAAAAACATTTTTTGTTTTAAAAGTTATTAATTTCTGAAGCAATATCAGGGTGAAGGGATTAGAGATTGAGTAGATTTCATGAAATCCATGTGTATGAGGGCAAAAAAAGTAGATATGGAGGCTTGGTCACTTTGTCTTCACTCTCAGATTATATTCTATTATGTTTGATCTAATCAGAAAAAAAGGATAGTCTATCTTTTATCAAATAACAATTTAAAGTGTCAATTTTTAAAAAATCCAACTCTTCTTTAGTTCACATGTAAAGTTAGAAATCTTTCCCTCTCCATTGCACAAGTATGTTCCGTTTCAAAAATCTATCAAAACATCTGTTGATCTATTAAAATGACAAAATATTGTAAGCAAATATGTAAAGAAATTTGAGAGAAAGAAAATGTTTCTGTAATGTAAAAACAAAAGGGAATTGTGTAAAAAGTTATTAAGCATTACTTAATAGTTCTAAAAATTTGTCTGATCTTATTCCATGAAAAATTTGAGAGTGTGTTCAAACTAGTTTTATGTTTCGAGATACTAAAAACTGTAGTAATTGTACAAAAGGTATTGCAACTTGTCATTTTTTGATTCACTCTGAACAACTTTATCCATACTTTGACATCAACATTGGCAGCTAGGCACTTTAGAAAAGAAGTGTAATCACCAAAATTTGGCAATGACATATCCACGTAGCATGGATAAACTTTCTCATACCCATAGAAAATTTATAAAACACCCCACAACACAGACAACAACTAAATAAAGGAAATCTCAAAAATATCTATGTTTGACATTATCTCTCCATTATAACTGTTAACCCCAATTATGTATATCTCTCATCTACTAAGTTTGCATGCCCCAGTCCAAGGAAGAGTTTAAATACTGCCTGCGAGAAAAGTAGAGGAGAGTCTGGTGGGGAAATCTAGATCTCAAACTTGTACCTACTATACATTATTTATTTTGGAAAATTTGGAAGAAGGAATATGTTTTGTACTTGACAAGAAAAAAATGGCTGTGTGTGTATGTTAAAAATAAATTTACTTTTGACTCCGGAGTCTTAGATAACCAGAGTGGCACTGCTTTTCTCCAAGTGGATGGGATCCTGTCTATTCATTTATGCCTTTATATGATGCATTTAAAGGCTGACTGGCTTGCAGCCTATGTGCTAGAGGAAAATGATACAGATGTTCAGTTGCTTTCTTCTCCCCAAATGCAACAAAATTATGCACCCAGGTGTTTTGGGTGTGCATGTTCACATTGTGACAGTGTTCCCAGTTGCTTAAGCAATGGCATTGCTGCGATTACATTTTCTTTCTATTGCTTTCAAATTAGTTTTAGAAACATTTGCAACAATCTCCCGGGAACTGAAATAGAAGCCTTAGGAATGTAAGTGCTGTGGATTATTGTTTTTTTTGCACTTTTCTATCATGTGTCATTTATAAAGGCTTTTACATCCCCAACTGGCCTTTCCTTTGCCTGATTTTTATAGAAACAATAAGAAATATTATAACTGTGCTCTTGGGCTCCCTCACCACCCAAGATTCTTTTCTGACTCCCCAACCTCCTTAATTAAATCTAGGATAACTTACATTTTCAGATAAAAAAAGCACAGGGGAATTTTATGCTATTATAATTAAGATTTAATGAATATTTAATGCCTGGATTGTATTTATACATGAGATTAGAGTAATGGCTTTCGGTTTAAATACATTTCAGTAAAAAAAGAACAGTTTTGTTGATCCACAGAATCACATTTATATATTTAGCATTTTGTCACTTGTGTATACACACAAGCACACACACACACACACACACACACACACACACACACACACATGGAAGTGATAAAAATACCAAACAACAGCTTTAATGAAATAAAATTATATTTTGGGAAGAGGCAGTTTGCAGGATTTGATATATTTACTTTTCAACAGTTTCTAACATGTACACATGGCAGCTTCACATTTATTAAGGAAAACTGCAAATGAGACCAGATTATAGACATGTACTCTTACATATCAGAAAACGAAAGAGTTTTCTACTAAAAATCATATAAGAGGTTAGAGCAGAATATCTCCGGGACCGCCTCCTGCCGCACGAATCCCAGCGACCGGTTATGTCCCACAGAGTTGGCCTTCTCCGGGTCCCGTCGACTAAACAATGTCGTCTGGCGGGACCCAGGGGAAGAGCCTTCTCTGTGGGGGCCCTGACCCTCTGGAACCAGCTCCCACCTGAGATTAGGATTGCCCCCACCCTCCCTGCCTTTCGTAAACTCCTTAAGACCCACCTTTGCCGTCAGGCATGGGGGAACTAAAACACCTCCCCCTTGCCCATGTTGTTTTGTTGATTGATTGACTGTGTGCCTGTTTTTTATATATACTGTTTTTATGAGATTATTAATTTAAATTGTAACTAGATGGGTGGGCATTGGATTTGATATTATGTACTGTACTGTTTTTTTTATTATTGTTGTGAGCCGCCCCGAGTTTGCGGAGAGGGGCGGCATATAAATCCAATAAACCTAACCTAACCTAACCTAAGAACCGGGTTTGCTTTTCTCTGAGAAAAAAAAATGCTAACACTGTTCTTCTATAACAGAAGCAGCTATTAATTTTGATTTATTTTTCAGAAAGGCATCAACTGTGTAGCTTGGTCATAAATAAGTAACAATATACCAGTTACTGTCCATACAATACAATACAATACCGCACTACACAACACAATGTAATACAACCCTGCTAAGTAGGAATGAAGAACATTTCAAGCCCAAGGCATTTCCATACAACAGAATACAAATAGTAGCACTTCTGCTTCATGGATTCTGAAGTCCTAAACTTAGAACAAACTTACTAATCCATTCAGAATTTACGCTGTTTTGAACATTCAACATATAAGTGTTTTGGATTGCCTTCCCTTAGCTGGTCTCACACCACAGAAAACTTTCCAATACAGGTAGTCCTCACTTACAATTGATCAATTACTGTCAAATGTTGCATTGATCTCACCCAGTTACTCAAATGCATTTTAGATGCTTGGTAACCTGTTCGTGTTTATGACTGGTTGCCAAGTGCCTGTGCTCGACATTTGCAATCTTCTCTGCTGACTTTAATAATTTATCAAAAACATATTGGGACAATGGATAACTGGGCCAAAGGCCAAATAAGGCCAAAATAAAAATATAGAATGGATTTCGAATACTACAAAGGGTTTAAAGACATATATTAGTTATATAGTAACTAATACTTTTCAAATAAGACAGAACTATTGTGTAAGACCAATGTGTTCCATTTTTAAAACTAGGAAATGAATGATGGAGGATACTTTGGCTTGATAGGTGGGAGGAACAGATTTAAACTCTAGTGTCAGGGGGTGATTTGGCTCTATCAGACTGAAGTTTTGAATACATATGAATTATTTTTGTCTACAATACAACAGTTCATTTAGCAGCATCAAGTCTCTAGACATTTTTTCTGTTACCTAGCTCCTAATCCAGATTGACTTTCTAGAAAAACAGAAGTGTATAGCTATGGCCAATCTGAAGCTTCACGAAGGGGAGGTTATTCAATAAGTTAGACACCAGTGCAGAGAAGTCCCATTCCAGAATGGGTACCATAAAGCAATTAAAGCAGAATGTATTCCAAATGACTAGAAATATGTGAAGGATGAAAAGGCTAAATCAGTTATGTTAGGAAAATATGGTCTAAGTTCTTTATGGATTTATATGCTAGAGCAATACATGGAGATGCGACTACATTGGTATGATGTATGTTCACAATAAGACACACAAGTGAATAAAGTTACTATGTAGCTTCTAGCCAATTTCAATGGCAGACTCACATGGACTTCATTATCAATTTGAAGTTGGATTAGTATGGCCAAGCTATCCTTATTAGATAAGCAACATATCTGAAATATAAACTTGAGTCGATAATTGTTGATCTTAGCCAAAATTATCCCCTGGGATTCCTGGATGAATCCAGGAGCATCATAATTGTAAGCCTGTTCCTTTAGTGGGGTATGCGATTCACCCAGAACAGGCAATTTCCTAATCATGAGAATTAGGGATAACCTATGTACTACGTTTTTCCCCTGTAGAGAGTTAGTTTCTTCCTCCCCATTTATTTTACTGAAAAATCTTTTCAAACTGCACACTCTGTCTCTCTTGAATACAATCTAATTCAGCTTGATATCATCAATCTATTGATTGTATTTATCAGCTTCATATAAATACTTAATCCTGACATGTTAGCTTCAGAATTCTTTACAATAAGACTGATTGGAAACCAATTGACAGTCTCCTAATGCTATTCTCTGTATTTGCTTCCCAACAAGAAGGAATGGAACCACCACATACAAGAGTCCCCAACCCTCAATTCCTGGAGATACTCCAAAAAGATGCTTTATTTCATATGATATGAGGGCCCAGATCAGAGCTGGATTCCTTCCAGTTCAGACTGGTTCACCTGAACTGGTAGCAAACTGCTGGTGATATTATGATGATGTCATAGAACCAGATCCTTTAAAAAAAATGGATTTTTTTTCAGTCTTTTTTCTTCTGCGCATGCACAGAAGCTGAGTTTCCAGCACTGTGCATGCATCACCATCTTGTTTTTGGCTTTTTTTTGCACTGCACATGTGTGTGCATAGGAAGTGTGCATGTGGCCATGAGACGTAGCCACACGACATGGGAGGAAGTGATCCAGCAGAGAGGTAAGTTAGAATCCACACCTGGCCCAGATTCTTGGGGGCAATATGCTGACTCTGTAAATGGCTTAGAGAAGGCTGTTAATCACTGTGAAGCAATATACTATATAGGTCTCAGTGCTATTGCTATATGAAAAGCCTCAAAGACATCCACAAAAAGTTGCATAATACTATATTAGAGATACTCAAATATTTTGGTTGGGTAAAATCTTCTCCCTTTTCCCTCTTTAGAACAGAATTCGGATTAAGAAATGTGGTTTCCTGCACTTTCCAGGATTTATCAAAATCTAGAAAGAGTGTTGGCCCTTTTGCATTTTGGAATTTGTGGTGCTTCATAGGTTTTACATTGTTTAACTAGAGAATAGTACAACAATCTGTACTATTATTTCTAACTTATCTAACTTTCAGATAAAATAGGGTACAGTCTCAGGGGTGGGCTGCTGCCCTGATGGGGAGGAACGCAATGGGGTAGCAAAAATGGAGCACCATCCCAGAGCACCCAATTTGTACTGAAAGATGTTGAAAGAAAATGTAGGGCGTCCTTCATAAGCCATGCCCACAGTGTGGTAGTAAAAATTTTGGTAGCCTTTCACTGGGTACAGTAGAGTAGTAGCAAGCACAATATGTCTACAGTTAGCAGCTATAGTGGAGACTTTCAATTTCACAGCTCATCCTCTCAGCTCCAACACTGTATCACCTACAGTGAGCAGAGCTTTCCATCAACCCCTTCAGTTGAGAGCATCAAAAAAAATATCTTGAGAATTCAGCTTCGCTACTACCTTTGTTACCATCATCTATGGTTGCTGATCAATTTCCGGGCACAATTCAAAGTGTTGGTTATGACCTATAAAGCCCTTCATGGCATTGGACCAGAATACCTCCGGGACCGCCTTCTGCCGCACGAATCCCAGCGACCGGTTAGGTCCCACAGAGTTGGCCTTCTCCGGGTCCCGTCGACTAAACAATGTTGTTTAGCTGGACCCAGGAGAAGAGCCTTCTCTGTGGCGGCCCCGACCCTCTGGAACCAGCTCCCCCCCGGAGATTAGAACTGCTCCCACCCTCCTTGCCTTTCATAAAGTTCTTAAGACCCATCTCTGCCGTCAGGCATGGGGGAACTGACACATCTCCCCTGGGCCTATACAGTTTATACATGGAATGTTTGTGTGTGTGTTTGCTTTTAATAATGGGGTTTTTAGTGTTTTTTAAATTATTAGATTTGTTTTTTACATTGTTCTTGTTTTTGTTGTGAGCCACCCCGAGTCTACGGAGAGGGGCGGCATACAAATCTAATAAATAAATAAATAAATAAATAAATAAACAAACAAACAAATAAACAAACAAACAAACAAACAAACAAACAAATCCTCATGTCAAAATACATTTTTTTAAAAAAGTGGGCATTTTCCATTTTTCCATGGATGCATAATTTAGACTAGATATTAATTCATAGGCATGTATGTGTGTGTGTAGGTTACATATTTTGGAAAAAATTCTTAGAATTTCAAAATGACTGCTTTTAGAGCATCATGTCTCATTGCAGAAGAATAAAGAATGGAGCAGAATAACCCCTACCCTTCTCTGTATCATCCAGCCTAAGAGAAACTACAAAACTAGGAGGGATGAGTTTGAAAATGCTCATCTTTGCTCTGGTAAAGAATGAAATGAATTTTTTTGGAAAGGCAACACCACATTTGTTCAATTCAGTAGCATAAGAACATAAAGATCAAAATCACTCCCAAGAGGTAATGCAGACTGAATAAGCTAAACAGTTTATTACCGCCCATCGCCTAGCAATTAAATATGGTAGATTCAAAGTCTACTCGAAGTAAGGATTCTGCAAACCAAGGTAGAACAGCAGCATTATAATGCACTCATTAATGGACTGGGTAAACATCAATAATTCATGAAGTCATATTCTGAGCAGAATACAGTATGAAGCTGTGGATCATAAATTATTGTCTGAAACCCCTTTTGGGTGGCAAAGCCTTTAATTTAAAGGAGCGGAGTGTGAAATACCTCTTTTGAGATGATCTGCCTGATGAATTAAGATGAAAAAGACAAGCCTTCAAAATGAGCTAATTCCAAAGAGCACTTTAATCATGCGCTATTCGGCTGACTGAAATAAAAGAAGAAAAATATTCCCCAACAGCACCAGAGGAACCCAGGAAATTGTCTTACACTGACTTAGACCTGATTATCTAGGTCCATAGTGTCAAAGCTGATTAGCAACAATGCTCTAGAATTGTAGACAGGGGCCCTTTCAAGCTTAAGAAAGACTTCATGAACTCAATCTGTATAGTCTGGAGGACAGAAGGAAAAGGGGGGACATCATCAAAACATTTAAATATGTCGAAGGGTTAAATAAGGTTCAGGAGGGAAGTGTTTTTAATAGGAAAGTGAACACAAGAACAAGGGGACACAATCTGAAGTTAGTTGGGGGAAAGATCAAAAGCAACGTGAGAAAATATTTTACTGAAAGAGTAGTAGATCCTTGGAACAAACTTCCAGCAGACGTGGTTGGTAAATTCACAGTAACTGAATTTAAACATGCTTGGGATAAACATATATCCATCCTAAGATAAAATACAAAAAATAGTATAAGGGCAGACTAGATTGATCATGAGGTCTTTTTCTGCCGTCAGTCTTCTATGTTTCTATGTTAGGTGGAAAAGCCCCAATAATAGCAGCAACAACAGTAACCACACATACCTTTCTAATATGCGCAACACACTACTGACAATAATTTAACTAAATTAAGCAAGCAGATGTAATCACAACTGCCACCCACTTTGTCCAATCACTATATCACTTTCTTTGCATATATAATACAGATAATTACAAGAATAAGAAAATATAATACTTAACAGAAATCCTTTTCAGAGTGACATTGAACTTTTACCATAGAACATTTATAGAATTTTGACCAAAGCATGAAGAAAACTGAACTCCTAGCCAAAAGCAATATGAACGGTTCTTGGTTTCAGTTTGAAATTTTGAAATTAAATGATGGCCTTGAAGCCATAGATTCAGTCATCAATGGAATTATACTGGAAAGCTATACTTTTATTTGATAAACATTATACACCTTCAGGGAATATGAAACTTTTTTGACAATTGCAGTTGAAAGTAACACATTTGGTAGGACTGATGGCTTATACGCAAGGAAAAAAAAAGATCTTTCCATTTCTATATTCTTAATCTTCCAAAGTCAACAGTTTTTAAACAATCTTCTTGTAACTTGGTTGAAGTATAATGTAAATATTGAGGCTAAATGGAAAATTTCAGGAAGCCTACTGTTCAACTGTGCTACTTTAGATTTTCTGTTTTCATTATTCCCACTATTGCTTTAATTGTGGCACTGAAGTCTTTGGATATTAAAAGGGAATTGCTAAATAACGAAATCTACTTGAGATATTTATTAATTATTTATTTATTTAGTTCAATCTGTATACCACCCAACTCCCTAAGGACTCTGGGCAGCTCACAACCAAAAAGAACAAGACATATAGTATTAATATTAAAACATTTAAAATAATTTTTTTAAAAAAAATGATTAAAAACACACAATAAAACCATACATATCATTTATGCTGCATCATCTAATCAATGGTCCCAGGCTTGCCGGAAAAGCCAGTTTTACAGCTTTCCGGAAGGCCAGTAGGGTGGAGGTAGTACAAATCTCAGGAGGTAGCTGGTTCCAGAGAGCCAGAGCTGCCACAGAGAAGGCTCTCCCCCATGGCCCCACCAGCCAACACTGTTTAGCTGAGGGAACCCGGAGAAGACCAACCCTGTGGGCCCTGAGAACCCGGAGAAGACCAACCCTGGGAGCTATGTGGTAGAAGGCAGTCCTGAAGATAATCTATCCCTAAGCCATGTAGCACTTTAAAGGCAATGACCAATATTTTGAATTGTGCTCAGAGACCAATTGGGAGCCACTGCTGCTCACAGACAGTGGGTGTAATGTGGATGTATCTAGGTACAGTCACAATACTGTGTTTTGGAGCAGGTGTAGTGTTTGAACGTTTTTCAGGGATAGCCCCATGTAGAGCGCATTGCAACAATATAACTGTGAGGTGATAAGGGCACAAGTGGCCGTGAAAAAAGCCTCCTAATCCAAGTAGGGTCTCAATTGGTGCAACAAGCAAACCTGTGCAAAGGTCCCCCTAGCTAAAGCTGTTCATCCAATTTCAGATGAGAGTCTAGGAGAACACCCAGATTGCGAACTCATTCTGAAGGGGGTAATTTTTCCCCTCCCAGAACCAAGGATGGACAGTCAGTATAGTCCTTTTGGGGCAGTACCCACAGCCACTCGGTCTTGTTGGAGCTATGTTTGAGTCTATTAACTCCCATCCAGACCCTCAGAGCCTCCAAGCACTGGCACATTACACTTACCACTTCACTGAACTGACTCGGGGTGGAGAGATACAACTGGGTATTGCTGATCACCCCATGCTGTCTGATGATCTCACCCAGTGGTTTCATGTAGATGTTAAATAGAAGATGAGAGAGGACCGAACCATGTGGCACCCCAAAGAGGAGAGGCCTAGGGGTCAACCTCTGTCCTCCTACCAAGACCAACTCTGACTGACTGGAGAGATAGGAGGAGAACCATTGCATCACAGTGCCTCCCACTCCCAATTCCCCTAGTCTTCACAGAAGGATACCATGATCAATGGTATCAAAAGCTGCTGAGACGTCAAGAAGCACCAGAGATCATCCATGAGGCTGACAAAAGCAGTTTCTGTGCTGTAGCTGGGCCTGAAGCCTGATTGGAAAGGGTCTAAATAATCTGTTTCATCCAAGAACTGTAAGAGCCGGAGTGCCACCAATTTCTCCACCACTTTTCCCACAAAGGGTAGGTTGGAGACTGGATGAAAGTTATTTAACTCAGCTGGATCTAAGGAAGGCTTCTTGTGAGGAAGGGCCTCACAACTGCTTCCTAGGTTGCAGCAAGGACCCCTCCCTCAAGGAGGCATTCACTGAGCCATGAACCAGTCTTGTGTTTCCTCCCTGCTGGCTGAGACCAGCCAGGAGGATAACGGGTCCAATAAACAGACCTACCCCTGTCATCTCAGTCGGAATTGCCTAATCAGACTTCAGGTCCATCCGAATCTGGGTGACTTTGTGTGCCAGAAACTGAACAAATTCCTCAGCCCTACACTGCAATGGCTCCTCTGTTCTCTCTATATTGAGAAGGGAATGAGTCACCCTAAAAAGGGTGGCTGGGTGTGAATCCACAGATCCATATAACCACTAGGTAAGTCCTAATAAAAGCTCTGAACAGTGTTCGGTCAGATTCAGAGTTACTGGTTCTCCAGTGTCGCTCTAGACGTCTCTTCTGGCACTTCATCTTCTGGAGCCCCTTGATAAACCAAGGAGCTCTCCTGGATCCACCACCAAGGAGCTCTCCTGGATCCTCCACCATGGAGAGGTCACAAAGGTGCAATCCAGTTCCAGGCAAACACCAGGGACTCAGCTGCATTGCAGACAAGAGTGTCAGGTATTCCCCCAAGCTCCATTTTGAACCCTCTAGAGTCCATTAGGTGTCTGAGGTCCACCTCCTTGTGATGGAGGAGTGGTGCCTTAAAGTCCAGCCTCAGCAAGAAATGATCTGATCATGACAAAGGAGAAACATCTATATCCCTTAATAACACATGTGTCCACTGTCCCTAGACAAACACTAAGTCAAGTGTGTGCTTCCCCCCCCCCCCCCCCAGTGAGTCGGACCCTGAATTACTTGGGACAGGTCCATGGTTGCCATGGAAGCCATAAAGTCCTGAGCCACATCCGAAGATTCACCAAGCAATGGTAAATTAAAGTCCCCTAAAACCATAAGTGTGCCTTGAAAAATCCTGCAGCGTCATAATGAACACTCTGATAATATTTCAAATTGCATCCCAAATGACTGTTGATATTATGCTCTATAATAAAACCTAATAACAGTTATGGTTAATTTGCCCAAAACTAGTCATATAAAGAGATTAGTCAAGAATAATTTTGGAAGCTCTTCAAGCAGTGGCTTATAGTCACTGCGAGCAGAAAGTAACTCTACAAATATGATACTTCACTAGTCAAACTTGGCATCTGGACAAAGAGTAAAAAAAAATTGAATAACCAGGAATATATTCACAGGAACCCTGTCACATTTTAAAGATACCAGAAAATGGTATCTTTAATTTTTTTTATTTAAAAAATCATGCATCTGCTAATGTCGTATTTATATTTTTAGGCAGCCGTAAAAGGAATTTGTTTCCTTAGCATAGATCACATTCTTTCAGTTGAAAAAATAAATATATAAAGCTTATAGTACTATTAGCATATCATCCTAGAAATATTTGGACGCTGCCCTAACAATATAAATACTATTTACAAGAAATAGGACACAATATTATTACACAGATTGAGTGGCTAACAATCTAGGAAACATCTGTTATCGTTGCAACTACAATTATGAATACAAATTAGAAAGGATGTGCAACCTACCCATGGGAGTTCCAACCCCATAACCTTTGGAATCTATCAGGCCTCCAATTTGTGTCAGGTTACAGTTCCGCTGTGTAACAAACTCGATGGTAGTTGACTCCATTAGGAAAGCATAATCAGAAGTGAGTACACGTTGGATACCTTCCTCATTGCCTTTGACAAGCACTGACTGCCTTCTGCTATTCATGAAGGCCCACATTTTCTCATAGGTGGCAATTTTTGATTTCTGAAATAGAAATTAACATTAATAATGACAACATGATTACAATATAATGTCAAGCGCTTCCAATTGTTTGAAACATTATAAATATGCTGGATCAAAGCATAAGAAGCAGAGGATGAAGGCTTGCAGAGAAAATCTGCTTTTGATAAAGCTGGATTAATTGTTTTAACTAGCATAGTTCAGCTAACAGCTGAAGATTCTTAAAAATGTTCTATAAAAATGAAAACATTGTCATTGTAAAACAGACTTACATACAGAACAATATTTTGCTAGGTTCCTTGAAGGAAGGAAAGTAAGACTAATACACTTGCAAATAATATTTGCAACTTATTCATGCTTAATAGCAATAGCCCTTAGACTTACATGCTGCTACATACAGTACAGTAATCCCTCATTTTTCGCGAGGGATGCGTTCCAAGACCACCCGTGAAAAATAAATTTCCGTGAAGTAGAGGAAAGATATTTTTTAATGTAATTAACGAGTATTTGGACTTTTAAAACCCATCATTTGCATTAAACAGTCATTCTATAATATTTCTCAGCTGGAACTACATGTGATATCATACCAGTTTCTTTAATAGAGTACTGTAGAAGAATTTTTTGAATTTTTAATGGATTTACAATTTTCAATGGATTTAATGGATTTAAGCCCCCTTTGAAAACCCATGAAGTAGCAAATCCGCAAAAGATGAACCGTGAAGTAGTGAAGGATTACTGTAATCTCTAAACAGTTTTCTGAGTCAGCATACTGTCCCCAACAATCTAGGTCCTAATTTTATTGACCTTGGAAGGATGGGAGGCTGAGTCAAACTTGACCCAGTAAAGCACTAACTCCTGACATGGACGGAGTTAGCCTGTAATACTGCATTTTAATCACTGCACCAAAGCATCTTAAGCATTCATGAAATAAAGATAGCTTCACGGCTAATTAATTAAATTAAGAAGATATCTATGTAGGCAATATTAACTTGATTATGAAGATATTCATTGGTCATTCTTTTTGTTGGTTTTATTTTTAAAGGCATTGAAAATCTTTCCACATACGGTGGACGTGCCCAGAGTAAAAAAAACAAAATTCGGAAAAAATTCAAAAATGGATAGAAGAAATCATAGAACAAAAATTAGATTTAAACCCAGAAATGTTTATATTAGGTAATAAATAAAACCAATCAATATCCCATATTACATTTAAAAACTGCAACGAGAATAACATATGTTCAAAACTGGAAAGCAGACACAGCCCCTTCAAGCTCAACGATAATAACAAAAATACTAGATTGTGTGGAAATGAACAAGTTAAACATGGAATTAGATTTTTACATAGTATGGTCTAATTGGTATAATTGGTTGGAACACAAAAATAAATTTAAATAGTCAGTTATGTTTAATATAGGAAATAAGATGAAAGGTGGATAGACTTAGATATGATGTTAATTGCTTAAGAAGATTGTAATAGGTTGGAATTAGGAAATATGTGAGTATAGATAAACTAAAGAACAAGCGATATATAAACACTTGAATATCTTACTATTTATGTTTTGTTATGTTACATCATGTAATATTTATGTTATATGGTGGGGTTTTTTGAATGTTTGACTTGTATATATGTATATTTGTATTTAACTGTTGTTTTTAAAACTGTTCAATAAAAATTATTTCACTTCAAGAATATTCAACAACTAATAGTATTTTAAGATCTGTATTGTTTTTTGTAAAAGCATCTCATTTTATAATCCCACTTCTGATGCTGTTTGTAGTTTTGCCTTTTGCAAATTGAAAATCCTCCATTTAAATTAGGGGAAACAGCAGATAAAATACCATATGTAGATGGCTAAGGGGAAAGATAGATAGATAGATAGATAGATAGATAGATAGATAGATAGATAGATAGATAGATAGAAAAGGTATTGTACTTACCTGATACGCCCTTTTTCATAGGGTGTAGCTGGCCTCCAAGGATGGGAAGACACCGCCCTTAGCCAATCAGGACTGTGTCTGAAAAGGTATAAATAGTACTCCTCTGCCTCAGTTCTCCCTCTTTTGATGAGGGATGGAAGTCAGACTCTTTGTGCCACTCCCGAACCAGTGAATAGATAAGTTATAGACACGAATACATGAAACAGGAATGTTATACTAGCCAGAACATAAGAACCCTAAACCAGCCAGACCAGAAGAACAGAGTGGGACTTGGAGGCTAGCTCCACCCTATGAGAAGGGGCCTATCAGGTAAGTACAATGCCCTTTCTCCATAGTAGGTAGAGTTAGCTTTCAAGGATGGGACATACCAAAGTAATCTGTCCATTGTTGGGCCTCTGAAGCCCAAATCCGGCTGGAGTCCCCACTGTCCTGTGCCACCTTGTGTAACACCATTGCCCAAATGGTGTTACACGAGGTGACAATATTCAGTTTGTACTGATGGACGAATGGAATCGGGTATGACTAGTTTTATTGGCAGCAGACCACCATGATCGTGCTGCAGTAGTGGAAGGACTTCAGGTCAAATGCACAGTTATTCTACAAGGTTGTGGTAATTACAGTGGTCATAAATCATAGAAAACAATAGTACAAATCCAATGACCAATTGGAGGAGGACGCCTTACAGCTTATGGAAGCAGGCTGAAATGAGAAAAAGAGTTCTCCTGTCTTGCAAAGAGACGAGGTGCGCTGCAGGTAATTTCCAGGGTCTGCCCCATGCCTAGTAGGTGACACTTCCTTCAAATGTCATTAAGAGGACATGGGTAAAAACTAAGGAGAATAACCTCTGAGCCCAGGAATTCCTGAGAACAAGAATTAACCTCCATGAATGGACTCTTAGAGGCCAGCAAAATTTGCCTAATATCCTTTAGGGCCTGGTGATGCCTCCAAGTGAGCTGCTCAAGTGCCAAGCAGTCAGTTGTAGCCAGCGTGGATCTGGATGCTGGACCTAGCCCTGGACAAGTGACCGCTCTGTCGGAAGGATCCTCTAAGGAGGGAACAGTGAGAGGGATACAAGGTCTGTATACCATGCTATCCTGGGCTAGCAGTGGGGGGGGGCAGAAGAAACCAGTTGGCCCTCTTGACCACCTCGAGGATAAGTGGCAGAGGAGGGAAAGTGCACAGTAGACCTGGCAGCTGGGTGCAATGAATGCCTTCTGTTCCCTCTATACCCTGAGTCTTGTACCTGGTCAGAAACCAGTTTGGTATTCTCTGGGATGGCGAAGTGGTCTATGACAGGCAGACTGAAGTGGCTCACCAGCTGCTGGAATAAGGCTGGGTGGAGGCTCCACTCTGCCAGATCAATGTGGTGGCAGCTGCGCCACTCAATGCTCTGGACTTCAATGCTCTTTTGCTAACAGACTTCACTATTTTATGTTAACAGAACATGATATACCATTAGGACAAAAATATACTAAAAATTAATTGAAGCAAATCTGAACTGCAGATTAGGCAAATAAAGTTTGATTGCCTATTGGAAATACTCTATGAAATCCCTGCTATGGGACAATGTTGCAGCCAAGTGCACAGTTTAATATTATACTTATGACTGGCTGGGGAATTCTGGAAGTTGAAGTCCAGATACCTTATCAAGATTGAGAAACATTGCTTTAGGTAATTCATCTTCATGTCTTTTCAGAGATGTGCTCCACTGTAATGGACCACAGGTGGCATTCTGCCCAAAGTCACAGGTCCATAGCCTTGGCCATTGATTTATTGGTTTATGTGACCCTTGGTGGTCACATTGTCTGTTAGAACCGGCATATGCTGGTTCAACAGCAGGGATCAAAAACATTGAAGGGGCAGGGAAGACAGTGTGTAGTGCGAGCAAGTGATGCTGAACCCTGTCTCTATCAGTGACCAGGTTCTCTGGGCTACCTCTGAAACCACCTCCCCCCCATCCCAGCATACTGCCATGGGTAGTCATGGTAATCTTGTGGGGTTCCCGGGACCAGTACCCTTTTTGGTAGCAGGTGATGCCTTCAGATGATGTAGGAGGGACTTCCTGACTGAAATTGGGTTCCTAGCCCTGGCCAGCGAAGTGCTGCGTCCTAACTGCTGAAATGGGAGTGTCTCTAGAGTATAGGTGTAAATAAAAGGGATTGGAACCTCTGAACAAAGAAGAGTCAGGTAGCTACCCTTCAACCGCTGACCGGTCAAGCTCAACCTCTCCCTCCTCTAGCTTGGGCTGGGAACCCTGTGACTGCTGGTTATAGTCATGGTAATCAGAGTAGTCAACCAAATAATTCTTAGAGGAAAGGACAGGTAAGTCAGTGGCTGGAACAACTGGCTTGGCCCACTGATGGATGCCTGCAGATATCCCTTGCTGAGTAATAACAGCAGTTACCTTCCACACAACCAGGTCTAAGGATCTGAGTGTTTACTGGCTGAATGCCTGTCCTGTCACCAATGAAATATTGTTGATCGGTAAATATATTTTCAGTGTGTACTTATGTCTACATTTAAAAAAAAACCTAGGACACATAACCAATCGCAATGTTATGGCTTGGAAATTTCTTTTGTAAAAGGCATCATTTTAAAAATTAACTCCAATTTACAAATCATGTTCTCTTTCTCTTAAAGTTCAGTTCATGAAAAACTGTACATGTTCAAACACTGAAATAAAAAAAAACATTGATAGTTTATATATAGTTCCAATTATGCTGGGCTCACAGAATTCTTTAACAGGTACTCCTGAGGCAGACCTACAGGCAGCTACTCTGAACTTTTGTCAGCTCTATTCAAATAACAGTATCCATATTTATTTAAGGCCTCTGCCATCAATGTAGGCCTCAGAAAATCCTGGGTAAATGAATAGGTCCAAACAGTTACTTAAAATATCTGCCGCCCTTAAATTAGGCCAACAAGGTGGCAGCTCTCCTTAGTTGGTCTTTCAAAATGACTGCTGCACTTATTAGGCCTTAAAAATGGCCACGGGCAAGAAAGGGCATCCAAAATGGCCACCACCCTTGATGTGGCTTCAAAAATAGCATTTGCCCACTCTTTCTATTTGAAACAAAATGGCCATGTCCTTAGTACCTTCAATTCTGAGGACAATCAAAATTGCTGCTGTCCTGTGAGAGGCTTCAAGCTGGCCGATGGCACTCTCAGAGGCTGCCTGTACACTTACCAGGCTGTAGGCAACCAGAGCAATTCAGAGAAACTCAAATGGAAGCAGACAGCCCAGGCACTAGTTTGTTTGTTTGTTTGTTTGTTTGTTTGTGTTGAAAGGGACCTTGCAGGTCATCAAGTCCAACCCCCTGACAGACACAGAGAGGGCTTTGATCAAAGGAAAGGCCGAATCTGTAAGTTTCCACTTCAGGAATCCCCCACACGAGTGAGGTAATGAGGAAGGGCCCAGGATCAAAGGGAACATTCAGCCTGCAAATGACCTGCGCGTCAAGCAATTGATTCAGGTCTATAAATGCTGTCTCTCTCGCTCTGCTCATCAGCCACTGTGATCCACGAACCAAACACTTGGTTTCATAATTGCTGCCCCCAGCTAAGTTTTCTGCTGCTCTGGCCACTGTTCTTCACCAGCAGATCAATGATATGTGCAATTTGGAGTAGCCTCAGCTCTTGGAGCACAAGCTCCAACTGGAAGGAGGAAAGCTGCTAGGAATAGCCTGTTCCCACAAGATCCAGTTAACTGGATTATTTCCTTCTTCCTCATACAGACGGAATACAGATATTCAAGTGGGGTGTTCTGCTGGAGGAGTGAGCAGCAGCTGGCCTAATGCCCAGTACTGCCTTTGACCCTGGTGGCATGGCAGCTGTCATTTGGGGAGCTTGATAAGGAAATTAAGGGATACTCACTGATGGATTGAAAAGTAGAATTACTGGGGAAGTCCAAGGAGAAAAAGCATGTATCCTTGGCTCAGGACTGAGTCAAAAGAAGGGGAACTGAGACACAGAAGTGCTCAGTCCTAATTGGCTAAGGGCTCAGTCCTAATTGGCTAAGGGCAGTGTCTTCCCATCCTTGGAGGCTAGTCCACCTACTATGGAGAAAGACATAAAGAAAGATTTAAACATTCCTGTGCTAGATTTGGAGTTACTATTATTATCAGATAATTTTTTTACAGCTTTCTTCAATTCGCTACCTTGAGAAACACTTTGCATAAATAAACAACGAAATAGCAGGGTTAATTAAGAGATCCTAAAGTAATTTACTATCTCTGTGGCAACAAGAATGAGGTAGTAGTTAAAGTACTAGATTAGGAACTCAGATTCTAGCAAGTTTCTAATCTTCCTTTAGGCAAGAACCACCTTGGTAACTGTGGGTCAGTCATTCTCTTTCAATTGAATAACATTGATTTACCCACACAAATTGGAACAGAGGGATAGATAACATTCTGTAACTTACTATGAAGAGGCCTCACATAGCCTTCTGTAGTGGATTAAAAATATCTAAGAATACTTTTTTATATTGTCTCTCTCTCTTTCTCACTTGCTCCATCCACGCACATAGAGAATATATAGCTATATAGCGTATAATATATACACTGGAACAATAACAAAAAACTGCAACATGTGAAAATAAAATGAATAGTGGTATTATTAGTATGTTCTTGTTTTATAGATTATTCAGGAGAAATGTTAAACCTAAGCATTCCTTTTACATTAATTTGCATTATTTGCATCCAGTCGATTTGGATTCAACACTAATGTAAATTATGCAAATCTCTTATGCTCATATCGATACTCCTTCCCCCATTTCTTTTTCTCCTTTTTAGATGTGCTATTTGATCCTCATTATCAACCCTTTCATTTTTAATGCCTTTTTCTCTTTTCTTATTACTATTGTCAACATAGTCAGGAACATAGTAAAATTCATAACAATTTTCAGTATACAGTGGTCCCCCGATTATCGCGAGGGTTCCGTTCCAGGACCCCTCGCAATGATCGGTTTTTCGCAAAGTAGCGGTGCGGAAGTAAAAACACCATCTGCGCATGCGCAGATGGTGTTTTTACTTCTGCCGCAGCAGTGAGGAGCCGAAGATTGGGGTTTCCCCGCCGCCCACGCAAACTCCTCGCTGCTGCTGCGCCCGCCGCTTGTCCACCCGCCGCTTGTCCGCCGCCTGCCTGCCCGCGCACCTGCCCTTCACCCACTCACGCCGTTCGCTCGCGCCGCTTCCCAGCTGAGTCCTGAAGCGAACTTCCGCGTTTGGCTTCAGGACTCAGCTGGGAAGCGGCGCTGGGGTTTCCCCGCCGCCCACGCAAACTCCTCGCTGCTGCCACGCCCGCCGCTTGTCCGCTGCCTGCCTGCCTGCGCGCCCGCCCTTCGCCCGCCCACGCCGCTCGCTCGCGCCGCTTCCCAGCTGAGTCCTGAAGCGAACTTCCGTGTTTGGCTTCAGGACTCAGCTGGGAAGCGGCGCTGGGGTTTCCCCGCCGCCCACACAAACTCCTCGCTGATGCCCACCGCTCACCCTCCCGCCAGCAAGAGGGGGAAGACCCAGGGAAGCCGCCCAGCAGCTGATCTGCCTGGCGCCATCTACGCATGCGTGGCCATAGAAAAAAGGGCGCGCATGCGCAGATGGTGTTTTTACTTCCGGGTTGAAAAATCGCGATATAGCGTTTCGCAATGGTCGAGATCGCGAAACTCGGGGGACCACTGTAGTCCAAACATTCATCAACGTAATCTTTAATCTTCATATTACTTCTGGATTGGTTTTCCTCTTCATCGCTGTATGTCTCAAAGTTTCCCTTAATTGTCTCTTCATCTGCTGTCTCTTCTTCAATTTTTCATCCCTCTTGAATTTCATCATTAACCTTAACTTCAATCCCCAAGCTTCTTCTCCAGTCGTCAAGTAATTCTTTAAAAATTTCTTTAAAAATTTCAACCACTTCCGTATAATTAATTTTCTCCATAGCTATGAGATCGGAGTCCATAATCCCAAGATTGAACAAACTCCAATTTTAGTAAAAAAAATAGAATGGAAAGTCTGCTACCACCAAATCCAAAAGCCTTTCCCACAGGCTCACACAGTCCTTAATCCTCGCTCACCTCCAATTCTCAAAAACACTGATCATCCATTTTAAAAATTATCCTGATAGATATAAATGTATTCCACAGCCTTCCTGATTCCCCACTTGGCAAATGACGCTCAAGATTCAGTCTTCCACTCTTGCCTTCTCTGTTTTACAGTTTCTATTTTCCAAAATATTTTTCTGAGATTATTGTTTTCTCAATTACTTGTATCTACATCAGGTCTGTTAAAACCAAAAACTCCTCAACCTTAGTCTTTAGTTACAGTTCTTCTTGTAATTTTTTATTCCATAGTCTCCATTTGTTGCATAGCCACTCCTTAATTTCCAGTCTCTTTCTTTTCCCCTTTTAAATATTGAAAAAATGTTGAAATACTTTCTCTTGGCAAAAGCACTCACCAGCTTGTTTTCTTCTTCACACTCTCTTCAGCACTTTGCTTAGGGTCATCTTCCCAGTTGACGCCAATCTTGCTGTTTAATTCTTTCGTTTGTGGCTGCTGCAGCTGGGACGCATGGCTTTGTCTTCTGTCACTGCAGGCCAAGAGGACAGAGCTGGGTCCCTGGGGGATTTGCCACCCCCCCCCATGTGCCTCTCCTTCCCCCCACCCCTCCAAGGCAGTTATGACTCGGTTCTGACCAAGCCAAGTCTCCTAATAGCATGGATATCAGGATTTCCCAGCAGAGCGCAGAGAACTCCGTGGTGCTGCAGCATTGACCTCTTTCTCTCTCTCTCTCTCTCTCTGTATGTCTCTCTTGGCAGCAGTCTTGTGATTTAATGAAACTCTTCAGAGGCAATATTTGTCATTTTACAATGACAATGATAACACGTTATTAATTTTTACATAATATAAACAAGCAAAGGAATCAACCTGATTATAATGTAAACTAGCCACACGCAAAGCTAACTCATCCCCAAAAGCAATTCATATATCTACATGGTAAACTTCTCTCTTCTCCAATGTGCTAATGTTCACTTTATATATCATTGCTATTCTTTCTCTCAAATAGGAAACAAGTCTAAAATTGACAGTACTGATTCCTCTAAAGCTGACTTGATTGGCACCTGTAGCTTCTGATTCTGAGAAGAATTAGTGGTATGTGTAGTTTTTTTAAAAAAAAATACATTTATTCTGAATAAGCATAACTTAGCATCCCTGCTGAGATACAATTCAATGCTTATTTCAATTTGCCCGGGGAACTCTGCAAATCTATCATTCAAAACCCAATGGCAATGAAAACAGAATTTTATATCCGTCACTGAGATAGTGTCAAGGTATGATACCTTATTGATTGAAGGGACATTTCAATAAGAGAGTGTGGAGAAAGAATGGAATATAATGAATAGAGATCTCTCATACACAAACAAGAGTATATTGTGTGAATTCCAATCTGAGAGCAAACTATTTTTGCATTCATTTTGTATCAATATAACTACATAGTAGCGGAAAATACACTGGAGCCTTGAATAAGGTTCTTTGGGAAACAAAATGATTTCATCATGTGGAATAGATTGGGGGGGGAGGAACCTAAGTAATAAATTAATGTATTAAAAGAAATGGAAATTTCTCCATCAACACACATCAGCATCTTCCTCTTTTTCTGTCGCAGCTGCATCTCAACTGTTCACGACTGGGTTTATTTTTCAGTGACAGTAACAAAGAAGAGACCACATTGACTGAAGAATTTATAGCCAGTTAGAGAGCTCAGTGGTAACAACTACATAACAGAGGTCTTCAAGCTGCATGCTGCAGTGACAAAGATCTCAGCACTTGTATTCTTTTTTAAAATAACAATGTTCTAGTTCTCACTGTTATATTGCTGACAAGATTTGAGTATGTGACAAGCTTAATTATAAAGAAGTTAATGTTTGACTTATCTTAACTATACATGAAATTACTAATAAGTGGAATATAGTGGCATTTAATTATTAAGACAAAAGATTTGCTACCTTTGAAAGACTTGGCAAACTTTAAGAGCCTAACAGTTACGTAGAAGATTAATACGCTTAGTTTAAATATATATGTAGATTGTTCTGAGTTCGGGTTTTGCCCTGTGTAATATTTTGCATGTCTATGCGACGTTTCGGTGAAATCACATTCACCATCATCAGGCTGAAGTTCCAAGCTTCGTGTTGTTGTAAAATGGAATGTTTGCAACTGTCATTTCTTCCTAGTATATAGTGTGGGGGTGGAGATTTGGTTTGAATGTAGCAAATAGATTGGGTGATTATGTTTTAGTGATCTGATTGGTTGGTGTAATCATAATTATTAGAAGGATTGACATGGTGATTTTTATGAAGTGTTTTTTTTTGTTTAAGGCTGGTTTCCAAATTTCCAAATTCCAAAATCATAATTATTAGAAGGATTGACATGGTGATTTTTATGAAGTGTTTTTTTTTGTTTAAGGCCTCTCCCATCAGCGAAGAAATCCAGCAAAAAATCATCCCCAGAGAAAAATCTTCCATATGTCCAAAACTCTATGGCCTTCCAAAAATACACAAGGAAGGAATACCTCTCAGGCCAATAGTCAGTTCTATAGGCTCTCCTCTACAAACCCGAACTCAGAACAATCTGCATACATATACCCGTGAAAATTTACGAAAACAAATATATATATATATATATATATACAGTATATATATATATATATATATATATATATATATATATATATATATATATATATTAAAAAAACAATAGGAATAATTGACATGTATACATTTTTAAAAAAAAATTTATTCAAATGGGACATCAGAAAAGACTAAAAGAGAAAACATTAACCGTGCTTTTTAAAATACCTGTTTATGTCAACTGTCTTTTTTTAAAAAAAATAGGGAACTGAATTACCTATTTCTGAAAATTGCATATTTGAGAGGGTATAGCAGTAGTAAATAAAGAAAGGAGGAGAAAAGAGGAACAAAGGATTTATCTCCACACTGCCCTCTTAATTTGGACCATCCCATCAACAGAACTTGTTGTTTTTGTATGATTATGAAAGAGAAATTGAGCAGATGTACTATAGCTGAATTATTTTCACTGTTCTTATTTCTTTTTATTTTAGACATCAGTGGAAAAACAGAGTATTGCCAAGATTTTCATAATCATGGTGGTGGTGGTTGAGGTATGGTGATGGAGGAGGAGGAGGAGGAGATTTGTAAGTTTGGAATAATTTATCTATTTGTTGTTGATTACAATTTATTCTTTTTTTCTTGCCTCGGTGGTGTTTTGGAAGTGTACATACCTACATTAATTATAATACATCTTGCACCAATTTTAAACTAAGGTGCAATCACTTTTACCTGAATTCTTATTGCATAATAGAGTCAATTCACTATTCTCTATTATAATTCATAGCTAAGAAAGAGTGTGGTTAGGATGCTGGGTTGGTTAGCAAGCCTTTGTTCAATACCAGAGTGTTGCTCTGGGATAGGATGAAGTCACTTCCTTTGCTCCAGCTCCTGCCAGGGGCAATGGAAGGACTTCTCAACTGGGCATTCCCAGGCAATGGTGAGTGACCAGCTAAACCTTTCAACTTGGACATGAGTATACATCTAAGAACCCTCATGCACTACTGACCAGCTACTGTGATCAACAGCAAAAGTGTCTTGTTGTCTTCAGGTGCTCCTTAGGAGCTTTCACAAGCCACTTATTTTATTACTAAGGGTGAAATTCCTACTGGAGAATGGATAATTTTTTGGCCGGCAGGTCTTGGTACATTTCTATAACCTGCAGCTCAGCTTTACAAAACAAAAACAAAAAATCAAAAAGAAAAATCGACTTACAAACACAATTGAGACCAGAGTTTCCATTGCTAAGCAATGTGGTTGTTAATTGCTCCCGTTTTACAACCTATTTTTGCCATTGGTGTTAAGTGAGTCACTGCAGTCATGTGGCCATTAAGCAAATCCATCCCTCACCCCCAATTTGTTTTTCGGAAGATGACTGGAAAGTTTGTATCCTCGGATGCTGCAACTATTGTAAAATATATGCCAGTTGCGAAGCACTGGAATTTTGATTGTGATAGTGGAGATGCTGCAACCAATGTAAGTGCAAGGGCCAGTTATTTCAGTGCTGTTGGAACTTTGAATAGTTGTTAAACCAATGTTCGTAATTCGAGTATTACCATCAAGTCAGCAGGAGGATCTCCAGAGTTACAAGATAGAAATTAATGCCATCTCAAATCTAAACCTCTATATTTCTACATCCACTTGCAAAAATGGCATAAACATGTAGCACATTGCATGTTTCAGGTGCACTTCACATATTGAATACTCATCTATGCTTAAAGATGGAAGCCAGATGCAAGGTGCCTAAAGATGCAAGCTAGATGCAAGATGGATTTCAGCAGGTTCTGATTAGTTCTGGAGAACCAATAGCAGACATTTTGAGTAGTTTGGGCAACCAATAATACCACCTCTGACTGGTGTCACCCACATCTATTCTTTGCCTCCTGAGTCCCAGCTGATTGGGAGGAAATGAGGATTTTGCAGTAACCTTCTCCTGGACTGGGGTGGGAGTAGAGATTTTACAGTATCCTTCTCCTGCCATGCCTACCAAGCCAAGCCATGCTCAGCAAGCCAAGCCCCGTTCACTAAGCCATGCCCTCAAAACTGGTAGTAAAAAAAAATGAATCCACCACTGATGCAAGCATATATGTGTTCAGTCGGGCTCTATGGTATGAGCCTCCCAAAAATTCAAGGGTAAAAAATTCAGACACACACACACTTGAAAATTCAAAAACAATGTTTTTTATCACATAATTCAAAAGAAACAAAGCACCCTTTTTGTATTGCAAAGAGCGCTTTTCCCAAAACAAACTTGTAAGCTGTAAAAAAAACCTTAAGTACTTAGCTAGCAGCTGTGAAGAAACGTCACAGCCCTCCTTCTTCCATGAGTTGAAACACACACACTTTGTTCTGCCTTGGTTTCAAAGTCTTGAAAAATGAACAGAGTCCTGAAACAGCAAGTCACGTCCCAAACCAGTACGGTCAGATAATCTCCACACTGCGAGGCCAGCACGCTGCCAATTTAACAGCAGCCCTAATTATTTATTTATTTATTTTTATTTATTTATTTTGTCCAATGCACAATACATATTGAAGAGGATAGACATGAGTTATTATATATAAAGAAAGGATATAAAAGTCCAATACACAATGAGGGTTTTAGTGGGTATATATCAATATACACATAGTAAAATACATGATGAAGGTAATAGAGGAGATACTCATAGTAAAATATATCTAAGAAATAATAGAAAAGAAGATATAGGAATAGAATATATCAATGAAAGAATAGAAGAAGAGATATAGGAATAGAGGAAAGGTATATAGGAGATATAGGAGAGCAATAGGACAGGGGACGGAAGGCACTCTAGTGCACTTGTACTCGCCCTTTACTGACCTCTTAGGAATCTGGATAGGTCAACCGTAGATAATCTAAGGGTAAAGTGTTGGGGGTTTGGGGATGACACTATGGAGTCCGGCAATGAGTTCCACGCTTCGACAACTCGGTTACTGAAGTCATATTTTTTACTGTCAAGTTTGGAGCGGTTAATATTAAGTTTAAATCTGTTGTGTGCTCTTGTGTTGTTGTGGTTGAAGCTGAAGTAGTCGCCGACAGGCAGGACATTGCAGCATATGATCTTGTGGGCAATACTTAGATCTTGTTTAAGGCGTCTTAGTTCTAAACTTTCTAGGCCCAGGATTGAAAGTCTAGTCTCATAGGGTATTCTATTTCAAGTGGAGGAGTGAAGGGCTCTTCTGGTGAAGTATCTTTGGACATTTTCAAGGGTGTTGATGTCTGAGATGCGATATGGGTTCCAAACAGATGAGCTGTATTCGAGGATGGATCTGGCAAAAGTTTTGTAAGCTCTGGTAATAGTGTGAGATTGCCAGAGCAGAAGCTACGTAGGATTAGGTTTACAACCCTTGAAGCCTTCTTGGCTATATTGTTGCAGTGGGCTTTGGCACTTAAATCTTTTGTTATTAGTATACCAAGGTCTTTAACCGAGTGGGGATTATCTGTGATAATTTGATTATTCAGTTCGTATTTGGAGTTCAGATTCTTCTTCCCAATGTGTAGGACAGAGCATTTGCTAGTTGAGATTTGGAGTTGCCATGTGTTAGACCACTCAGAAACAGCGTCAAGGTCTTTTTGGAGAGTAGTTGTGTTATCGGTGGTGTTGAAGAGTTTTACATCATCGGCAAAGAGGACACAGTTGCTTGTGATGTAATCGCAAAGGTCATTGATGTAGAGAATGAAGAGCGTTGGTCCCAGTACACTACCTTGGGGAACACCGCTTTTAACTGGGACTTTTATAACTCTACGCATGCGTGGGTCTATCATTATTTCCTCATCCGAATCTAAGGAAGATAAGGATGATTGACTTCTTCCTGGGCTGTCTTCCAAGCCCCCCTCCTCCATCTCACCATCTCTTCCTTCTGCAGAGGACAATTCACTGTCTGACTATGTCGGCAGCAAAACAGGCCTATGACATGTTGATGTTTCCCCCACATCCACCTCTTCAGTCCTTGGGGCAGGAGCTGGGCCAGAGCAAACCACAACAATATGTGTTAAGTTTATTGTTATATATTTTGTGGGAGATCACGTACCAAAACATGAATGCATCCACTTCAGTAACATTTTCAGATAATACTTATTTTTGTCAATTAAAAAAAAAATGAGAAAAGGAACCTAAATCTCATTTTTAAGCCATCAACAACTATAATACTGTACTTTATATGCAGTTATCAAAGATGAAAGATTATCTGACTGGTCTTCTCCACCGCATGCCTTTCCCCTCTTTTTTTTTAAAAAAAATCAAAACTGCCGAGGCTTTTAAGGCTTTAAGTGAATCGGTCGACTTTGCAGCGTCAGCACAAAACTGATATAAAAACACAGCTCATACCGTGTTCTCTCTTTTGTAATGTCAGTTTTCATGGTCCATAGAGCAAAGATGAAGAAAGGTAGGAAAGGAGCACCTGCCAAGGAAGGTGCCTCACAGAATGAAGAATGAAGTGTCGGGCAAAATAAATCCTGCTAAGCAGCCAACTGTAGTGCCAAAAAAAAAAAAAAAGCCAGGAGAGAGGGCTGAAAGATGGCTGGCTTTAAAAAGCAGAAGATAATTAAATTAAGTGTTCACGATGTATTTATTTTGTTACTGACGTGGATAAGATAACTTTAATGAATTGATGGTTAATTCTAGATTACTCTATTACCTTAGGGAAGCTTCCTACATGATGATGTTAAGTAATCAAATTTATCCAACAAGAAAGTCTATGTCTAAGAATATTGTATAAAATAGAAGATAATAAAGATGCCAACTCAGAAAAAAAAACCATTTTGCTATGCCTTATCTGTAACAATGCTTCTAAAATCAAATGCTTTGCAGCTAATATTTTTATGTCATAGTTAACATCCTGAACTCAGTGAGTGTCACTTTTGTTGTAACAATGCAAAGAAGCGGAAGGGAGGGCAAGGAACAATTAAATGCTTTGCCATCTGACTGCTATAGAGGCTAACTTTTAAGGGGGGGAAATGAATCGATACATTTGCAAAATTGTGAAACAAGTTTATATATGGGGGACAGACCAATCTTATAAGCTTCAGTTAACAAAAATGTTGGGGTTTTGCCAATGGATCACTCCCAGAAAAGAAAAGAGTGGTTCCAACAGAAGATAAACTATGTTGGTTCATGGGGTGAACTATAGAGACCTTGATGCTTTCTGGGTTGGTCGTTTGCTTGCAGACATTTCACTACCAAACTATCATCAGTGCAAAGAAGGGTGGTATCTTGCTCTCTGTTTAGCTTGGCCTGCCAGTTTTGGTGACAGTGTGGTTTTCTTTTTGGATTGAGGGCAAAAGAAGAAGGGGACAACCGAGAATGAGGTGGCTGGATGGAGTCACTGAAGCAGTAGGCGTGAGTTTAAATGGATTCCAGCAGACACACACACACACACACACACACACCCTACCTATATATATGCATGCATATGTATACTCATACGCAATGATTCTGTTATAAAACATTCATATGCACGTGTGTGTTTGTGGGTAAACTGAATTACGCTAGGGTTTTTTTGCTATTTATCCTCATATTGTAGGATACTAAGGAAGTTAAATCAAAAGCTGAACTATGTCACCTAACTTTATAGAACTCTTGCTTTTTGGATGCTCAGAAAGAAAATTAAAACATTCAACCTCCTGTTCAGTCTGCCTGCTGTCAAATATAAATTATAATTCTAAAATGCAGTTGAACAGCTATTTATAGCTTTAAAAATAGCATAACATTTAGAACAACATCAAGGTGCCTAATATTTCTTGCAATGCTAGAGCTGCAATTGCAGTTTGCTTCCTCCTGTTCAAAGAGAAAAAAAATAAAAGAAAGAAAATACGCTGGAAAGAATATTGGATAAAATAAGTATTTCTCAGTGCTACTCAGATTACTGTCTGACTCAGTTAATCTCTTTTTACATCATACAAATTAGCTCTTTCCGATTTATTTGAAGACACATATTTACTTTTTAATGAATACAATCCCTGTGGAGGAGGGATGCCTACAGAAAACAGCGTAGTCTGTCAGAACAGGAAAAACAACTAACAACTTTGAAAGAGAAATTATACCATGAAATTAAACAAAATTGGGTGTGATTGGCACATTTCAAGGCAACAAGCACTCAAAGGCCGAGATTGTAGATAAATAAACAGGCTAACAAATCAATAAAGTGTCTAGTCCAAGCTACTTCTTTTACTTCAAACAGAGAACCTGATATCAAATGATGACAAGGGAAGGATCTGTTTGGGATCCTCATTTACAATCAATGTGTGCTAACAATGGAGTAAGAATCATTTCATCATGCTCTGGAAACGCAGACTTCATCATTAGTTATATTTTCCAATGATTGAAAAGTCATCAAAAAGGGTTTGACTTCTGAGCAAGAGGTGAGAAACCATCAGGCTCAGTTCAGATTAATTAATTGATCTGCCTAAATGTATTTCAGAAAATCATAGCACAGTATCCAGTAAGGGCATGATGAAGATTTGTCACAGGTCTTATAACTAGGCTGATTTTTCAGGTGGAAAATATCCTGATGTTTTCAATTACATGGAGAAGAGTTAGATGCAATTTTGTTTAATCTCTTTTGTACAATGCGTGAGTAAAGACACCTGTGTTTTATCATTAGCAACACAGTTAGGTTCATATAATGTTAACACTGAACTGTGCTGACCGAAAGAAAACATAGACTAGAAATCAGATTGCCATGTCCTCACCTCGCACAGAAAAGCAATTTATTGTTTTTTTAGCCATTCTCTGTGGCAAGTGCATATCTTTCAGAATATCACCTAGTGACATTCAATAGTAAGCATAAATTATTGAGTCAAGAGAGCATCTAAAGCTTGAAAAAGAGAATTGCCAAGAACAAAAGATCACATCATCCACTTACAATACATTTATAATTATCATTGCAAATGTATACAAATAGTTTACAATAGATATTCAGGATGGAAAATAGTTAATGAACCTGATTAATTCAAAGTATCAACAACAGGCGAAGCAGGTACTAAAGGTTTATGTATTGCTTTCCACTACGAGTACAGTGATCCCCCGATTATTGCGAGGGTTCCGTTCCAGGACCCCTCGCAATGATCGGTTTTGCGCGAAGTAGCGCTGCGGAAGTAAAAACACCATCTGCGCATGCGCAGATGGTGTTTTTACTTCCGCAGCGCTAGCGAGGAGCCGAAGATTGGGGTTCCTGGGAAGGGGACTCAGCTGGGAAGCGGCGCTGGGGTTTCCCCACCGCCCACACAAACTCCTCGCTGCCGCTCGCCCGCCCTTCGCCCGCCCACCCCGCTCGCTCGCGCAGCTTCCCAGCTGAGTCCTGAAGCGAATTCTCAGCTGGGAAGCGGCCCGAGCGAATGGCGTGGGCGGGCGAAGGGCGGACGAGCCGCGGGCGCGCGGGCAGGCAGGCGGCGGACAAGCCGTTCGCTCGGGCCGCTTCCCAGCTGAGTACTCAGCTGGGAAGCGGCCCAAGCAAATGGCGTGGGCGGGCGAAGGGCGGGCGAGCCGCGGGCGCGCAGGCAGGCAGGCGGCGGACAAGCCGTTCGCTCGGGCCGCTTCCCAGCTGAGTACTCATCTGGGAAGGGCGGGCGCGGCAGCAGCGAGGAGTTTGCGTGGGCGGTGGGGAAACTCCTCGCTGATGCCCACCGCTCGCCCTCCCGCCAGCAAGAGGGGGAAGACCCAGGGAAGCCGCCCAGCAGCTGATCTGCCCGGCGCCATCTACGCATGCGTGGCCATAAAAAAAAGGGCACGCATGCGCAGATGGTGTTTTGACTTCCGGGTTGAAAAATCGCGATTTAGCTCGTTCACAATGATCGGGAGCGCGATACCCGGGGGATCACTGTATATATTAGTGGATAAACCCTGTCACTGATATGTGGGCCCTCACATTTTTAATCCATTACCATGAAAAATGTAGCCAGCTCATCTATGGTACATTTTTAATAGAATTTGGTTTAAAATGTGAGGGTCACTTTATCCATGGATGGGCTTGTATGTGAGTATATACCAGTGATGGGCAACCTTTTGAGCTTGGTGTGTCAAAATTCGCCAAAAAACCGAGCATAACTCGGGTGGTGTGTCACCTTGAGAAAAAAAACATAATTTTGTGATATTTATAGTTTAAATAACAAATATGTATAATTATTTAACTTACCTGCTTAGTGACTTCTTTGTTAATCTGTCAGTTGGTTTCAACTGCGACCTAAATTTCACAGCGACCTAAATTTGGGGCTCAATTGTAATTGCAATTCGAGGACTACCTAATGACATTCATAATCACGATAGTTTCTGACACTGGATTACACTAGGATGGGAAATACGAGGTGAAACGGGATGAACCAGAAACTCAAATATACTGCTCAAAAAAATAAAGGGAACACTTAAACAACACAATATAACTCCAAGTAAATTAAACTTCTGTGAAATCAAACTACCCACTTAGGAAGCAACACTGATTGACAATCAATTTCACATGTTGTCAGCACATTCAACTTTGTACAGAACAAAGTATTCAATGAGAATATGTCATTCATTCAGATTTAGGATATATTTTTTGAGTGTTCCCTTTATTTTTTTTTACCAGTGTATTTTTTCACAAAGCGTGTGTGCACACTTGTGTGCATGCTTGTTTCTCTCTCTCTCTCTCTCTCTCGGCGTGTGTGCATTCTTCATATATGAAATGTTGGCGATCTGATCAGGGTGCGTTTCCTCCCTCCCTCTGCCTGTGTCGGAAAAAAATATATTGGAAGCTCCTTGAAACCAAACCCAGCGGAGCCTTATTTTACAAACAAAACGGCCCGTTCCGTCCAGCCCAGTGAGTTTGCCTAGCTCTCCCCCCTACTACTACCTCTTCAGCACTGTGCTCACCACAGAAGCGCCTGCCTATGGCCGGGATCATCTTGCAAAAGCGCTTCTTCCTCTCCACGAAATAGGCGCATCGCCCTGGCTGAGGAAGAGATGCCACCTCAACGGCATGCACCGCCATCTTATCTATAGGTGTCACTGTCGTGGCTCCTCCCCCTTCTCCTCCTCCTCCTCTCCCATTCACCCCTACCCCGCCCCACCTCCCACTGGACGGCGCTTTGCTTGCTCCTTCCCCGGCCTTCCGGCTCTTGCTCTTTCCTGGCTCTCCCCTGCCCCTCTGCTCTCCGCCCCCCACGGGAGCAGGGTGCCAAACTCAAAGCGCAAGATGGCGCGGAGAGCCTCTTCAGCCAGTTGGTGCCCGTACAAGTGAAATGCCAGGGCTGCGAGGAGAGGTGAGGTGCCGGCGTGGCTTTTCTTTCTTCAGCCGCGTGTCACTGAAAGTGGCTACGCGTGTCAGTGCTGACACACGTGTCATAGGTTCGCCATCACTGGTATATACAGTAAGCTATATATTTGAAATAAGAAGTTGGACCTTAGAAGTACAATGAGGTTACTCTAGAAAAAAAGACATATAAATCAATTATCATTACAACACTGTCAGACTTTCTACTAAATCTGCACTTCTATTCTACTAGTTTTTCTCATCATTCCTATCACCCATTTCCTCCCATGTTGACTGTATGACTGTAACTTGTTGCGTATATCCTAAGATTTTTATTAATATTGCTTCTTCATTGCTTATTTGACCCCTGTGACAATCATTAAGTGTTGTACGACATGATTCTTGACAAATGTATATTTTATTTTATGTACGTTGAGAGCATATGCACCAAGACAAATTCCTTGTGTGTCCAATCACACTTGGCCAATAAAAAAATTCTATTTGTAAATAAAGAAGACTTCAGAGGATAATCAGAACTTCAGAAACAACAATTACTGCCAATCTGCCTTCCATTGAGAACTGAATACCGCTTGAATCAAAAAGAGGGCCATGGAAATATTTACTGACCCCCTCACTTCCTGGATACAAATTGTTAACTTCTACCCTCAAAATGACATTATACTGTCCACCAAAACAACTAGACACAAGAACAGTTTTTTCCTGAATGCCATCACTCTGCTAAACAAATAATTCCCTCACTATTGTCAAGCTATTCACTAAAGCTGCATTACTATTACTATCAGTCTTCTATTTGTTTCTATCACCCAGCTCCTCCCACTTATGACTGTATGACTGTAACTTGTTGCTTGTATCCTTACGATTTATATTAATATAGATTGTTTCCTGATTGCTTATTTCTACCCTATGACAATCATTAAGTGTTGTACCTCATGATTCTTGGCAAATGTATCTTTTTTTTGTACACTGACAGTATATATATCAAAGATAAATTCCTTGCATGTCCAATCACACTTGGCCAATAACGAATTCTATTCTATTTTTGTTTTATAAGGCAGTGAGATTCTCACTGTTGTTAATTTACACCCCATCCAAACAAAATTACTATCTACTTCATCTAAATAACTGATCTCATTATTTTAAAATTCAGATATGGTTGAAACAAACATTTAAATTCTTGTTGAACAGACAACTTTGGAAAGTCACTCTCTGGCTTTCTTTTCTATATATAATATAAATGATAATGATCTAGCATTCAAAATATCTAAATGAATTGTTTGATATCCAGAGAGTCAAGCTGTGTGTCACATATAAATCATATTAACTGAGGTTTCAAAGTACCAGAGTAGACATATGGTATGAAAGAAATGTAGCTCACATTTATATGCCCAATACTGTTCTGTACTACAGCAATTCTTAGGGTGTAGTACACTGATAATTCTATAGAATTTCAGACCTTTATCGCAACAAACCTTTCTTGCAGAAAAACACTATGCACTCAGAAACAGCAGCTGCCCTGTTGCTGTTATTAAGCTGTCAGTCAACAAGTTTATCAATTGCTTGTCAAAAAGCCATTGAGCCATTGATCTGACACCTTGGCAAATAAGGCTCTGAATGACAGTCAGTGAGTCTGGAAGGTTACATTCTTAGTCTAAATAGAAACAGAATCATAGATAATGTATACAGGAACTCAGTTTATTCCATAGCACATTTTCCAATTTAAGAAATACCTTTATTTTTATTTCCATGTTTATTAGGTTGCTATTAAAAATGTGATCAATATGACTTCATAAAACTCCTTTGGTCCATTTCTCATTGACAGTTCATGGTCTCTCTGAATGTTCTAAATACACTTTAAATTCTGCCTGTTCATTCATAATAATATGACCGTTATGAAGGAACTGGCTCTATAGCAGTGTTTCTCAACCTTGGCCGCTGGAAGATGTGTGGAGTTCAACTCCCAGAATTCCCCAGCCAGCAGGGCTGGCTGGGGAATTCTGGGAGTTGAACTCCACACATCTTCCAGCAGTCAAGGTTGAGAAACACTGCTATAGAGCCAGATGCAAAATATCCAGTAGAGACCATGTAGCTTTATCAATTTTAGATATCTCTATCACTTTACACAGATATTAAAAATAACTTAAGTATTCAATAGAATTGAAATATTTGACTCATTTATACAGAAAGTTGGTGCCTTTGTTTTGTTTAGGTTGCCTTCAAAATCAAGGCCAACTCCTATCAACTTCCTGAACTATTTCCTGCAGTTTTCTTGGCAAAATTTCATAAATCCTTTGATCTTGCCTGTTTCCTAGAGCTGAGAGAGAGGGAGTGACCTAAGGTCTCTCACTGACTTTTTGCCTAAGGTGGTTCATTTTCTCCCATTTTCTAGTCTGATGCTTTAATCGCTACACCAAAACTGAGCTTTAATCGCTACACCAAAAAGTTTAATTGCAACAGAACAACTCAATAATGGTGTTAAGATATCACTTTGTACTCAAAATCCTTTCTCTTGTCTTTTAGACTTTAGAATCTCCCCCATTCCCTTTTTGCACACTTCTTGACAGAAATATCTAAATTAAAGAAATTCCTCCATGATTTAACTTTGGCCTCAAAAACAACTTCTATCCAACTTAAGTGAATTCCCATATGCTCTTGTGTTATAAGTCTCCTTAGTTTGAATTCCCTTTTTCCTACTGATGGGATCTTGCAAACCACTGGATGTTGGGCAGCTACCTCAGCCTAAGCCTATTCAAAAGTTAACAGAAATAAGTATGTTTTGAAATATTGTCCGTGTTTCTGGAAAATAGTTTTCATTTGTTAGACAATAAATTACTTTTAAAAATCAGAGAAGAAACAAAGAGTGAGATGTAGCTTTCATATGCTATCGTTGGCTTTATAGTAATATTGGAGAGGGGTGGCATACAAATCCAATAAATAAATAAATATTTCTGTGGTTCCTATGTCTGTGTAACAATCTGGATTCAAAAATGAAAAAAAAACCCGATTTGGAATACATATGACATGCATGTTGCAGGTTTTATTTTTTCATTGTAAACTCCCAGAATCATAAATTACTTCATCTGAATGCAAATAGTAGATAAATCACAATCAAGCAATCAAGCAATCAAGCAATCAAGCAATCAAGCAATCAAGCAATCAAGCAATCAATAATTTCAAACAGAAAGGGGTCTAATGTGTTAGGTCTGTTAAGCAGAACTTAGAAACATCCAGGCAATCTCAAAATGTCAGGACAGTGGTACCTCTACTTACGAACTTAATTCGTTCCATGACCAGGTTCTTAAGTAGAAAAGTTTGTAAGAAGAAGCAATTTTTCCCATAAGAATAATGTAAAAGCAAATAATGCATGCAGTTGGGGAAACCACAGGGGTGTGTGTGTGGAGGCCCTGTTTCCTCCCAGGAGATTCCTAGAGAGGCCCGACAGAAGCTTCTCCCTGCCTTTTCAGGCCCTATTTCCTCCCAGGAGATTCCTAGAGGGGGCCTACGGAGGCTTCTCCCTGCCTTTTCCAGTTACAATTTCGGAGGTTCGGATTCTTAAGTGAAAAATGGTTCTTAAGAAGAGGCAAAAAAATCTAGAACACCCAGTTCTTATCTAGAACATTTGTAAGTAGAGGTGTTCTTAGATATAGGTACCACTGTATAATAATATATAGAAAACTTCTACTCTTTGGTATCCTCTGAAGGTTCTATAGATTTTCTGATGGACCTAAACTTTACACTTTGCATGTCTTAAAACAACGAAGCCTAATCCAAACAACCTGGGTTGGAATACAGACTCTGTATTATATGGCTATCAGACAGAATGAACTAGCGGCATGGTTCATTAAAAAAGTTCATAAATAAGTAAGAGAAATTCAGGTTTTATTTAAGTAAATTAATATAGCTCCCTTTTGGCAACTTTCAGATGCCATGAAATATAATTATGTGTTTTGAAGAATTTCTAAAACAAAGAAACAAAGCACTGAGTGATCCACAATTGTGTATATGCATGCTGTGTTAAAAAATATTAATCATTACCATGTCCTATTTTTTAATTATTACTTTATTCCTGGTATTCATAGTCAGAAGCATGCTTGAGTACACAATGGCATGTAGACTCACTGTGGTTTTTGATTAGGAGAGTCGCTAATAAGATTGCTAGAAAACTGTGCCTGGCACAACAGACAGAAAGGTGTAGAGTAATAAAATTCTAGCTGTGGAAGGATCAGTTTGATTTGTTTCTATTTTATTTTTAATTTAGATTTTTAAAAAACCCAAACATCACCTTTGTTACTTTAATAAATAAAGTGGCAAACATTCGTAATACTTCTTCCTCCTCCTGTTTTACCCAGCACAACAACCTTGTGAGATGACTGGCACAAAGTGACCCAAGTGGTTTCCATGCATAAGGCATGAAAAGACAAAGGTATGAAGTTGGATGCTATCTCAAAGAACAGGAGAAGAAATACGAGTGCTTATTTGCAAAACCAACCAAACAAACAAAACCCTCCTTTCTTCATTTAGATATGCTAGCAAGTAGAGAAGTATATTTATCATTCATGGATTTTGAAATAGCTCCCAAATCTGGAGCCATGGAAACTGAAAAAAGGAATCTCCTTCTATCTTTCTTTGTATGTGTATGCATTACAAAGTCAAAGACTATCAGGTGTACTCATATCCACTGACACTCGTTATGTTTATTTAAAATCTTAGCCTTGGGGTAGGTGGCATTACCATAATTTTGCTAAGTATTCATGTCTCTGTAAACAATTCAATATGGGATTGAGGAATCTCATAATGCCTTGGCATTCTAGGGAAGTCATCAATCAGTCAAGCTTCACCTTGTGGTTTATGACACTGAGTCTTTAGGATGAATAGTAATTGACTGCAGTCTATTTTCATCATTCAGATGGCAGAAAATCCTAAGGATTAACAAGTCAGTCCCATCAGGCTGTATAAATTTTCTTTTCCAAATTAATCTAATAATAAATTCAGCAGCCTTACAATTGTTAGAAAAGGAAAGGAAAGGAGAGGAAAGTAGGAGAGAGGGAAGGAGGGAGGGAGGAAGGAAGACACACGCATACAGATTGAAATATATATTTTAAAAACATCAGTTAAACTAATAATAATAACTATTACTCCTTAATACTTTCATCTTATGGTTCATTAGACAAAAATAATTAATTATAATAATCAACACATATGTATAAATTTAAAATTGGTTCTTTTGTATCACTATCAATAAATACAAAATCTAGAACAATAAGGGCCAGAGCAATTATGCAAAGAAATTCTATCACAATCAGATATGCCACTTCTGTAAGAGAAGATGAAGCTACGGTAAGTATATTTTTGTCACCATATGTAAAGTACTGCTTGGGTTGCTTTTAACAGGGGATACAGTTATCTATGACACGAATTAGTCTCTTGAGGCAAATTGATCAAACTCCAAACTTGGAGTTAATTTGGAGAGGTTTCATCTGATAATTAGAAAAGAGAACAGATCTAAGTAAATCAGCTGCCAATGTCTTTCATGCCACAGAACATGACCTCTTAAAGCCATGATGGTGAACCTATGGCACACCTGCCACAGGTGGCACGCGGAACCATACCTGTGGGCACATGAGCTGTTGCCTTAGTTCACCTCCAGCATGCATGCATACACTGGCCACCTGATTTTTGGACCACCCCTCCCCTCTAAGGAGTTTCCATGTGGGCCATTTTGGATGCCAGGTTAGTACAGGGCTCACACGGAGGCTCTGGGAGGGCGGGGGAGGATGTTACTGCCCTCCCCAGGCTCCAGGAAAGCAAATATTGAGCCTAATTCAGGGACGCATGCTAGGCCAAAAATGGGATGCAAGGGGGGAGGGTTGACAAGCAATTGATAAACCTGTTGACTGACAGCTTAATAACAGCAACAGGGCAGCTGCTGTTTCTGAGTGCATAGTATAATAACTGAGGCCTTGCGTAGGCAAGAAAGGTTTAATCATAACACATGCCAAACGGTGGCAGGCACAGGCTTAACAGGAAAAACAATACACAGGCTTTTATATGAATAGCTACCTGAGGCAGCAACCAATACACACAGGGGAAACTTCCCGCTTACAATGTAACTGGGGCATACGCGCCCAATCAGCACCCTGGATAGGGCCTCGGCTCGCACAGCTCTAGCGGCCGGCTGTTACTATGCAGACACTGCACTCCTTCCCCTTTGGTTAGCACACACATAGTCCTTTAAATAAGATGGTCTGCGACAACTTCTTTCCGAACGACATGGCTCTGTGACACCAGCCGAACTGGGTTCCCTGGCCGGCGCCTCCTGGTTCAAATTCGGAGGCGGGACAAACTCCGCCTCCCGACAGTCGTCTGCGGCTGACTCTCCGGAATTACTGGCTAGGCTTGGAGATTCCTGGAGACATTCTCCGGGTTGGTCGATGGCCACTCGTTCCCCATAGTCCCCACTCTTGTCTAGGCGGATCTGATCCAGGTGCCTTCGCCAGATTCGTCCATCCTTCAATACCACCTCAAACGAATGGGGCCCCAGTTCCCTGCTCACCGTTCCTCTCTCCCACATCGTCTTCCCGGCATAGGAACGCGCAAACACCGCGTCCCCCACGTTTACTCCTCTAACCGATTGGTCTGGCCATTGCACTGCTATGGTATAACCCGGGTGCAACCTATCCAAAATAATCCGTAATTTGCGTCCCATCAGGAGCTCGGCCGGGGTCCTACCAGTGGCCACACAAGGGGTGGAATATTGGGCCAGCAACAACTCTGCCAACTTCTCTTTCCAAGAGCCCTGCGGCATCTTCTTCAACTCATCCTTTACTGACCGTACTGCCTGTTCTGCCTGACCATTACTGGCCGGATGCCAAGGTGAGGATAGGGCATGCCTGATTCCAGCTGACGCCAAGAACGACTCAAAAAGAACCGAGGTAAACTGCGGCCCGTTGTCGGAAACTAACATATCCGGAAAGCCGTGTGTGGCGAAAAGGGCCATTAACGAATCTATTACCACCTGAGCTTGGGTGGACCCCATCTGGGCAACCTCCACCCACTTAGAATAGGCGTCCATGGTTATTAAAAAGCTTTGACCCATAAACGGACCGGCCAAATCTATGTGTACTCTTGTCCAAGGTCCTGACGGCGTCTCCCAAGCCAGAGGTTCAGCACGGGGGGGAAAAGGCCTGCTTTCTTGGCACACAGCGCAATCTGCCACTCGCTGCTCTATCTCCCTGTCCATGCCCGGCCACCACACATAATCCCGAGCCAAACCCTTCATTCTCACAATGCCAGGGTGACCCTTGTGTAAAAGAGCTAACACCTGGTTTCGAAGCTTACCTGGTACCACGACCTTCTCTCCTCTTAACAAAGTACCCTTTTCCACGGAGAACTCCGATCTGCAGCGCCAGAACGGAATGAAAATCTCGGCAGGGGCAGAACTCGGCCACCCCCTTAGTACCCATTGCCGTACCTGGGATAAAATACGATCCTTACCTGTCTCTCTGGCCACATCACTAGCGGACAGCACCAAGGGCCCTTCGGACAAGGCTTAGGCAGAGCACGTCAGAGCGGGGTCTGACAGTAACTCGGTCAGGGGGCACCTGCTAAGGGCGTCAGCATGCGCTATGTGGCGACCTGGCTTATAAGTCAAAGTATAATTGTAGTTGGCTAGAAATATGATCCAACGGGACATGCGCGGGGACAACACTATAGGACTCTGGCGGTTCCTGGCCAAAAGACCCAACAATGGCTGGTGATCGGTGACCAGCTCAAATCTACGGCCGTACAAATACTCATGGAAACGGCGGACTCCTGCAATGAGCGCCAACGCCTCCTTATCAATATGCCCGTAGTTCCTTTCCGCCTTGGCAAGGGTCCGGGAAAAGAACGCTATGGGTGCTTCCGAGCCATTGGGCAGCCGGTGGCTAAGGACAGCCCCTACCCCGTACTGAGAGGCGTTGCATGTAAGAATCAAGGGCAAACTAGGAGAGTATTGGGCCAAAACATCATTGGACATGAGGATCCTTTTAACTGCCCCAAACGCGGCTTCCTCCCTGTGACCCCAGTGCCAGCTAGATCGGTTGTCCAGCAATCGGTGTAACGGTTCGGCCACCGACGCCTTATGCGGAATAAAAACCGCATAAAAATTTAAAAGACCCAAGAACGCCTGGAGTTCAGCCTTTGACCGGGGCCTGGGGGCGTCCCGGGTTGCTCGTGTTTTCTCCGGGGTGGGATGGATTCCTTTCCCATCCACCTTGAATCCCAGAAACTCAACCTCGGGCACCCCAAAAACACATTTCCGCGGTTTCAGTTTTAACCCCGCTTCTTGAAATGTAGCTAAAACCTTCCTAACCCTGGATAACAATTCTTCTATGGAACTCCCCGACACTAGAACGTCATCAAAGTAGGGTACAGTCCCATCCAGCCCATATAATAAACGCTCCATCAACCCTTGAAAGATACCGGGAGCAATGGAGACCCCAAATTGTAGACGATGGCATT
Organism: Erythrolamprus reginae; assembly: GCF_031021105.1. NCBI lineage: Eukaryota > Metazoa > Chordata > Lepidosauria > Squamata > Dipsadidae > Erythrolamprus > Erythrolamprus reginae. Next base: position 294,340,879 of record NC_091950.1, on the reverse strand, counting down.
TAAAAACCCCCCTATGGATGATGATTGCCTGGGCCTCTGCGGTCAGGGGGTCCACGGGGAGCTGCTGGTACGCTTGAGACAGGTCAAGCTTGGCAAAAACCCTGCTGTTCCCAAGGGTGTGGAGTAATTGCTGCACCACTGGCAAAGGATAGGAGTGGTGGGCCAAAGCCCGGTTCACTGAGCATTTGTAGTCCCCGCATAATCTGATACCCCCGTCCCCTTTAAAAGCAATGACCAACAGGGTCTCCCACGCCGCTTGGTCCACTGGTTCCAATACTCCCTGCGAGATCAGCCGGTCCAGTTCAGCGTCCACCTTCGGCCGGAGAGGGATTGGAACCCGGCGGGCTTTCAACCGCACTGCAGGCACCTGGGGGTCAAGACTAAAAGAGATAAGGTTTCCCGTGTAACAACCCAGACTGTCATCGAACACTGAGGGAAACTCCTTGGCCAGTTTGTCAAATTCAGAGATCCCGTTAACCACATTTACCCCCGTGATAGACAACCCCAAAGACTTGAACCAGTCGAGACCTAACAGATTTGAGAAAGGCCCATCAACCACAATTAAAGGCAGTTTGCCCACAAAAGACTTAAATCTGACAGTAAAACGACCCTCCCCAAGGATTGGAATTGAAGCCCCTTGGTAGTCCTTTAAAATTGAGCTGCAGGGCTGCAGGCGACCCTTACTCAGTCTGGGAAAACATCGCTTCAGGGTGGCCCAAGAAATTAAGGAATGCGCAAAACCAGTGTCCACTTGCATCAAACACCAAGCGTCCCCAAGGCGAACTTCAACTGAAATCTTTTCCGCGGAGCCCGACGTCTTCCGGACATACGAAGTTGCTAGACGCGGGGAGCTGTAGACGGTATTACATTCCTCTCTCCGGTTCGAGGAAAATTTCCTTTGCCAATGGGAATTGAAGTTCTGGGACTCCCTCTGATCTCTAGTCGGGGCAGGTAGGGATCTGTGGAAATGGCAGACCCTCGCAATGTGCCCCCTGGCACCACAACGCCGGCAAGCCGTATCCCTGAAGGGGCAATTCGATCTGAAATGGCTAACCCCGCAACCCCGGCACGGTGATAAAGGAGTACGGGGACGGGTAGCAGGCGGATCATGGCTGCGATTGGCCGCCAGCCGGCAAACCTCTTCCTCCTCAATGTCACAGGAATCCTCCTTTTCTATAGGAGCCTTTGGCTTATCCGGGAGAGCAGGCCCCTTAATTGTGACATTTACGGAGCTGTCCATGGCCGCGAGAGACTGGGTTGACAGCTCGAACGCACGGGCTTCCGCCAGCGCAGCTTGAAATGTTAAATCCCGGGTGGCCAGGAGACGCCGTTTAAGGCGTCCATCCCTCACCCCAAAAACCAATCTATCCAATAAGTAGTCATTTAGATCTGAAAATTCACAGTACAGAGCCGCCCGGCGGAGAGCGGCTACAAAGTCATTGATTGATTCCCCTTCAGCCTGATTTCTTTGGTAAAATTTGTATCTCCGCGCACGGCGGGAAGGGGCCGGGGCGTAATGGTCTTGCAAGGTTGACAGAAATTGCTGCCAAGGCACATCATGAATGGAAACTGGGGCGAACAAAGCCCTTGCTGTCTCAAACATCTCGGGCCCACAAAACCCGAGAAAATAAGACCGCTTCCGATCCCCTGATATTTCAGTGTAGCCATTTGAGATTAGAAAGCAGTCGAAACGGGCGACATACGAGTCCCATGTCTCCCCTTGAGGGTCGAAGGGGGGAAAAGTAAGTTGTACAGACATCCTCACTTACTGTTGTAATACCCAGAAAGAATCCGCATTAACAGGCTCGACCCCTCGTCGCCAGTATAATAACTGAGGCCTTGAGTAGGCAAGAAAAGTTTAATCATAACACATGCCAAACGGTGGCGGGTACAGGCTTAACAGGAAAAACAATACACAGGCTTTTATATGAATAGCTGCCTGAGGCAGCAACCAATACACACAGGGGAAACTTCCCGCTTACAATGTAACTGGGGCATACGCGCCCAATCAGCACCCTGGATAGGGCCTCGGCTCGCACAGCTCTAGCGGCCGGCTGTTACTATGCAGACACTGCACATAGTGTTTATCGTATGTGGTTTTTTATCATATCTGGAATCTGGCTGGAAAAGGGACATATTGAAATCCAAGCAAGATTTTGATATGGAGCATTTTCAGCATGAGATGTTTGCAACCAGCCTCCAGAAACAAGTAAGTGAGAACTTGACTCTGGGGGTTGGCTGCAAAGGGCCCATGCTGTGAATGCTCCATGTCAAAAAATGCTTGTAATTTGGGATGGCGCTTTCCATAAGCTCATAGAGACAAGAGCACAAAGCAGAAGTCCAATCTAGAGATAGATGGAGCATAAGTGATGACATACATAGATATGAATCTACAAAACAAACAAACAAACAAGCAAGCCCAAAACAACCCTGAATAGAATACATCGACAGTAAAATCATCAGGTGTAAAGAATTGTTTTATTTATTTTCTTCAGAACCATTCTGAGTACTGTAGCCAGTTCTAGGAATCTCACTTTAGAAATTTAATAGAATGGATTTAGAAAAAAAAGCCAAGAGAGTAATTAGGGGAGTAGAAACCAAGCCCTACGAATAGAGATCAAGAAACACATGAGCTGGCCTATGGCAGCTACATATCTTCAAATATGTGAAAGGACTCCTTAAAAAATTAAAGAATGTTCTAGAGTGAAGAATAATGGGTGTAGATACTGAGAAGGCAAGTTCCAATTTAATATAACAACAGTTTGATAATGGAACTAATTATATGGAGATATGATAAAATTTCCTTCACCTGGGTGTGTTGAAGCAGAGAGTATACAAGTTAGAGATGCTTTAATTTGTATCCCTGCATTAAGCAATTTAGGAATTTAGACTCAATAAACCAAATAGCTGTTTCCAACTCTGTGATTCTATCTTCTGCCTACTTGTACCTCAGTCCCACTAGAATAAGTGCAATAAGTTAGACATGAATTAGCTCCAAAGATTTTAAAATGTGTTAATTTAGAATGGATCCAATTATCTTCTAATCTCTCGCAGCATTCTAATTAAACGATTATCTTCTGTTCCCACTCAGCAGTCAGACAATACAGTATATTATTATCTGCCCATGGCAATAAAGCACCCAGGAGAAGGTGGTGGTTAAGGTGAAGAAATTTCCACAGGTTTAGATCTTCAGTGCAAAACAGTTTCTAGAGATCACTAAAATCTTCTCTTTTTACATCATAATGTTTTGTTCGTATCCTTCCACAAATAAATTACAACTTGTAAAAGAAACAAAATGAGCTACTAGGTTTTCTAACTGTTATGAATCTAAAGATGGCTGTTGAACATATTATAAATATCAACTGAGTAGTAGACAAAGTACCTATGATTATATTCTTTGAATGGAAAATATGGAAAATAAAATGTACCATCATGATTCTCATTTACCTTTCCAAAATGACTGGACACTTGTTGCACAGTGTCATCCTGATTAGCTTTGAGATGACTAGCTCTATATTTGAGCTTGCATATGGGCAATGGAAGGCTGAAGGGCAGTTTAGTGACTCTGGCAGAGCAAATATTCAAGATGATGTGCTTCAAACAGTTTCCAAGGTAACTGGTAGTGAGCCTGGAATCTATAAATAGGACTATCAACTGATTTGCAGCTCCAAGACAGGAAAGTAATCAGTGCCATTAAAATGAAAAAGAAATCCAAAATAAAGGAATATAAAAATGTAATAATACTTGCATCTAAACTGATACATCATGTAATTAGAAAGAGACAATGTTTGCATATCAAAACAAAGTGGTACAAAGGATTTAAAATTCAACTTTAATGCTTAAACTATAGCATAACTTGCCAATGATGGAGGAACATCTCAATCCGCTACAAGTTAGAACAAATATTAAAATACAATTATAGGTAATATTAGCTATATGTAGAACATGTCTTTTTTGCTTAATACCATAGTATCCAAAAGAATTGTTGTTTTATTGAATAAGATGTCCATTTCCCTTAGCAGTTTTTAAAAACTTGAGATAAATATTTTGTACCTTCATTTTTTACTTTAATGTTCTAAGCCACCCAGATTTGCTTAGCAATAAGATGAGTAGCAAATTCAATAAACAAACAAACAAACAAAAGATAATGGTGATGGAGTGAAGAGAGTTGAAGTGGAATTTTTTTTTAATAGAACAATGGTGGTGAAATGGTTATTGACTGCCAGCAGTTTGGTTCTCACCAGCTCAAGGTTGACTCAGCCTTTCACCCTCCTGAAGTCGGTAAAACGTGAAGCCAGATTGCTGGGAGCAATATACTGACTGTTTAAATAATTTAGAGAGAGCTGTAAAGCACAATGAAGCAGTATATAAGTCTAAGTGCTATTGCTATTAATGCTGCCATCCCTGAATTTCACTTATTTATGCAGGGATCTATTGAAAATATTATAAGGGACTATGAGTATATCTGGATGAAAATGGTTAAAGTTCTGGCTATAATTAGAAACTTGTAAGTATTTATATGCAGGGACTGGCAAAATATTCTTTATCCTATTTTCATACAGCAAGTACCCTACATAAGGTTTGAAATGTACCCCAGAATTAATAGACTGCACAAGTGCAGCTAAATGATACAAGATAACAGTGATGCCAAGTACAGTGGTACCTCAAGATACGAACCCCTCGTCTTACGAACAACTCGTGATACGAACCCGGGGTTCAGAAAAATTTTGCCTCTTCTTACGAACTTTTTTCGAGTTACGAACCGGCGTTCGGAGACTGCTGGGAAGCCGCGCGGCTGTTTTAAAAGGTGACAGCCGGGCGGCGGGGCTTCCCAAAAGCCTCGCGAACGCCAGTTCGTAACTCGAACAAAGTTCGTAAGAAGAGGCAAAATTTTGCTGAACCCCGGGTTCGGTTCGGGAGGTTGCTGGGAAGCCCCCCAGGCCGGCTGCAACCTTTTAAAACACCCGTGCCGCTTCCCAGCTGTCCCCCAAGCCGAACGCAAAGTTCGGCTTTAGCGTTCGGCTTCAGGAGACAGCTGGGGAGCGGCGCGGCTGTTTTAAAAGGTCGCAGCCGGCCTGGGGGGCTTCCCAGCACCCCCCGAACCCGGGTTCGGGGTTCAGGGGGGTGCTGGGAAGCCCCCCAGGCCAGCTGCAACCTTTTAAAACAGCCGCGTCGCTTCCCAGCTGTCTCCCGAAGCTAAACGCGGAAGTTCGGCTTTAGCGTTCGGCTTCAGGAGACAGCTGGGAAGCGGCGCGGCTGTTTTAAAAGGTCGCAGCCGGCCTGGGGGGCTTCCCAGCACCCCCCCGAACCCCAAACCTGGGTTCGGGGGGGTGCTGGGAAGCCCCCCAGGCCGGCTGCGACCTTTTAAAACAGCTGCACGGCTTCCCAGCAGTCGCTGAAAGCCGTTTTTTTGCGGGGGTTTTTTTGGTTGCACGGATTAATTGACTTTACATTGTTTCCTATGGGAAACAATGTTTCGTCTTACGAACCTTTCGTCTTACGAACCTCCTCCTTGCACCAATTAAGTTCGTATCATGAGGTATTACTGTATTTCAAAAACAACCTGTAACATTTACACAAAATATTGTCAGTTGTATTGTCAATAGTATGGCTCTATCATTGTTGACCCTTCAAGATAATCCAGGCCATGAAACCAAAATGAAATTACTAATATTACTTTTATTGTAGGGATACAATAACAGCATTTTGCAACAGAAGTAATATTCAGCAGGTTCTGACTAGTTCTGGAGAACAAGTAACAGGTATTTGAATAGTTCAGAGAACTGGTAAATACCTCTGACTGCCCCTGCCCCCGTCTATTCTCTACCTCCCGAGTCCCTGCTGATCAGGAGGAAATTGGGATTTTGCAGTAACCTTCCCTTTAAGTGGGGTGGAAATGGAGATTTTACAGTATCCTTCCCCTGCTATGCCCACCAAGCCACACCACGCCCATCAAGCCATGCCCAAATAGAACCAGTAGAGGTTTTTTTTTAATCCCATCATTGTTTTGCAAGTCTGAAAGCACTCCCCTTCTCACCACATTTACAGAGAACTAGGGAGGGTCAATTCTAAGAGGCTTTCTCTACCCCCATTCCTGCTTTGGACTCAGATTTCCCTTATCAGACTTTGCCTAGGTAGTGGCTCTTCCTTATGTCTCTCATAGTTATTCTCAAGCCCATTACAAATATCAACTAAATTTTATTACTTATTAACTACTTTTACAGGCAATCTCTCCCCAAATCTCTTTTTTTCTTTGGTGAGCAAACACCACTTGTTAAAAAGATTGTCAAACTGCCCAAAGGATGCAGTAAATTTTGTTGGCATTTATACTGGCACCTCTACCTAAGAACGCCTCTACTTAAGAACTTTTTAGATAAGAACCAGGTGTTCAAGATCTTTTTGCCTCTTCTTAAGAACCATTTTCTACTTAAGAACCCAAGCCCAGAAAAATTTCCCAGGAAATTTGAGAGCGGCATGAAGGCCCGGCCAGTTTCCTGCCATTCCCCCTGGGTTTCTCTCTCTGGCGCAGTGTATGGGATGCAGCCTTGCGCCGGGTGTAAGGGAGGCGCGTGCTCCTCATCACCTTCTCAGAGTCCCTCTTTTTTTTTTAAGCCTTAAAGTTTTGGATTTGTTTGATTCCCTTCACCTCACTTTCTTCCTTCAGGAGCAACTGTACACCTCCTCTCCTTCTTCTTCCTCCTCCTCCTCCCACCGAAATTCCGAGCTTTTCTTTCTTTCCTAATGGGTTTGCATGCATTATTTGCTTTTACATTGATTCCTATGGGAAAAATTGCTTCTACTTACAAACATTTCTACTTAAGAACATGATCACGGAACAAATTAAGTTCTTAAGTAGAGGTACCACTGTATTTCCATAAAATGACTTTTTTATTATGACATTAAATTTAGTACTTAGTTACTAACAACATTTTTGAATGCATATGTATTTCTTCACCAAATCAAATATTATTTCATTTTTAATGAAATCTATAACTACTAAAAATCTGTCTAGCATTTATCAGTGGTTTTGTGCAAGATAATATCAAAGGTCTATAGTTAAATACGTTGAACATTTCTGTGCAATGCAAGAAAAAGCAACAGATAATACTGATTCTATAAGCAAATTCCTATGATATTGTTCTGCTGGTGTGTCTCAACTGCCCATAATTAAAGGGTAATTAATCCAGGAAGACACACACCACACAATAAAAGGAAAACCCAAAAGTTTTTATAAACAGTAAAACAGAAACATATATAATGTTTACTGGCAAACCACAAAGACAGAATTATACTGAAAAAACAGAAATTGGTTATGTCAACACTTGACTAATTGTACTCAGAAAGCTTTAAAATCACAGGAGTAGAGGAAATATAAATATGGATAATGGAAAACCTAACAAGAGGGCACCCAGAAACCCCATATAACTCATATTCAGTTTCAAAGAGAAATTAGACAGGCAGGTATCTTAGTTACTGGATGTTTGTCCCAATCAAATGAATGTGCTTTGTTAGTTTCATGCATTGCAATTTTGCCAGTTATGGAAAGCTGTCATGCACTAGATTGGCTTTAAAGCAATTGATGGATTACTGGAGTCTGCCTGCCATTCCTCCTGGCAGGAGATAAAGTGCAGAAAGGTAAGAGTTATCAAAACGGTGCTAAGCAAGGCAGCAAATCTAGGTAGCAGTGGAAGGAAGAAGAAAAAATCCTTTTGATTGAGTAAATCCTTTGTGAAGTCCCCCCGCCCCAGTCCTTTCTTCCCTTTCCAATATTTTGGTTATGTGTGCTTGAAAACAGATTTCAGTACAGATCTGATTTTATTTTAAAGTCTCTAAGAGAACTTCAGAGGTCCTCCTGTTTCACTTTTATCTCCCGCAAACAGAAAATTTGAGAGCCATGGTCTTATCTTTTCCATATTGCACATTCCACTCCTTGTTACTTCTCTGTGCTGGGTTTAACCTATTCAAGCTGATTAAGGACTACATATTGGACACTGCTGGTATTATACACACAATCATTTGGGGTTTCATATTCCTCTGAAAAGGAAAGGAAAAAAGAGTTTATTGTATAATGGACACCCTAATAATAGAAATTAGAGATGTGCATTGGAGAGAGCCTGGAATCCAAGACATTTTTGGTTAGGAATGGATGGGTGGATGGATGGATGAAATCTCCCAGTTAGAATTTGGGTATCCACAAAATGGTGTTATTATTATTATTATTATTATTATTATTATTATTATTTATTAGATTTGTATGCCGCCCCTCTCCAAAGACTCGGGATGGCCCAGAGTACTGCAAACAGTGGTCATAAATCAGCTAAATCAAAGCACATCTTATCTAGCCATGTTGCTATGTATTTAAAAAAAAAAGAGAGCAATTCCATCAATGATCCTGCTTGTGTTTATTCCTTCTGGAGGGGTTGGAGATGCCAGCAACTCATCTGGGAATATTTAAGTGCAAAGAAGACTAATTAAAGACAAAAAAATTCTGACAGAGATATATGCAACATCATACACATGTACATTCACGCGCGCACGCACACGCACACAAACTATTTTTATTCCTACCACATATATTATTATTACATTACATGATATTTCTTCTTCATTTTTTCCTTTCTGTCTTTCTGCCTCTATCTACCCACCAACCCCCCTTTCCTCATACTTCTGATAAAAACAACGGAATAAAATATATCCATTTCTCAGCTTTCAAGTTTTTACTTTTTATCAGGTGCTTAATGGGGTGAATGGCAATGAGTCTTAGGAGTGTCTTCAAGCTAGCTTTTGAATATTTTCTGCTACACCAGACTTTAAATCTCAGAGAAGCACCTTGCTGTACTTCTGATATGAACAAAACTATGAAAATGAAATGGACTCAATAATTATGCAGGCTTCAAAAGACATTTAGGTGCTTCTATCCTTAAACTACTTCTTTCACTGCTCTGAGGTTAATAAAAAAAATATCACGTAAAATAACTTTAAGGTGTAATATTATGTTTAAACAATTATTTCTTTAAAAAATGATTTTATTGCTAATAGACCGTTAAATGTAAAAGAAGGAAAAAGAGACAGAGGCTCTGTACTTAAGAAGCAAGAGCAAAAGGAAGAAATGAGTAACTATTTTACTCTTAAATCCTTATCTGATGTGCTTTCATTCAGTCTCTGAAATAAATCCGTATCTGATATGCTTTCATCCGGTCTCTGAACTTCCTGGATTTTCTCTATAACTCTTACTGCTAGAATTTTTTTTTCTTTCAGTATGGAAATTTCATAGTTTTACCACTCTCAGAAGATCAAGCAACAATGGAATGATGCACGCTCACTAATTAATAGATTTTTCTCATTGACACCTTCATTTATTGAAAGGCCATTAGACTGCTCATCAAAATATTAATACTATTACATTTTCATGATTACTATTATATGTATCTAGACACATTACTGCTGTTTGCTCTTTCCCACTTCTACTATGTATGGCAGGGGTCCCCAACCCCTATCTGTGGACCAGCACTGGGCCGTGGCATGCCAGGAACTGGGGCACACAAATAAGTGAAGTCCCATCCATGGGATGCAAGCAGCATGCAAAACCATACCCCCTCCTGTCCCTGGAAAAAAATGCTCTCTATGGAACCTGCTGCCCCAAAATCATACAGAGATGCATAGTTCCCTCTAAGCTGAGCAGTGAGCAATCGCTCACTTAAAAATCATCATCAACTCTGAGTTTTCCAAACCTGCCCAGAAGCCGAGAGGGAAAGAGTGAGAGGGAAGGAGAGAGAGAGGAAGAGAGGAAGAGAGAGAAACAGATAGAAAAAAGAGAGGAAGGAAAAGAAAAAGAAAAAGAATGGGAGTAAGGAAGAGAGAAAGAAAATCAAAATCTAGTTTGAAACTAGCTCAACTATTTAAGTGGCATTTTGATATTGATAGAGTTGCCCTATTATGAGCTTACTGTTATAGACACACAGTACAGTATTTTATTTTGAAATTCTCTCAGGCAAAACAGGGTGGGTTTTTTATTTGTTTGTTTGTTTATTAATTAATTTATTTATTATTTCTGTGTCGCCCAGTCCCAAAGGGACTGCCGCTCAGACACTATACTTTGCCGCCCACCCCCCAAAAAAATTAGAGGGAACACTGCAGAGATGTATGATTTTTTTTTTACAGGTTTCTTTTACATAGGAAATAATTTAAGCTCACTGAAGAATATTTTTAAACTTGAAGTTATAAATGGGAAAACAATCAGGATTGCCAGCTTTCATTTGTAATTCCTTATGTGAATAATTAACCTTATTTTATTTGTAGCAAAGAAAGGGTGGGATGAAAAAGAATGTCTTCAAGGATAATGCTAAACCTAGATTATTCTAGAACAGATTATTCTGTCTTTGACATTGGAGGGGATGGGGTGAGCGTGGCCAGAGTAGGCATGGGAAGCTCAGTGTCACTCGTGTCGGAGGAATCTGTGCTGGCCTGAATGCTCTGCCAGCAAAAACGGGCTCCCGAGCTCTGTTTTCAGCTGTGGTACAACCCTCTGCCAATGAAAACACAAGTCAGGAGGAACTCATGCAGCTCTCCTGAGCTCTGTTTATACTGGCAGAGGCACTGTGGGCTGGACCTTTCCTGTGCCAAGGACAGCCCTGTGGGCCAGATCTAAACACCTCATGGGCCAGCTCCAGCTCCCAGGCCTTGAGTTTGACACTCCTGTTCTAGAACTATAGTAGTGTCAGTAATCAGTCTGGAATGAAAAGGGGACACAAGGTTAAAATACAGACTATACATTGTTTCTCAATCAGAAACAAAATGAAAGACAGTGAGTACAAAGCTATTGTGTTCAGGGTCTAACATGTCCAGTATCTTGAAGAGCTTGATATTGTCTTTGTATAAGTACTTCAAATATTTTAAATGAATTAACATATTTTTGGGGAGGGAACTACCGGTATATGTTTTTTTAAAAAAGTAATCTTTATATTTTAAAACATATATATTTATATATATACATATATATACCGTATTTATATTTTAAAAAGCAATATATAACCAACATACAAAAATACACACACAGCCATAGAAGTAATTAAATACTTTTACAACTTTTTCCAAGTATTTCCAAGTCTATTTCTAAATTACAATATTCGGATTGTAAAGCTATGTTCCAAGGCACCAGAATAGAAGCTTTTGTTCCTAAAACCATGGGAAATTTATCTTTTCCCATGGTCTTTGGCAACCCCTGTGAAACAGTCATTTGACCCCCAAAGGGGCCCCCACCCCCAGGTTGAGAACCACTGCTTTAAAGGATTGAGTCTCCTATTATATTTTCTACATCTATTTGTCCCCTTTTACTTACAGGCAAATCACTTATTTATCATAGGAAAATTGTGACTTGGATGTTACTATCATTTGTGAAAGACATTCATGTACAGAGAAGATATCTATAGCAGGTTGTGAGCAGGAATAAAATTTTAATGTATTCTTTATTACACAAAAATAAATGCAGATACCTTTTAATATAACTAAGGAGTCATAAGAGGCTATTAAAATAACTACTAGTGTTTTGTTAAAAAGCACTATGTTAAAAAAAAAGTACAGCCTGCTAAAACTCAATTCCTCTTCTCAGTGGGATAATCAATATGCAATATATATTATCAAATTAAACAGGCTTAGCAGGAACAGGGAGGCACGGCTCAGCAGAAACCTATTTTGAACAAAGCCTATGGCCTAAGTTCACCTGCAATTTTGGGGAGAGATGTCTTTGATCTAATCAAATATCGATTAGTTCGCTGTGGGCAAACTCCGGTGACAGAATCCCTTAATATCAAGGGCCTGAGCAACAGCAACTGCAGTGACTTTCCAGCCAAAGCAGTTGAAAGCTTCAGAATGAAGATCCCACACTTGATGGGCTACCCACTTTCTCAACTTCCTTCTGTCAGAGCCTGCCAGATTGCTTAAAGGCTATGACACAGAGATAGTGGAGAGATAATAAACTGAAAGAGAGCAATTTTCTCAAAGAAAAATGAAATGAGGGTGAACATCCAGCAGCTGCCAATCAGAAAAAAATGATACTATGAGGGCCCTTACCTGACAGTCAATGAATGACAGACTAACAGGAGTCTGAAATTCTTCCATGAGACCTTCCCTACATAAAATATCATTAAAAATAAATTCTTTTTTTGTAACAAATGAAATTGCACACATATGGGCATGGACAAAATCAGCTTTCCTGATTAAGTCGTGCCTTTCTCATTCTTTCCCTCTCTTTTATTTCACAAGGTGTCAAAGATGTCTCACAGAATTATTTAATGGGGAGGGGGAGCCTTTGATGGGATCTTGCTCACACTAACTAGCTCGCATTAACGGGGGTGTCCATAAAGATGGAAAGAAGTTGAGAAACTACAGATTACAGTGGGTGTAACTGCAAGGCATCTGGAGAAGGAAAGTATCAAAAAAGGCAAGGAGGCAACTGTTATCATTCTGAAGGTCTAACCCCCCTTTTGCTTTTTAGGGTATTGTATTGTACTCTTGACAACGTAATAAAGGACTTTGATTACATGCTGGTAGCCATCATTTTCCTTTTGTTAACCCACCCCTTCTGAAAATGTCCTTGCAAATAAAAGCAGAATGTCTCAACTATCACAGCAAACAAGAGGACCTCCTTCGCACCAAATCTAACCGAGCCTTCTACAACTTTGTCAACAATAAACTCAAAGACTCTAGACCTATTCCGCCTCTATTAGAACATAACAACAAAGAATACTATGTTGATCCATCCAAAGCTAACCTTTTCTACTCTTTCTTTGGCTCTGTCATTGTTAACAGTAATGGTTCATCCCCCATCTTCGCAAATCGTACCTCAAATTCTCCCAACGGCCTAACCCAAATTGACTTCACTGTAGGTTGAAAAAGCAATCTGAGACCTCAAACCTCCCCTATAAGTCGGACCAGATGGTCTTTGTGCATACTTCCTAAAAAACCTTCCTTTTGCTATAGCTGAACCTCTAAGCATTATCTTCTCAAAATCCTTCAGGACCAGCACAGTCCCCAAGCTATGGTCAAAAGCATTAGTCATCCCCATCTTCAAAAAAGGAGACCCTTCTCTCGTTGATAACTACAGACCAATATCACTATGCTGCGTCTCATGTAAAGTCATGGAATCAATCATAAATCATTCAATTATCCTTCACTTAGAATCTAATAACCTACTCTCTAACAAATAATTTGGATTCAGAAATAAATTATCCTGCAACCTGCAACTACTTCACTGAGAAAACATACTACCCACCTAGATCAAGGAAAATCCATTGATGCAATTTATATTGACTTCTGCAAAGTGTTTGATTCAGTGGTCCACGACAAACTACTCCTAAAACTCAAATCCTATGGCATCTCAGGATTCCTCCAGAGCTGGATTACAGCATTCCTGTCAAACAGGCAACAAGTTATCAAAATTGGAAGCACCATTTTCACTCTCGTCCCTGTTAAAAGTGGCGTCCCCCAAGGCAGCGTACTAGGACATAGTCTATTCATTCTCTACATCAACGACCTCTGCGATCATATCTCAAGCAACTGTGTTCTTTTCGCCGATGATGTAAAACTCTTCAACACCATGGACAACACAGCCCTCTTCAAAAAGACCTTGACTTTGTCTCTTGGTCTAACACCTGGCAGCTTCAAATATCAACCAACAAATGCTCTGTCCTCCACATCAGCAAAAAGAATCCAAACCTCATATATAAACTGAATAAACAAACCCTCACAGACAGTCCACACTCAGTAAAAGACCTTAGAATACTAATATCAAAGGACTTAAGTGCTAAAGCCCACTGCAACAATATCACAAAAAAGGCTTCTAGAGTTTATTTATTTTATTTTATTTATTTATTTAGATTTGTATGCCGCCCCTCTCCACAGACAGATCAGTTGTCAACCTGATCCTACGTAGCTTCTGCTCCAGCAATCTCACACTACTCACCAGAGCCTACAAAACTTTCGCCAGACCGATCCTTGAATACAGGTCATCAGTCTGGAACCCATATCACATCTCGGACATCAACACCCTTGAAAATGTCCAAAGATACTTCACCAGAAGAGCCCTTCACTCCTCCACTTGAAACAGAGTACCCTACGAAACTAGACTTACAATCCTGGGTCTAGAAAGCTTAGAACTACGATACCTAAAACATGACCTTAGTATTTCCCACAAGATCATATGCTGCAACGCCATGCCTGTCAACGACTACTTCAGCTTCAACTGCAACAATACAAGAGCACACAACAGATTCAAACTTAATATTAATCGCTCCAAACTTGACTGTAAAAAATATAACTTTAGCAATTGAGTTGTCGAAGCGTGGAACTCATTACTGGACTCCGTAGTGTCAACCCCTAACCCCCAATATTTTCCCCTTAGACTATCCACGATTGACTTCTCCAGGTTCCTAAGAGCTAAGTAAGGGGCATGCATAAGTGCACTAGTGTGCCTTCCATCCCCTGTCCAATTGTGTCTCCTATATCTCATATATTTTTTCTTCCTTTTCTATATCTTCTTCTCTATTCTTCATTGATGCATTTTATTCTTACATCTTTTCTTCTATCCTTTCCTTGATATATATTACTATATGTTTATTCTCTTCAATGTGTATTGTACAGTATATTGGACAAAATAAATAAATAAAATAAATAAATACATTTGATTCACCACAGTTTAGGGTTGTGTGGTCCACTGAAATGTGAATAAACTTAAAACCACTAAAACAAAAGTGAAAAATCTCCCATAGCCATCTTGCCATTGTAAGAAGAAAAGAAAAGCTTAGAAGAGGGTAGGCTTGTTCATTTTCTACTGAATTATGTCTGAAGAAGAGAAAGAGTAACACAAAGGAGCATTGAAACAAATGTCCACATAGACTAATAGAACTGGAGCAGAAATAGCATCACCAAAGAAAATCATAATACTTTCTAGACAGAGGTGTCAAAATTGCGGTGTCACATTATCAACACATAATGTTAGCGTGAACTTTTCCCCCTTTGCTAAAATGGGGGTGGGCATGGCCAGTGCGTGATGTACCCAGCCCACGGACCATGAGTTTGACACCCCTGCTCTGGATAGTATTATCTGCATGGTACTGTCCACATACTTATAAAACCAAAATGTTGGCTTCTATTTGTAGAAGCAAATATTGCCAAATGCTCTCTACCCTCTTGACTCTGAAACATTTCATCCTTTTCTCAGCCACCTACACTTTCATGAGTTCATGCCAATATATACCATTTTTTTTCCAAACTTCTAGGAAAAGATTCCAAGAAAGCAGAATGTCAGCAGCTGTAGAGTTACATTTTATGCAATGCTCTGAACATAAAAAGTACCCTTTATAAAATGCACAAATTGCATAATTATAGGAATAGTCTGAGATGGCACTTAAAGAGGTCCTGAACTATTCTGTAAATAACATGTATTTTAATCACTAATTACTCCATAGTCTCTGATTGCAAGCTATTAGGTAAATGTGTAATTAAGGATTCCTTTGTATTTAATCTATAATATCATGAACTAAAGGTATTTTACTACTTTTACTGTAATATGTGTTAGTAAAGGGTCATTCTTTCAAAGTGAAAGGTAATATAGATTTGTGCAAGATCTGTAAGTGAGTAAAGCTCAAAATTAGTGGACAGGTGCATGGGAAAAATATAAGTAACAGAAAAGTTAGAGAGAATTGTTTAAGTGGAAACCTCCAGGCAACAGCCACTATATTTGTTTAAAAGTTTTATTTTTAGCCCTACTTTATTATTTTATAAATAACCTAAGGTAGCAAACATACAGTACATACTTCTTCCTCCTATTTTCCATATAATAACCATCCAATGAAATGGGTTGGATTGAGAGACAGTGACCAGTCCAAAGTCACCCAGGTTTTAGATTTTTTTTTCATGCCTAAAGTGGGACTAGAACTTCCAATGGTTTCTACATCAAATTGATTTTTTGTTTGTTTGTTTGTTTGTCTGTTTCTTCTATGAACCAAGTAGACTATTCCTGTTGTTTTTTTTACATTAACACCCTCCCCCAAAGATAAAAACAAACATTTGTGTTTATAGTTCTTTCTGCACTTTCTATATTGGGATTAGATAATTAAGCAGGCTGATAAATACTGGTGTCGTAGTTCAAGTTTTGATTGTATGATTGTGCACATATGGAATATTTGAATCATTTTTTGGCATAAACCTCTTTGTTTTAATTGGAAGGTTCACACCTTTTAAAAATACATGCTCCTAAATCAGATTTGCAGAAGACATCAAAACATAATACACTAATACTCTTCTTGCTCCACATGATACATACTTGTATTAGGACACTGAGAAAGAATTTACATGAATGTTTATCCTCTTTCCAAAAAATTAGACAATAACATTAGGGATAAAGAGAACCAACTGTATGAGGATGAATATTCCAATGTTTCCACATCTATGACCACTTCCATTCCCAACTCCCCAAAAACAATTTACAGGAATCCAAAATTGTCTTTCAAACCTTTTAACCTCAAAATTCTGATAAGCAGGATCCCTGTCTTATCTTGAATTGAAACAAGAACCTCAGTAACAAAAATCTTGTTCCCACTCTATGAGAAATAATATGTTTGCATTTGTCCCATCTCCCATCTATGTCTTCACTTCAGGTTTTGTTTTGTTTGATGATATGAAACAGGGTTTCCTTTGAGGGGCAGCTGAAAATGTGTCACAGCATCTTCCTACTTGCAAGACTTGCAGCTTAGAAGCTGGAAGATATGATGAGGTGAGAAATGGGGCAATGGATTACTCTCAAGCTCCATAGAGCTACACCATTAACAAAAGAAATAGTTTTATAATGATGTCAAATGTAGCACAAGTGAACCAGAAATAAATTGGATCAGACATAGCCAACACTGTGGGATTATAAAAGTCTAGCCTTGACACAGAGACCTTGTGTGGAAGAGGTACCCTACATGAGGCTTCCATAATTTGAAAGTTGCCGGTGATATGTAGATCTTTAGAGTCGCCAGCCAGAAATTGCAGTAAAATGCAGAAAAGATACGAAACTCAATAGTTTTAATTTAAATGACTTCCTGAAATCTGTTTAAAATAAGCAGATAAATCTTGCATTTTATTTTTAATCATTTTTATGTATTTCTATAGCAAGGAGAATATAAAGTAATACAGTAATACCTCGTCTTACGAACTTAATTGGTTCCGGAAGTAGGTTCGTAAGGTGAAACGTTCGGGTTCGGGAGAACACCGAGAAGCCACCCGGCTGATTTAAAAGGTGACAGGCAGGTGGCGGCGCCCAGCGGAGCGCCATTTTGTGATCTGCAATGGGTTTGTAAGCCAAAAAAAGTTCGTAAGAAGAGGCAAAAAATTTCCGAACCCCGGGTTCGTATCACGAGGGGTTCATATCACGAGGTACTACTGTATATAGTAATCCCCATTTAATGACTGCATCAGATAGTGATTGTTTGCAGTTATAATGGTGATAAGAAAAATAATTCCCCAAAATGGACTAGGATTATATTCTGTGCCTGATCCTTCCTCTTCTCCAAAGTGGAGAAACTGCTTAAACAATTCATTTCTTCCTCAGTTGCTTTTCTCTGCAGTGTGGGACAGAGCACTAACCACAAGTTAACAAGCACAGCTTTGTGGTTTTAATTAATTCAGTAGATTTCTCCCAGGATCTGACAGCTGCTTTTGGAAACTGACAAGACTTTAATCAGTTTCAGATATTTAGTTTTTATTTGCTACCTAAGTGGCTCATGGTTTGTAGCCCTTGCATGCTAGGGCTAGCATAAATGGTGCCAGCACATTTCTTTCAAAGTGTATTCCCAATTGTGTACTGCTTACCCTCTTGCAATCATTTTCTCATCAATAAATGTAATACAAATATGAATTCTCTTCTCTTCCAAGGGACAGAGGTGTTGGAAAATAGGACTATAAGTCATGCCCTTTTATCCAACTATCACATAAATCCAGAAAACTTTCCTGCCTTTTGAGCTCACCTGGATGTTTGGTGTTATATTCTTCTCATGCTGTAAAGCAGGGGTGTCAAACTCGCAGCCCATGGCCCGGATGCATCATCTTCTGGCCATGACCACCCACCACCCCAGTTTAATAAAGGTGAAAAAAGTCACACTATATCACATGACTATGTGATGCCGCAGGTTTGACACCTCTGCTGTAAAGAAAAGAAAAGCAGAAGTGAAATTTTAAACACAGTCATGATCATGTGAATTTTCATAGTGACTCTTTTGCTAAATAATTGAGATGCTGGTCCCAATTGCAGTTGCTAAATGAGAACTAAAAGTACGTACACTGATTCATGCCATCAAGAGGTTCAAATGGTTTATAAAAAGTGTGGCTTAATTCTGAACCCTAGGTTAGTGTCATAAAAATGAAGGTGAAGATGGAATTTATGTATTGATTTGATTTGATTTGAATGCCGCCCCTCTCAGACGACTCAGAGGAATTTACAAGAACTTTTTTTTAATTTGAAACTGGTTTTGTCACTATATTTAAATCAGTAATTATTTTTAATGTTAAACAACTCTTCTTTGTACACATCAGATTCTGAAACCATCAGTTCTATCTTGGTTTGTTTCAAAAACTATTGTTTAGTTTAAGGATAAGTAATGTTTGTCTTTGCCAAATAAAAGATGCACCTTTCTTGGAAACAGAAGATGCCTACAATAGAAGGGGGAGAGGTATTGGGAGAGGGTGAGAAGTGTATTGGACACTAAGGCTCGAACAATTTTGTTTTTTAAAGTGAAACTGCTATTTTAGAATATAACTCATATTTGAGTGGAATAAATGTGCAGCTCTATGTTTTATCATAGTACACTACAAAGCTTAAAAAGCTTAGTCTGTACTATTAACCTGAAATAACTATTTTTCTGTCAGGTTCCATTTTCACTTGCAAACTGCCAATTATAATTTCTTGCTTAACAATATGTTAAACTAGAATAGTATCTTGTGGGGGAAACCATAAAGGTCATCCTTGAAGGTCATCATTAACTTAAATTTCAATAGGTGTATGTAGAAAGAGTACATTCTGTTCTGAAGTGTACATGGTGATAGACAGCTGAGTTCGTGTATGTGGGCACTGAGGTTAGTCTTAGACTCTGCAGTAACATGGGGAAAAACAAGTACAGTATGCATAAAATCTTTCCTTTTCAATTCAAGGCTTTCATGAAATTCTAGTGTCTGTTTTTCCAAGGCTGTAAGGGAAGAATGTAAAAAGCACACAAAGCAAATAAAGTAATCAATTAAAAAAAACCTATAAGCATTTATCCAGAACACCCTGGAGAAGAAAGGGAAGAGGGTATTGGATTCACAGGCCCACAAAGTAATGCTTTTTGGCAGGCCAATTGCTCAATTGGAAAAATCATGCAGCTACATATATTATCAAGACTTGACTGAGCAATGAAATGGAAATTTCTGTCTCTGACATATGCCCAGCCAGGGTTAGGCACCAGTCAGCACTAGAGTTAGAGTTATATTACTACACTATTTGCTTTTTCCTTCTTTTCCACCTCTAAAATCTAGGTGTTTCTTATACTTTGGTATATCTTATACAGTGTTCCCTCGATTTTCGCGGGTTTGAACTTCGCGAAGTCTATACCACGGTTTTTCAAAAATATTAATTAAAAAATACTTCGTGGTTCCCCCCCCTATACCACGGTTTTTCCCGCCCGATAACGTCATATGTCATCATCAAACTTTCATCCACCTTTAGTAAATATTTTTTTAAAATAAACTTTAATAAATAAACATGGTGAGTAATAATCTAAATGGTTGCTAAGGAATGGAAAATTGTAATTTAGGGGTTTAAAGTGTTAAGGGAAGGCTTGTGATACTGTTCATAGCCAAAAATAGTGTATTTGCTTCCGCATCTCTACTTCGCGGAAATTCGACTTTCACGGGTGATCTCAGAACGCATCCCCCGTGAAAATCGAGGGAACACTGTACTCCAAAAAATGTGGTACTCAAAATTTCTGCTACTGGTTCTCCAGAACTGGTCAGAATCTGCTGAATCCCACCTCTGAGTTATATATCTTTGTACTGGTAAATTAAATGAAGCTGTGGATTCTTTTAGAGTGGCTGAAAACATGGTGATCTTGATGGGAAACAACAGGCTAGGAAAGCTACAATTTATGCCTGAAAATCTGATGGAAAAATTTCAAGGATCTGTTACAAGTAGGTACTAGAATTTCATCTATACCACTCATTTCATTTACTTAAATATAATAGATTGAATTCCTAAAGCATTTCCCTAAAACAAATGCCTTGAAGACCACATTTTTAAAATGAGTAATTCACATCTGCTCTAATAGATTATTCTTCAATTCTAATCCATAATCTACAAGAACCAGAAATGTGGGCTGAAATCAAACAATGTGAAACAAACATATTCATTCAAACTTATATTGATCATTGTGTAACTGAATATGGCTTGAGTAGTTCATTCATTGACAAAGGTATCTTTCAGATAGATTAAACAAGGTGCACTGAAATGAAGAATCAGATTTTGGAAAGAAATAGTACATGTCCCAAGATTTTTGGTATAGAGCCTGAAGTCATACATAACAACTGATGAGCAACACATGTTTTTAAGAACACTTGAGGCATAGAAGCTAGGCACTTATACAGAGAGCATTTATCTGCCATAAGAAACTAGACAGAGGATGAGAGGAAAATGCCTGTTTTATCCCTTGGAGTATTTTTCACCTAATTACTTTTTAATTACCCTATCCATCTTCATTTATGGCTTTTATATTACATCGGTGTGTGAGAGAGGATGTTGTGTGCATATAAACATGCATGCAAGAACTCACAATATTTCTGAAGTTCTTTGAAGATTTTTCAGTCTTTCGCCTAGCAAGGTTTACTACGTGTTTTATGTTCCTGAAGAATTTCTCAATGTGTGGGGTTTTTTTTCCAGAATACAGACTGAATATGAAAAGAAATAACCAAAGTTTATTCTGAAATATTTCATTTTTCACTTCAAATAGGGTGAATTGAAGGCAATTATTGCCTTCTTTTTCAGGTATGTAATACTGAGTACGAGTGTCCCCATGTTTATGATTATTTAATGACCTCCATTGGTAGCTACTAAAACCCAAGGGAAGAGGAAATGAGGACAAAGATTAGAATTAGAATAACAGTTGGAAGGGCCCTTGGAGGTCTTCTAGTCCAATCCCCTGTTTAGGCAAGAAATACTACACCACAGAAATGGTTATCCAATCTCTTCTTTAAAATTTCCGGTTTTGGAGCAATTATAACTTTTGGAGGCAAATTGTCCCACTGATTAAGGAAATGTCTCCTTAGTTCTAAGTTGCTTCTCTCTTTGATTAGTTTCTTGTCCTGCCCTCAGGCACTTTGGAGAATAGCTTCACTCCCTCTTCTTTATGGCAACCCCCGAAATATTGGAACACTGCTATAATGCCCGGCCGGCGACTTACCGCCGGCCAGGATTTGCGGCAGGGCCAGGGAACCACGGCCCTCGGCCCAGCTGCCATTTTGAATGGCCGGGATCTCGTGAGATTTCACGAGATCCTGGCCATGCCTTGTCATCGGCACTTGCCGATGACGTTGCTGGGGCGGAGCCTGCCAACTCTATATAAAGGGCTGCGCAGGCTCGGGGCTTCCTTTTCGCCCCGGACAACGAGCAGGCGAACACCCGCCCTCCCTCCCTATCTTTCAGTGTGCTACAGGGGTCGCCCTTAGGGGGCCGAATAGGACTTTTTGGAGGTGTCGGTATTTTCTGTGACCGTTTTTTCACCTATTCCACACTGCGGTGCGGGATGGATGGTTAGGGGGTGCTTCGCTCCCCGATTAGTTCTAATTGGCTCACCTCTGGTCATTGGGTTGGCAGGTTAGGGGCGGAAATTGGGAGGTGTTTAGCAACTGCGTGTTCTCCATTGGGCATCTTTGGGGATGATTGGCAGACTCTCTCCAAGGGCTCATGGTGCCTTTTAAATCGGCCTGAGCAATTGGGGAGAACCTGCCTCTGGGTTTCGCTCATTTCAATTCCCTTTCAGGGATTGGGCGGCGAGACCACCCACATGCATGGCATGGCTGGGATCCAGGTGAGGGCGTGGCCCCTTCACCTGGATCAGCATGGAGCTACACCTATGTTGCCCCGGAAATTTTTGTTACGTCATTTTCGCCCTGGAATTATTTCAGTTGACCTCTGCGGGTCCACGTTAGGTTGAATTAAATTAATTTTAATTTAATTAATAAAAATGACCCAGTTTTAAATCCAGCTCTGTGTCCGCGTTGTTATTCCGCCTCTGCTGCAATGTCTCCCCTAGTCTGCTTTCTGCTGAAATCTTTCACATTTCTCTTGCTAAAGGCGTCAATGGGAACTCTATAAAATTAACTCTACTCACCATTGGTTCTCATTCTTGCCTTTCTTTGGGGACTTTTTTATTATTCAGAAAAAGACCCATGGATAGCATGAGGTGCATATCAGCATTAGTGTTTGGACTATTTTGCTATTTTTCTTATTTTTTTCCTGGAAGAATATGGTTTGCAAATTGGATTCAAATTAGTTGCTAGCTTTCATTGTTCTCATTATTAAATGGTAGTTGGAGTTTAATTCGTGTCAGAGTAAAGAATAAAAATAACATATCAGTTTTCTAATTCAGAACATCCTTAGTATCCTAATTAGGTACATTTTACTACCTTTATAAAAATAAAAATATGAAAGAAGAAAGTGGGAAATCTTTTCACAAAATTAATGTGATATAGGTAGGATAAGACATGCTGCAGATGTTCTATGAAAATTAGCCATTTAGCATGAATACTGAAGTAATTACTATGTTATAACTCTAAAGTAATGGAGACAATGCAAATTAAAGCTTCTTTAGATTGCATTCAGCTAGCAATTTCTACTTTTTACAATAAAAAATCAGACACACAGGCAGCAATTTCAGCGTCAACAATTTGCTTTAGATCCTAACATGTGACTTATTTTCTATTGAAAATAAATATTGTCTACTTCTGGACAACAACAACAATAACAACAACAACTTCCTTGAGATTCTAATAATATTTGGATAGAACCGCCTGCTACCGCACGAATCCCAGTGACTGATAAGGTCCCACAGAGTTGGCCTTCTCCGGGTCCCGTCGACTAAACAATGTCGTTTGGTGGGACCCAGGGGAAGAGCCTTCTCTGTGGCGGCCCCGGCCCTCTGGAACCAACTCCCCCCAGAGATTAGAACTGCCCCCACCCTCCCTGTCTTTTGTAAACTACTCAAGACTCATTTATACCGCCAGGCATGGGGGGAATTGAGATAGTTCTTCCCCCTAGGCCATTACAAGTTATGCATGGTATGTTTGTGTGTATGTTTGGTTTTATAATAGGGGTTTTTAGTTGTTTTTATTATTGGATTGTACATGTTGTGTTTATTATTGTTGTTAGCCGCCCCGAGTCTGCGGAGAGGGGCAGCATATAAATCCAATAAATTATTATTATTACTAATTTGAAATGCATGTTGGGGAAAAAAGAAATGTCCTATATAATTGCCCAATGGATATTGATTTGATACTGTATTATCAAGTACAACAAGAATCCTCACCAGATTAATAACTTAGAGGAGTTTCTGTCATATGTATGGTTATTAAAAGACTAATCTGCTTATAGTATAATTAGCCTGTAAATCTCAAACATAATAACATGACTACTTCATGGAAACTATGGAATTTAATACCTAAATCAGTCCATGAAGGTTATAGATAGTTATCTACCACACTGGTCCAAAACAGATTGGCTGATAAATATATAATGCCTTACAGCAAGAAGCAAAGAGAAATAAGCTAAGCATTCAAGTGGAGAAAATTAATAATGCAAATGGCTCAATGCTGTAACTGGTAAGTGTCAATTCAATTTTGATCAAATCTGTCTTCAATTGGAGAAATATGTCAAAATGGGCTTCATAGTTAATCTTCAATATATTATATTTATCAGAAGAAACATGCAAGCCCTTAGCAGTGGAACCCTTCCATCCAAAGAGGCCTTTCCTTAGTAACAAAAGGTGATAGAATGGATATAAGGAATGTCATATTGAGTGAGAGATTTGTGGATTCTTGAAGACTTGCATATTTCTAGGAGAAGGTTGAACAAGGATATCCTTATTGTGGTGAAATCTTTATCTGACCTTTATTTACTTCTACAAAGAAATTCAATAGTTTTGTCTGGGTTCCATATAATAGACTTTTTTTTAAAAAAAGGAGAAATGTATCTCCTGGTTTAATGTCATTTCCAGATCTAAATTAAAAACAAGACCAGGTATTCAATAGTTAAATGGCAATTATAGGCTGTTCATAATTTTTCTTACCAAAAAAGTTCCCAAATAATTATTTGCCCGAAAGCAAATGTTTGAACTAAGATACTCTGGGGAGCAACTGGAAATTAATATGCAAACCTTTATATTTCTAATCAGGCATGGATTCTATGTTAAGTAAACTACTAAGTAAACATGATAAACTGTAAACTAAATGAACATAATTTGTATATGGAGGTATCTGCAATAAACCTTTCTAGATTTACGGGGAAAATTCCTTTAATATTGTGTCAATTTATCCCTCTTCATCCTGTGCTGCCTCCAAACAACTAATTTTGAATATGGGCTTAGTGTTTTTTCAGAAAAGTGTTGTACACAGAAATAGCTTGATTTAAGTACTGTATAACAAATAGTGAAAAAGAGACTTCACCAAGCAGGACCATGGGAAATGTTTCATTTCATTCAATCTTCACATAACTCTTAATGTCTGTCTTTTGTCAGTCAAGCACTTGACATGTGGCAAAACCCACCATTCTTTATGTCTACCTATGCTAAGAAGAATAATTGATAGTTACTTTTCCCCTGTCAAGCAATGCATAGTGGGAGGGAAACTTAATCTGTGGAAATCCGCTAATCCCATTCTTTTCCTGCAATAAAGGAATTGGCAACAGGATTAGTATAATTTATACTAACATTCTTTTCTGCTCATTCAAGGACAGGCAGATAGCATTTTAATTTAGCCATCAGATGAATCTTTTTACTTTTGCCTAAACACACCAACCATGGTTTGACATTATATGCAATTCCAGTGTAGCATCATAAATAACAATAATAATTGTACAATGCTTATCAATAAAAAGCATGTGCCATCAACTATCACTTTTCAATATTGACAATCTCTTATGGTTTTATGGGCATTGATAATGCTACTTCATCAGTTTTAAAACACTGTCTCTTTTGCATCTGGACTGATTAAATATAAAGTGAAAGGCCTCTGAACTTGATGGGTCTGGCAGTATTATATTCTGCCATTCCATTTGACCATTAATGTCCACCACTTTAAGCCCTCTGCCAGGATTGAAAAAATATAACCTCAACAAGAGTTGCACTGGATAAAATTTTTTAGAGCCCTTTGATTAAAAAGTTTTTGAATAAAATGTGGCTGTGGTGTGTGTCTAGACAATTAAGTGAGGAGTATCACAGTAGCTGGGCCATGTCCACAAGGGCAAGGAATTAAGGTAGGAGCTGCAATCCTTTGTAAGGATTCTTGGATGAGAGAGCATTTGAGAAATATTTGAGAGATGACAGACCAATGTATTATCACTTGCTGCATTAATTATGCTAGTCTCTCTCAATTAATTTGATTTCCAAAGAATAGCAGTGGAGAGAAAGTCAGAGAGAAAGGATGTTTTTGTTATTCAGGAACACCAAAGAAAACCTTTTACTGCCCCTTTCCCCCTGCACTCTTTATTTCTGAATAGTTAACAAATTGGCAGCATACTTATGGTTTTACCTAATTACATAAATAAGATCAGAAAGTACCCGGCAATGAACTGGAGGCCAAAGGGCAGCAATTATCAAGCATATCCTAGAATGGTGCATTACAAATTCTTTCTGAAATAAATATGACATTAACACAAAATACGTCTCAAGAGGTTCAGCATTCAGGAAAATCTTTCTAGATACTGGTTTAAAAACTATGGAAAATATGAAAATGAAGGCTTCTTTATATGATCACTGCTAACTAACCATCAGATATAAAATTATGATTACCGAAGCATTTTATCCTCTACTTTTTTCCAAGTTTAGTAGAAGTAAATGGGGGAAAATGTAATTAATTAAATATCCAGGGCTTAAATATTTATTTTCAGGGATTAGGCAGTACTGAAGAACAGTGCTATTGCTGTAGTAGCGAACTTTTAATATCTCCAACCAATATTTACGTTAAAATACCTTGATTAGGCATGGCTAGGAGGTCATGTGATTGGGTGGGAGTGAGTGACATTGAGTTGGCCACACCCACCCAGGTTTTGTGGCTTCTGGTGTGTGTTTTTTTCTGTAGGAAATGGGTCCAAGTGGCTCTTTGAGTGTTTAAGGTTGATCCCTCTTCTAGTCCAACAATCCCTGATCTCTTAAAACAAGAAACAGGGTTTTTTTTTGGGGGGGGGTGTTTTATAATTGCAGCAAGCCTTCGAACATCTCGACCCATGTTTTCGCTGCAGCTAGCAAGGCTTTCCTGAAGGTCTCTGTACTCAAGAACAAAGCTCTGTATTGATCTAAGCTCTATTATTGGCTGAAGAGGCCTTTCCTGAAGGTCTCCCTAGACAATAACAGAACTCCAGATTGATCTGGAACTCTGTTATAGGTTGCAGAGGCCTTCAGGAAAACCTTGCTGGATGAAGAAGTTCCTGAAGGCCACTGACAACAAAAAGAGGCCGGAGTGAGGCACACAAGTGAGTCAGTGGATGACATTGCCCCTCCCCCCCAAATTAAAACCTTGTGCTTTTTTTTGGTGACAAAACATTGTCAGGAAAAATTGTTATTTTCAGGGAAATGGTATCATCTATCTTCTATTTTTCTATCTGTGTCAATAGTCATTATTTCACCGATGTTTCATATTTTAAATTATCTGTAGTTAAACTAGAATAAATCACCTCATATACCATGTAAAATATTCTATTAATTGAACAGAAAGTATTGTTACTAAATTAGTAAATATTGACACAGACTGGTTTTCTTGAATAATACTTTTTATATTATTGCATTTTAAAACAATATTTTATATGTAGTATATTAATTTAAATGATATTAAGTCCACCAAAAATAAGTTCTTATTTTCCATGGCTTGGATTTAAAAATTATTGGGGCAATCCAATGTATGAAAATACGTATTGCAAAAGAAACCTAAAAGCAGTATTACTTTGAGCACTAGAATTAAGTACTAAGAATACTAGAATTAAGATTAAGAAATCTGGTAGATGATGGAATTATAATCTCCACAATCCTTATTGGATCATAGAGATGGAAATTGAATCACAAATCTCTGGAGACCAGCCAAATGAATTTCATAATGTGTTCAGAAGAATATGTTGAAAATTCTAGGGAAAATGCAATATGCAAAAATTTATCATGTTTGTGTCTGTGTGTGTGTGTGCATGTGTGTGTTTGTGATTGTGTGTCAATTTTTACCAATATCAATATACATACACATAAATAACCAATTTTACTGAATGTAAATTTCATAAAGTAATAACAAAGTGAAATTGAGCAATATATCCAGATACAAGCATCTAACCCATAAACAGAGTAATTCTTTATTCTGAATATGCAACAGTAAATTCTAGCAACAAAAGTGTTGCTACAGAATGAAGATTACTTATGAAAAACAGAAATGAAATAAGAGTAACAAATTAAGTGTCTGAGGAAATAAATGGCACACAGTAACTAATGAAAGTTAATGTTCAAAAATATTATTAATATAGTTTCAGTGAATGATAAAATTATGAATTAATCAAATAGCATGCCTATATTTTTCCTGAAATGTAAAATAACTTGACAACTTTCCTCTCTGTGATTGGCAGGCCAGCATTATGATGCCATATAATGTTTACAACAAATTATGACATAAGAATAATGCTGTCCTAGAGAGGACTACAAAAATATAGACTGAGAACTCTGTCCTTTTCCATAGAATTAAATATCTTTCTAATAAAGTTGCATTGGTTTTAATTGCCTCTTCCGTACACCCAGAGTATATATGTTGTTTGCTTTCCTTCAAAATTATTCTTATTGAAATCGTTTTGAGATAACTCCCATTGGAAACAAATAGTGTTTGTTTGTTTGTTGGTTGTTCATTTGTTTATGTATGTATGTATGTATGTATGTATGTATGTATGTATGTATGTATGTGTGTATGTATGTATGTTTCAGCAGCAGCTAGCTGATTTCTAACTTTGCCTAATCTTGAATCCCAGATAGAATGAGAGAAACATTAAATAAGACAGTACTGACATATCCATATAGTCAGAAGAGTGGAGCTCAATTGGTGGATCCATATACCTATCTTTGTGTAAATAAAGAAGCAAGTAAATTTTAAATAGAACCAAGAAAAAGAAACCATTCGGAAGGGAAGAAAAAGAAGCAGGGAAAAAATAATAAAGAGAGTAAGAAAAGATTGAGCAAGAAATGGCAAAAGAAAAACAAGACATCTATGTGTGAGAGAGAGGGAAGGAGAGAATGAGGAGAGGGAGGAAGGGAGGGAGAGATGGATCTCACATTTATAAGTTAATAAGCTGTTACCAGAAGCGGGTTCCTACCGGTTCTGACTGGTTCTATAGAACCGTTAGTAACTTGGCAATTAGGATCACTGGAACTGGCAGCAACCCAGGCTTGCCACACCCTCGAGCCGGTTCTTTCAGCAGTGCCATAGGGACTACCATCTTTTTTTTTTTGCTTCTGCGTATGCCCAGAAGGTTCTTTTAGTACTGCACAAGCACATGCCTATGTGCACACAAAGCATGTGCATGGCACATCCCTGAGTGAACCTTGCAATAAAAGAATTTGGGACTCATCCCTGGCTGTTACCATGCCTTAAATAGACTCAGACAGTTTTGCCTTTACAAATATGGCGGGTTTCCAGTCCCCTCCACCATAAGAATATGAGACAATGAATGGTGACTCATTTGAAAAAAAAATACTGGGATTTTTGTTGTTATCTGAACCCACCTTTTAAGAATTATTATAATCAGATTTCTCAAAGTCTTATTTTTGGATTGTTTCCTGCACAGCATTCTAGAAGAATGATGGTGAAAACAAAAGTTTTCTTAGAACAGATAGACATGCATATATTATTAAGTCTCAAAGTAAGTACCCCACTAAAAGGTATGCAGATCTTATCTGGATGATGTCCCTATTCAGTCCCTCCCACCTCCCCTTATATTTCACACCTCTCTTTTTTTGTTCCTTTTCTTTCCCTTGATTTCCTATTTTTATTTGTTTTTTCTTTGAGATTTTATAAAATAAAACAAAAAAAAATTACAAAAAGAAATGTTTAATGCATTCATCACAAGGCTGCAGAGGCATAGGGAAACTACAGATAACACATCGTCTTTTCTATCTTTGAATCTCTGGTAAACCCAAAACCACAATTCTGTAATCACCACATTTGAATTCTCACAATTTTAAGGTAAACTCTCATAAAATTTTAATTTCATATAAAGACCCTATTCTCCTCAAATGAAGTTGGGGGTGGGGGTACAGAAGCCTTTTCTGCCATAGCACCTATTCTTAAAATTAGCTTGGTGTTTTATAAAATTTTGAAGAATACCACCAGTTATTGTGTTAAAATGTATAGCAAAGCCTATCATTTGCTTATGTCGATGAGTTTTGAATTTTACCTCAGCTGCCAATTATATATTTATTTTTGTGGAGTCAACTAATAGCAGCTCCCATCTTCCCCACTGTACATTCTATTCCTTTCCTCTCTCTTTTTTAGCTTGAGTTATAATTTGTATTTATATTACAATTTTGTAATTTCATACATTTGTACCGGTATGTATATTTATAGTTTTATTTTGATGTGGTAAATCAACTGAGTGACCTTACAAGAAAATTAAAAAACAAACATACAAATAAATAAAGTTATATTTTAATCTAATGGTAGTTGTCTAGAGTAACTTTGAGGAAATGGGAGACCATATCAATTGAAGTTTAAATACCACCAACAAGTGCAAGGGAAATACTTATTGTTGGTCACATGGTTGATATTTTGGCCCTGCCATGTGCTTTTCACTGTGGTTCTTTCCCTCGTTCCTCTGCCAAACCACTAGATACCAAAAGGTTGTTTGCCCTTGGAGTAATGAAAACCCTTTTTTTCAAACGTATAATGTCTCTTAGTCTTTAGACAATGAAATAGGGGTGGGTTGTTTTTTTTTTTTTAAAAAATCTTACAGATGTGTTTTTCCAATTTTGTGTTTGTGTTAGATTTTAACCATGCATTAATGTAAAAGTGCACAAATCTTCTTGCTATTTTACATATGTATGTGTTTTTCTTTTTCACTTCATTTCACCCCTCTCAACCCAGCTTGATTTTAGGCAAGACAATTTAATATTCTAGTCTTTTACTTTTACAATAAATACAATGAATTTCAATAAATGAAAGTTCCATATCCTTTATTGATTTGTCACAGAAATAAAATTAACATGAATTCATAACAGGCAAGAAAATGTCAGGCGGCTGGAAAATTATACTTGTATACCATAATTAGATGTAATTGCAATATTTAATCATTGAGAGAGCTACCTATAATAGTAAGCATTATACCTAAATGAACTCTCCTTGTGCATATTCTGGTTCCTATGCAGTTCCTTCCAAGGTATTAAAAAAGGTTCACATATATTCTCAGAATATGCATGACCTTCTTTTTTTGAATGGAAAAAAAATATTGTGCTGCTGTATTTTTCTGATAAAGCAGATGCAGAAAGCAGGCAAAGGGTTTCCATGGATTTGTTACAATTTCAAATGTAATCCTGAATAAAATAACACATTTAATGCCATTTAAAGTGCCAGAAGAAAGACACAATGGGGTGAATCTCATTGTTTGTCTTTTTTCCTTTTTATTCTAAATTACACATTTCACTGATCAGGCATACGTGAGATCTCTCTGGAAACCCTCCATCAAACATTGGCTTTAGAATCTATTCATGATAATGAAAAGTTAAAGAATGGATCCAGATAAAATCCAGTAATATATAAAGGGTGATTAAATAATGTAGCAGTGTTTACTGATTCAACAAGTAAAATTTGGCAGGATCTATTCTGTATCCTTTGTTGTTGTTGTTGTTATTTTGAAAAATGGCGGGGTGGGGGTTTAACTCTGGGTTCACGACTGGGTAATTAATTGAAAAAAAATAGATTACAAACTCTTGTAAACAAAACAATTTGGATAAAAACTTGGATATCTCTTCATTTATTATTTAAAGGGTATATGTGGGTATGTGTGCATGCAAGTATGTGTGAGCATGTACACGGGATGGGTTCTATCTTACCTCACCACCGGTTCGCTTCCTCCTGCACCACATGGCCACATATGTGCTTCACTTGTGCGCATGCACAAGTGCCAAAAATTCCAAAAAATATCCCCCCCAAATGCCAAAAATAAGATGGCAGTGTGTGTGCCATGCTGGAAACTCAGGCACAGAAGGAAAAAAACATCAACACCCCCCCACACACACGTAAAAAAATGGCGGCATCAGTAGATTGGCACTGACAGAACTGGCTCCATGACATCAGAATCAGTTTTCTATTGGATCTATAGAACCAGTGTGAGCCAGGAGGAGCCCACCTCTGATATGCACTGATGCCTTGGAACAAATGTGGGCTCCTGGTGACTGGACTCATCCCTGCAGTTTTCTTGGTAAAGTTTCAGAAGTGGGTTGCCACTGTTTCTTCTTAAGGCCAAGAGAAAGGGATTGAACCATGGTCACCCAGTTGGCTGTCTAGCTAAAGCATTAGTATTGTCTTATGTCTAAGTATATTTACCCATGTAGTATGACTGTAGTACTATTGTTATCTAAACTAGTCACGGCCTTTTGCAATTGACAGATGGAGATTTTGTCAATTCCGATGGTTTTCAAATGTTGGAATTGACAAAATCTCCATCTGTCAATTGCAAAATTATTATTATTATTATTATTATTATTATTATTATTATTATCATTATTGTTATTATTATTATTATTATTACTATGATTATTATTACTTCTTTACTATCCCTCTTATTAGTATCATTATTATGATTATTACTCTATTGTTTTGCACGTACACTCTGATCTTCTGCACCAGAGACAAATTTCTTCAGTGTCTCATCACATTTGACCCAATAAAGTATTCCATTAGAACTCACAGTTTCAAACACCAAACTAACTATTTTAAAATGCTATGCTTGGCTAAAGGTATACTCACAACTTTCTTTATACTATTGCTAAAGCAGCTTCAGCTATGTTATTTAAGTTTCCATTATATATAAATGAAGTTTTCCCCTTAAAAATAGTGTAAACCTGTTATTTTTATAAATCAATATAAAAAATTACATGGATATTTGCCATCACGGTATAAAAAATTTTTTTTTAAAGAAAAGATTAAACATAATCTAAAATTGTCCCAAAATTGCTTTTTCAAGAGACACCTAGTGTCTCTTCTGCTTCTTCTTTGAAGACATTTTCCCTCTCACCCAAGAAGTTTCTTTCTTCCAGTCAGAGCTGAAGAAGCTTCTTGGATGAGAAGCAAAACATCTTCAAAGAAAAAACAGAAAGTCCGGGTGTCTCTTGAAAAAGCACTTTTGGGACAATTTTAGATTCTTAGTCATCCAGGTGATGGTTGTCCCAAAGGTGCTTTTTCAAGAGACAACTGAACTTTCTGCTTTTTCTTTGAAGACATTTTCCATCTTATCCAAGAAACTTCTTTAGCTCTGACTGGATGGTTCCCCATTTTCCCACCACCCAGTCAGAGGTGAAGAAGCTTCTTAGATGAGAAGCAAAATGTCCTCAAAGAAAAACAAGAAAGTCCAGTTGTCTCTTGAAAAAGCACATTTGGGACAACTATCACCTAGGTGACTGAGAAACTTCCATATACATATACAAAATAAAATTATTCCATATTTAAATATATAAATACTTTAATGTCATTGTATGCATATAGAGAGTATACCCATACAACAAAATTCACATGACACCTAAAGACCAGTACCAACACACATAACAATCCAAAAATAACCATGCCCCACCCACCACAAATATTTCTTATTTCCTTTCTTCCTTTCTTCCCTTCTCTCCCTTCTCTCCCTTTACCTCCCATTCAATCCTCTTCATCTGACTGCTTCATATCTCTCAGTTAAACTACTTATATCTTCCTAGCCCATAGAAGGGAATATCTCTAAATCACCATCTTGGTGCAGCAAAAATAATCAGGCAACATACTTGATTCTTAGGCTGCAGGTTTTGGATAAGATCCAGCTCATAACAATGTTATTTGAAAAAAAGTGAAATCCTTCAGCCATGAATGCTCTGGAAAGATGAAATGGCTGCAGTTCCAAATCCATTATTCCTGGCATGGGCACAACTTCATTTCTTGATTAAAACTGCTATCCAAAAGAGCAGTTTCATTTGTGGAGAATGCAATGGTCACTGAAAAACAAAAGCCTGGCATCCAAAGGCAACTGGATCAAGCTGCTCCATTCGGTGATAAAAGAAGTTGTACTATTCTGATTAAGTTTACTAAAGCCCTAGTCATGGATTGAAATTCCCTGAACAGAAGACATCTCTAACTTTTTTAACTATTAAAACTGCTTTGGCAGAGCTGGGGTAATAAACCCAATCACATTCTAATTTTCTGACAGCTTGATAGAACCAATGTTCTTAGTGGAGATAAAATGAAATGAAGCACTTTCTCTCCCAAAGGGAAGCCATTCACTCATATCCTTTAATGCCAAGTAACCTTCACATCTGCTGTTTCCCTATAGGTCTCCAAAACTTGGCATGAGCATAACTGGAGTGCTGGATAGACCAATTCTGCTATAGCATTCTATTTAGTTTCTAAACAGAAAACAGAGAGGGGGGAGATAAAATAAAACTGTGAATGTTATCTTCAAGACAATGCCTGTGTGCAAATTTCTAAGATGATTGTATGTGTCCCCCCTCCAGTGCAATCACAAGACAAAAAAAGAAAAGAATGAAAAAGTGGAGATTTTTTTGTGTGTGCTAACATAAAATTAAAACAAGTTTTAAATGCAGGTTAGAGATTTTTTATTTATTTATTTATTATTTATTTATTTTTATTTATTTATTTTGTCCAATACACAATTAGGGTTTTAGTGGGTATCGCCATCACTCCACAGTCTGCAATATTTTTTATTTTTTTTGTTTTTATTTATTTATTTTGTCCAATACACAATTAGGGTTTTAGTGGGTATCGCCATCACTCCGCAGTCTGCATTGGCTGCCGATCAATTTCCGGTCACAATTCAAAGTGTTGGTTATGACCTTTAAAGCCCTTCATGGCACTGGACCAGAATATCTCCGAGACCGCCTTCTGCTGCACGAATCGCAGCGACCGATTAGGTCCCACAGAGTGGGCCTTCTCCGGGTCCCATCAACTAAACAATGTTGGTTGGCGGGCCCCAGGGGAAGAGCCTTCTCTGTGGCGGCCCCGACTCTCTGGAACCAACTTCCCCCAGAGATTAGAACTGCCCCTACTCTCCCTGCCTTCCGTAAACTCCTTAAAACCCACCTTTGCCGTCAGGCATGGGGGAACTGAAACACCTCCCCCGGGCATGTACAATTTATGCATGGTATGTTTGTGTGTGTGTTTGTTAATAAATGGGGTTCTTTTTAAATCTTTTTAAAATATTTTAAATTTATTTGGATTTGTCATGATTTGCTGTATCTTGCTGTGAGCCGCCCCGAGTCTGCGGAGAGGGGCAGCATACAAATCTAAATAATAAATAAATAAATATGTGACACATATAGATAGAATTGTCGACTATCAATAAAATTAACTGCCTTGGAAATGGCCCTGGGTTGGGCTGAGAGGCAAATAAGGAGCTATGATGTTCTTTCAATACACCAGGGTGATTCAACACAAAAATATGTAACCCTTCCCTGGTGCAGAGCTGAAGGATTTGGATACTGTAGCCTAGAGGATAATTCTCTGCCTTACAAGGCAAAGGTTCTAGGTTCAAGTCCCAGTGGGTGTGGCTAGCTGATGAGGCCAAAATAAGGCCGAAATAGATCTATCCTAGTCTCCCTTAATTTTCAAATTCAGCAAAAAAACATGTGACATATATATATAAAACCCGAACTCAGAACAATTAAATATATACATAAACATTACACGGGGCAAAACCCGAACTCAGAACAATCTACATATACATACACACACACACACACACACACACACACACACAGAGAGAGAGTAACATTCAAATATTCAAATCCAAGACCACTCAAATTCTTAAACTGGAAAAAAAAATCTAGAATGAAATGCATAGAGCTTTAGATGTTCACTTTAATGATTGACTTGAAGCCAGTCACTACTGACAAAACATGTAATTTGCTAGCCAAACAGTTATTACTTATCTTTCAAAGAAAGCTTCAATTGATGTGCAGAAAGAAGTAGCATTTAGAGTTCTGCTATATTTTTAAATAAATACATGTGGAAGGGAATAACAATGGTCAGATTTTATAGATACAGAAATACGGTAACATATATGAGATGTGAAACAACATTAAATATTATAAAAATTATCTAGCCTCTTCAATACACTAATTTCATATACTGTTCAAACTGCTTAACCTGAAAGCCCTCAAAAAGAAATAAAATTTCTCCCATCTGTTAAAAATTCCATGACACTTGAGGGGGACTAAGAGTTTTTCTATTAATCAGGGGAAATGCAGCAACTAATGGGAGCTGATTTGAATTTATTGACACCTGCCCCTCACAATTAAAAAAAATAAAATTAAAATAAAATTAAGAAATAAATTGGGAATGTAAAAATATTGAGGAAAAATTAGTCTTTGACATGCTTTGAACTATCTGGTGCAGCTCTCAATTTGATGAAATTGCACATCCCACTTATGAAATTCCTTTGGTTTCCCCTCTGTTCTGACATATAGAAATTTTCCTATTTTTACCTCAGTACTTCCAAATAACCAGCGATTGACTTACTTAAATAGAAAGATAACTGTACTGAAAGAAGGAACTGGAGACAAATCTTCAGAATCTTTCTTTTCATTAAGCATCATTTAATTTTCAGATTGAAGTGGGTTTTTAAAGTCCTGAGGTACAAGCCATGAATAGCTTCATTTATAATAAGACTGTTCAAAGTTATCTGTCATATGCATATTATGTGTTATTTTTATATACTAATTAATATATATGAAAATAATGTTTAAAAGTATTATAACTATTTATTTGTGGAAGTTATTTATAGCCTTAACATAGTCCTGGCAAAATTTTTTAAAAATAAATCAAATTTCTGCCACAGACCACTTGGTGAAAGTGCCCCTGTGCTGAGTAGCAGAGACAATCTGGATGAGCAAGCTGCTGAAATAGAATTTATCTAACCCTTTCTTTTCTTTTATGTTTTCTTTTTTCCTTTTCCTTTTCCTTCCCTTCATCTCTATCTTTGTCTCCGTCTCTGTCACCATCTCCATCATCTCTATCCAACTCCATCTACTCCCATTCCAACTGTAACCCTAACCCTAACTCTAACTTTGTAACTAACTCTCTCTCTTGGAACTTTTTGAAAACCATACCCTACATCATGGATTCCAACTGGTTTCAAAAATTTGAACACTAGTACTTTTGCACTGCATTCTTGAATATAAATACATAGTGTGAGACAGAAACAAGGTTTGTCGCCTGCTTTTAATAAAATGCACAAATGGTATTTAAAAATGGTGCACATGTCACAAATTTGCACCTGTCACCAAAATTTATTTTAATTAAAATATAATTTTGAAAAATAAATGAAATAAATATGAGGCTTTATCGTTTGTGACACAGTTACACCTGCTGTGCCAATGGAAGATGAATGAGATCTCTGCTTTTAATAAGCTTAAGCATAATGAATCACAAGGGCTGATCAAAACACAGGGGACCAGAACTTTGTCATAACAGAGTACAGTTACGGTACTTTTGATTGCCAAGGATGTTCATTTCAAATAGAAATAATTAAATACATTACATATGTTGTTGTGACCCACTATAGATATGAACAAAAATTAAACAAAGCTGAATAATGTTTAAAGCAATGAAGATCATTTATCAAGAATTTACTTGGATACCAATCAATTATGATTAAAAATCTAAAGTGAGGGAATAGTTATTTGGCTGTCACTAGGTTGTTCAAGGTTGACATATTTCTTCCATTTTTCTCATATAAATATCTATATGAAAAGTGATAATGAGGCTTGTCTGGGAGCAAAAAAATATAATCCAAACCGTAATTGGCTAAATTTGTTTATCTAGAGTTACTTTTTTATATCAAACCAATGCACAGAATGACAGAGGTTGAATACTTATTTTCCCTACAAACTTTTTCTGGCTGATGATCACACATGGCCCTCAATGACTGCTTATGGGACACAGTTGAAAGAGTAGACAGAGTAGGACAAAAAGATGAAACTAATTTGAATTTAATTAATATTAAAATAATTAAGTACAGTATATAATACATGTAATATTTTTCTTCTTTTGATATGTTAAAATTAACAAGCTGGAGTAATGTTGGAAAGTCCAAGGAGGTTAAAGGAAGACTATAGGCTACTGATTCTGTCTAATTGACTGTGGCTTCTTCTTGGATGCAAGCAACAGGAATCTGAGGCCAAGAGATTAAGAATTTCTTTGTGCTATAGAGTCATAGTTTATGGCTCAGCCACTGTTCACTGAATTAGTTGAATCAGTTGTTTGTTTGTTTTTTCCACAGTGCAGTGCTAATAATTGTTCCAATATAATGCTGAATTGTGATTCATTAATTAATTTTAGAAATTTATAAGGCCGTCCAACTCTACAATAAATTTGGGCAGCTTACAATAAATTATTCAATATAATTACAAGAAGCAACAACAACAAAACTCCCATTCAAACCATGGAAGAAAAGCAATGAAACATGCACCCATTCTAATACAAGTCTTGGATAAATAGGCAGGTTTTCAGAAATAAGAGATTTATAAGTAATAGCAAACTTCTTCTATAAGTAATAACAAACTTCTTGAATTGCATGCAAAAGACTACTGGTTGCCAGTGCAGCTCCTGCATTAAATTATTATGTCTATAATTGTACTACTATACTCTGTGAAGCAATAAAGACGACTGAGAAGCTTAGATCTGTGTTTGGGAGGAATGTTGCTATACAAAGTCAAAAGAGCCACTGTTCTACTGAAGCTTTTCAAATGTGTATAGACAATAAAATTATGTCACATACAAAATACTAATAGAAATGTATATATGATCATGGTTAAAGGGGGAAAAAACCACCTGGAAGTATATTTCAGCAAGTTTGATGGAGGAAAAAAGACTTATTTTGCATATAAACTGCCAATTACATTCAAAACTTGTATTGATAGATGACAATGGCAATTACATTGTGATGGAAGTTAAGCGAAACAGTGATACCATGTTTTCCCCAAAATAAGACATCCCCTGCTAATAAGCTCAATCAGGCTTTTAAGCAATCCCCTGAAAATACCCCTCTGAAAATAAAGTGTCCCCCTCCAACATATTTAAATGCATGCGCAGCCAGTCCTGCCATTTCCTCTGGTTAAGGTTTGGGAGACAGGTAAGACTGCAAAACGTGCCTCATCTTGTTCTATGCACCCCAAAATAATAAGACCTCCCTGAAAATAAGTCTCAGCACTTATTTTGGGGTTCAAAGAAATATAAGACAGGGTCTTATTTTCGTGGAAACACAGTAACATAATCTAGTGATTTTAAATTTTAACTTTTAAAAGTAGAAATGGATCATAGGGGGAGAAAATGAGATCTCATCACCAAAAGGAATGATAAAGGACCATAAATTTAAATGATTTTTTTTCTAGAATAATCTTACTAAAGATTTAAAAAATGAGATTATTTGGGATGCAAGAAAAGCTTGCACTTTATACAATGGAATAGTGAATTTAAAAAGAACAGGTGAGACAAAATGATTTTGAAGAATTCTAGAAATCTCCAGGGGCAATAGCAATCTGTTATCACATTAAGCTTTTACAGAGGAATTGTCTAAGTGAGTGGGAGATAAAAATGAACAATGCAAAACAAAGAAAATTTGAATTTCTAAATAAACCAGTGAATTGAGTGGCGTAGAAGTTACAAAAAGACAAAGACAAAGAAAGTGATATTAAAGTTACAGATGGAATACTGTAATATAGATAATATGAAGATGCAAAAAGTGTTTCATCAGTATTACACTAATTTATTCTGAAAATTGATTAATAATTGCATAAATAGAATTCACCTAAAGTTGCAGATAATCAAATTTTGAATATTTCCTATAACAATAAGGACGCTGTGTAGATCTGTAAATAAAGATTAAAACAGGAAAAATACCTGGTCAAGATGGACTGCCTGTCTCTATTACAAATGTTTTGAAAATGAGCATTTACAACCTTTACAAAATAACAGTAAGTACTATTTTGCAGAACAGAAAGATTCCTGATAGCTGGAAGGAGGCTTATATAACTTCTGGTGTGGGGTTAATATTGCAGGTTAACTCTACCTAAAATCTCAATGGTTCTCCCATTTACATTAACTCAAATATTTAAAATGGATAAAAAAGACTTGTGGTATGGAACAAAGTAAGTCAAATTTTGAAATACAATTGTACAATACCGACGATGAATGTGCATTTATCAAAATGTACAAACTTTGGTTCAAATTTGAATGTCTTCAAGGAAAAACAAAGAAACTCCAGTTGCCTTTTGAAAAAGCATCTTTGGGACAACCATGACCTGGATGACTGAGAATCTCCATAGACACTTCAAACATATGTTGGAAATATGAATAACACAAAGGAACATTTTACCATGCTTGATGTAAATATACAAAGCTTTAAAAATGGATATAAATACATAATTAATTAATAAATACTAAATAAATAATATGAATACATTATAAATAAATACATATACAGAGCAGGGGTGGTGCAGTGGTTAGAGTGCAGCACTGCAGACTACTTCAGCTAACTGCTAGCTGTAGTCCAGCAGTTGAAATCTCACCACTGGCTCAAGATTGACTCAATCTTCCATCCTTCCAAGGGACCCAGATTGTTGGGGGCAATATGTTGATTCTGTATACTACTTGGAGAGGGCTGTAAAACACTGTAAAATGGTATATAAATCTAAATGTTATTGATATTGCTATAATTTGATTCAAAGGATTTTAAAGATCAACATTCAATTAAAGCCAGAACTTTTCTTTTGAAGAATAATGGATAAACATTGGAAAAAAACCTGTATTTTCTTTCAACATCTTTCAATGCAAACTGGGTGCTCTGGGGTGGAACTCCATTTTCGCTTCCCCACTGGACTCCCACCCCTGCTTCTATAGCATAAATAGTTGGATCCAAACTACTCCCACTTAATAGATACACTGAAATAAATTGAATATTGTTTTTTTAAAAAATCACTTTGTTTCTTGGAAAAGAAAAAAATCTGAAATGTACAGGATTCATAAGAACAAAGAATACTAAAATATGTCCTCAGAAAGATTATTTAGTTAAATCACACCTTTGGAAATGAGTGTAAGAAACTAAATCAAATCATTACACTGGAGTACTGCCAGAAACAAAATACAGCCATGATTCTTTAATGAATAGGTGAATTAGGTAAATAGCAGGTTGATTTCTTAGCTGTCTTATAGAATGTTCCAATAGATTGGAATGCTAACGACACAATAAAACAACCATTAGATATTTCAGACATAATCTATATTTACTCCAAAATCAAATCGCATCAGATATATCTGACTATGATAGTACTCTTAGTTGGTATGCTATGTGCAACCTCTGAATTGTAAACACAGATGCTGATTTGCACAAAATAGCATACACCTGCTTGGCCAAAATTGGACTTGGGTCATGCATACAAATCCAATAGATAGATAGATAGATAGATAGATAGATAGATAGATAGATAGATAGATAGATAGATAGATAGATAGATAGATAGATAGATAGATAGATGATAGATAGATAGATGGATAAATAAATAAATAAATAAATATTAACCAAAATGGGCAAAAACCTGAATGGAATTCTAGACACTTAGTAGGAGATGTGGCATGGGTATAACTAAAGCTGAAAATCTATTTTTTTCTTATCTTTCCACCTAGAGGTAGAACAAAATGGATCGTGAAATTTAAAATACACAAATGCTAGTAGAAAGTAACTGGCAATTATATCAGTTATTGTGAAGAATGAGTATTTGTTCATGGAAATGACAATTTGTAATCTGGAATGGATCATATTGTTCATGGAAGTGACAATTTTCTGTGTCAGGAGAAACAGAGTAAAACGAATTTGCAAGTGCAGTGCAAAGTGTGTATAGCAAGGGAGGGGGGAGAGAGAGAGAGAGAGATTAAAACTAAAACATAGTTGAGTGTAAAGGAAAGTGAACCAAATTAACCAAATTTTTTTAGATCAAAAAATATACTAAAGTACTTAAAAAGAGAAGGAATGAAGATAAATGTTTATTAAATGAATAAACAAAGGAAGAACAAAAGGGTTTAGAAGAAAGATGAAACTGAGAATTTTGTGGTAGATTATTATTATTTATTAGATTATTTATTAGATTTATTTATTAGATTTGTATGCCACCCCTTTCCGTAGACTCGGGGCGGCTCACACCACAATAAAACAGTTAATGACAAATCTAATAATTTACAATTTAAAATATTTTAAAAACCCCATTATTTAAGCAAACATACATACAAGCATACCATACATAAATTGAATTGAATAGGTACGGGGGAGATGTCTCAGTTCTCCCATGCCTGACGACAAAGGTGGGTTTTAAGGAGTTTACGAAAGGCAAGGAGGGTAGGGGCAGTTCTAATCTCTGGGGGGAGCTGGTTCCAGAGAGTCGGGACCGCCACAGAGAAGGCTCTTCCCCTGGGGCCCGCCAACCGACACTGTTTAGTTGACGGGACCCGGAGAAGGCCCACTCTGTGGGACCTAATTGGTCGCTGGGATTCGTGCGGCAGAAGGCGGTCTCGGAGATATTCTGGTCCGATGCCATGAAGGGCTTTAAAGGTCATAACCAACACTTTGAATTGTGACCGGAAATTGATCGGCAACCAATGCAGACTGCGGAGTGTTGGTGTAACATGGGCATACCTGGGGAAGCCCATGACTGCTCTCGCAGCTGCATTCTGCACGATCTAGAGTTTGCGAACACTTTTCAAAGGTAGCCCCATGTAGAGAGCACTACAGTAGTCGAACCTCGAGGTGATGAGGGCATGAGTGACTGTGAGCAGTGAGTCCCAGTCCAAATAGGGCCGCAACTGGTGCACCAGGCGAACCTGGGCAAACGCCCCCCTCGCCACAGCTGAAAGATGGTTCTCTAATGTGAGCTGTGGATCGAGGAGAACGCCAAAGTTGCGGACCCTCTCTGAGGGGGTCAATAATTCCCCCCCCCCCCAGGGTGATGGACGGACAGATGGAATTGTCCTTGGGAGGCAAAACCCATAGCCACTCTGTCTTATCCGGGTTGCGTTTGAGTCTGTTGGCACCCATCCAGGCCCCAACAGCCTCCAGACACCGGCACATCACTTCCACTGCTTCGTTGATTGGACATGGGGTGGAGATGCAAAGCTGGGTATCATCAGCGTACTGATGATATCTCACCCCATGCCCTTGGATGAGTGATTGGGAGTGATTAAATTCATAAAAAGAGCAAGGTAATGTAAGGACATGAAGAAAATAACCATGGTTTGACCGAAAAAAAAGCTATATAGAAACGTAATGAAAGGTACTGTTGTGAACATGTTTTAGCCAAGTTCCCTCTTGTTATATTTTCTTTCTTTAAATTTTTTATTCACTTCTTACATTTTTCTGTGTTTTGTATAATTTTTGCCTGAATAGGAATGGCATGATGAGCAAATGTCATCAAGTTTCCATCACTAAGGTAAACATATTTACTTGGGGGAGTGGGAAGAGAGTGACATAGATATCTTTGTTTTTAATTTTTTTTCATATTTGAAAAAAAATAGGAAATTTACTGCGAATTTATCCTGTCAAATATTATAACAATAAACATAATCTGTTATATTAATATCATGGAAGTGTAATTAGTATACAGTGAACCCTCGAGTTTCGCGTCCTCAAGCATCGCGAAAGGGCTATTTCGCGAGTTTTAAACCCGGAAGTAAACTCCACCATCTGCGCATGTGTGCGTAGATGGTGGAGTTCCCCAGCTGGGAAGCTGGGCGGCTTCCCTGGGTCTTTCCCCTCTTGCCCCGTAAGACCCCAGCGGCGGCGCGAGCAACGGCGTGGGCGGGCGGGCGGCACGCTTGGGGACACCCCAGCTTCGCTGCCCAGCTGGGGAGCGGAGCTGGGGTTTCCCCAAGCGCGCGCGCGTTGCTGGGGCCGCTCCCCAGCTGGGGAGCGGATCTGGGGTTTCCCCAAGCGCGCACGTGTTGCTGGGGCCGCTTCCCAGCTGGGGAGCGGAGCCGGGGTTTC
This sequence comes from Erythrolamprus reginae, assembly GCF_031021105.1. Classification (NCBI taxonomy): domain Eukaryota; kingdom Metazoa; phylum Chordata; class Lepidosauria; order Squamata; family Dipsadidae; genus Erythrolamprus; species Erythrolamprus reginae. Next base: position 294,297,354 of record NC_091950.1, on the reverse strand, counting down.
TCCAAGCGCGCGCGCGTTGCTGGGGCCGCTCCCCAGCTGGGGAGCGGATCTGGGGTTTCCCCAAGCGCGCGTGCGTTGCTGGGGCCGCTTCCCAGCTGGGGAGCGGATCTGGGGTTTCCCCAAGCGCGCGCGCGTTGCTGGGGCCGCTTCCCAGCTGGGGAGCGGAGCCGGGGTTTCTCCAAGCGCGCACGCGTTGCTGGGGCCGCTCCCCAGCTGGGGAGCGGATCTGGGGTTTCCCCAAGCGCGCACGTGTTGCTGGGGCCGCTTCCCAGCTGGGGAGCGGAGCCGGGGTTTCTCCAAGCGCGCGCGCGTTGCTGGGGCCGCTCCCCAGCTGGGGAGCGGATCTGGGGTTTCCCCAAGCGCGCGCGCGTTGCTGGGGCCGCTTCCCAGCTGGGGAGCGGATCTGGGGTTTCCCCAAGCGCGCGCGCGTTGCTGGGGCCGCTTCCCAGCTGGGGAGCGGAGCCGGGGTTTCTCCAAGCGCGCGCGCGTTGCTGGGGCCGCTCCCCAGCTGGGGAGCGGATCTGGGGTTTCCCCAAGCGCGCGCGCGTTGCTGGGGCCGCTTCCCAGCTGGGGAGCGGATCTGGGGTTTCCCCAAGCGCGCGTGCGTTGCTGGGGCCGCTCCCCAGCTGGGAAGCGGCCCCAGCAACGCGCGCGCGCTTGGGGAAACCCCAGATCCGCTCCCCAGCTGGGAAGCGGCCCCAGCAACCCGCGCGCGCTCCCCAGCAACGCGCTGCGGGCAGCGGTGGAAGTAAAAACACCATCTGCGCATGCTCAGATGGTGTTTTTACTTCCGCACCGCTACTTCGCGAAAAATCGATCATCGCTTGGGGTCCTGGAACGGAACCCTCGCGATGATCGAGGGTTCACTGTATATAAATATATTTATATAACAAATATAACAAATTAACTGCTCATATTTTGTCCTTAATAAATAAACTTTGAATGCATGCAAGCGAAAGAAAACCAAGCCATGTTTTTAATAATTATAAACATGTAAGGGATTGTTCTTGATTTTGTGTTCAAACAATTCATATTGCACAATGCAATAACTAATGGCATATTAAAATTACGTTGGCAAGTATATTCTTCCAATTTGCATAGCTATAATTATAATTCGGAGACAGCAGCACATGCTTCTTCAGTCAAAATTCACTAGGAATATGACACAAAGGACATTCCTTGGAATCTAAGGCTTAGATGTTTGCCAAATATATTTATTTATTTTCAAGCCACTCATCCACTTTGGGAAACACATTAAGATTTAAATTACAGTAAAGAAAGTAGTTTTCTTAGGGCAGATCTAAAAAGAAACTAGCAGTAGCACAATTTCAGCGCACTCAGCAGATCTGCCTTTGTGATGCTTTTGTGCATTATGTTTATAAATGAAAAATTGTTCATGTTAAAAAATGCATGTTAAACTGAAATCCCGTTTTCCATGTTAAATAATGTCATGCAATAGCACATCACTTCCAGAAACTCATGTTGGCATTATTATAGGATGTAAACTAACATTTAGTTGGTAAATTAATCTATATGTGAGCTAGACTAATTGCACAATATATAGACAAAATATCAAGACTGGAAACAGGCAAAGAAATATCTGGTAAGAAAAATCAAACATTCTCTTGCATTTTAATTTTTTAAATGTATTTGATGAGATTAAATAATTAATATTTACCTTTTTGGTTATTGGACTAATGTTTAAGAAGAATTGGTGTCAACTTTTTATACTGCAGATGTAATATAATTGATATAAGTCATGTGATTTGGGTTTGCCTATGGTTGTTTTTCATTATTATTTATAGTATTATCTGCTAATTTTCTGAAGATAATGATATAGCCTTTCTAGTATTTACTCATTCTGTTCTCAAATTCTTAATATAATTTGTGGAAAGGAAAAGCTTCTAAGATCAGTTCAAAACTAAAGTTAAAAAACATCATTTTTTGCATGATGAGTGAACAAAGCCAAAATGGTATAGACCTCTCAAAAAACTGGAGGTGTACATTTGTTGCTTGTTTAGAATGCTTGATCCTTTCAGCTGTTTTTCTCTATTTCCATCTAACAGACAAACAGGGATATCAACAAACCCCATCGATTTCCTACTTTTCTGAGTTGTGAAAGGCAATTAAATAAGTGAAATATTTCTCATGTTTCCACTATCCGCATCTGCACTTCTGTGGTTTCCGTTTTCCAGCGGCTACCCATGTGTAAGGGCTCACAACAGTTAAATTGTGTTGGACTGCTAAAAATATTTACAGTGAGAATAAGTATTTTCAGTTATATGCTAGGCACTGAGTCAGAGATTACAACACTACGTGTGCCTTCCTTCCCTTCAATTCAAAGAATTGAATTGGCACAACTTCTTGAGAAATGTGCATTAAAACCCACTGCCCCCTCCAGACATTCCGCATTAAAGGATCTGCTAATTTTCTGGAACAACCTACTCCTATAAGCCTTTCCAGTATTTTCTACTCTTTTTCTCAAAAGCTCTGTATTTTGTACTCAATGGTTGATAGGGCTTACATGGAAGAGGCATGGTTTTGTTGACTATAGAATTCAATATACAAAGAATACAGCGTTGATTTCTGCATTGAGACAGCATTATAAGGGGAAAATATCCAAACTGGGCAATTACTATATCTTTACTACAGTATATCTAAAGGAGGGCAGAAAGTGCAGAAATCCAGAAACCACTTATTTGGTTTTTCAATTGTTCCATTTCTTCATGAGCTGATAGACATTATTTCACTAGGACTGTCTCAAATAGCTTGCTTGAGTTCCTGTAAGTTAATGACTGAGTCATCAGTGATAATATTAAGCCATCTCATCCTGGCTTGATTTTTATTGCTTTTCATGTTTCCCGGTATCAGGGAATTGACTTTACATTATATGTCACAAATATTATAACTCTAGTCACATTAATAGTTCTTCCAATAATCAGTCTAGATTTACTTCATCTAGTATGGATATGTTGTTTGTCTTGCAGTTGAAGGAATGCTAAATAAATTACTTTAATGCTACAATTCAAAAGTATTTATTTAGCTTTGTTCAGCTTTTCTGATGGTCCAGCTTTCATACAATTTGCCCTCAATCTGATACCTCTGCACTTTAGTGGGTACAGAGTGGGTTATACATTTAATATATTAGAATACATCCAATTTCTATTTGCATTTTGAAGTTTTAGATTGCAAAACCATGAATATTTTCTTGGCAATATATAATAGCAATTGTGTGATAGTTTCAGCATTATTAAGCATTGTTATTTCTTCCCAAGGTAAAAAGATAAAGGTTTCCTTGTCAGTCAGTTCTGACAGAAGATCATGAAGCTCATCTCTGTTTTTTAGTTTAGGAAACCAATGATGTCCAAATACAATATCTACGGTCACATAGTCAACCAAAGGCACATGGAACACTGGTACCTTTCCATCAAAGTGGTACCTATTGATTTAGTTGCATTTGCATGTTTTCAGATTGCTTGTGGGCAGGAGCTGGGACAAATAATGGAAGTAATGCACCCTGTTGCACAAAACTTGAGTCTCAAATGAGAGGTAGGTTCCTCCTGGTTCAGTCCTGTTTGGATGAACAGGTAGCTATCAGCTGGTGATGTCATGACAACATCATGGAACTGGTTCAGTCAATGTGAACCCATGGACACTACCATCTTTTTTTTTGAATTTTGGTCGGGGAAGTTGTTCCCCCCCCCCCTTTCTGAGTATGCACAGAAGCTGAGTTTCCGAAACTGTGCATTAGGTTGTCATATTTATTTATTTACTTACTTACTTACTTACTTACTTACTTACTTACTTACTTACTTACTTACTTACTTAGTTGAATTTATAGGCCACCCACTTGTGACAGACTTTGAGCAGCATACACAATAATAGAAAACAATAAAACCCCATTCCAAAAACATTCATCATTTCTCATTTCTAGGCTGGAGCAGAGTGCTATAGCTCAAGAGCTCCAGGCCTGCTGACAAAACCATGTTTTTAAGGCCTCCCTGAAGGCCAGGAGGATGCGGGAGGTACAGATCTCTTAGGACAGTTGGCTCCAGATAGCTGGAACTGCCACAGAGAAGGACTTCACCCATAGTCTCATCAATCTGCACTATTTGGCCGACAGGACCCGGAGAAGGCAAAGCCTGTGGGTTCTGATTGGCTGCTGAGAGGTGCGATCTTGTTCGTGGCTTTAAAAATAATTGACACTGTGCAGGCACGCAGGCACAAAGCGCTTGAGTACCCATGCAGTGTGGCTACGGAAAACGGGAGGATGCAAACCGGCAGCGAGGTCAATTAGAACCACCTCTGACTCAAACTCTGGCTGCCAGCTCTCCAACTGACAAGATCAGCTTCCTTAACTGCTGAGCCATCGTGTCCCTGATTTCTTTGCATTAGAAACAGATCTATCAGACTCCCAGCTTGTGGGTTAAATGTGTCATGCGTTGGCCACACCCACACCTGGTTTAAGGAAGAGAAATAAAGTCCAAATATGTCATGTGATGTCACTATGATGATCTGAGTTTGACACTCCTACATTAGAATATAAATTGGTATTTTATATTCTTTTGATTACAGCCAACGATTCCATACCGTACCTAATTCTATACCATACTCTAATTGGATTATTATCCCTTCAAAAGTTACATAAAACTGTAGGCTACCCCAATAATACTTTCCAAATTATGGAGAACAATGATTTAGTGTGTTTGGATTAGATCCTATTTAGAACATCTAGGCCTGGCAGCCCAGGGTCTGGATGCTCCATGTGCAAGTCACACCCATGCCAGCTCCGCAAAAGCAAAAAAAAATTACAATATGTCCTAATACATCACATGACACAATCGAGCTTGACACTTATGATCTAAGTCTATGAGCAGTTCTAGAACGCACACGTAATTAAGGATTAATACAGGATGAAATCCTGTAGATATAAAATACTGTATATAAAGAAAGGTAAGGGAATTGTCCAAGGATCAATAAAGGGATGCTAGGGCAATTTCACTTTTAGCCTCTAGAAAAAGTATCAGAAAAAAATAAAATAAAATAAATAAGTAAGTTTACTTTTCCAATGAACGGATGCAATTCAGTAGAAGACTATAATTTTCACAAAGTTTTAGATGATTAACATTACTTAATAGAATTAATAAAAGACTGCCTTATTTTTTGGCAATCATTTTTGCCATGTGGAGGAGGGCATTTGCTGAATTTAGTCTGTGGTGAGCTGAATGTTTACTGACAAAAGGTAATGCCAGTTAATGTATTTGTGGAAGCAGAGCTACTGAAAATATTTTCTATCCTCTACTTTTATATAAGATTTATGCTGATCCTAGAAAAAAATGTTCCTTCATTTTATCTACCAAGGAATAGTTTTTTTCAGTATTGCAGTTGGTAATCAACTTTTTGACAGATGAAAAGACTTTTGTCACTTGCCAAGTTTGTTGTTGCTGCAAAAAAAGTTACATACAGATTTTGACCAACATAAGCAGGATGAAAAGTGAGTTCTTAAACTATTATTTTGTAGTTTATTCATTTTTTTTCAATTAGATGTTATGATTATTATGAGCACTAATCAAAAGATAGGCAAGATTTAAGAAATCCTTTATAACCTCACTTTTAAAAGTAGAAACCATTACCTAATATTCAGAAATGTTAGGGAAATGTAAAAACAAAAACAAACCCTGAACTTTCCAGGGGGTTATGCTATTAATGGTCAAATTCTAGTAGCTAAAGTTTAGCAGAACTAAACTCCAAAGCATCTGGCTACTCTGTGCTGTACATAAATCTTTTTACAACTTTAAGATATGTGGACTTAATCTCCCAAAATTCCACAGCCATCATATCTTAAAATTGTTGATATTTAGGAAGGAAGGGCATAGAGGAAACATTCAGCAAACAAATTCAAAGCCTCCAAATAATATATTAAAAATAACTTTTCAATCTCTAATTTGTTATTTTTATTTCTATCTATCTATCTATCTATCTATCTATCTATCTATCTATCTATCTATCTATCCATCCATCCATCCATCTATCCATCTACAAAAGGAATTACAGTAATTCAGAGCAGCAGCTATAATGTTTCATGGTTATTATTCATATTTTCTTCTAAATGCAGATATTTGTACTGTTATGTTAGAATAAGGCTGTTTTGCTTAGTTTTTACTTTAAAAAAAATCTTTCTCAAATAGAAGACACTAATAACCATTCTATTCCTATCTTTCTTATTCAATGTCAATAAGGAGTGAACTTTCATTTTCAGGACCAGATATTCCTACAAATATTAATGCAACAACTCAGGCAGCTATGACATCTACTTAATTTTGCTACATAAATAAAATTAGGGAAAGTAATGCATGGGGAAAAGAAAAAAATGTTACTTTTTTATAATCGAAAGCCTAAATCAGTCCTGAAATTAATTATAAATTCCAGAATTATCATATTAGGAGACATCTTGTTTCAGAATTTTTACCATATAACTTGCATTATATTTTTACACCTGCGTTATTGGGGGGAAATAGACTTGAAAGCTAGCAGCCCCTATTTTCTAATGAGAGTAATTTTGGCAGATATCTACTTTTTAGTCCATTGCATATGGAACAATTTGAGCACACATTGAATGTATGTTGTACTGCACTACACAAGAATTTAATGGACTATACTTTTTGTTATCTAATTCTTGAATAAAATTCTAACCCTAGTATAAAATATATTAATACTAATTAATATATTGTATTGTATTGTATTCTCCAAGTCTTCATCTTTGGATATAAAATATGTTCAACTGCAATCTTATTCCATATTATTATTGATTCAGAAATGTAGTGCAAAAGGTGGTGCAAAAGGTGGTGCAAAAGGTGGTGAGGATAGCAGAAAAGATAATTGGTGGTTCACTTTTTTCTATCCAGAACATAGCATATAAGCGATACTTGAGCAGAGTTTGCAGAATTGTCTGGGACATAATATATCCTTTTCACAACCTGTTTTTCTTATTTATATTATTTATTTATTTTTCAAATTTATAGGCCGCCCTTCTCCTAGCGGATTCAGGGTGGATTACAGCAATAAAAAACAATATATAGAAAAAAAACAAGTAAAAAAATTAAAATCCAGTGTTACAAGTTAAAATACCCCAATCATATGATCATCACTCACTTAGAGAGATGTTGCTGTAGCTTCAGTTGTGGGTCTAGGAGAACTCCCAAGTTGCGGATCGGTATGGGAAAAAAAATGACCATAAACATTTTCTTTTCTTTTTCCCTTTCCTTTTTTCTTTTCTTTTCTTACCTTACCTCACTTCACCTTACCTTATCTATCTTTTATCTTTTATCTTTTATCTATCTTTTATCTTTTATCTTTGATTTGATTTGATTAGATTTGTATGCCGCCCCTCTCCGAAGACTTGGGGCGGCTAACAACAGTATAAAAAGACAATGTAAACAAATCTAATATTAAAAATAATCTTAAAAACCCCAATTTAAAGAACCACTCATACATACAAGCATACCATGTATAAATTCTATAAGCCTAAGGGGAAGGGAAATTTCAATTCCTCCACGCCTGACGACAGAGGTGGGTTTTAAGGAGCTTGCAAATCTTCTCTTATCTCTTACTTTTTATCTTTTATTTCTTATTTCTTCTCTCATCTCTCATCTCTCATCTATTATCTTATGTCCTATCTATTACCTCTCATCTTATTTCTTATCATCTCTTACCTTTTATCCTCTCCTTTCCTCTCATCATCTTATCTTATCTGGTAACAGATATTACTGGACTTTTAAATAAGCAATAATTTGGAAAAATAAAATAAATTTTAAAAAATTATAAAGAACTGTAATACTCAGGGAACAGAAAAGAAGCAACTAATAGCATCAGGCAAGAAAAGGAAAAGAAACCTGCTCTTTAAGAGGAATAACGGTTCTGACAATTGGATTCCAAAACATTGCTTTTCATCTCAGACATACAATCACATAGAATAGATGACTGACATTCTTCACAAGATCAAAATAAATAGGACAGTAAATTAACGCTCTCTACTCTACTTTGGCAAAGGAGAATCAATTATATGTGCCACCAATGCTCTCTGGGAGGTTATTCATATGGTCTCTTTAAAGACCAAAAAAAATCTCTCTAAGCATTCCCCTATTCATGTTCTGACAGTTTCAATGCCCTAAACATTAGGGCAGCTATAATTGATTAGTTCCTGCTAAACAAGAGTATTTTTCCCTAATAAAATTTTCATTAAGATGCTATGTACATCTTCTGCAAAACAACCCACAAGTAAAAGCATTTCTCATTCTTTTTTGAGCAGTGAAATATTAATTAGTTTTAATTTCTGGAGTAAATTAAATTTCCACCAGAGCTTGGTTTATGTTTATTTAACACTTGTGGTATCAGCAGAAATAGCTAAATTATTCATAAAGTCAGACAAAATTCAGTCAAGCTATTAGGTCAACAGAATAGTAATTAATTTTGAAAGTTATCACCTGTGTTCACAAATATCAGCATATCCATAGGTCATAAGTATACAAATATAGGCTCAATTAACAGTGGCATGAGTCTATTACTTGTTTTTTTTCAAAACTTTCATACAAGTTGCTGTATGTTATGCCCCACATGATGTTATGTTTCTTTTAATCAAACAATCAGCTGTTCCCAATTCCCCCAGAGGAAGTGTTTAAATCCATTTGAAATTAGAAATGGTTTACCCTGAGAAGTGAATGACCCACACATATTTTAAAATAACAGCAGCTTCCCGTGCACTTGCATATAAAGTTGGGAGCAACCTTGATCTTATCTTTGAAATTAGCTTCCATTCACAGTACAATTTCACAAGAATATCAAGTGAGGAAATTAAGAATGGTAGAAACTTCCAACCTCGTGCTTCTAGAACTTGTTGCTTCTGTGACATTGTTAAGAATGTGTGTGTGTGTATTATTTCTGAACTATTTATTGAATTCATGGGAAAGGTTTTAAAATGCTAACAACATTACAAAACTCAGATAAATCAGATCCTAATAAATACATTCATAGCAAGGGGTATTATCAAGTACCCCAGTCCACTTCAAAGAAGCAGTTCAGGCTCACACAAATTTGACATTTGAGGCTGAATACTGAATTCTAACTGAAATTGAATATGTCAGGACAGATAAGTAAGTATACACAAATAAGTATATCATTTTGATACTGCCTTAGTACATCAGAAATATATTGGTCAAATATGTAACCAAGATCTGATGTTTCTAAGTAATTAAATAGTACAAGAGAATGCAGCAGAAGTATCCTTTGTCCTGCTTTTTTATTAGTCCCTTGATGAAAAAGTCAGGCTAAATATGTTAACAGCAACTATCACTTCAAAAGCAAATTATTTATGCAAAAATATATCCTACATTTTCAAATATGCCAAAAACAACAATAAGCCAGATTTAAAAATAATCTAGATGAAGAAAGGGATTTTTGGCTGCTAATTTGTTGAGAAGTAAGAAAACATAGAGTTCCTTCCCTCTCATTAATTAATTTTAAAGGTCCTACCTTAAAAAAGGTCATGGTTGCTCCATCTTCAACAGTTCCATATTCTATTTTTGTTTGCTTTGCTAAATCATCTGCTGAGTCAATAGGGGATTCCATGCGTTCCACTGTTAGAAAGGCGGCTAAATTAGCAGTGTACGAGGAAATGATGATAAGTGTGAAAAACCACCAAATGCCTCCCACTATCCTAGTGGAGAGGGCTTTGGGCATGAGCTCGGAACCTAATGAAAACCAGGGGAAAAGGATGAATCCAGACTATTAACAATAGATTTCACTGTTAGAATTCAGGGTTTTATTATCAAGGAAAAGGGAATTTTCACTGAGCAAATAAGAATGAAATAAAGCTACAGCTTAACTGACACATATGAAGACAAACAACAGAAATGGCAAAAAAGGTATATAAAACATATGATGCCACATCCATATATACACAGACATATGTATGTGTATGTGTGTATAGATACATGATATATGATATATTTATATGATGATTGATGATAGATGATAGATAGATAGATAGATAGATGATAGATAGATAGACAGATGATAGGTTGATAGATGATAGATAAATAAATGATATATTCTCTCTCTCTCTCTCTCTCTCTCTCTCATACACACACACACCTCAAATTATTTTTGAAACAAATTGCAAGATTGTGGAACACAAGATATAGCAATGATAGACCTGAATGAATATTTCACTATCATAATCTAGCATATACAAAATGACACATAAAGCAGTAATGAAAAGCAATCATTGATGTTAGCCATAAAAAAAGAAAGTTTCCATTTAACTTAAAAACAAATAATAACCTTGATCATGTCAGTTAAAATTTGCAGGAGCTCTTCAAAGCATTTATGAGCTTCTAAATAATTTGCTCATAAAATGTTTGACTTTCATAACACATAAGATGCTATCACAAACTCTAAAAATACTTGAATTAATGGGGAAGGGGGAAGTATCAGAAAACTGATACAAAGAAGCATACAAGAAATCTGACTATATTGTGCAATCATATAATGAAGTTAGATGTCACAAGTCAATAATAAAATGAAACACCTCCCATCTCTACACATAGCTCCACACTTCAAAGTAAATAGAAGTGCATGATCTACATATCTCATTTACTTCAAAAGCAATCAAACTATTATTAGTGTGCTTATTTTAAAACAAGTCAGATTATACATAAATTGCTGGAGTTGCCTGCTCATGACCATTAAAATACAGGGATTTTGGTAATATCTTCATTATTTTAAATCATAATTTAATAATAATAATACAAAAGGCTGAAATCAATAGCCTTTTTATTCCTTTAATTTGCCCCAAAAATATAATGCAATTGACATGCATGAAATCCTTAAGATGGAAAATTGAGTAACTTGAACAAACAAATATATATGCAAATATATTTATTTTCCCATAATGGGCAAAATAATTTTGCAAGGTGTAGATGCAACAAATGGTCATTATGAGTAAAGTTTTAGAAATTTAAATTAATTAGCTAGGGATTGGTTTTATTTTTATTTTTAACTAGGTAAAACGAAATGCAGGCAAGATGGACTATTTTATTCCTGATCAATTATAACATTCATATTAATTCAATCAGGGAACTCCTCCAACAAAGTAGTGGAACTCATCTTGTAGTGAAGTGTGGTGAGTTTGCTAAACTCAACATCTCAACTCAACCAAACAGTATGGAGCAGGAGGAGGAAAAAAATAACTTTGATTTTTGAAAGAGAGATGTGATGTCCTACACAAAGTATTTAATCCAAAACAGCCCATCTGACGCTGCAGTTCATCATACCCTTGTGATTTTAAAGAAAATGAACAAAAGAAAAGAAGCTGACAGCCTTGAACATGACAGCCAACTCCAGCACCAGACTTTGCCTAGAATTCTGCAGGGAAGAAAGTAAAAAAGTACCTTTCAGATGTAGTCGCTCCTATGCCCTGTCAGTCAGACACTTAAACAATAAAACACTAATAGTGCCAAATAAGCCCAAGAGCTTATACTGATTTCTTTAAAAACAGATACTTGGAAAAGTCAAACAAGATTTGGAAGAAAAGAACATAGATATGTTTGCCATTCTTGCCCCAATTACCACAAGTTCGTATCTTACCAAGAATATAAAGAGGGTGTCACCAAAGCCTGTAAAACAGAGCCTGGTTAGGGGCTGACTGTCATGTACCCAAGGTAACGTCATGTCCAGCACTATATCCCACAGTTTCCTGGGAGTAAGGGAACCAGGCAAGGAATGTATGAGTTTCCTCTATCATGTAGCTTCCAGCATTTGTTTCCTAGGTCAGTGTGTTAGGAACAAGGTAGATCAAAATAGACTCTGTGTGAGTCAAGCGTTGTTAAGCGTAGGATGGTCTCTTTTCTATGAAGCTTGATTTCTGAAAGCATTTTCATCAATTTAGACAAAAATGACTTAGTAAAAAGGTTTATCTTGTGTTAGGAGATTTGTTTTTCCATGTTAAAAAAAATGGGTAAAGCACTATTGTAAAAATGGTTGTTCACAAATATTTCTGCTGCAATCCATGCATAATTAGTAGAATTCAATTTATCCCTACTTAGAACACATTAAATTAAAATCCACTGAATGGAGTCACTTTAAAGGAGAATTGTTGCCTGAATTTTAGGGAAATTATGATTATTTTATTATAGATTTAATTTATTATTATTATTATTATTATTATTATTATTATTATTATTATTATTATTATTATTATTTATTGGATTTGTATGCCGCCCCTCTCCGCAGACTCGGGGAGGCTAACAACAGTGGTAAAACAACATGAACAATCCAATGAATAAAAACAACTAAAAAACCCTTATTATTAAAAAAAAAAAAAAACCCAAACATACACACAAACATACCATGCATAACTTGTAGTAGCCTAGGGGGAAAGGATAACTTAACTCCCCCATGCCTGGCGACAAAGGTGGGTCTTAAGTAATTTGCGAAAGACAAGGAGGGTGGGGGCCGTTCTAATCTATTATCTATTTATTTAGTTAAAGGGTGACTATCTTCAGTCAGAATTAATTGAGGGGGTACATTTTATAGTTAGAGGGCTACATATTGCCTATCATGTGGTTGCATCACACAGAAAAGTGGACATAGAATAAAATTTAAATTTGGTTTAATAGCATAAAATACAATGTTTGTGATTATTACTTTATCTATTTTTCACAGTTAGCTCCCTGAAGATAACTCAACAGTATATTTTGGAGGAATTATAATTTAGGGGGATACCAATATAACTGTTAAATAAGATTGTAACTTTACAGATGTGCTGCATCAACTGCATTGAAAACATGCACAACACTACAAAATATGCTGTTAAACTTATTTAAAAAGAAAATTATTCAGATAGAAACTTGTCAGTGTGAAATGTGAAGTGTCAGTGCTATTCAGATCACATAAGAACTACTTTCTTCTCTATGTGCAAATGATTCAGTTTACATATCTTGGTAAACCATAGTGTTGCATCAATCAACCAGTGCCCATGGTCATTGCTTCTCTTTTGTTATGTTTGATTGGGTACATGGTCCTTATTTACCAAAACACTTTTTCTTTTTTCATGCCCACTTCCCTCAATTTTCCTGGAATTGCAAGCATTTCTAAGTAGTGGGCTATTTTCACATACTTTATTTTCTAAAGAGCATTCATAAGCAACAGTTAGAATGCAGTAATTTAAGTAGTTGTGAGTGTGCCTCAAAGCATCCAGGTAACACCTATCCTTTGAGAGCTGTACTGGTTCTCAGTTAGCTTTCCATATAATTTAAGATTTAAATTTAAAATTCTTCATGTTTCAGGGCCTAGATATATAGGGTGTTTTAATGTCTCTTAAGAAAGGGTCCTTCTCCAGAAACCATTGTTGCATCTAACAGAACCAGAATACAGTGATACCTCATCTTATGAACCCCTCGTCATATGAACTTTTCGAGATACGAACCTGGAATTTAAGTTTTTTTTTGCCTCTTCTTCCAAACTATTTTCACCTTACGAACCTGCCGCCGCCGCTGGGATGCCCCGCCTCTGGACTTCTGTTGCCAGCTGAAGCACCCATTTTTGCACTGGTGGGATTCTCCTGCTGGGATTCCCCTGCAGCATCCCAAAATCCGGAGGTGGGGTTTTCCATGGAGGGGAGCCTCAGAGAAATTCCATCAGCGCAAAATGTGTGCTTCGGCTGGCAAAAGGGGTGAATTTTGGGCTTGCACGCATTAATCACTTTTCCATTGATTCCTATGGGAAACATTTTTTCATCTTACAAACTTTTCACCTTCCGAACCTCATCCTGGAACCAATTAAATTTGCAAGACAAGGTATCACTATATTTGCCAGCATGTGGCAGCATGGTGAGTTACAGATACTCCAAAATGTTCCCACATACATCTACTCCATGAGCTGCACCGGCTTCGAGTAGGCACAAGGTCCCAAGTTATTTGTGGGCCAACCAATCTACCAGCTATTTTTTGGTTCCTGAACCAATTATTAATCTATCTATAACTGAATATAAATGCAATAATATGCCCATGAATTAAGTACAGTGAACTTAATGGAACTTACTTTTCTGTATCCATACTTGGGATTCTACTTTAAAGGACTCATAATAATAAAGAAATAGATGTCAATGACACACTGCATATATTGAAACTTGAGATGTATACAAAGTACTGTAATGAAATGATTACCCTATTGAAATGTGCATAGCCTAAGATGAATCTCTAGCTGAATTGTACCCATTGTTGAAGAAGTTATTTTCAATATTAAGATAATTATAATTTCAAACATTATATGAATCTAGAGTAAGATGTCTGTAATGATTTGTTAAATTAGCTCTAGCTTCTTACTGTTGGGTATTTAATCTGGTCTATTCCTACTTCAATATTTTTTTCCTTGACATTATTTATTTATTTATTTATTTATTGGATTTGTATGCCGCCCCTCTCCAGAGACTCGGGGCGGCTAACAGCGACAATAAAACAGTGTACAATAGTAATTTGGTATTGATGATTAAAAATCAATTAATATAAAAACCAAACATACATACATACATACCATGCATAGAATTGTAAAGGCCTAGGGGGAAAGAGGATCTCAATTCCCCCATGCCTGGCGGCAGAGGTGGGTTTTAAGTTGTTTACGAAAGGCAAGGAGGGTGGGGGCAGTTCTAATCTCTGGGGGGAGTTGGTTCCAGAGGGCCAGGGCCGCCACAGAGAAGGCTCTTCCCCTGGGTCCCGCCAGGCGACATTGCTTAGTTGACGGGACCCGGAGAAGATCCACTCTGTGGGACCTAACTGGTCGCTGGGATTCGTCAATTACATTCTTTTCTAAACGGAATAGTGCCTCTATTATTTTTCCTGAAATGTTGTTTTAGAATACTTAGCTGCCCTTATCAATATTCTCTAGTTTTTGTTACTGAAAACAAATTTATCAATTAAAACCTGATTGTAAAGCTACACATATGCACACACCTTCCTAAAGCTGTCAGGTTCTCTTAAAAACCAATGATGAAAAAATATAGTCAAAAGGGAGGAGAGAATTCTTAGATATTTTATGGTAACATGGGTGAAGCCTAGTAATGACAAGAATCAGCAATGAAACTATAATATATATATATATAATTCTTGTAAGAATTAATGTGAGGACTTAAATCACAGGCATTACACTGAAATTTCTTCATGAGCAAACGAAGCTTATACTGCAGTGAGAAAGCTTTGCAAGAAACTGAATGAGTTTCTATTGCTTATATTAACAATCTTGTAGATGCCCCAAAAGAAAAAAGAAAAATAATGAACTGAGCATAGCAAATTAAAGGTGGCATGCGCCATATGACCTACAACCTCCATCTATCCAGACTGATTTATTTATTATGGTTTATTCTCAGGTTAATATATCTATTAACATATCTATTATTTTAGCAACCATTTATATTTTAGTCATTTATATCTTTCCTTTCAGGTAAGGTACAGCATGCAATACATCAATGTTTATTCTGTCAAGAGTGCTAATGGTCATTCATTAATCTCCATATATTTTTTTTCCAAATGCAGCTTGTTTGCAACCAATAATGCACACAGGGATGACATTTATTAAACATGCACTAAATGGCATTTTGTTTCTGCCTTAAGTGCAGAAGGGGGAAGTTAATATTGGAAAGTAGACCATAATAAGGAGGTTCATGCTTTCAGCTCTTGCTTGATGTAGATATTAATGTTTGAAGAATGCAAGTTATTGTGTCCATTAATGGCATGTACTTCCTCTTGGGATTAGTTTGGAACTGTCTGAAAACGCTGATGTTTTGATTTATGCTTGTTTTCTGGCCACTTTGTTTCTGAAAGCTTGTTTATTAAAAAAAAAAAAAGCTGGTCTATGGTTACATGCGTAGAGGTACCCATGCAAGCGGTTTGTGCCAGAGAAAAACAGAACAATTACCCCCAGCAAAAAGTGGGACATGGCACCCAAGAGAAATAGCAGACTGAATCGTATACCTTGCTGCATGAGAGCTCCAACTCCAAACCAGAAACTATTTAGCAAGGTAAAATTGTTTTCCACCACGTCTGAGTCAGGATTGCAAGGGTGTGGGTTATACCACTCATAGGGACTAAACCTGTGGTAATTGACAAAGATAAAAAAAACAGATTTAACAAGCAGCAAACCGAAAAGCTATTCAGCAAATTTGCTGCAAAAGAGCAGAAAAACACAAGAAAAAGTTAAATAGAAAACAGAAAGAAAATCTTCACAATAAAACTGCATTATACAATAGAAAGAAAGAAAGAAAGAAAGAAAAGAGAAGAAAGAAAGAAAGAAAGAAAGAAAGGGAAGGAAGGAAGGAAGGAAGAAGAGAAGTAATGAAAGAAAGAAAGAAAGTATTCTATCAGCTAATTAATATTGCTTTATTAATAACAATAATACAATAATGTACTCAGAAACAATATAGCCCCAAGAGAAGTCACTCAAAAGCTTTTAGGAAGCATTACTTAATTTTTCAGTAACATTACACCAGGTAGCTATCAGGCATGTTACTACATATCAAGAAGAGGAAACTGTTACGTTAAGCTAATTAGTAAAGACATAATTGCATTTTAAAAATTAATTGCAATTTTTCACAAAAGCTTTCAGCCAACGAACACAGAAGGAAATCAATTATAACTGTGGGTTAATATATTTTATTAAAATTCAAAGGATGTTATTATGATGATGATTCAGCCATTATTATCATTATAAATCTGAAATGTATGTGAATGTCCAACCTCTAGATCAGATAGAACTTGCATAAATTATCTGGAACAGTCAATTATTTCTATAATTAACTGACAGAACTCATTGCAGAGACTCCCTTGTGTTTCTGCCCCCCCCCCAAAAAAAATTTATTTAACGGTAGAATGGACTATCTTAAATCCACATGTAAATCCACATTATACATCTCTTGATTATTTGTTTGAGAAGTGACTGATTTTTTGGGGGGAGAAGTATTTTTTAAAAATACTCTATACATTTGCATTTGATTACTGGAAGAGATACCAATAGAACAATGTGTGATATTTACATCACTGATAACTTCCAGTCTGAAATCCAGTTTGTTGGGTTATGGCTAAAACAGGAGTAGGGAATTTATATACCTATTGCTGTACCATCTATCACACTTTATTGCACTTATTGTGATTTCTGAAAATTCTAGTTTAAGATGTGGAGAACCACCCAAAGCAATATATAAAGATTTCCCTGCTTATTGTTCATTGTTTTTATGTAAAAGCAATTTTAGGAACAAGTTCTTATGAAGCAAAATTGAATTTCCAAATTAATGTCCATGGTTATTCGTATCTTGATGAGTCACATATATCAGATGGATAGCTATATAGATTTTATGAATAACTATTTAAAAAACAAATAATTCCACCTCAGGTAAGCATTTGGATAGTAGAGAGCCTATTAGATTTGTTATTGGGTCTTTTAATTTGGCACAATTAAAAATTGTGCATTTAATATCAGTTACATCATAGAAGGAGAAAAGAGACAGCATGGTAAACAATGTATCCGATATAAGAATGTAAGAACTAAGTTCTTGATAATACATTATTGTAACTTCTCAAATCTTTAAAGCCACTCTGTTACAAAACCAAATTGATGTACAAACCCATTATTAATGCATTAAAGGGTAGAAGGACAACAACTTGTCATGTAATTAAAGATATCTGAATAATGTTTTTCTCACTTCAGAGAATGCAATCTTATTTCCAATAATCTTTTCAACACATTAACATTCAGAAGATCAAATAAGACATTTTTATCCTCTTAATAAAATGATAGTATATCTCCTTAAAAGCCTGTGCTTGAGAAACAAAGAAATGTTTCATTTTGGTCTCGCAAGGAAAGCTGACATTGCTGCGTAGAAAAAGTTGATGGGTTTTATAATTATGTATTCTGACCCTCTCTTTTTTGTGCAGCGTTTCTCAAGTAATCTAGGATTATTTTATTTCTTTTATTGTGTATTAGTATAAGAAGAATCTCTTTCAATGTACTTTGTTTTTGATTTAGTAACTTATTCACAACTTTCAGTAGCTGCATATGTATAAGGATCATCTGAAGGACAAAAATATGATTTATAGTTTTCATGCTCTGAGTTTACTTGTCTCATTGAGTAGGTTGGGGTTTATAGGTTTTAAGCACTTTGGGGTCAAGGAAAAATGATTCAAAATTCCATGAAGTGAATAAAAGAAAATACTGTCCTTTTTTCTTTTCTTTTCTTTCTTTCTTTCTTTCTTTCTTTCTTTCTTTCTTTTGGTTTACAGTTAGACAGAAACAAAAGAGGGCAAAACATGCAGAAAATAGATATAATTATAATTAAATGTATCTCAACGAGATTTATACAGAGATGACACTAGAATAAAGTTTCATGTTTTATCTATGAAAGAAAAAATGTAGAAATACAGTGATCCCCCGCTCGTTGCGAGGGTTCCGTTCCAGGAGCCCCCGCAACGAGCGGGTTTTCGCGAAGTAGCGATGCGGAAGTAAAAACACCGTCTGCGCATGTGCAGACGGTGTTTTTACTCCCACAGCGCTAGCGAGGAGCCGAAGATTGGGGGCGGGGCGGCTGTTTGCCGCCGGCATGGAGGGCTTCCTAGCAACCCCCCAAACCCGGGTTGGGGGTCCGGGGGGCGCTTGGTATCGCCGGTTTTGAGCTGAGTCCGGAAGCGAATTCGCTTCCGGACTCAGCTCAAAACCGCCGATAGCAAGCGGCAAGGAACGGCTTGTCTCGGCGCTTTCGAGCTGTCAGCTTGAAAGCGCCGAGACAAGCCGTTCCTTGCCGCTTGGTATCGCCGGTTTTGAGCTGAGTCCGGAAGCGAATTCGCTCCCGGATTTAGCTCAAAAGCGGCGATACCAAGCGGCAAGGAACGGCTTGTCTCGGCGCTTTCGAGCTGACAGCTCGAAAGCGCCGAGACAAGCCGTTCCTTGCCGCTTGCTATCGGCGGTTTTGAGCTGAGTCCGGAAGCGAATTCGCTCCCGGATTTAGCTCAAAAGCGGCGATACCAAGCGGCAAGGAACGGCTTGTCTCGGCGCTTTCGAGCTGACAGCTCGAAAGCGCCGAGACAAGCCGTTCCTTGCCGCTTGCTATCGGCGGTTTTGAGCTGAGTCCGGAAGCGAATTCGCTCCCGGATTTAGCTCAAAAGCGGCGAGAATGAACGGCGTGGGCGGGCGAAGGGCGGGCGGCAGCGAGGAGTTTGCGTGGGCGGTGGGGAAACTCCTCGCTGACACCAGCAAGAGGGGGAAGACCCAGGGAAGCCGCTGCCATCTACGCATGCGTGCCCGGCACGCATGCGTAGATGGTATTTTTGACTTCCGGGTTGAAAAATAGCGAAGTACCCTGTTCGCAATGGTTGGGGACGTAATAAACGGGGGATCACTGTATTTGTATGTTGGGGTACATAGACAAGACTTGGCTTTAGGTTACTATTACTAGTTTCCATCTACAGAAAGCATTCAAGCATGAGAATGCAATTATTGGATTAAGACCACTTTTTCAGGCTTCATGGACTATACTTGATGTTGGGAATTTAGCATGTCTCTCTCTGTAACCTTTCACATCTTGAATCATTGATGAACTTTCATCAGGGTTCAGATTTGTATTATAGAGAATACTGCCTTAAATGTGAATGCATAAACTCATGAATAAATATTAGGCTATTTACTGTGAGAGGAAGGTGAAAATCCCTACCCACCTCCAAGCAATTCCTAGTTGTTAGTATGAAATTAAGATAGGTTGACTCTCAATTTCAGCTAATTATAAAATTTGCTTGTTTGTCTTCCAGATTCATATTGATCATTTTCCATTTTCATATATAATGTCAGGATTAATCAGTATAACAAAGACTTCAATTTAAATAGTTCCTTGGAACAGTTTTGTTATCCACCAGTTTGAATATTATCACACAGTTATTACCTCAAGCCATCCTGACAGTATATGCACAATTGGAGTGAAGTTTAGAATGTATCCAAGAGATTTTAACCATCAGAAACCTAAAATATTTTTCAGTGGCTTTATAGGGACTTGGTTATGTTGAACAAAGTTGCCAAATAGCACTGCAGGTGCAACAATGATAGGAAAATATTTTATGCCACTGTTCTTGCCATGATATAACTATTAATATAGACTATACAGTAGTACCTCTAGATATGAGTTTAATTCATTCCAGAACGGAGCTCGTATGTCGATCAACTCATATCTGGAACAAATGGCTTTAGACTTTGTTTTTCCCCGCCGAGATAACCAGAAGCAAGGATTCTTGCACCACCTAGTGGAAGCTTGGCTCGTATCCCGAATTTGAGCTCGGGTGTAGAACAGAAATTTCGCTCCCGTCGTGGCTCGTAACTTGGAATACTCACATGTGGAGCAGCTCGTATCTAGAGGTACTACAGTATATACATATTTGATTAATTTTGCTCTTGACCTTTCTACAACAGCACTCCAGATTGCTCTTCCATTATTTCATACCCTGGAGCTCTTCTGAAAGCCAGGGAGATCCTCAAGATTCTCAATAATGAAAGACTGAATAGGCACAACCTTTCATTCCAAGTGATGACTAATGTCTCAAATGAGCAATGTAGCAGATTCCCAGAGAATTATCCAAGCATCCTCTCCTGGTTAACAGATTAACAGAGTTGGAAGGGATCTTGTAAATCATCTAGTCCAACCCCCCACCCAAGCAGGAGACCCTACATCATTTCTGACAAATGATCATCCAGTCTCTTCTTGAAAGCTTCCAGTGATGAAGCTTCCACAACTTCTGAAAGCAAGCTTTTCCATTTTCCTTATTTCTAGATTGAATCTCTCCTTGGTCAGTTTCAATCCATTATTCCTTGTCTGGCCTTCAGGTGCTTTGGAAAATAGCTTGACCCTCTCCTCTTTGTTGCAGCCCCTCAAATATTAGAACATTGTTATCATGTCTTCCCTAGTCCTCCTTTTCACTAAACTAGCCATGCTGAGTACTTGCAACCATTCATTGTATGTTTTAGCCTCCAGTCTCTTAAGCATCTTGATTGCTCTTCTCTGCACTTTTTTTAGAGTCTCAACAACTTTTTTGTAGTATGGTGACCAAACTGTTAATTAAATGGGTCTGTCAATAGATTGTCTGTTGACCACTGTGATGTTGCTTGCTCGAATAACATGAATAAGAACACTTAATTCCACAGAGAAGTGAGCATCAATTTTGCCATCTTCCCTATGACTTTCAAGATAAGTGACTTAACTAGCATCAAACTGATTTGAAAGCTCCGGGCATCCTTCTATATTATATGCAGCATTTCAATATGAAATGGGATCTATGATGAATTGTTCTTTTTTTCAGACTTAAAAGTTGGCTAAATCAACTTTTCTATATTATTTAAGGAAGAAATCTATACCAATTTGAAGCAATTGATTGTTATATGTTGCTTATCAACATTTCAGTTAGGAATTTAAAAAGGAGAATAGAGGGTGGACGAGATGGGGGGAAACAGCCATTCAAGAAATGTGGTGAAAACCATTCAAGTTGTTTTGCTTTGCAACAAATGTCCAGGAGCCCCTTTATCTTTCTTCTTTTCCCTCTCAAGTTGTTATGCTTATTAATTGTGAGGTAGGCATCTTTTAAAATTTTTTTTGGAGAGAAGCACATTTAGAGAACTTATAAAAATATCTCTCCTTCAGCAAACAATTGTGTGAGGCAATGCCCAACGTAGGAACACAACTTTCAAAGTGTTTCTTACATTGCCATAAAAATGCTTGACAATCCTGCTATTAATTCACTAAACAGGTGAGATGCTAGCTGTACGGTAATCTAGGACAGCAATTCAAACACCATTAGAAGGAATTAGAGTCTCTTTGCTACCACCTTGTGGTTGTCTGGATATTTGCAGCCTAAATCTCATAGCTCTCCATAAAGCTATGGAAAAAAAAGGGGGGGGGGTTTAAAATGGAAAGGCAAAATGTCTAGAACTATAGGAAAACCTGGAACTATAGCACTAGCACTTAGGCTTATATATCACTTCACACTGCTTTATAACCCTCTCTAAGCTGTTACAGAGTCAGCCTATGTCCCTCAACAATCTGTGTCCTCATTTTATTGATCTTAGAAGGATGGAAGGCTCAGTCAACCTTGATATTGTTGAGATTCGATCTGCCAAACTGCTAGCAGTCAGTGATCAGCAGAAATAACCTACAATACTGCATTCTAACCACTGCACCTCTGCTGCTCTTTATGCTTCCTTTAGGAATCTTAACCTATCTCTAGTGTTGGGCGAACTGAACCTGCAAAGTTTGGGTTCGTGCCAAACTTTGCAGTGTTTGGCATGCCGAACCCAAACCCCAACCTTTTAAAAAGTTCAGGTAAAGTTCAGGTTCAGGTTTGGCCAAACACCGCGAAACGCCACCGCCAGGGGGGAAAGTGGGGAATCCCATCATGGGATTTCCCACCTCCTTTTGCTTGTGGCGCTGCAAGCAAAAGGAGGTGGGAAATCCCACAAAGGGATTCCAGGAGCTTTGATGTCACAGAGACTACTTCCTGGCCGGCCGAAATGGGGAGGAAGGAGTCTCCGTGATGTCAAAGCCCTGCCCCAGGAATCCCTTCGTGGGATTTCCCACCTCCTTTTGCTTGCAGTACCACTGCGGCATCCTTTTCTGTAAAAATAAAAGGAAGCAAAAGGAGGTGGGGAATTCCCTACCTCCTTGTTTATTTTTACAGAAAAGGACACCGCAGCGGCTTGCTGCAAGCAAAAGTTCAGGTTCAGGTTTGGCGAACTCATCTGAACTTCATGGCAAAGTTCGGATGAGTTTGCCGAACCCGAACTTCGTTGGGTTCGCCCAACATTACCTATCTCCCATTTGTTCAAGCAAATATCCTTTCAAGCTAATGGGGAAGAGCATGTATACAAAGAAGATGAAGATGTAGAGAACAGTTACATTTAGGCAGAAAGACTTTTCCACTTACAGCAAATGCTGTTTGAAACTACCTTTAAATATTTAGGCATAAATACTAAAGATTTTAAAAGATTAAAAATCTTAATATTCATACTGATTGTAATTCTAAAGCCTTTGCGTCTTGCTCTATCTAAAACAAAATTAAAGTTGAGCTATGACCCACTGTCAGGCCTTTGAGGCTGAGGAAGTCAGCACCCATACCCTCACTTACAAAAGCAATGAGTGAGCACATGAATGCATTCCATTTGCCTGGCACTCCATAATCTGAGATGCCATAGTTTGGCATTTGTTGAGAGCTTTAATTACAAACTCAGAGTCCAAGTTATCATTTGCTGCAACAATACATCTCTGGAACTACTCCCCCAATCTGTTTTGGGATGTGAGGTCAAAACAGGAGAGTCACATGCACATGCATGAAGAGTCACGTGCACATGTGCAGGGGGGATGTGCAGGGGAGGCATTGCATTATGAGTGTGAGGAATCGTGCACGTGTGACAGTGCGTTCATACACATTTTCAGCACCGGAGAGAAAAGAAGTTCGCCATCATTGGTATATAGCAGTGATGGCGAACCTTTTTTTACTCTGGTGCCAAAAGAGCGTGCACACGTGCTATCACGCATGTGCGAGTGCCCACACCCATAATTCAATACCTGGGGAGGGTAAAAATAGCTTTCCCCACCCAAAGGCCCTTCTGGAGGCCAGAAATGGCCTGTTTCCCAACTTCTGGTGAACCCAGTAAGCTCGTGTTTCATCCTCGACAGACTCCAAAGGCTTCCCTGGAGCCGGGGGAGGGTAAAAACACTTCCTCCATCCCCCCGGAGGCTCTCTGGAAGCCAAAAACACCCTCCCAGAGCCTCTGTGTGAGCCAAAAATCAGCTGGCTAGCACACACATGCATGTTGGAGCTGAGCTAGGCCAACGGCTCGCATGCCAGCAGATATGGCTCCACATGCCACCTATGGCACCCGTGCCATAGGTTCACCATCATTGGTATATAGTATCCTAAAATTATCCTATTACCACCAGCCAAAATCTGTTTATATCATAGTTTCTAAATTTCGATGTAGCAGCTACAGTATGAGGTGAAATCACAAACAGCATAATTGGATCAGGTCAAGCCATGTATTTGTTTCTCAAAATAATCTGAAGTGCTTACAAGCAAATGGTATGTAGAGGCAGCACTAGACAGTTTAAGCCCAATAGCCCTTGATAGAACTATATTCTATAAATATATTAATTACCCTTGTAAAAGTTCCAGGTTAATGGGCATTGCCACATTTTGTGGCAAGAAATCCCACAGATTAATTTATAAATTAGCTATAAACAACTGAGACTTATTAACGCATGTGTGAACTTAAAATTGTGTTGCCTTAATACGAGACCACTTTCTATCTACTAAAGTTGAAATCTACTAAATTATAATTGCCCTTTGGTTCATTTGCACAAATATGAGCAATATTTCTGGAACTCTGAAGATTATCTTCAGTATTTTGATCGGGCTGGCAATAGTGTGTTCCTAGCTTTAACTTTCATTTCTATCCACATATACCTCCCATCATATTTACAAATAATCATCAGGGTTCAAATCTTTGGTATAATGTTAGATTTTTATATTTGCTTTCATGTAAAGAGCAACATCCCATAGCATTATTATTATTATTATTATTATTATTATTATTATTATTTATTAGATTTGCATGCTGCCCCTCTCCGTAGACTCGGGGCGGCTCACAACAATAACAAGAACAATGTAAAAAACAAATCTAATAATTTAAAAAACACTAAAAAACCCATTATTAAAAGCAAACATTCCATGTATAAACTGTATAGGGCTGGGGGAGATGTATCAGTTCCCCCATGCCTGACGACAAAGATGGGTCTTAAGAGCTTTACGAAAGACAAGGAGGGTGGGGGCAACTCTGATATCTGGGGGGAGTTGGTTCCAAAGGGTCGGGGCCGCCACAGAGAAGGCTCTTCCCCTGGGTCCCACCAAACAACATTGTTTAGTTGACGGTCTTCCTGGTCTTGCCTATAAAATCTGCATCTAGAAATTACTGCATCCAACTAATTTTCTCCATATTTCTAGGTTTCTATTGCTTGGCTCAGATATGTTTTTAACAATCGTACACACTGTATACTTTTCCAAATGTCATTGGTATGAGCCTTTTTTCACAGCCTTTTTCTCACCCTTTCATTTCTTTATTAACATTACCATGCGTTAACTCATATCCAGTCTTTTTGTTATTTTGAATAATATTTCTGGAAATATCTACACATTTCTTTACCACACGAAGGCTTGTAAAATCTGCTCTGCCACCATTTCAATATTTAAAATAGAAGAGCCTTGTTCTATTTCAGTCTTCTTAGTACACATTCAACTTTTTCTGAAATATTCTCCAATGATTAACAAAGCTAAAGCCTCTCTTCTTATCATGAAATAAGCCATCCATATATTGAGATTTTAGAGGTCTTCCTGACTACGTATAAAAATAACAGGAAGCCATTTTGAAATGTTATCCTCTCATTCTTGGAACTCAGTATAAGTTCTTTATGAATCTCTGAATTATTTTCAGAAATATATTTCAGAAAGCTTGCAAAGTTTATTAAATTGTTTTGCAGTATGTAGTGCTGAATGTTTTCATCTAATGGTATATTTTATATTAAATGGCTAAGACCTGAGCAATAATACTCTTCATTAGTTTTTTTATTGAGAAACTCTGAAGAGACTTGAAGGGTGTAAACAAAGTATTAAAATGCATGACTGCCTAACATTGTAGACCATATAATGTTGTGATAATTGCATCTATTAAAGATGAGGTATCAAAACTACCACCTGCTCACTACTAAAGACAAACAAATCTAAAAATGGAGACTTGTCTATTAGAATTGCACTCATTCTTTTACCTAAAAGGTTAATACTTACTACCTTGGAATGTTTGTTTAAGAAATCAAGTATTCTTATTTCTTATTTCTATTTATAAAAAGATCAAAGGGAATATTATGTCAATGGGTATGTAAAACAGATTTGTACAGGAGTTAGAAATGTGTGTATATAAACATCTCTCTCTCTATGTATATATGTATATATACAGAGAGAGAGAGAGAGAGAGAGAGATGTATATAGCTGCACATATATATAGATACACACACACACACAGAGAGAGAGAGAGCATATAATATGGTTCATCTAGTAATAACAATTGGGAGGTGATGCAGAAGTTTCTGCTATTAGAGAAAACTGCCCTAAAGTTGAGGTGACAGAAGTAAGTTTTCCAGTTGGGTTTTCCTCTTTGAAAGCTGTGTTTTCAATAATGAAAGGGAAAGAAATCTAATCTATCCCATGAAACTAGAGGTGCTGTCTGAGAAATAGCCACCTTTTAAGTGACTGGCCCCATACATTGTATTAGTAGCAACCTACCTCTTCTATCTACATCACAGGTCCCTAATCAAATAAAGTTGCACAGATTTTTATACCCATCCATTTGAACAGATTCACTAAAATGTTTGTCTTCAAAATCTAGAGAACTTGATAGACATGCATCAAATAGGAAAATTGGTTAGCAAGGTAGAAACATTAGATTGCTTCTTGTTAATTAATGGTACAAGCTCCTCTTGCATAATGTATATATTGATCAATCCTATGGCTGTTTTCCAAGGTGAGAAATGCACTTGGAATGACCAGAGGAGGGTGCCTACCATACAGGGATGGAAGAAAAGATAATGATTAGTGACAGCCAAAATTGAGCAAGGGCACTGACTGGCACATCATCTAGTAAAAATAAAATAATCACAGGTAAGTGGCTTCCTATGATTGAATATCTTAAGTTCTCTGTTTTAATTTGCCATTATGGTAATTCAGACATTAAATATTATGCCTCTCTATTCTCTTTATGTTACAATGCAATGTATCACTAACAAATCTATATAATCTTACACATTATACGATGCATAATAAACATTGGTTTGATACAACATACAATACAGTATAAAGCTGTACAGCTAAAGAAAGCAAACTCTGATTTAGGGTTCTAGAAAACTTAAAAAACAAAAACCTAGCTATGCTTCCAGGTTAAGGTTGGTGTTTGTTTAATGGTTTTATTTTGTGGATTTTCTTGCTAGAGCATGTTAGTCCAGTCTATCTATTGATTTAATATTTTAGTTGCTTTATGTCTCTTTTAGATTTATGTGTTGCCCAGACCCACTGGAGATGGGCAGCCAAATAAATTTAAAATAATAAAAATAACAGACAGAAAAACAAGAAAGCTGCTGACTGTTCACTATGCATTACATAACCATGGTAAATTACACTTGCCTGGCAGAAATGAAAGCAGAGATTTTACTTCAAGCCAAACAAACTATCCTAGAAGAACAGCATGCATTGGCTGATTATGGAAAAGACAGTCAAGAACAAACATTGATCCAAGGTAAAAACTGGAACTTACTAATATTCAGGCAACAAAACATGGATATCAAGATAAACATAAGAAAAGAATACTGTCAAGGAAAAGCTTTACATGCTACAAAGATTGGAGGTATTGAGGGGAAACAACTTTGATAGCATATACCAGTAATCATCAGCTAATGGCCTACACAGATCCTATTCTACCGTGTTTCCCTGAAAGTAAGACAGTGTCTTACTTTCTTTTTACCCCCAAAAGCCCCACTACGTCTTACTTTCGGGGTATGTCTTACATTGGGAAAAAATTGAAAGGGTCGCATTCCCGAAGGCATCTCCCCAGAGTCCAGAAGGGCAGCCGCGGGACAGGAGCCTTGTGAGCCCTTTTCCAAGTTCAACCTCAGGGCTCCAAGCAGCGTGCATGCGTGGAGCCACAGACGCGTGTCGGGGAAGCGTGTGTCTGGAGGGGAGGAGCCGCTCTGTGCAGTTGGGAGCCCCACCTGCCTGCCGGAAAGGAGGCGGGCGAAGGAGGGTGCAGCTCCGGCCGCTCGCCTCGGAGCTGGTCGGCCTCGCTGGCCGCTTGCAGCCGAGCCTCGGCAGGACTCGGTTGCTGGGACGAGCGCCTTCGCTGCAAGCCGCCGCCCGCTCGGCTCGCTTCGGACCAGCGCCGTCCTTTGCTTTGCCAAGCCGGGGAAGAGGCGGTGGTGCCGCGGCGAGGCGAAGGCAATGGGCGCGTGGGGAGCTTGGAAGCGACGTCATCAGGCTCCCCCCCCAGCAATACCCCCGACCCCCTGAAACCCCCGATACGTCTTACAATCGGGGGTGTCTTACTATCGGGGAAACAGGGTATTTCACAGGAGCAATGTAGCACTATGTAAATCATAGTGTTATAACTATGTTCCTATTTTAGGTGACTATCAGAGGGGAAAAAATAACAGATAGCAGTTAAAACATCCTTTTAAAAAAACCTTTGCCAACTAAACCTACATAGAGATACAGCTGAGATCAAGATAACTGTGGCAGTTTTTTAAAATTATAGAACCAACTCAGATTAACCTGTATATAGGTTAATTTGACCAAAAAAGATGCATAAAAACCAGAGCTCAGCTAAAATATAGCCAAAGAACTACAAATGACATCTGATATATTTCTCTGCTGATATCTTGAACTAAATGAAATTTGGGAGATTGCAGCTGAGCAATAGACTGGAGAAGGCTAATTTATACCAAAGGGATGATTGCTATTCATCAGTTCTCCAAGCAAATCTTGAAAACAAGGGGCACAGCTTCTTGGGATAACATTATTGTTTCCAAATTTAAGATATGAAACCAATTAAATGAAAGAGCTGGAGAACTATTTGAATAAGCACATCTACTCTTTTTGTTGGTTTCCATTGAATGTAGAAACAACTAAAGGACATTTTGTTTAAAGGATTCATAAAGAAACATAAAACAAGAATTTTATATTCATGCTTAGGTATTCTGAAACAACTTTTTGTAAAGTTTTTGTTTGGATCTATTGCATACATTATTAGAGAATAATCATATTCCCTAAATTATTTGTAATTAAATATAGTTAAATGAAATCAAATTCAGTTTCTGGCCATCTGTAGTGTTACATTTCACTCAAATGCTAGGAGTGTCCTTGGCTCAGAAGATACTTTACATCACAGATATTTCCTATTAAGAACTGTAAATATAATACACTGTACTGACAGTAGTATTTGAAGGTGTCTAGAAAGACGTGCTAGACATATCTTTATATTTACAAATGGTGAAATAGATTTCTGTATGAAACAGTAGCAAATAAAGGAGTATGATTTCAGGAAACCTTAGGAAGTTTTCTGAATTTGATGGAAAATTTTATTCTGCCACCAGTTTCAGCAATCCATAATTGCATGCCCCCGCCTCAAAAAAAAAAAGGCATATGATGAATAAGTTGTAAACCTGAATCCTCCAAATTAATAGAATGCCACTCCCTTGCAAACTTAGTCAACAATGTTGACAATGGCCACATGCATCAGTGATAAGCTTACAAATGTTTCCTCTCCCTTTGTTTCCTGGAGCACTTTGACCTGGCCTTAAGCTGCTGGAACCGGCCAGGCTGCCTGCCAATTCTGAAAGAAAGGCCAGCCATGCTCTCAGGCTGATAATCTACCACAGGCTTGCATTAAACAAGAGGAAATCAATAAACTTCAGTACATGTCACTGACCCTACAACATAGCAAACTTCCTGAGGAAGTCAAAGTGCTAAAATCTACTACTTATTAGTACTACTATTACAGTGCTTTTTGGCACACGATGATCAATCTAAACGATTTATGGGCAAAAATATCAGTATCTGACAAAGTGAAAGTGTGGCAAATCTTGAAACCAAGACTTACGAAGAGAGATTGCGGGAACTGGGCATGGATAGCCTAGAGAAAAGGAGGGGCAGAGGGGACATGATAGCTGTATACAGGTATATGAGGGGTTTCCACAGAGAGGAGGGAGCCACTCTATTTTCCAGGGCACCAGAGGGCTGGACGAGGAACAATGGCTGGAAGCTGACCAAGGAGAGATTCAACCTAGAAGTAAGGAAGAACTTCCTGACGGTCAGAGCGATCAACCAGTGGAACAACCTGCCTGCGGAGGTTGTGAACTCCCCAACTCTGGACACTTTCAAGAGGAGATTGGACTGCCATTTGGCTGGGGTGCTTTAGGATTCCGGCTCAGGCAGGGGGTTGGACTTGATGACCTGCATGGTCCCTTTCAACTCTAACAATAAATAAAAAATAAATAAGTCAACACTTATTATTATTATTATTATTATTATTATTATTATTATTATTATTGTTGTTGTTGTTGTTGTTATTGTTATTGTTATTGTGATTATTATTATTATTATTATTATTATTATTATTATTATGTCATGCTCGCATTCAGTCAATTCTGGCAACAGAAGGTATTTTAATGATTGCAAATTCTGAGTGCTTCGAAAGTTGGCTATTGGTTTTTTTAATATATCTCTAGTTTATTATATTTAAAATGTGGGTTGACATGAATATCAATCTTCATTTTAAAAGGTATGTGCTAATTCTCCATTCTGTCTGTATTCCTGCTAAAAATGGGTGGAAGTGATGATGAGGATAGTTTCTGTTAGTTATTGCTCTAAAGTTGTTTTAAAATGACATATTCAGGTAAAATTATAAGCAGAACAAGGATAGAAAACATTATAAGTAGAAAATGTTTTTTAAAAAACTTCCTGCATACTAATCTGGAACTGGGAAGCCCTTGGCTGTTTTTTTTTTTAAAGTATTGATAAGCACAATTTTAAAATGTGTGTTAATTTTAATATTTGCTTGATTTTCAAATAGTCTAAAGAAGGTAAACGAATGCACTGAATATGGAATAAAAGGAAAATAAATAATAAAATAAATACTATATTATAACATAAATTATTTAAAAAAATATTGAATTAAAATTTTTAGAGGAACATGAAGAGTAACATATTTTTGTATGATTTCAGACACAAATATCGCAGATCGGACATAAACACCATAAAAATCAAGTAACAAGACTATACAGAACTTTGACCCTAAAAGTTCAGATACAAAATATTTCTACAAAAATCTTTTCAAGATTAAAAAAAAGCCTAGTATCTAACTGAAGCATAGACATTGTGGCATAAAATATGTTCTAGGTAGATTCAAATACCTGATTTTAAATTATTAATTAATTAATTAAAATCCAATGTACACTGAAACACAAAATTACGATATATATCATTAAAGCATATGTACTGTATATATATATATATATATATATATATATATAATATATATATATATATATATATATATTGTGTGTGTGTGTACACACACACACACAAACACACACATTCATAACACAGAATTTCAGAATTTTATAATATTACTGTCAGTCATCTTAACAATTTGAATGCAAAACTATTCCCACCTCAAAACAATATTTAATGTTACAATTTATATTTATATTCAGTTTATATTATACAATTTATATTCAGTTTTTGGCAGAGTGGCTTTAAAGACTTAGAAATAATATTAAGTAAATAAATGCTTACCAAGGGTTACACAGTATATAGATATACTGAACACAGCGAGACCTGAGCTGCCTTCCCTCTATAAATACTGGTGGGTGAGTGTGGAGGGAAGGCAGCTCAGGTCTTGCTGTGTTCTCCCTAGCACAAGGACAAAAGCACCAGCCTGAAGATGACGAGTGGGACCTCGTTGAAACGTCACCAGAAATCTCTGAAACTTACATGGGAAAAAAGTCCGAATATGCCATTTAATACTGCAGATTTTCCTGAAGGATGCTTGAAATATTGAGTGGAATCCACACAGAATTTCCTTTTACAAATGCCTTAGAGATCTGTCCCATGTTTGTATTTGGTTAATTTGAGGATGGAGTGTGTACCATTGAGGAAATCACTTACATATTTAAATTGTGCTTTCCATCCATATTAAATATGTGTTGCTAATATAACAATATTCATAAACACATTTGCTTCTCAATAACCCACAGCTAATCATTACCATATTTGATCCGCAAGTAACACTGGTTGTTTTTTTTAAGTCAAGAACAATTATTATGAATCCCTTCTACATAATTAAAGCCATTTGACAACTTTATCTGGCATATTTAAACATAAAGATAGCTGTCTTTTTAAATTCATGTACTGCTGATTATCAACTTTTGCTGTTGAATTAAATTTAATATAAAGAAAAAAGAAAGAGCTATTTTACTGAAATATGCACAATAAAATGGGGGGGGGGGACACACACCAGATATTTTTAAAAATAAATATTGGATATATTTTATCAACATGAAAACATATTGATATTCATAATGCAACAGGACAAGTAAGTCAATAGGAATTCTTTCAATAAATCACCTACAAAAGAACATCTGTAAGGAGGTAACAATATTATGATCACCTGTCATTTTTCATTTTCTTGCTTGCATAAATTGTATAGTGTGTGATGGCTGGATGGGTTAAAATCTTTGTATTATTTTGAGAGGAAATGCAGTAGCTTCTTCGATTACTACTTTAGTGTGTGTGTGTGTGTATGTGTATGTGCGTATGTGTATGCAATTGTTTCCCCAAATTTATTCTAAACATTTCCCCTCCTCATGCTTAGAACAGTTAATTGTTTTCCCCCCAACAACTGCATTAAAAATCCCACACAACACATTATGACTGTGATTCTTTCCCATAAGACCAAAAGCTTACCTGTACCATTCCGTAATTTACAGCCACTTCAGACACTAATAAATGTCAAGCTGATTGCAGGCTACATAGCCTAGCTAGGATGTTACTTTCAATTTATTTTCAAATTAGAATGTATAAAAAGGGAAAGCAAGGGAAACTTACCTAAATTCTTTTCATTTAAATATATTAAAATAAATATTCAGGTGCATATTCTGGACCAACTTAGATGACAGTTGCTGCCCTGGTTTTGGAATGGTCATAATGCCAGTAACATTTTAAAGGCCTTCACCATCACTTTAAATACTATTACAAAAGACTTAAAACAACTATTATAGAAGGTCATCATAAATTCAAATGCATAGATAGGCTTAGCTGCATGCTGTCTTCAAATTTAACATGGTCTATCTGTACATGTTTCCAGCCAAAGTCAGAAAATATAGGCTGCATTAAATCATTTTGGTTTAAAGTTAGTATTAATAATACTTTTTCTGCATCTCATCACAAGTTAGAAATAGGCAATTGAGAAAATATTGAAAAAGAATATGTAATCTGCCAGATTACAACAAAATGAAGTAATACTAATTTTTTAAAAATCTACCATGGCTAGCTATACTTCATGATATATTAATTCAAAATTATGTGTCTGTGTTACATGATTTTTCAGTAGAGATCATCGGGGCAAATAATATAAGCAAAATAACAATAACATCCCTGTTACTTGCAATTATTCTCCTTAGTATCAATAGTTATCACCATAGCAACATTACACAAGCATACAATTAAAATGACCATAGCAATTGCTTACTTTTTATTTCTTCCAATTTCATGTTTCATCATCATCTCATATAGTATAATAATTGAACAAATTGCAGACCATGACACTATCCTAAAATAAGAGCTGGACTTGATCCCTGCCTGAAATCAACCCACTCAACCCCTGTGTTTCAGTTGCAAATGGGACAAAGTAAGATGTATTTTCCTATTAAATAGATTTGTTTGGGAAACAAGAATCATACATAGATTGAATATGAAAGTAGTGACTTTTGGACTGTTTTATATAAATAGAGAATTGATAACAATATGTTTTCAGAAATTTCTAAGATTTATCACTTGGGACTATAAGATGAAGCAACTTTGCTCTGCTTGTGAGGCTCATATTCTATAGAAGAATGATCCAGGAAATACCATGCTATTCTTACAGAGTCAGAGTCAGGAGAGAAATGTAATAATTCCTACTCAATTCTGAATGTGGTTCAATTTTTTGAGAAGAGCTAACTGCGAAATATTTTCCTATTATAAGTGAAATTCATTTAAAAAATCTTTAAATGATTCAAGATTTCATTACTAAAATTAATATGACCATTGCTTCAACTAATCCCAAACCCAAACAAATTTAAAATTTCAGAGAGTGAGTATATAAAATTATGAATTTATCTAGGATTTTTTTTTTTTTTTTTTGCAATAAGCATTAGCTAATTGACATGGTACCCTGGAAATCATGATGTAGTATAATTTCTTGCAGTTTTGTGCTATCAATGGCTTCCTACACCCAGAATAATGCTATTGAAACTTATATTGGAGTGTTCCCTCGCTAATTTATCTATCTACACAGAGGGAAATCCAACTCTTCTTGATTTAGAAGTTATTTTATACAATAGTTAGTTCTTGGGTTAGCCCAATACTCCATAGAATGTATATTATACTGCAATTCTATATTATATATATACAGTATACATTTGGCTAAGGTATACCTACAAAACATAGACATTTGAATGAAACATTTTAAAATTTCTAGTTCTATAACACTAAATTTATGGATAGAATAAATACTAATAACACAATCTGGAAAACAAAAAACAGCATTTCTAAGTTTCAGGAATATAATAATTTATTGATCAATTATTAACATATTAATCATTGTGTGAATTGTATGGAAGCGCTCAAATAAATGTATAAACACACATCTGAATATATGGCTCTTACATGACCTTTCCATGAGCTATGTATGATGGCTGTAGTAGTAATGAAATGGTTCTGCTTCTTGATCTAATGTTCCCACAGACTAAAACAATTAGTTTTTATTTATTTATTTAGCCAGGCTCTATAGAGTTTCTAAATTGAAATAAATCGGCAGAAGCTGAGCACATTTCCCAGAAGCTAGTCTACAAAAAATATTTATTGAACTAATACATTATTTAAGACTGCAAGCAGTCTTCCTACCCCGGGGAGTCTAAAGATTCATTCCTGATAAAAAGAGATACTATGCAGATACTGGGTAGGGAGAAAAGGAATCTTGTATTTTCTTTCTTATAATAGGATGAACATTAAAGCAACCACTTCATATCAATTACTTACATTTGTTATTTAGATAACAATGCAACCCACTAGCCAGTTTCTCTATGCATGCTATCAACAATTAAACAGTTTCTCTATGCATCCAGTGAGAAAGGATTGGAACCCATTCCAGGGGAGGCCCACTGCCTGGAAATAATATTCATGAACATTTTTGGCAATGGAACCACTTCCTGTGAGGATGTGTGTTCCAAAAAGAGCAGATCTGTTATGCCCTGTGTGGAAGGTGCCTTTGGTTCATAATTTATTGGCACAAAGCCTGCTGCAATCTTTGCTTTGTGTAGTAAAGGGTGAAAAAGGTGTAACGGGAACAGACTGATTCAAGATGGCTGTTCAAGATGGTCATCCTCATCTTCTGAAAGTTCCAAATCTAAATTAGCATCACCAGCTGCAGCCTGGGATAGATCATCTCTATCTGATTGGTCAGACCCCTGGTCCATCATAGTCTAGTCTTAGCATAATCTATAGGGGCCCTTGTAGTCCATCTGGGTTTGTTAGTGGTACTGTTGGAGGCCATCTATGATTCCCTGTCAAATGGTCCCTTACACAACCACCCACATATTATCAGACAGCACAGGTCTGTTTTCCTCCGGGGAAAAGCTAAATTTGTCAATTTAATCAGAAATGGCAATTGCACCTTTTATGATGCTAGAAGAGCCCCCAAAAGTTATCAATCCAGCAGCTGGAAGATTCACAGTTATTAGGGATGATGTAGTAGGCTCTAAAATGGCCACAACTATTAAAATGGCTGCCACTGGGCAGTCTGAGCTCTGCAATATAGCTGCTGCTTTAGAAAGGCCGCTACTGCTCCAGGTTGAATGGGTGAGGTAACCTTGGACTGGTAGATCCCTACTTGCAATGTGAGTGAGTGGATGATCGAATGATGTCCCAGACTTCCCACTGGTGCCAAATGTAGATTAAAAGGAAAATGGCTGTATTCCAAGTTGCAAAAGCCATCAGAATCACTGCTTAGCAACTGTAGATTAAGGAGCTGATCAGGCTGCTTCTGTCAAGGGGGAATCACATGGTTGCTGACAGAGGAGATCGTGTCCCAAATCTCTCTCTGCCAGGGGCCTTTTAAGTAATCAGTTGGTCGTTTGCAAACAATTGCCTCTGACAAGCAGAAGCCTCTGCCTGAGGTAGCCGAACAGCCACTTGGCTGCACTTTAAAACCAAATAGGATACAACTGAGATGTTAAAGAGAAATAACTCACAATACAAAAGGAGAATTCTCTCTTATAATGAATATAGCAACCAATTTTCTCCAGATCTGGGAGGAAAGAGTGACACAACCATCCTTGTTGAACTACTGAGTGAAAAAACTAAAGGACATAGCAACAATGACACCACCTGACATTTTTGAAAGACTCAGTCCAATCAGAGGGCAGATGGATTTAACCCATACCCGATTGCCATATCCACCATGGGGGAGAAACGTGACTTATGTTTTTGACACTTATGACCTTTCTAACATCCCCATCATCCTGTGATCAAAATTCAGATGCTTGGCAACTGATTCATATTTATAATCATTGCTGTGTCCTAATTATATATTATATGATCACCTTTTATGACACTCTGACAAGCAAAGTCAATTGAGAAGCCAGATTCACTTAACAACTGGGTTACTAACTTATCAATTGCAGTGATTCACTTAACATTTTTGGCAAGCAAGGTCATAAAGAGGGACAAAGCTCACTTAACAAATATCTCACATACAGCAGAAATGTTGGGCTTAATTTTTTTTATTATTTATTGGATAAATAAATATCCAAAGATATTTGGGGCGGCTAACAACATATAATAAAAATGAATAAAATACAATGGCAAATCAAATTAATCAACTAAATAACTAACCTAAAATCCCTGTTCTTTTAAAAATCAATTGTACACATTCAGACCTCAACCATACATAATATTCAGAAGCCAGGGGGCTTAATATCTAATTGCCCCAAGCCTGGTGACATAGACGAGTCTTAAGACTCTTACGGAAGGTGAGGAGGGGGGGCAGTGCAAATCTCTGGGGGGAGCCGATTCCAGACGGCCTGGGCCCCAACAGAGAAGGATCTTCCCCTTTGGCCCCTCCATTGTCTGGTTGCCAGGACCTGGAGAAGGCCAACTCTGTGGGACCTAACCGATTGCAGAGATTCATACTGTGGCATCTAACCGGTTGCAGAGATTCATACAGCGGAAGGCGATCCTGCCATGTATAGCTTTATAGGTCATTACCAACACTTTGAATTGTGTCCGGAAACCAATCGGCAACCAATGCAGTCTGTGGAGTGTTGGAGAAACATGGGCATGTCTGGGAAGACAATGACTGCTCGCACAGCTGCATTTTGCACGATTTGACCAGAGAGGTAGGAGGAAGAGAAACAACTGGGAGTTTTGTTTTCAATGTTTCATCAACATTCTTGACAGAGGATTAGCTTTGCACACCTAACATTTGCACAAGCAGCTATCCATTTCAGAGTGCATAATTCACTCTTCATTGTTGTCCTTTAAATGTCATCCATCAGAGTGAGGAATATAAATATTATTGCACTTCAGCTAGAAACCAGATAAGAGCTGCTCTTAATTTAGGCACTCTGGACATGATCTTTATAACCTGGCTGTTTTTTTTTTAAAAGCATGTTTGAAAACAGAAAAGTGTTTATGACAGAGCTTTTTCCAATATGGAAATAAGTTATCTTCAAGCGAATGGAAAAATTAAAGTAGCAGAAGATAAAGCTGCCAACTATTTATACAAACATTTATGACTGTGTCTGTATGTGCATGTGTGTATAAATGAGGAGCTGCATTTTAGATCATATATGTTTTAAGCTTTTTTGTTGACTTTTGAAGACTATGGGCCTCCTAAGGTTATTGGATGAGGACAACTCTGTTAGTCTACGATAACCCACATCAGAAAGGGTCTGATGCCATATTTTCAAAATAACAAATTTTGTGGGAGAAGGTGGGAGAAGGAAACAAGCTGCACATTAATTAGAAATACATTTCCAGTTGAAAAACCTTTTAGATTGAGCTCCTCTCCAAAATGAAGGTCCTGGAGAAGAGCTCTCACATTAGCAATATTTCACTTATGCTCTGAAATAGCAGCATGCAATTCTGCAGCATTTCTCAATACTTTACTTGGACGTAATACATATTTTATTCCTTTCTCTTTGGCTTACTAATTGGAAGAAACAAACAACTTCAAGAAGTTGTAATCCCAAACAAATTGTCTTTACAACTCAACTCTATGTAGATTCACAGATTCACAGCCTTATTGAGCATATCCATCTGATTGTATAACTGAAAGATTAAGAAACCCAATGCCAGTGTCTATGTCAGTGCCTCAATTCCTGACTTCCTATTCTTAGTTTAAATTCAACATTGGATATAATGATCATTGTTCCATCGTAACTAATTAACAGCATTTTAAAATTAATGGGCAGAAAAGAGACAAGTGTTCTTCATAAAGTAAATGACATACATATGGACTTTTCCTGAATCCAACACAATTGTGTCATGCAGTTGAATACTGAAAATCAAATTCCAAAACTAACACAAGAAGCAGCTCTGAGCATCATTATTTGCCACATTAAAGCCAGAAACACATCCACTTTCCATGGTGTAGGACTTCAAAATCTATATTTAACTAGATGGATGCTTAAAGTTGCAATTAAAGCAAAATGAAAATTCATCTCATTAACACTAAGTGAAATATACAGTGACCAGGATTTCAACATTAACTACCATCACTTCATACTGATTATCTATTTTCTGTTCAAAATAAAAAGACAGAAATATTTTTAGAATGGGGAGGAATATGTAACTAATTGGGAGTTTTATTTTCAGGCTTTTTAAAAAAAGTTTGTATAGATATTACACTATACGTACAGTGCATTGTATTGTATGATAATGCATTTTCCATGCTTCATAAGCACAAAAAACCTAATCTAGCGTAGAGAGTTCTGCTACCTGATTACATTTTTCTTGTGGACAAGTATCATAGTTTACTTCTATGTTTTAAACCCAAAATTTCAAAGTTCCTGAATGAAGCTCGTCCTTTGAAAATTTCCACCATTAAAAAGAGGAGCTACATTCAAATATTTGTCCAGCACATTTCTGGTACCCATCACAGACCATAGATAAAATTGAATTATATTTAAATATGGGTTGGTCACCAGGATATCTAAGTGTTAGTGAGAGAAAGGCTGTGTCATTGGGGAGTGGGAGGTGAGAAGAAGAGCAATGTCTGCTGGAACATTATCTTGGGACACATATAATCATCTTCATCCATCTAATATTGGTATTTTATTTGTACCCAACACATTTCCGGTATCCATCATTCCATACAAATAATAGATAACATGGTGTGCATTGGTTTTAAGTAAGATTATTCTTTGAACAAAAACTAAATGTAGTTGGTGTTTTTTTTTAATCTAAGTGAGTCATTTGCCTATTTTCCAAATGCCTATTATACTGCATAAAGAAGGAATAAAAGCATCAGTCTGGATGAGCCATCCCTGTAATTGATACCCAAACAAAAATGTGAGATCCAAAATGTTTACGTGGCTAAAGATGACAGCAAGAGAGAATTTTATTAATTGAACATGTAAAACTGGTACAAATTCTAAATCAATA
Source organism: Erythrolamprus reginae (assembly GCF_031021105.1). NCBI lineage: Eukaryota > Metazoa > Chordata > Lepidosauria > Squamata > Dipsadidae > Erythrolamprus > Erythrolamprus reginae. Next base: position 294,257,764 of record NC_091950.1, on the reverse strand, counting down.
TGTTAGGACAGTGTTTCCCAACCTTGGCAACTAGAAGATATTTGGACTTCAACTCCCAGAATTCCCCAGCCAGCAAATGATATCTCCAAGTTACCAAGGGTGGGAAACACTGTGTTAGGATATTGAAGTTAATTGTTTTCTTCAGTATTTTTCTCTGAGTGGTGAAATTTCTCCATGGAGAAATACTGTGAAAACTTTGCAGACCATCCAAACGGATATTTTTGTCCTAATGCATATGAAGATTGGATTTTCCCCCTTTTCATTTGGTAAAGGCAGTCACATAAATAGAGCAATACTCCCCTTAAACTCTGAAAACATGGTTATATAAAATGGCCTCACAAAATACCCACAATAATTTAGAACTGAAGGCTTCATTGCTGTGACCTCAGAAAACCTATCTGTCTATGTAAAATGACATTAGAAGCGAGCTCTGAATTCCAAGATAACATAGTGTTTAGTCTTTAGGAAATTGGGAACCTTAAAAAATAAAAACATATTATATTGCATTCAAATGTCTTGATGTAATCATACGCTTTTCAAAAAGTTATTGTCTATCCACATAGTATGAAGTGAATACATTGTTTTATTACTTCTAGCCCCCCTCCCTCCCCGGGAGACCTATTATGAGATTATGATAAAGCTAAAGGACTAAAACACATTGGCATTGTCCAAGTAAACATTCAGTTGTGATTATTTATATTGAAACTGCAAATCAATCATTTGAGAGCCAGATCAGTGTAGTGGTTAAGGCAGGGTGTCATACTAAATTTTATTGAGGGCGGCATCAGGGTTGTTTTTGATCTCATGGGGGCCTGGGTGGGTGTTGCCAGGATGAGCATGGCCAGCTCAACATCATCCATGCTGGGGATGTCTGTGGTGGCTTGAGCCCTCTGCCAACAAAAACAAACTCCCAAGCTCCATTTTTAGCTTCAACACCCTCCTGCAACCAGGGGTGGGCAGCAGGCAGGACTGGGTGGAACACAGTTCCACCGGCAGAAATGAAGCTGTGTGCCCAGCGCCACCTGACTATCCCCCACTCCCACCCTCCTCCTTTTCCTCGGAAAGCGGCAGGGAGACCAGCACTGGCAGGAGTTGCAAGGGGCCCTTTTCCTCCCACCTCTTTTCTCAACAGCTGATTGGCACCAATTTGCCTAGCTACCCAGCCTGAGGCAGGGGGCAACCCACGAAGCAAATTATCACCCCAGAGAGCGACATTGGTGATGTTGTAATTGAAGGATTTAACAGTTCACTTGAATGATGATGATCGTTCAAGCCACTCCCCCCTGGTCACATAGCTGGCAAGCCACTCCTACCCAGTCATATGACCATCAAGCAACACCCACAAAATAAGCCACACCCACAGTGTGGCAGTAAAATTTTTAGCTGCTCATTACTGCCTGCAACCCTCTGCCAGGGAAAACAGAGCTCGGGACGGTTGCCATGGACCCTCACAATTCTGTTTTCAGTTGTGATAGCCTCCTGCAATCCTCTCCCAGTGAAAATGGAGGATTTGCACAGGATTTGGCTTCTATACATGCGCAGAAGCCGAATCTCACATGAGGACATGCACAAGAGAGATTTCTGAGTTTTTTGCTTCCGCGCATGTGCATATATGAGTTCTAGTGCCACCTCAGGCACAGTCATCTGGATGACCTTGGTCCAGTCACTCTCTCTCAGCCCTAGGAAAACAGTGATGGCAAACCACTTCTGAAAATCTGCCAAACCATTGTTAGGAACTATTCCAAATAGTTGCCAGTCAGCATTTACTCGAATGAACATATACACACAATCCAATGCTTGAGTAATTAAGTTTCAATGATACAGCAACCTAGGATTCATACAGCAATCCTACAACATAGGATTCATACATTTTCTTTTAATATTAAGAAGAGAATTGGGAGAAATAGAAGCACAAAAGATGCTATATTATTATATATATTATATATATGATATATTATATATATTATATGTTATATTAATATCCCATATATTATCCCAAACTAAATTATGATGATTTTAGAAATTAGGGGTTTTTAAATTTCTTTTTATTATTGCTGTTAATTGTAATTTTATACTGCTATAAGCCGCCCTGACTCCTTCGAGATTGGGCGGCATAGAAGTCAAATTAATTAATTAAATAAATATTACAGTGGCATAATTTACAGTGAACTACTTCCAGATATGTATGCATAAGGAAGTGCAGAGATGAACAAATAAATAAATTTAACTCTGGATCTAACTCATTTGTTTTCCATAAAGTCAAGTACACAATTGCATGTATTTCCCAGCTTTCTTAAAACTTCGGCTAGAACAACAACGGGGAAAGATGTAGGGATATCAAGAAATTAATTCAGAGCTCACAAAGACATTAAAACATTACAATTAAAAATTTCCTGTCTATGTCTTAACAATTCTATGAGGCATTTTAAAAATATTATCTCGAAACTTGTATCTTCTTTGCAAACTGGGTGCCTATTCTTATCGTCTTCCTATTGTCTGTGGCAATAAGGAAAACAAAAGATAATTAAGATTGTCAGAAGCTTTCTATCTGACAGGCTGCAATTTATTCAAATATGCTTTTGGCAACAAATTGCTTTTACAATCAAATATGCTCAGCGTGGCATATGATTAATTAGGTTGCTCCTGCTGCTGTTACCAAGGCAGCATCAGAATGTCACAACAGATGTGCAATCAGTAGTATGGCCACAAGAAGAGGACTAAGTTCCCCTTGGACCTCTTGAGGCTATGACCTTATAAAACCAATAGGTAGAAGTGATTCAATATTGATCCTGAATAGTGTTGCAAAACCTGATCAAGCTTTTTTTAAAACACACACACACACCTCCGCTATATATTGAAAACTACTCAGAGTTGATGGAATATCCTTATAAGAAACTGTGTGTAGTAAACTTTTTTTGGAGGCCAGACTGATACATTGAGTTAGGAAGTGGTGGTGGTGGGGGAGAGAACTATTGAAATCATCCAGTCAAAACTTCTCTCAAATGCAGGAATCCAAGTTAAAGCAGTTCTCGCAGATGGCTATCTAGCTTTCAACTGAACACAACTGGCATACCATCAATTTGAATAATTAATTCCAGTATTACGTGTGTGTACATAATAAGAGGTCTCTTTGTGAGTGTGTAAATCGGGCATCTTCGAACTATGGCCCGTGGTACAGATACAACCTGCCGGCACAATCTATCCAGCCCCTGCACAGTGGTGATTAAGCCCTGCCCCCACTCCACCCTTTCCAGCTGTTTCTCTTATCTTCTGTTGTGGTTAGCTCTGGCCCAGCTCCTGCCCCAAGGACTGTGGATGTTGGGGAGAGATCCACATGCTGTAGGCCTGTTTTGCCCCTGGTGGAATCTGATGATGAAGGCTCCTCTGACCAAGAAGACATGAGTGACAGGGAGGAGGAGAGTGTCGCAGACAGCTCAGAAGGAGATCAATTATCTAGCTCCTCCTTGGATTCAGAACAAGAGTTAATGATACAGCCATGCATGCGGAGAGCGATGCATAGGCAGCAACAACTGAGAGATTATTATCAAAGAAAATGAGGCCACCTGTGGTTGGGTGGGGCTGTGGTGATTAGTGAGGCTGCTATAAATAGCAGCCTGTGGGTTTGGCCATTGTGGAGGATTATCTGATCGTTGTGTTTCATGACTGCTTTACTGACTTTGACCTTTTGTGTGCTGATTTTTCCCCGCTTTGAAACTAAACCAGAGCAAAGTGTGTTTCACTTTGTGAAAGAAGAAGGACTGTGAATTGCCTCACAGCTGCAAGCTAAGTATCACAGAACTGATAAGGGACTTGTACAAATTACCAGTTTGTTTGGAGACAAGTGCTCTTTGCTATACCAAAAGAGGGCTTGGTTTAAGTGACTTTTCATTATAAAGAACATTGTTTTGAATTTTCAAACATGTGTGTGTCTGAAATTTGTACCTGTGAATTTTTGGGAGAAGTCTACCAGAGAGCCCGACAGAACATCTTCCAACCCACAGGAGTCTGTTTACTGCTAAGGTAAGGCTGAATGGCACAGGCGGGTAAGCAGGTGAAAACCGGCTGGCATAGGGGCAATGCAGGCAGTACATCCATGTGGTCTCTGGCTACCCTCATCAGCTATGCTGTGAAGAATCCAGATGGCGATGTGGGTTGGGGGAGGGGCTGAGCACCATCAGCTTTACCTCCTACTTGCAGGACTTGTAAAGCTCACCGCAGCTGCCTGCAAATGACAGGGGAGGGAGACACACCCCATGCCCACTGCACTTGGCTGGTGAGGTGGCAGGTGGCAGAGAATAGCAGGGGCATATGTTGCTGAGTTGGGCCACTCCCCAAGTCTGGCCTTCCTTCTCCCTTGTCAGTGGGGCCAAGAGAAAGAAAGAATTGGCATTGAGAGGCACTCCCCTTTTCACTAAATGCCAAGCATAACAACCTGGGGAAGGGGAATGGCCTGGCAGAAGCATCCCCATTGATGAGTTGGATGGTGGAGAGGCCTGGCTCTCACAATGGGATGCTGTTCACTGCTTTAAAATGCACCAGTTTCCATTTTGGGGCTCTCGCTGTTTCAGAAGCTTTTGCGGTCTCCTCACCACAGATGCTGCTTCTTTCCATTTTTGGTAACTTTATTTTTTACTCCAAATCCAAAATAAGCTAAAACAGTTTCAAATCTTTATTTGCCCACTTCACTCACCAGCACAGCTTAAAATTCCAACTTCACCTCTCCAGCACAGTTTTTAGCACTCTCTTCCCAGTTGGTCCCTCACTGCTTTAATCTTTGCGTTGCAACGTTGGCACCGCAGCTTAGGTCAGTTCAGGCAGGACAGCCTGGCCAATTTCACACCACCACTGGAGGAGGTCAAGCTGGTTCGTCTGGGGGAGGGTATGCCGACCCCAAACCAGACCCCCACAGCAGTGATCACATCTTCACCTCCACTCTAGGGAGGATCTGGCCCAGTTCCATGGGAACTGGGACCCCCAGCAGCGGAGATCTGGAGCACCCCCATGGGAGAAGGGGAACTCCATGCTGCCGCAGCCATTGGGCCCATTGCAGGTGAAGGCCAAAGAGTCAGAAGAAGCGCTCCGACATGACTCCAACGCATGTTTCCAGTGCACATTCCTCTGTCCCGGTTGGCTTTCCTTTGATATGGTGTAGCAGAGGTAGACCCAATACCCCATCCATACCTTGCAGCATCTTGCACAGCACAGCAAAAGCTAGCATGCATCACAATGGTGGAGACTGGATCCACTCCTCCTCTGTGAGCCCATTCCCTGCCCCATTTATCCCTGGCAACTCTCTCTCTCTCTCTCTCTCTCTCTCTCTCTCCCTCCCTCTCTCTGTGTCTATTCTCACTCAGAAAGCCCTGCATGCTTTTCACTACCTGTTTTTCTCATTTCTCAGTAAGCCCCAAGGAAAGCATGCAGGTCTTTCCCAGAGAGAGAGAAGAGACACAGAGGCAGGGAGCGAGACACATACACACACAGATATATACAGAGAGAGAGGGGGGGGAGAAAGAGAGAAAGAGGGAGAAGGAAAGAAAGAAAGAGAGAGAGGGGGGGAGAGAAAGATAAAGGAGAGAGAGGTGAGAGGGAGGGAGAGAGAGGGAGAGAAAAAAGAAAAAGAGGGATAAGAGAAAGAGATGGGAGGAAAGGAAGGAAGGAGGGAGAGGGGAACAAAGAGAAAAAGACGAGAGAGAGATGAGAGTGAGTTTTGAAAGTTGCAAACCCCTGATCCAGGAGAAAGGACAATAAGAAGCAATGGAATCTTTCTCTTCAAGTTTCATGTTTCAGAATCAGTGAATTAATATCATGAAGAAGGGGTTTTTATGAGGACTGTGCTAATCACAAAGCTTTTTGTCTTTCAATAAAATAAAATATGCCAATAAACTCCTTCTGAAATAAGGTCATCCAGTCTTTGTCTCACTCAAGATCAGCTTTCCAGTGGGAGATTTTATTTCCACTGCTTTTCAAGGTATTTGAATATCTGCAATGATGCAATCTCACCCAGGTTTTTATATGAATAGTTCAGTCCTGTAAATGCTTTTATAGAAGCTGCTTTTGGGTCCTTCTGAATATTTTTGCCTTAGATCCTGATGAGAGCAGTTCAAGGTGACTCTGGATGGCACACAACAGCGAGACAAAACTATAAAAACTATAGATGTAAAACATAAAAATCCATATCAATATAAAAATTGGCCATCCACCCAGTCACACGACCACCTAGCCATATTACACACAGGCACAGAAAAAAATACATTATCTACTATATGTGTATGTACACACACGTGTATGTACACACACGTGTATGTACACACACGCACGCACACACATCTCTTCTAAAATTAAACACATTAAACCTCATTTATTGAGCTAGGAAAATCATACCCAGAGCCCAAGAATGAAAACAAAGAAAAAATTCAAAATTTTTCTACCGGTTCTGCGTGCTTGACCAAAATTTTTCTAGCAGTTCTGTAAACCTGACTGTACCTGTAGGAGCTTAGACAGGGAGTCATTGTCAACTCAATGACCACCAGGTTCATGTCTTTTTTTTGAAACGGCTTCAATGAAGCCTTCCTAGAATGATATTCTAGAAGAATTGTTGGACTGAACAAATTTAGGCAAAGTGAGTTCATGGTAGATAAGCAAATTCTGGTTTGAGAGTTCAGTCTGTTCTTGATAGAGTTGCACCCTTTGACGTAGATTCTAATGCTTGGAATGTTTCTGAATTTCACATTATACCCTGAAGGCAATTGATTACCTTTAGATGTGTAATGGACATAATGTTTATTCCTTTAAAAATACATTGATCTTTGTCTTAAAAAGTTCTCATTTACATTTCTACAATTAACTCCATAACTACTTTCAAAGAATGTTCAAAACTTCAGTTATTGGACATTGTGATGACCAGGTTCTTTTCTAATATGACCTGAGTTGAAACTATTGATTCTTAAAAATAGCTTGAGGCAAGGACACGAATCTCCACTATTTGAATTTGTTCTGCTGTGAAGGCCTACAGCCAATCTATGACCATGCGGAAAAAGATGCCCTTTCTGTGACAAAATGCTTTTCAGTAGACAAACTGATATGATAAATGTAATATATTATTATAAGGAAGTGGTCACAGAGGCAAAAGAGTTTCACCCATAAAGACTAGACAAGAGGTGGAGCAGATGGGACTTCAGAAGATGTGCAAGCTCTATATCTAATTGTACTCATGACCACCTATGAAATATCTGATTAGGATGAATACAGTGGTACCTCGACATACGAGTCTAATTCGTTCCAGACCCGAGCTCGTATGTCGATCAACTCGCATCTCAAACGAATGCCTTTAGACTTTGTTTTTTGCGCCGAGATAACTGGAAGCAAGGAATTCTTGCGCCACCTAGTGGAAGCTCGGCTCGTATCCGAAATTTGAGCTCGGGTGTAGAACAGAAATTTTGCTCGCGTCTCAGCTCGTAACTTGGAATACTCGCATGTGGAGCAGCTCGTATCTAGAGGTAGTACTGTACATTATTTTCCTAATTTGCTGACATTATAAATTAGATTTATAAGAAGGTGGTCTGTATCTCTAAATACAGACAAACAAACAAAAATGGATTGTATGTATCTCTCCATCAAATTGGCCATAATTTTTCAATAACTCTCTTCTGATTCATATGTTGTAGTATTGTAGTTTTAAAACAAATGTATTCTAATATAGCCTTGTGGAACCATTCTTGTACATCTAATCTGAGTTGTAAAACTAATTTATTCTCTATTTTTCTATACCTAGTCAACTCAACCAGTACACTGCCCAAAGTCACTCTGTGAGGGAGATGGATAGTGTTTGATGTATACATTAATAAAATTTAACCTTATAGATGAAACCATGTCTTCATCAGCCATTAAACTATTAGGTTGTGAACATGTAGATTTTTATCTTAATATTTCTATTTCTCCCAGGAAAAGTTTTGATTTAAAATGAATTTTTAGACATTTAAATCTAATTTAAAATTTACATTTTAATTTTTAGTGCCATTTGAAGATGTTTTCTTGTTTGCCTTTACATTTTTGCAATTGTAAGTCATTTTAGGGAGGAAACACATTTTATAAATAAATAAAAATAATTACAACTGAAGTTGGAAAACTGCAGCAAAAACTTTTGTATAATTGCTGATTCCTCCTCAGTGTGCATTCACGTAGTTCTAACATTTAGAGAGTAGTGACAGATATGACAGTATTTGAAAGAGTGGGGGAATAAACAATAAATGGCTTTGGAAAACAACATGAAATATTGGTATGAGTGGGAGGTTGAAGACTTTGACATGGCAGTTCCTATTAACAGTTCCAGCCAAAAACAAGACAAAGGCTATTAATCACTTAAATATAAGATATGATCCTTCAGGATTTGTTGAACTGTATATGGGTTGGTAGACAGGAAAAGATTAACTTGGGGAATAGAATGAGGTACATTTAACAGGTTTTTTTTAAAACTAGCATAGTTCTGTATTATTTCTGTAATAATTAACATGTAATCAGTAGTTTATCAAATTACCATCAATGAATGGTCAATAAATATAGTACTAAAATAAGAATAGATGGGAAATTAGCCCTTTGAGGGGGAAATGACAAATTCTTAGCTAGTGGAATTATACAGAGAAGTTATTTACTTGCACAGCCTAAATTACTTTTGTTCACTATTTCCCAGCAGTTCCCTAAAAATTAGACCTGAAAATATGTGTGATCCTTCAGAGAAAATTTTAAGAATGTCAGGTGTGAGAGATGAGAAGTAGAGATAGTTAAAGAAAATATCTCCTTCATGAAATAAATGCAGCATTAGATTCCACCAAATAAAGGTGGAGGCTGCTGAATATAGGAAGTTTCCAATAAAAGTAGGATTATAATAAATAAAATGAAAATCACATGTTGTTTTTTATTACTTAATTCTGAATACGGAAGAAAAAGAATGATGGGAGTTTCATGCATTATAAAATCAGGTAATTCAATGCTAAATAAATTCGGGGAAACACATAATTAAGAATATGCTTATACAGATTTTACAGCTAGATAAAAACAATGAATGTTGGTTCACTTTATAAAAATAAGATATACTGTGACTTGAAATGAAGTCTAAATGGACAAAGTGACTGTCAAATAGACTTAAATCAATGGATTATTGATATTGTTGCATTTAATTACTTTTGTTCCATTTAATTATTTATGTGTTTTACAAAAATGAAATCAACTTTACTAAGGAGAATAATAGCGATTAATTAGGAAAAAAGATAATATCCATTCTGATATCTTTCAAACAATAAAAACAGTAATTTGGGAATGAAACACTGCAATTGTGTATTTTGTGCTAGATATGCAAAGCTCTGAACTTTCAAGTTAAAGAACTGTTGTCACACAACAGAAGCCACAACATATTGCCTGGCCAGAAGGTATCTAATTTCACATTTCTGTTTATTCCTAAAATAATCTAAGAAATTATTTCTTTAGGTTTCCACATAGAAACAAAACTATTTTAGAATGTCAAGAATAAATTATCTATATCAAGAAACAGAGAATGCAAAATTATGTATGTATAGCAAATAATTAAATTCTTGCAAGCTCTCTCTGGAAAAAAAATCAACTTATGAACTATAATAACATTTTTTCTAATTTATTTATTTATTTATTTGTTTGTTTGTTTGCTTGCGTTTGTTTATACAAAATCTCATTGAATGGTTTCAAACACATTTTCCAAGATTCTCTCCACCTATCTAATTTTCACACTGTTTCTTCATTTGTTTGTTTTTTCCTTTCTTCCTTTTTCAGCTACCCACAATCTCTCACTTACAAATTTTATTCTATTACTTTCAGGAAAAAATTCATAAACATTTCTTAAAGTATAGTTTAAAAATTAATGAAGTATACTATTTCACCAGCATACCTAATTTCATATATTAGAAGATTCAGAACATGCTAATTTCTCTAAATATTTTACCAACATTAAAAAGGCATTTTCTATCCAATGTAACATTTGGCTGGAACTGCATGTTTCCATTACCTGTTAATGGCATCTACAAATACAGATGAATTTTTCCCCTTTGTGTTGTTGCTCAGGGGCTACAATTACCAGCTAATTTCAGCAACATATTCACATTGGAGAAAAATTTTCTGAAGCCCATTGAAAGGACTAAATGTTTGGTTCCTATTGTGCAAACTATATTGAACCTGTTGATTTAATATGAATCAAATTTATTAGCAAAGCACTGAAAAAAAACAGAAGCATAGATTTTCAACTGAAAATTAAAAATGTGTTCTGCCTATGTTGAAATTAATGTAATTGCAAAACATTCCCCTCCCAACGTATTTGCTTCTCCTTAAAGCATAAATCACTTCTTCAACCAGTACAGCTGACAAATATAAAATACTATATTGTTACATGAAAACTACTATAAGTACCATTAATAATAATAAAGGTAATTATGGCGTCTGGAAAAGTATTGTAGTCATTCAGCTTTCCAGTATTCATTTAGCAACTGTAAGCTTTACATGGGAGTTGTTTGGTAGCTTTAGATAAAACAGAATGTAGGTGTTTTAAAGCATTGGTCTCCATCCTTCGCAACTTTAAGACACGTGGACTTCAACTCCAAGCATTCTTGGAGTTGAAGTCCACAAGTCTTAAAGTTGCCAAGGTTGGAGATAATGAAAGTTATGGTGAAAAGCAAAAGGAGGAAAGTTGGAAAGTGAAACAAAATAGTTGAAGTGCATGCACCAATAAAGTGATGGTGAGCTGCAATAGAAGCAAGGAAAAATTGTACAAAAAGATGTTAGGTAAATAAGATTCTTTCTGGACAATACTTTATTGCAGCCTTGATTATTCTATATCCTTGTGAACCACATTGTGAAGACCTGCATCCCAGAAAATAACTAAAAATGATAAGCTGCAGATATCTTATCAGGGAAAGTGGACAGCTATAGAAACTGAATACAGTGATCCCCTGATCATTGCGAGGGTTCCGTTCCAGGACCCCTCGCAATGATCGGTTTTGCGCGAAGTAGCGCTGCGGAAGTAAAAACACCATCTGCGCATGCGCAGATGGTGTTTTTACTTCCCAGCAGCGAGGAGCCGAAGATTGGGGTTTCCCCCCCGCCCACGCAAACTCCTCGCTGTTGCCGCGCCTGCTGCTCGCCCGCCCTTCGCCCGGCCACCCGCCGTTCGCTCGCTGCTCGCCCGGCCACCCGGGTTCGTTTGGCTTCGGGACATGCCGGTGGCGACGTTTTAAAACAGCCGTGCGGCTTCCAAACTGAGTCCCGAAGTCAAAGGCGAACTTCGGGACTCAGTTGGGAAGCTGCGCGGCTGTTTTAAAACGTCGCCGCTGGCATGTCCCGAAGCCAAACGAACCCGGGTGGCCGGGCGAGCAGCGAGTGAACGGCGGGTGGCCGGGCGAAGGGCGGGCGAGCGGCGAACGGCGTGCGAGCTGAGTGAACGGCGGGCGAACGGCGGGTGGCCAGGCGAATGGCGGGCGAGCGGCGGGCGAGCTGGGCGAAGGGCGGGCGAAGGGCGGGTGGCCGGGCAAATGGCGGGCGAGCGGCGAATGGCGGGCGAGCCAGGCGAACGGCGGGCGAGTGGCAGGCGAGCGGCGAACGGCGGGTGGCCAGGCAAACGGCGGGTGGCCGGGCGAACGGCGGGCGAGCGGGTGCTGGGGGGGGCTTCGCCCTCCCGCCAGCAAGAGGGGGAAGACCCAGGGAAGCCGCCCAGCAGCTGATCTGCCCGGCGCCATCTACGCATGCGTGCCCATAGAAAAAAAGGGCGCGCATGCACAGATGGTGTTTTTACTTCCGGGTTCAAAAATCGCCATATAGCCATTTCGCAATGATCGGGCTCGCAATACCTGGGGGATCAGTGTAAATAAATAAATGAATGAATGAATGAATGAATGCATGAATGAATGAATGAATGAATAAATAAATAAATAAATAAATAAATAAATAAATAAATAAATAACCATCAGCTTTATAGTAACAAGACAGGTTATGGCAAATGAAATTGTAAAGCCCTGAGCACGGGACGTATGGCATGTTTGTGTGTCAGTGCTGACTCATGGCTACAGCATAGGGTACTTCCTGCCATTTTCTTTTAGAAGTGGTTTACAAAATGCTTGCTCCCTAGAATTGAATGTGTGTGACTGGCCCAAGGTCACTCAGCTGGCTTTGTGCATGAGGTGGGAATAGACCTCCCAGTTTTGAGTATGATGCCTTAACCACTACAACTGAAACAGAGGATTATTTGATTTGATTTAATTTAATTTAATTGACTTCTATGCTTCCGAATCCCGTGGGATTCAGGGCGGCTTATAACAATATAAAATATAATACATATAATAATTGTAAAAAGTCAAATATTAAATACTAAAAATAGTAAAACCACATAATAAAACCCAATAAAACTGTCCAATCAAACAAACATACATACCAAATCAATCATAATTCAGTCGCGACAAGATGGTAGCATTCACGGCCCCCAGGCCTGCCGGCAAAGCCAGGTCTTCACAGCCTTTTGGAAGGCCAGTAGGGTTGGAGCAGTATGGACATTGGGGGAGGGAGTTGGTTCCATAGAACTGGAGCAGCTACAGAGAAGGCCCTACCCTGCCATCCTACCAACCTGCATTGCTTAGTTAACAGGAACCAGAGAAGGCCAAACCTGTGCGATCTTATTGGTCTCTGGGAGGTATGCAGCAGGAGACGGTCCTGTAAATAGTCTGGTCCTAAGCCATATAAGGCTTTATAGGTGATAACCAACACCTTGAATTGTGACTGGAGACTAATTGGTAGCCAGTGCAGAGCGCCCAAAGCATTGGTTTTATATGGGTCTACCTAGGTACACCCATGACAGCTCGCATGACTGAATTCTGGACTACCTGCAGTCTCTGAACACTCTTCAAGGGTAGCCCCATGTAGAGCACATTGCAATAATCAAGATGAGAGGTGATGAGGGCCTGAGTGACTATGCGCAAAGCCTCCTGATCCAAATAGATCCTGATTCTGGATAATCTTTGACTAAAGAGGAATGTTGGTTATAATAAAAGATTTAGGAAGATCTGGACAGGAAGTTTAACTTCCTGAATATATCTCAATTGCTTAAACTAAACTGGATAAGATGGACCTAGTAAATGCCACCCTGAGTCCTCGGAAAGGGGCAGCATAAAAGTCCAATTAATAGTAAATAAATAAATAGTAAAGTGGATGAATACAAGCTTTAAGTATTGGGAGTATCCCATATCATGCATCACAGATGATAGCTCCCCATCAAGCAGAGATGGGTTCCTCCTGGTTCGGACCAGATCGCCCAAACCGTTAGTGACCCGCTGGTGATGTCATTTTGGCATCACAGATCTGGTTCTGTCTGTGCCTGTCCGGGCTCTCCGCCATCATTTTTTTCTGAATTTTCAGTCAATTTTCCTGTATTTGGATGGCTTTGCTTTATTCTGTGCTTTGTAAAAAGCCTTCCTGCCCATTCCTGGGTTATTACTAATCTTTATTTCTTCCCCCAAAGCACAGCTGATCAGCTTCTCAGTTGTGTTTCGGGCAGAATCTACCTTCTAAGCATGCATGGAAGTTAAATCACATGAGTTGAGGCACGCATTTATTTATTTTTATTTATTTATTGGATTTGTATGCTGTCCCTCTCCGCAGACTCTGGGCGGCTAACAACAATGGTAAAAACAACATGTAACAATCCAATTTAATAAAACAACTAAAAATCCTAATTATAAAAACCAAACATACACACAAACATACCATGCATAACTTGTAATGGCCTACGGGAAGAAATATCTTAATTCCCCCATGCGACAAAGGTGGGCCTTGAGTAGTTTGCAAAAGGCAAGGAGGGTGGGGGCCTTTCTAATCTCTGGGGGGAGTTGATTCCAGAGGGCCGGGGCCGCCACAGAGAAGGCTCTTCCCATGGGGCCCGCCAAACGACATTGTTTGGTCGACGGGACCCGGAGAAGGCCAACTCTGTGGGACCTTATCGGCCGCTGGGATTCGTGCGGTAGAAGGTGGTTCCGGATGTATTCTGGCCCAATGCCATGATGCAAACTGGTGGCAAAGGTAAGTGGAACCCACCTCTGCCCTCAAGTGAGATATCAGGAAGAGACTGGAATGAGGAAGTACGATAAGCTTAGAGAGCTTTGTGTCATCTGAAGTATACATGGATTAGATTAGGTACATAATGTAGTTTGAGTGAATGCTACTTTCACATTCTGGCTTTTTAGCATCCCATCAGAAACCAGACACAGTTCCTAAGCGCACAAGACTTGCCTCTGCAAATACCGACAGATGCACAAAACAGCAATTAATTGTAGATAAGACTTAGTTGAATAAGGCAAGTTTCCAAGTGGAGCAGTCTGAAGTTAAGCCAAAGATTTACAATGCCAGATCAAGAAAGAGACAAGGTACCGATAAGTCAATAAGCTAGAGTCATAAATAATTAGATTCCAGCTGTCCCAATAGACAAGCAAGAAGCTGGAGTTGCTTCTAGCAAGAGACCAATTGTTCCTATGGAAACTTAAATGCTCTCTCTGCTCAGTATGAATAGCTGGTGGGTTTAGCACCTTGCTGCTTGCTCGTGAGTCCTACACTGTGACAAATTTTGGAGATCCCAGAGGAATTGCTGGGGGAGATGGGGTCAAGTTATTGCAGCCTGCAACAGCAATGATAAGAAAGGTGAAATATCTATTCTTCTCTGTACATATTGCATATTCAGACCTCTGCATGGCAAGTTTATTCCAAGCCACTGAAACCTTTTTGAGGAAGGATGGGAGGAAAAGATCACTACAGACTCACCAGATGATTTTGTGACTTTCTTGGCAGACAAAGTTGCTTGCATTTCCTTATGATCAGATATCAATTGGACAGAATCCAAGGGTGAATGAAGCATCTTACAATGTTATATGGGATTCTTCTGAACTTGTTGCACTTGAAGTAGTGCATAGAGATTCTCTATACCATGAACTCTACTACCTGTGACCTGGAGCCACCGTTTCCTGGAATCTTTGGGTAGCCAAGCAAACTATGAGTTGATGAATCAAGAAAAAATATAGTTGTCTGATCTCTTTTGAAATTGTGCTCCTGGGCTTCCTAGGGAGCAATGGTGGACTGGATCAAGGGTGATCATCCTGATGAAAAAACAAGACCCAGTGAATGGATCAGCTTCTTGGAATTTCCAGATTAAGGACCTGAATCGTCTTATAAGTTTTCTCTATTCAGAAGCAGGGATAGGTTTTGGATCCTTTTGCTGCCAGTTCATTAAGCATCACAACAGGCACGCAGACTCACAACAATTAAAAAATAGCTTCTGCACATGTGCAGAAGTAAAAATTAGCTTATGTGTATGCGCAGAAGCTAAATTCAAGATGACGGTGCCCATGGACCGGCACCGACAGAACCTGTTCCATGACATTATCACCGCTTTACTAACAATTCTAAAGAACCCATTAGAACAGGTAGGAACCCAGCTCTGATTCAGAGCCTCCCTGCAAAGGGATCGTAAAATAATAATCTCCAGCAAGTTTGAAAGCTCTGCAAGCCAGGGGAGAAAACATCTCAGCTAAACCATAATTCAGGGACACTACTTTATATACTTCCACTTTTAACTACTTTAGGAAGTTGCTTATTAATGATTTTTCTGGAGGTTAAGAATCTTCTGAAAGATGACAGGGAGATTTTTCCTTCCAACACAGATAAAAGAAGCTCTAAGTACGTTTTTAAGGATTAAGAAGAAAGGCTTTAATTTTTGGAAAACAGTAAAAGGGGGTCTAGAATGTTGATTAAGGGGCAAGATGGACATGAAAGAATAATTCCTGTGGAGTGTTTAAAAATTAATAAAAGAATATATGCAGCATTTGAAATTAATTCTAAGATATCCTCCAGTGGGAAACCTCTGTTGATTGGAAAATAGAAGATAATAGGGGACTTGAAGGAGAGAACAAAATATTACTTTTAAAGGAGAAAAGATCCATTAGCAACACTATTTGATTGTAGACGCAATTAAGACTGTTTGGGAACAATATACTCAAAAGTTATTATTAAGATCCTTTGATACTATGGCAGAGGATATAGAAGAACTTATTTTACTACCTAAAAGAGACACTGAGATTAATTTGAATATCCATTTGGAGTTTAAAAATACTGAATAAAAAAGTAAAGTTAAAAACTGATACTATAAATCTGAAAATGAATTTAAAAGTACCGAAGTATAAAAGTGATGTGGAACAGATAACAAGATAGATTTTTAAATGAAATCAATTGTGTCATAATAATTAAAGAGGACATACAAACAATAAATCAGAAGAGTGATTTGGAAAGTCTCATTATATTGATTTACAAAAGGAATGCATAGAACCAAGGAATTGCTCAACTGTTCCTGAAAAGACACAAACAGAAAATCATAAAAAAATCAAGTTATGGAATATTAGCTGATGGGACTAAAAATATTTTGTTTTTTGGTCAACAGCTGAACAAAATGACCGACTGACAGTTCTCTATGGTAATTAAAAAGATCTTCGGCACTTTACTAACATCAGTAGAAGTACCTAATAAAGTGCTCACAAGAAAATAACATAAAAACAATTAATTAAATGAACATTATAATCAGTTCTGATGATGTTATCTCATCCTCTCCAAAATAACTCAGTTTTTAAAAGTTTGTAGGAAATGAGAGGAGGTTTCTTGACAAACTCAAAGTATATGAACCCCATAGAAGAAGTGTATCTGTGAGACTCCATTCCCTTATTCTGCAAAAGGAACATTTACAAGTAGTTTCCCTTGTGACATCCAAGTTAGGTGGGTCAAAACTGAATAGAGATGGTGTTTCTGGAAGTACATCAGGGCCAGCCATGTAAGGCCTGAAAAGTTTAAATTAGCATTTTGAATTGTAGAATAATAATAATAATAATACTGTAATAATAATAATAATAATAATAATAATAATAATAATAATAATATAATAGATTTGTATGCCCCCCCTTCCAAGGACTCGGGGCAGCTCACAACAATAATAAAATACAATAAACAGTGGTACAAATCTAATATTAGTAAAACTGAAGTTAAAACCCCTTAATATTAAATAACAATCAATACTATACAATCATACCATTCTCAAGTTGTCTCAATAATAACTGTTGTTGTTATTATTTATCACTTGAAAAATAGTAAGCACACAAATAAATAATGTAGCATATCAAAAATCTGAAAAGCTCTTCAAACTTAAGTGGGTAGTGTAATCAACAAAGGGAGACATTATGTCATGCTTGATGGATGTGTGGAAAAAGCCAGAAAATTGGATTCAATTATATACAATAACACAGAGAATTTGAAAGACTCACATAGTTTGAAACCAGAAGCTTTGCTTTTGGGATTAACAAATAAGCAGCTGGAAAAAAACCATGTCATTTTGCTTTTATATTTGGTGATTGCAGTATGATTGTTATACACATAAAGATGGAAAGATATGACTTTTACCCACAGTGGAGGGGTGGACAGTGAAGATGGTGGAATATCCAGAGGTGGCCTAAAAGCAATGGCTTTGATTAGCGTAGTTCACTAACTTTTGACTTTTTGTGGAAAACAGAAAAAACAGGGGGGAAATGATATAATATTTGGTTTTGAGGATTAAAATAAAAATAATAGATTATATATAGAGAAAAAATCTGTAACCATAGAGTAACAATGGTGTGATTGGATTGTTTGATGGATTAATACATTGGGTTTTTATTTGTAGTATTTTTAATGTATTAGATTTGTCTTGTACACTTTGTTTTTATATTTATTCTGTGAGCCGCCCCAGGTTTTCGGAGAAGGGCGCCATACAAATCTAATCTAATCTAATCTAATCTAATCTAATAATAATAATAATAATAATAATAATAATAACAACAACAACAACAACAATAATAATAACAATAATAATAACAACAACAATAATAATAACAACAACAATAATAATAACAGCAATAAATTGTTTTATATGTATACTTATAACTGCTGTAAAAAAGAGAAGCTGTTGCTTTATATCTTTTTTCTTTATATACATATATATTTCTGAATTTTTGTCTTTTGTCTTTTCATTGTTTCCCTTATTTATCCTGAGTATCAGTTCTTGCTAGTTGTTGTAAAGTATTTAAAAATGTAACAAAAATGTATTTTAAAAAATAGATACAGGTAGTTATGAGATTGCAACATTATGAGCAATGTCTACTGATTCAAGGAAGCAAAGATGTTATAAATGAAACTGATTAACCAAAGATTATGGTACCTCAGCTGAAAAAGAAAATACTGCAAAACCTATCCCAGAAACAATTGAAACTACTGTATGCAAGAGCAATATGTAAAACACATATTATTTTTAACTTTGAGCATTATTTCCTACTTCTTGAAATTATATGTAAAAGTTCAAGGTTAATAAGCTTAATACTGAATTTTTTGGTACTACAAAATTTAGAAACCTTCCAAGAATATGAGATTTGTATGTACTAAACATGGAAAACTTTTAAAGACAAACATATTGTTACAGTTTTTAAAATATCAATCTACACAAGTTTTGGATTCTACTCTTCATAACAAGTTCTGCT
Organism: Erythrolamprus reginae; assembly: GCF_031021105.1. Classification (NCBI taxonomy): domain Eukaryota; kingdom Metazoa; phylum Chordata; class Lepidosauria; order Squamata; family Dipsadidae; genus Erythrolamprus; species Erythrolamprus reginae. Next base: position 294,239,165 of record NC_091950.1, on the reverse strand, counting down.
CAAACTTATTTTGAGAAAAAAAAATTATCTAACCACATGAAAGCGGGTAGCGGATGTTAAACTATTGTTTAGACTTTAATACTATGCTTGAAAATTGTTTGAAGAAAAAACATATTGGTGACAAATGATAATAGGGTCATACTTAGAATTTATCAAGAAACAAGAATACATTTCTGTTCTTTCAAGATATAAAATTAAAGCCTACTTTAATTTATAAAAATACGAAACAAGTTGTCTTTGATATTTCAATTTCTTCTACTTATGGAAAGGTTTATTAAAATTTAGTAACTCATATTACATCAGTATGTTGTATGTATGTTACTTTTAATATATGGCATGTAAATGTTTCACTATTTTGCACTTCAAAGACATCAATTCCCCATGTATCTCTCAATTACTATCTCAATCTGGAATAGAGGTTGTCAAATTTGCATATAGAGGTTGGGAAAGACTCTAGTGAAAGAAATAGAAGCAATCAATGGATGGAATAACATATAAACCTAGTTAAATAAAGACGGGCAATTCTCTATTAATGAGAGTAACTGGGACTGGAATTTTCATTGCTGTGCAACATAGTTGTAAGATATAATATCACATGACCAAGTCACTTAGCAATGGGAAATTCTGGCATTTCCAATTACTGTCATAAAACAAATCACCCAGGACCATTAAGCAAGGATCTCACATGTTTGCCACTTGTAACCTCTTGTCACCTTCTCTCCGGACTTTGTAGAAAGTCACCAAAGAAATTCACAAATTTCACATGACTGTGGAATTCTACAATGTCATAATTTTGAGATGGCATTGAATGCTGCAATCAATATAAGTATGAGAACTGGTCACAGAAATAAATTGGGTTTTCTACAACTGAGGCAAATTGAGAAGGCAAAATAAGAAAATAAAGCAAAGAAATCAACAGTAAACCATTTCTGGACTATTGCTACCTACAGTTAAGTCAAGCATAATTCAAAGAAGATTTAAAATTATCTACAAATGCTTTAGCTCTAGAAGCTGCCAATCTTCACAAAAAGGTTTCATTAAAATAAAAAATTATTTTAAGACAAGAGATGTTTACTTTCCTAAAGCCATATCAGGCTTTAGATTGATAGATTCATAAAAAAAGCCGTTTCCTTCCAACACACTCTTTAGTGTTAAACTATGCCTAGTCATGTTCAAGGAAGGTCAAGGCCTTGTTGACGTGTATAAGAAAAGAACAAAATGTCAAGTGGGTCTACGCACTATTTTACCTAAAAGGGGAAAAAAAGTGAACTCCCAACCAGTGACTTTCCTCTTGCTAAAGGAAGCTTCATTGATTTAAGACTCATCATGGGAAGCCTACAGAGGTTTAAGGAAGTGGTCACTGGGTAAAGAGGACAGAAAAGTTACAGAAAATCCAGCCTCTACGTGAAAATAAAATTTAAGGTGACCTGTTACCTGAACAAAAATATTAAGTTCAGGCTGTTCTACTGAAATTAACAATGTTATATTGTTATTTCTAGTCAGATAACTCATATATAAAACTTGTACTCTTGATTTGCTATTCAACAACAATATACACCCATGTATTTATACTTACTTAGAAATTAGGATTCTAAAATTTTAATTTTTTGTTTAGGTTGATAGTAGCTTCCATTAGATATTCAACATGAATATATTTATTTATTTATACATTTATATCTAGATTTATATCTAGATCCAGGCTGTGACAAAAAGGCTCTTTTCATCCACTCAAGCAAGGCCACCTACAGTACGTATTGGTTAAGGACAACAAATTTTAGATGACACCAAAATTGAAATGACAAGCAACAGGGAGAAAGCAGAGCTACTTAACTTGTTATTTGCATCTGTCTTAACGCCAAGTGGAAAAAACAAGTCCAACCTATCAAAACAGCACCATAAAACAGGGAAGAAAATAATAAATGAACACCTGCCTACCCCAGAAGAGTTCAAATCACCAGGACCAGATGGATTACACCCCAAGGTTCTGAAGGAACTGGCAGATGAGATCTCAGAACCTCTGAACTATATCTTTGAAAGACCCTGGAGTACTGGAGAACTGCCAGAGGATTGGAAAAGAACTGACGTAGTTCCCATTTTTTTTTTTTTTTAAAAAAGGGGGGGGATATATCCAGGAAATTACAGACCTATCAGTCTGACCTCAATATTGGGAAGATTCTGGAAAATATAATCAAGCAATGAATCTAGAAGCAAACAAAGTAATAACCAAAAGCCAACATGGGTTTGTCATAAACAGATCATGCCAGACTAATCTTTTTGAATTCTTTAACAAAATGACAAAAATCAGTGAACCAGGGGAATATTGTTGATGTAATTTACTTGGACTTCAATAAGGCATTTGATAAAATAGACCATAACCTACTACTAGATAAAGTCAAAAAATGTGGGTTAGACAGCAACACCACCAGATGGATTCAAAACTGGCTGACCAACTGCACTCAACATGCAATGCTCAAAGGAATTGCATCTACATGGAAGGAAGTATGCTGTGGACAGCTCTGTTTTAGGCCCAGTATTCTTCAACATCTTTATCAGTGACTTGGACAAGGGGAGAGGTGGGGAACTCATCAAATTTGAAGATGACACCAAACTGGCAGAAATGGTCAGCACTCCAGAAGATAAACTCAAAATACAGAAGGATCTTGACAGCCTTGAACGCTAGGCACTATCTCACAAAATAAAATTCAATGTTAAGAAAAGTAAGGTTCTACATTTAGGCAAGAAAAACAAAATGCACAGGTACAGTATAAATGATACCTTGCTCAACAGTACTGTGAGGGGGATCTAGGAGTCCTAGTGGATAATCATTTAAATATGAGCCAGAAGTGTGCAGTTGCCAAGAAATCCAACAAATTTCTAGGCTGTATTGACAGAGGAATAGAATCAAGATCACATGAAGTGTTAATTCCACTTTATAATGCCTTGTTAAAGCCACACTTGGAATACTGAATTCAGTTTTGGTCACCACAATGTAAAAAGGATGTTGAGACTCTAGAAAGAGTGCAGAGAAGAACAACAAAGATGATTAGGGGACTGGAGGCTAAAACATATAAAGAACAGTTGCAGGAACTGTGTATGTCTAGCTTAATGAAAATAAGGACCAGGGAAGACATCATAACAGTGTTCCAGTGTTCTCAGGGCTTGCCATAAAGAAGAGGGAGTCAGGCTGTTTTCCAAAACACTTGAAAGTAGAAACTAAACAAGCAGAGAAGCAACTTAGAACTAAGGGGAAATTTACTGACAGTTAGAACAATTAATCAATTGCCTCCAGAAGTTGTTAATGCTACGGTGATGTTGGATAACTATTCATCTGAAGTGATGTAGGGTTTCCTGCCCAAAAAGGAGGCTGAACTAGAAGATCTCCAAGGTCCCTTCCAAATCTGTTATTCTATTCTAAATATAATTATATAGAATTATTGACATATGACAACATTTGGTACTGATGTAACTAGAACTATTTGGTAGGAAATAGTGTGAAAATATCCAAGGGGGGGGGGGAATTACAGGACTTAAAATCCTAAACTCAAAAACCTGAAGAAGAAGAAAGCCATAAGACACATTTTAAACATTCCTAACAAAATTGGAACAATCAAACCATAAAGGATATCAGAATTTAACTTTGCTTAGGGTGTCAGTATGTTTAGGGCTGGCTCTACACACATGGCTATTAAATCTGCTTTTGATTGCTACTGGCATTAGAAGATGAATGTGTGTTTTGTGTAGGTGTTCGAGGGGGCGAGAAATAAAGAGGGAGGGGGGAGAGAGATTCACTACCCCTCTGTAGTATATATGCTCCTCAAAAATACGTTACAGAATGTTTTGTATTCTTCAGAATAACGGCGGGAGGTAGAAAGGAATTGAATCTAATGAAGCTTCCTCTAGAAGTTTTCCTTCAAGGAAAAATGTTCCTTTTGAACCTAATCTACAGGGAACCCATATTGCATTAGCTACTTGTGACATATGGGTACTTATGACAAAATAGTCACTGCATTGATTTAAGAAATGTACTGCATGTATTTTGGTGGTATAATTATTATCACATTTTTCTCAATCCTTTCACTTTCTCTTTATCTCTTTATCTCTTTATCTAAGTTTTTAGATATGTCTGGGCAGCTGCATTGCTTAACTGCACATATTTTATTGTTTAGGTTTACATCCACTTTACATAGTTGTTACCTGAATTCAGACAGACTATATTTTCACTCAGATTTCATTTATAATTTCAACAACATTTCTTTCTTAGTGGTCAAAACAAATCTGAAATGTTATCAGTGATTCATTTGTCTGCTAATGATTTTGACTGATTTATTTTTATTTCTATTTGGCATTTTGCTATCTTGAATAAACAGTCTCATTACAAACTTGATTCTAGTCATAAATGATGACTATTACTTAGACTGTAGATATCACATAAATACTATCTGTCCGTTCCCAGTTTCCTTACCAATGCTTCTCCCAACACATAACTAAGGTTTAATTTAGCAATTTCTTGAGAGACTTAGTTTAACCATTAAAATCCAATCATAGAGTGCCTGTAAAATACCTTTAATGACATGTGTAACTGTTCATCAATAGTTGTACTTTGCTAATATTCATGAGCAATTCTTTAAAAATGCTATAATATTCTGGATAAACCAAAGTTGCCTAGGAAACCATTCAAATTATGTTTTAATAAATTACACCATCTGCTTATTAGAGATATATACACTGTAGAATGGCTAGGCATCATTGTTATGGTTTCATGCTATACCACACCACACCACACCACGCCATACCATACCATACCATTATTTCAGCATTAGATAAAGGAACAATACAATCTCTTAGAAAATTGTATCAAATTAATTAAATGAAATTCTGGTTCGGGGCCAAATCAAGAAATAACTGCTAAGAGTGTCAGAAGTCACATTTCTACCTATATATAATAGTAGGTTTTTCTGTTAGTTTCATCTTATTTCAGATTAACACTTGAGAGTACATGTTAGTTTAACAAATACAGCATAGCCTATGACCTTCATTGTTTCCTCCAAGGATTGTGGAGAGGGAACCAATGCTAGGGAGCTACTTCTAGCTCTGCTGCTTAAGATAGCCCCCTCCCTTTGGATTACAGAAATGAAAAGAGAAACCAATTACAGTACTTATTACTCTTACTGAAAAAATAAAATAAAAATGGCATAAAACAATTTTAATATGGGGGGGGAACCCTCTGAGAAATGAACAGAGGGAAATAAAAGGTGAAGTGGCCAGTTTTTAGAATAGCGCACAAATGTTGCGCTTCATACGTTCAACTTTTTTACAGTTTTTATTTTGTATGTGTGTATGTATATTTGTCCCTCTGCATGTGTTTGTGTTTGTAAATTTTTATATACATAATCTATATTTTGCTACATATTTATATTTGTAACCCAAGCCACATGAACATATCCTACCCTAGATTAAGGTTTTTTTTATGTTAGTCCCAAAGTCACATCTTCTTACTCACTGAAAGAACCTGCTAATCCATGAAAGCAGCAAAAATCAAGACGTCATAAACACAAATTAGAATTCATGAAGTGTTCAGCAAGATGTAGAAATGAAGCAAGAATTTTATCCAGTTTGATTATAAATCAGCAATCATCAAATGGGAGCAATATTTTGACATAAGGACTGGCAAACAAATGTACTAGCTCCACTGCTAGGAATAAGCTGTCCAGATTACAGAATTTAACCAGATTGATAGACATGATTAATAGAAGCTCTCGACCATCTACAACTGTGGAGTAATTCTGGTTCGCATAAAGACTACATACTATATGTTGGATGCATTTGCATAACTTCACTGAATCAAACTGCCTATTTCTTAATTTAAAACCCTATATAAAATGAAATTCCAAGGAAGAAACTCTGACATCCTTGTCTATGACAAGGTCTCAATCATCCAGGTCATGGATGTCCCAATGATGCTTTTTTGAAAGGCAGCTTGACTTTGTTTTCCTTGATGACATTTTGCTTCTTATCCAAGAATTGACTAAACTGAAGAGGCCTCTTGGATAAGAAGCAAAATGTCTACAAGGAAAACAAAGTCCAGTTGCCTTTTGAAAAAGCACCTTTGGGACTCTGATATCCTTGTTTTACTGGGTTTCTATGGCAGTAGTTTACTCAGTATCTAAGCATGTTTTTAAATCTGTTGTTCTGATTTACCTATTTTTAGGACTCAAGCAAGATAAAAATGGCTACTACTGCCAATCATTATTCAGTGAATTAATGAAAATTTTAAAGAGATAGGAGGAATTAGAGTAAAAAATATGGTTTTATTAATCTGGTTACAAAAATCTGGATCTTAAAACCATATTATGCCTGATTGCGTACATTTCATGTACACTTGACTTTAAAGTAAAATGTTTAATAGATTTAGTGTTGTATTCTAATATATATCATAAAAGAAATAGGCAGGACTATATTGCCTCTCCCCACCATTGCTTCCCCCCACGTAACTTTCCTGATTTTTAGAAACTTTTGAAACTAGATTCAAAATCATAAGGAAGGCATGCAAACAAACTCCTAGCATCAGAAGTACAGTAAAACCTTGGTAAAGCAGACTTGCATTTCATAGATGCAAGGTACCAGTTTTTTGTATGGAGCCCACCCATATTTAATGGGCTACTAAATGCTAATAGATAGACAATTGCCCATTAAATCAAGGTTTAACCTAAACAACACAATTTGCATCAATTAAAAAAATCCACAAATAACATAAATTCAGATTTAACAGACATTTGGATTTAATGGACATTCTCCTTCTTCCTTCCTAAATGATCCGTAAAATCAAGAATTAACTACTATTTAACAATATATGGATTGTGCAAAGAGAGAGACTAATAAAAATATGACAAGTCTTGAGCCAGGGGCCATGGCTCCACTTTCCCAACTTGTTGTTACTAGCATTATGCAGAGATATTTTTGTCCTTAATTTCATTTAGAATACTTCTGTGTTTTATTTGAATATATCTTTCTTCTTAATTTTGTACCAGTATATATAAATAAACTTTCAAAACAGCGAAACTCAAGATCAGAATTGAGGAAATTGTTTCTAAAAAGCTGCCCAATTTCTCTCCACAAGTTTACAGAAATCATAACTATTATAAAAAGATAAGGGGCACAGTCAATATGAATTAGCACAAAACCATTATAGGACAGAAGCTTGATGCTAAATTGATGCTGACTTTTTTCTCTGTATATAGATAATAGATTAGCAATTAAGAATAAGAAAGAAGGAAGAATTTGTGACTTTTGACAATTATTGTTGAAGAGGGGGGGAAATAACAATTGCCAAAAAAATCACAAGGTGTGACATGTTACCTGGCTATGACAAAGAGCACACAACTGACACCCAAGTAAGCCAGCAGAATATACATCCAGATATCAGGGGAGAGAGGATTCAGGAAGGAGAAGACACCCGGGTTTGTACCATTGGGCTTGTGGTACAAAATACTTATTCCGAGAGTCATAAAGGGCTTGGAAAAGTCGATGACCGTCTCTCGAACATACGTAATTGCCAGTGGCGCAACTGCAAGGTCAGCTTTCTGTTTGCAAAGAAAATGAGAAAGAAAGAGAGAGAGAGAGAGAAAGAGAGAGAGAAAGAAAGAGAGAATAGGTGGTAAGTCAAAAGCAATAGGAAGAAGTAGGCAAACAAATTAAACAAGGCTTTACATTTGGAATTCTGTCAGTACCAAGTATGCTGAAATCTGAAATCCTGCTTTTGGTCCTTCTCCTCTTTTTCCTCTGATAAAATGGTCAACATTTATGGTTGCCCTTCCCCAAACAGTTCTGGACATTAAGTGTTGACAAATGAAGCTACCGGTAACACTCCAGAGAAAAATACATAGGAAAAATATTATATGTGGAATTATTTCTACTGTATCATACTACATAAAATTTTTGATTGTTTTGTTTTTAAAAAAAATATTGGAAAACCATATCAGGATATAAAGTACAATAAATTTATATGCTGATAGTTTGACTAAACCTAGGCTTTATACTGTTGTGATATTTCTGTCTCCCCTCTTAGATATGCCTGGGTCAAGACCTTTTTTGTGTGTGTACCTAACTAGTAGTGATGGGCGAACCCAACAGTGTTCGGGTTTGGCAGGTTCGGATGAACTTTATGCAAAATTCGTCCGAACCCGAACGGGGAATCCCTCCCACAAAGAGATTCCAGGGGCGGAGCTTTGACGTCACTGGCAGGTTGCTAAGGAGGCCAAGGTGATCATGAAATCCAGGAAGTGATCACCTTGGCGTCCTTAGCAACCTGCCGGTGACGTCTAAGCTCCGAATGCCAAACACGACCCCAAACTTTGCCCAAAGTTTGAAAAAATTTCGGGTTTGTGTTCAACATACCGAACACCGCAAAATTCTCTATGGACCCGAATTGTGCAGGTTCGGTTCGCCCATCACTACTAACTAGCTAAAATAAGCCTTAGGAAACATATCATGTCATCTGAGATGAAAAATGTAAAATACATTAATCTTCATACAATAATTGTTGAACATGTGGTTACTCTGGAAAAAATATTTCTCTTTTATAGGTTAGTTTGTGCAAGGTATTGGTTTTATTTATTGGATGAGTATAATGTTTTGATTATAATTTTAGTATGCAGTAAAATGCTTTTATTTGATTCTTTCTAAGATTGATGTGGCAATTCAAGGTCAAAATAGAAAAGAACGCTCCAAACCATAAGAATATTTTCAAAAATGTCACTATCAGAATTCTGTATATATGGCAAAAGTTGTGTTTGAAGGTAAATGGGAAACCTCATGAAAATATATTTTAAAAATAAGAATTATGTGGATTATATTCCCAAAATGTGCTTGAGGCAAGATAAGTAACACTGTGATAAGAAAACTACTGTATTTTTTTGGAGTATATGACACAACCTTTGGGGAGCAAAACAAAGAAAAAAGATTTTTTTCCTTTGCCTACCAGTATCAGGCTCAACAGCATCCTCACTTCCACTCCGATTTTGATAACAAATAGCACAGATCTTTTTATCAGTTTAAAACAAACCCTATCACCCTCCACCTCAAGTCTGCGGAGAGGGGCGGCATACAAATCTAATAAGTAAGTAAGTAAGTAGGTAGGTAGGTAGGTAGGTAGGTAGGTAGGTAAGTAAGTAATTAAGTAAGTAAGTAAATAAATAAATTTAACTGGAGTGGGTGGGGTGAGGTGTGGGATGATTTTCACGGGGGAAGAAGAGAGACTTAGCACCAAAGGCTCCACTACTTCCTCTCAGCAAGCCCTTGGCCCTTTGCTGCCTTGGTTGGAGCCTGATCCCTGAATCGGGAGATTAGGACTCATTTGGTGAAGGGGGTATTGCTTGAGAAACATAAGGCAAAGTGAGCATCAGCAAGTTGAGTGGAGTCTGCTGCCCCATGGAGGAACCCCCTACCCCATGCCTTCCTCCCCTTTCTCCCACCACCAGCTACTTTACTTTTTTCCACATGTGGTGGGGAAGGGCTAGGTGGGGAGCCCAGGTGGCAGGATCCATGCTGTCCAATATTGATCAGGCAGTTCTCGCGGGCCACCTGCCAGGAGAGTGATCCATGTGGTTCTTCAGCCAGGAAACTTTGTAATGGGAAGAGTAGAGGAGGGGATCTATCTGACCACAAAGCCCACACTGGGCGAAAGGAACCAAGGCAGCCTTCCAAAAGGTTTACTCCATGCCTTGCACCAGACGCGCCTGGACAAACCCTTCCATCTCACAAGCAGCCTTGGTAGAAGAGGAGTTCCCACAAGATCAGTCAGTGAAATGGAACTCAAGCGGCTTTGGAAGTGAAGAGATGTTCCCGCTCTCAACTTCATCCCAACTCTCCTCCCTCTCTCTGTCTGTCTCTTTCTCTCGATCTTTCTTCCCCCTATTTTTATGTGTCTCTCTATGTCTGTGAGTGTGTACGTCACTCTCTCTCGCTCCCTGTCTTTTCTCACTGTTGGAAAGTCCTGCCACCCTCTATGTTCTCTTTGGGTTTTTTCATCAGCTGGGGAAAGCTAGGTTTGGAGGGCAATGAGCTTTTCCTACGGATGATGCTTACCTCCCCCCTGACAGGCTTTGGTGGAGCAGAGAGGGTGCACATGAGAGGAGAAGTAGGGGATGAGGAGGTTGCATTCATTGCTCCAGCAGCCTGGCTTTCCAAAAGGAAAGGGGGGAAAATCTGATGAAAATCCCAAAAGAGAGCAGGCATGGCAACAGGGCTTTCCAACAGTGAGACGCACAGAGGCAGGGAGACACACACACACACAATCTCTCTCTCTCTCTCTCTCTCTCTCTCTCTCCACCCTGTAATTCTCTCTCCCCATCTCCTCCTCTTCTAGTTTATCACTGGGGGTGTCTCTTCTGTCTCTCTCCACCCATCTGTGTATCACTTGCATGTGTTCTCTAAGTCTCCCCCCCCCCATGCCACAGCTGGGCCAACCCAGCAACCTCTTTTGGGGGGCGCTTCACTATATCTTTTATTTCTTCTTTTGGGAAATCTCAGCTGACAGAGGAATGATTGCCTCTCACACACCCTTCGCCAAATGAGTCATTACCCTTCCACTTCAAGAATCAGGCTCCAACCAAGGCAGCAAAGACATGGCAGCATCCAGGAGGACTGAAGTGCTGCGTCTCTATTAGACCTTGCTATGAGAAAGCCAGACTTTCAATGCCTACAGCTGTAGATAGGAAGATGGGGGCATCTCAGGAGCAGAGCCTTTGGTGAAAAGTCCCTCTTCTGCCCCCATGAAAATCATCCCTGACCCCCACTGCACCCACTCCAGTTAAATGCCCATAGGATGATGGGGTTTGTTTTAAACTTCCAAATGAAAGTGAGAATCCCCACCGCCTAAAACCATCCAAAAATGTGACACATGTAGGTTGAAAACCTCCAAAGAATGGGGGCTGGTGAGTAGGGCTACATTCAGTGTATAAGATACATCCAAATGTTCACTCTCTTTTGATGGATAAAAAGGTGCGTCTTATACTCCAAAAAAATACAGTAAATGAAATATAATCAATGAATTATAAGCCAGACAGCTCAAGCTCCCTTGTCTTATGCTGAAATAATTTTCTAATGTAAATATATAAAATTAGTACTAACGGGGCTCAATGTTTATGAAAATTAATAATTTTAAAGCAAATGGATTGCAACCCATGTCCTTTGTCTTATACCCTGCCTTGATGGTGTATACGTGATGGTGGGCTGATGGTGGGCTATGTTTGACTTGATGAGTAACAAATCTGAAACTGAAAATATGTCAAACTCTATATCCAGATTATGAAAGATGATCACAACATTGTGGTGAAGTTCTGCCATTTTTACTCTAAAACATGTCTATTTGTAATTTAAAATATGATACCATCTTAATCTAAATGAATGTTTTTCAGGGCCACTCATTCTCTACAAAACATAAATGACAAAGATTTTCTTTGTGTATCAGATAATATTTTTCACCCAACAGTTAATTACTTTGAATCACATCCTTGCTGACATTTTGATTTAGACCTCTGTTATCATGCACCACAATACTTGGCAAGTTATAGTGTCTGCAGCCTCAAAATATATTTAAAAAATAGCTTGTGTTCTAAGCCCTCTTCTTTAAAGAACAATGATTAGTTGCACGTAACTCTACATAAATTGCTACTTCCTGTCTTCTTCTTTTTTAAAAAAGGTAATGAAAATATACTGGAAATGCAGAAAGGGCGAACAATCCTTTGCCACAATAAAGCTCCCACTGCCTCATTTGTATTCTTTAGAAGTGACATCTTTTAGTTGCCCATCCCTGCTTTGGAAACTAGTTTCACACATCACTCTAAGCCATGGCCTTTAAATTAAGGAGTGTTGATCATAGTTCACAGATGACCTCCCTATTGCTCCAAAATTTAAGTGTAACATTTATCTGCTCTTGCATTCTGCCAAATTTAATGTTAAGACTTTTGAAGAATGTATGCAATATAGACCTTTTGCAAATTTACATATAGAAATGTTGGCAGAGCGTTATTGATCCATTGCCTTATTTGTAATTAAAGTTCATCAAAAAACCAGATGACATAATCTTCTTATCTACATTATCCAAGTCAATGGGATAAATATCAAAAGTAGAATAAATGCAGAGTAATACATTCCAGAATTTGAATTTAAGCAAGATTTGACAGCTTGGCAGTCATGGAATAGTTTGAAGAGATGCCTTGCTATTTCCCCCCCCCCCCCCCCAAAAAAAAGAGAGAAGTATTTCTAAGGCAGTTCTATGAGCTCTAGGCTCTATTATTGACCATGTAAACTATGTATGGCTTCCAGGGAAAGAAAGAGGGTTCCCTAATATTCTAGAAGGGCATGTTTGTAGATTGAGTGGGGGAAGCAAAAAACATTAATGAGAGCTTCATGTATTCACTATATTTTCATTCTTAAATCCTTTGTTGATCACAGATTGTTCATGTTATAAACTATTTCCTGGGATGATAAATCTTGGATTTTCTTTTAAAAATTAAATATAAAAAAACAAAGCAGAAAAGAAAAATTGTTGATGCAGCTAAACAAGTAATTTACCGGCAGATCATGGCATGCATTTATTAAAACTCATTAGAATGTGTAATATTTAGTTGTTCAATATGACTTGAATAAGGAAAACAAGCATTACTCTGTAATGGCTTATGCTGCAACTCTACTAATGTTTAATTGAACATCAGTGTACAGAATTAAAAGAAAACCAAATGAATGTCATCTATTCTAAATAGTTTTCCCCCCTTCATTTTGCTACGCAACTCTGTGTACAGGCATAAATTGCAGCTATGGAGCTTTTATTTGTTTTGCATAAAGATGTGTAAACTAATCATTTAGATGCAATTTGAAATCAGCACAGAGTCAAAAATAAGCCCATCTGCCATCTAACTTGACTTTGACCCTGTATTTTTGTCAAAGCTAATGAGAAATATAAAAATCTAAAATCATGTCCATTTTACTAGTTTAAGGAAGTTAAGGTTACTTAAGCAGAAGGGACAAAGATAAATTTAGTCAATATGTCAATAAAAACCATATGCATAAAACACTAACTAGAAAACAAGATTTATGTGTCCTTGGCAGAAAATACAATAATATCTTAATCCATTTGCTCTACTAATGAACACTAATCTAGAGTCAATTGACACTGCAGCATTCTTTCACATGTGGGAATAAATGGAAAAACAAGTACTGAGAGTCAGTCTCTAAAATGCAGGCAGAATCTTGGAATTTATTCTATGAGGGTTTCTGTTATTTTCTTTCATTTGCCATCAGTGTGTGTCAGTAAATACTTGTTTGAATTCTCATAACCCATGCTGTAGTCTTCAATTATAGTATATCTAACCACTTTTTTCAAATTACTTTTGATTTTTCCAGACATCAAAACTGCATACAATTATTTTCACCTGCCCAATCTTTGTTTAAAAATATTTAAATTTCAGCTTCGTGGTTAGTTCTTACAGCGAGGACTGCTTTGCATCATCTGTTATTGGATTATTTTTATTTCAGTAGAAGGTCTTCTCAACCACTTTTTTTCCATTGCTATATGTTACAACTGGGAAAACTAGCGTCTTGACAATATGAACCTTCATTGTCAGTATAACAAGTTCACTAGTCAAGGTAAACCTGTGCTGCAAATTATCCAAAGGGAGTTCAGATCACTATTTAGTCTATACAGTGTTCCCTCGCTTTTCGCGGGTTCGAACTTCGCGGAAAGTCTATACCACGGTTTTTCAAAAATATTAATTAAAAAATACTTTGCGGGTTTTTCCCCTATACCATGGTTTTTCCCACCCGATGACGTCATATGTCATCGCCAAACTTTCGTCTGCCTTTACTAAATATTTTTTTTAATAAACTTTAATAAATAAACATGGTGAGTAATAATCTGAATGGTTGCTAAGGGAATGGGAAATTGCAATTTAGGGGTTTAAAGTGTTAAGGGAAGGTTTGTGATACTGTTCATAGCCAAAAATAGCCAAAAATAGTGTCTGCATCTCTACTTCACGGAAATTCAACTTTCGCAGGCGGTCTCGGAACGCATCCCCCGCGAAAAGCGAGGGAACACTGTACTGCTATTATGTGAATCATGATGTCTGATACTAGACTGAGAATTGGTGTGGATCAACAGTTCCAAGAAGGCCCCTCCACTGATGACCCTTATGACACAGATAAACCTCCAGGTGACCTTAATGACCTGAAAAAAGAATGCAAATGTCCAGCTGTCTGCAAGGAGTATAAATCCTTCCATTCCCCATCATCCAGTCAGTGCTGAAGAAGCTTCTTGGATGGTAAGTAAAATGTCTTCAAAGAAAACCGCTCCGAGTCTTCGGAGAGGGGCGGTATACAAATCTAATAAATTATTATTATTATTATTATTATTATTATTATTATTATTATTAAAAACAAGAAAGTACAGTTCCCTCTTGAAAAAAAAAAAGCACCTTTGGGAGCAGAGGTGGGTTTCTGCCAGTTCAGACCAGTTTTATAGAACTGGTAGCAGGAATTTCCCCTCTGTTTGCTGAACTGGCAGCAATGGCTGGCTGGTCACGCCGTCAAACTGGCTCCCTTGGTGGTGCCTTTGGGGCCGCCATCGTGTTTTTCACTTCTGCACATGGGTTTTGAGAACTGCATATAGGCATTCATGCAAAGCATGCAGGCACCCAACATTCGTAAACTACTCAAGACTCACTTATACCGCCAGGCATGGGGGAGTTGAGACACCTTTCCTCCAGGCTTTTTTATACTTTATTTTATGTTTGGTATGAATGTGCTGTTTGGTTTTTTAAATAATGATAGGGTTTTATATGTTTTTAATATTAGATTTGTTCCACTACTATATTGTTTTTATTACTGTTTTCAGCCGCCCCGAGTCTTCGGAGAGGGGCAGCATACAAATCTAATAAATAATAATAATAATAATAATAATAATAATAATAATAATAATAACGATGATGCATGGGCCCACCTGTCACAGGAGGAAGCAAACCACCAGCAAGGTAAGTTAGAACCTACCCCTTTTTGGGATAATCGTAAAGCTATTTTATTTTTTATATTCCTGCCTTTATTATTTTCACAAACTTCCTTTAGATCTATTTGGGATTACAAAACATAGGTTTAGGTTTTGCTTAGCCCACTTTCTTAACAAAGTGAATGACATTGGCAACATTAGAACTTCCATACATATCTATAAACTCAGTGATATTTTCCATTATGACCATAAACTTTACACAGCGGTAGGTTCCACTACAATAGTTTGAATATGACTTGCTATCAAAACTGTTGTAATAGCTAAAGATCTGGTTATATACTAAGCAATTCTGCACAGAATAACCATATGATATGTTTGCTGCCAGAAGCTATCATAAAGAAATCCATGGCTATATAAAAAAGAAAAAGTTCAAATATTGAAAACATCAAACAGATTGTATAAATTGCTATTTTGGAGAGTTATAAATACCAAACATTTTTCTATTGTTTTAAGGGCCCTAGGCTACTCCACTTTAGACTGCAATTTTTAAAATCCATTTATTCATATCATTATTTTAACCCACTTTTATTATTTTTATAAATAACTCAAGGTGGCAGACAAAAAGAAACTAGCCAAAGTCACCCAGCTGGTTTCATGCCTAAAGCAGGAATACAATTTGCACTCTCCTGTTTCTGGTCTGGTATCTTAATCACTAGATCAAACTGCCTCTTACAACTTACCAACTTCAGTGAAAATTAGTCTCTTATAAGCATCTTAACACATCCCCCATCTCCCATTTAAGTAAGATTAGCCTGATTTCATCTATTGATAAGACGATTTGCTATTTATATAGATACAAAGTACCATTCATCTTTATTTTTTCAAATTAAGCTAATTTAGAGAAATATAAACAATTTAAATGTGTTTCCAAATTATTTTAATTGTTAGTGTAAAGTTATTGCAATTGTTTAAATATAGAGAATAACACCATACAATAACTGATAACTGGTCACATGAGTCCAGAATTATCAACTATGTATTTGTGTTTTTAGTAATTCAGCAGAGGGTTGTTTTTGTTTTTGCCGTATTCAGTATTTTGCTGTATTCAATTACATTAGAAATAAATTAATGATGTATGAAATGAGAATGAATGCAATCTTAAAAGGTTATATTGCTCTACTTCAGGTATTCTCTTACCAATACTTTCTAAATAATCATGCTTAGAACTTTAATACAATGAAAGAAAAATGCTATATAAAGAAGCATTTAGATATCCATAAATCAGCATCTTAATGAAAAATATAAGTACAGTGATACCTCTACTTAAGAACTGAATTCGTTCCGTGACCAGTTCGTAAGTAGAAAAGTTCTTAAGAAGAAGAAATTTTTCCCATAGGAATCAATGTAAAAGCAAATAATGCATGCAATCTCAAAACTCACCCCCTTTGCCTTATTACCGCCAGGATTTGGATCCTTGTTCGGGGGCAGGTGGATAAGGGGGGAAAGACAGCAGAGGCTGGCCAGAGGGAGCCTCGTGGGTGGATTGACATGTGCAGGAAGCTGCCTAGTGGCTTGTCAGTGGGCAGGGTTTCCACCCTCCTTGAAAGTTTTCTGTGACAGCGTCAAAGGAGAATCCCGGCGCTTCGGCTTCAGACAAGGCTCCCTGGCTCTCACTCTGTGCCTGGCACCTGCTTCCTCTGGGGGAGTACCTTCAAGTCCCTTCAGGGCTCCCTTGTGGTCGTAAAGAGGAGGAATAAAGGGGGGGGGAATTTGAAGCGCCCCCTCCAAAAAAAGATCCCACATGAAGCTAAGTTTCCCCTCACTTTTGAAAGAGAATTTTTCTATCACACCAAAGATGCCCATCTTCCCTTTTCCGCGCTCAATCAGCTCATGGGTGTTTTTGACAGTGGCTAGAAAGCGGAGAGGGGTATTTGAGGAGGGGGCTTGGGATGCTAAGCGGGAAAGCAGACCCTCCTCCTACTGGTTGGGAATGATGGGTGTCATTATCCATCCATGCCAGCTCCTAAAAGTCCTTGAAACCTTTCTTTTAAACTTTCGGAAGCATCCCGGCTGATTCCTCGCTGGGTAAGTCAAGGCAGCCACTTCTGTTAAGGGTGGGCAAAAGACGGCCAGGGTCCCTTTGGCTCTTGTTCGCCTGCATTTAGGAAAGCCACGTCGCTCATCCATGGCACCCTCCGAGTGAGCAGGGAGAGCCCGGCTTGTCCGCCCACTTTTGTCCAAGGAGAATTGTAAAGCAGGTCATAAGCCAGCCAGCAGAAGACAATGAAGCAGGGACGGAGTGGCTGGGCGAGATGCCCCACTTCCTCCCCCCTCCTCCAGAGCCCACGGGGACAGCCATGCACTCCCTTTTGTCTCGCCAAAGAAGCGGCGGCCAGTTGAAATTGTGGCCCAGAGTCCTAATCCAGCCACTGCTTCGCCTCCCACTCTCTGGCTTCTCTGTATGGGAGAAACTGCTCTGAGTTCTCCTCACCCCTCCTGCCCATCAGCCAGTTGAACTGCAACTGCTGCCCGCCATGCCTGCCTCCCTCCCTCTTGCCCAGTGGGTGACGAAGTGCTTGGGGGGATGTCCGCTTGGGGTCCGGAGTCGCCTCTCCTTGGCACCCCCAAGCCAAGTCGGTGGCTCCCCGTTTCTCTGAGCCTCCCCTCAGAAACCCCAAAGCCAGGATGCCACCGCCTTAGCTCCATTCCCGATAGATAAAGAGATAGATAGTTAGATAGATAGATAGATAGATAGATAGATAGATAGATAGATAGATATAGATAGATATCACCTACCTACCTATCTATCCATCTATCCTTCCATTCATCCACCCACCCATCCATTTATCTATCTAGAGAGAACAGAGCTACGGTAGCAGCATCCCGGCTTCGGGGTTTCTGAGGGGAGGGTCAGAGAAGTTGGGAGCCGCCGACTTGGCTTGGGGGTGCCAAGGGGAGGTGACCGTGGACCCCATACCAGACATCCCCCCAAGTGCTTCATTGCCTTCCAGGCAAGAGGGGGAGGCAGGCACACCTGGGCTGGCTTTGTAGGGTCCTGGTGGGCAGTAGTTGTAGATCAACCGTCCGATGGGCAGGAGGGGCGAGGAGGAGTTCGAGTGGTTTCACCCATATGGAGAAGCCCTGCAGGCTCGCCGGAGGGAGGGAGACGAATCGGTGGCCAGATTAGGACTCTGGGACGCAACTTCAACTGGCTGCTGCTTCTTTGGCCAGGGAGACAAAGGGGAGCACGTGGCTATCCCCGTGGGCTCTGGGGGAGGGGGAGGAAGGGGGCATCTCTCTCAGCCGCTCCGTCCTTGCTTCAGCCTCTTCTGCCAGCTGACCAGCTTCCCAACTCTCCTTGGCAGACAGCTGGTGGACAAGCCAGGCTCTCACTGCCTGCTCGGAGGGACCCACGGACAAGTGATGCAGTTTCCTGAAATGCAGGTGAGCGAGAGCCGAAGGAGCCCTTGCCATCTTTTGCTTGTCCTTAAAAGAAGGGGCTGCCTTGGCTTCCCCAGTAAGGAATCGGATGGGATGCTGCCAAAAGTTTAAAAGAAAAGTTTCGGGGACTTTTAGGAGCTGGCGTGGATGGATACTGACACCCATCGTTCTCAACTGGGAGGAGGAGGGTCTTCCTTCCTGCTTAGCATCCCAAGCCCCCTCCTCAAATACCCCTAGCACTTTCTAGACACTATAAAGCAAAGGTAAAATCCCAGACGCTTCAGCCGGCAACAGTTGATGTTGGCAGTTCAGGGGTGGGGAATCCTGGGAATCCAGGAATCCCGGCAAGGAAATGGGAAATTCCAGCAGTGGCAGTCACAAGGCAGAGGAATCCCTGCGGCAGTAAGAGAGCGTATGTGCAGTAAGAGAGCGCACACAGGTTCGTAATGTGAAAATGGTTCTTAAGAGGCAAACAAATCTTAAACACCGGGTTTGTATCTCAAAAAGTTCATTAGTAGAAGCGTTCATAAGTAGAGGTACCACTGTATATATCTAATGTAGTAAATAAGTACAATTATTAAATTCACAGTCTTATAACAGTTAATCAAACAATGGTCTGGCTGATTCATTCTTCCCCAATCTTTAATTTAGTTATGGGAAATAACAGGAAAGCCAAGCCTTTGGGGATTTCCAAAGGGAAAGAGGGTGGGAGCCAGTGTCCACTCATGGAAGAATGTTCCAAAGGATAGGGGCAATGGCAGAGGATGGTCTCTTCGTAGAGCCCACCAGTTGAAATTCTTTAACTGGCAGCATCTGCAACAAACTTTTCCTATCAAGCCTAGTGGGACAGGTTAATATTTTTTTGGGGGTGGGGGAGTTATAATTTTTTAATTGTTTTTCACACCTTACAGAGATTCCAATTCACATACCTCAAATTAAAATGCAATACAATATAATATCAAATGCCAAATTCTTAATCAAATTAGTCAATTTTTTCTAATTATTTATCCAATTTATTCTGGTACATATCATTCATCCAGTGCTACCTCCTTTCCAAATACTATCTTCCGGATTTTAGATATTATTCTTCACCTTCATTTGCACTTAAAGTTCTATAGCTATCTAGATTTCTTTTGGCTATTTGTTGTTTTTCATAACTATGCCATTGTGCCTCAGTTCATTTCTTGTATTCTTACTTAACTCATTCCTGCTTTAATTTTTTTTTAAACTCTCATTTTATTGTAGTCGCCCTTAACTCAAAGAAATATCCAAATTTAGTTCTCTTTAAAACCCAGGGAAAAAAAAGAAAAGAAACACCATTCATATAGTATCTTATTAATCTAATTATAACAATGTCAATATATATAGGCACATTTATTTAAAAAACAGAATTTGTATGGATAAATGCAGGTCTTATAAAGTAAATAATACCTACAATGATTTTTTTTAAAGTTCCTTTCTCTTAACATTCTATGTGCTGCAATGAAAACAGTGGGAAAGGGATGCAAATTGGCACCATAGGAACCAGTGATTCATTGACAAACATCTGACAAAGATTTGTCAGAATGATGAAAGCATAATCACAGTTTTGTGATGAAAGTTCTATCCTTCCTGGGCATTCATGAACATAGACAAGGTCAGGGCTAGCATCATTCTGCCTCCCCTTATCTGACTCCTGTCAAGGCTCCTGGTTGGCTCACCCTGAATTGTCTCCAAAAGTGCAAATCTTTAACCTAATTCCTGAAATTAGATTTCTTCCAAACTGCATGTCTACTGTGTATTCTAAAGAAATTTATGTTTGGAAAGGCTAGACAAATATCTTCTTTCAACTGACACAGAACTTGATTGTTCAAAATAAATGTACATGATAGTAAGAGTCTTTTGAATTCCTCTGAGGACACAGAGCACAGTAATGCAATGTTAAAACAAAGCTTTGCCTTGTGTACAGTGGGTAAATGATACATTAGAGACTGCTTGCCATCATCAAAGGCAATCTAGTAAGTGCAAAACCAATTGGCTTGTTTGAGTTATAACAAATAGCATTGAAGATTTTTTTAAAAAGTAAGATACTCTATATACAGTGAACCCTCGAGTTTCGCGTCCTCAAGGATCGCGAAAGGGCTATTTCGCTAGTTTTCAACCCGGAAGTAAACTCCACCATCTGCGCATGCGTGCCCTTCCACGCATGCGTAGATGGTGGAGTTTCCCCGCCGGGCAGAGGCTTCCCTGGGTCTTCCCCCTCTTGCCCCGGTAAGACCCCAGCGGCGGTGGGCTGGAGCGCGAGCTTGGGGCACCCTAGCTCCGCTTCCCAGCTGGGAAGCGGAGCCGGCAACAGCGTGGGCGGGCGGGCGGCGCGCGCGAGCTTGGGGCAGCCTAGCTCCGCTTCCCAGCTGGGAAGCGGAGCCGGCAACAGCGTGGGCGGGCGGGGCGGCGCGCGCGAGCTTGGGGCAGCCTAGCTCCGCTTCCCAGCTGGGAAGCGGAGCCGGCAACAGCGTGGGCGGGCGGGCGGCGCGCGCGAGCTTGGGGCAGCCTAGCTCCGCTTCCCAGCTGGGAAGCGGAGCCGGCAACAGCGTGGGCGGGCGGGCGGCGCGCATGAGCTTGGGGCAGCCTAGCTCCGCTTCCCAGCTGAGCGGATCTGGGGTTTCCCCAAGCGCGCGCGCGTTGCTGGGGCCGCTCCCCAGCTGGGGAGCGGAGCCGGGGTTTCTCCAAGCGCGCGCGCATTGCTGGGGCCGCTCCCCAGCTGGAAAGCGGCCCCAGCAACGCGCGCGCGCTTGGGGAAACCCCAGATCCGCTCCCCAGCTGGGGAGCGGCCCCAGCAACGCGCGCGCGCTTGGAAAACCCCCGGCTTCGCTCCCCAGCTGGGGAGCGGCCCCAGCAACGCGCGCGCGCTTGGAGAACCCCCGGCTTCGCTCCCCAGCTGGGGAGCGGCCCCAGCAACGCGCGCGCGCTTGGGGAAACCCCAGATCCGCTCCCCAGCTGGGGAGCGGCCCCAGCAACGCGCGCGGCGCTTGGAGAACCCCCGGCTTCGCTCCCCAGGAAACCCCAGGCGCGAGCAACGGGGTGGGCGGCGGTGGAAGTAAAAACACCATCTGCACATGCGCAGATGGTGTTTTTACTTCCGCACCGCTACTTCGCGAAAAATCGATCATCGCTTGGGGTCCTGGAACGGAACCCTCGCGATGATCGAGGGTTCACTGTAATGTAAAAAGTCAAAACTATCTTTTATGATTCATTACATATCTATATAATAATTTCCTACATCAGCCAATGGATATCAGGCAAGAAGAATAGGAATATCACTGCATTGGCAAATTGGGCAAGAATTGTTTTTTTTAAAGTTCCCAAAGAGAATATCAGGCATTGCCACATTTATTTAATGGTAGTGCCTGATAGTACTCCAGGATAAAAAAAATATGGTGTCAATAGCTAAAAATTAACAGTTAATTAAAATGTGGTTAAGAAAGAACAATGGCTAATGATTTGATCAGTTAGCTTTTGGAGATTTGTCTTAATAAATCTTCAAAAGCTACTATAAAATGCTTAATTTAATATAATTGATTATAGTTTCCTATAGAGACAAAGTTCAGGCATAAAGCAATCATGCTAACGCTAATGTTAAATAATTTGTATGGCACAACGTATAGACACAATCTGAACAGGTAGCCTTTAAAAAGCTAAGACATACAGTGAAAGGAAACAATTATACACAGCTTGAAAAATACAGTAATAAAATAAGCATTATGAAATAATTTTTAAAAGCAACTAACATAAAGACAAAATTGAATACAAAAGCTCAGGTTCTGTTTCAGTTTATATTGATGTTTGAATGTCTGATGCCCATCTAAACAATTATGCCACTTATGGTTAATAGGTGATATAGCTGAGTGATCTATATCAATCCATATTAATCAGACAAAAGCTAATTGGCAAGAAAATAGCTCTGAAAAAAATATTCAGTAGTTATCAATATTAGTTTTAGGTGACAGTTCTTTTTTTTCATTATTACATAAAATTTCTTTTATAACCAGAAGTTGACTGCAATCTTGAGAGAGTTCTGTGTTTTAACTTTCCCCTTTGTATATATGATGTCTGCGTGTACGTTTATTATATTTTATATTTTTTATATAATATAATATATAGTATAAAATATATAATATTTTCTATATTGTTATATGTAATTTATTATATTAAGATTGCCCTAAGGTAAGGGGGGTGGCAAACAAATTTAATAAACAAATTATATGCAATATAATTTATATTTTCTGAGTTTTAAATGTACATATTCAGAGCTTTCAAAATAATCCTGTGGTTGATAGAAACAAAAGCCTCAGCATTAATGTGTAGACTCATCAATTTCGTGCTTCTCATTGCCCATATACTAATGCTGAGAGTGTGAAGAATAAACTGAGCAAACGTGATTTAAAAGAAATAACACTGGGATGATTTCCATGATGAGATTATAGTAATTGAAGGCTGCATGTTGTTAAAAAAAAAAAGGACACAAACAACAGAAAAGCAGGGTTTGGGGAATGCCCAATAGTGCAGAACTTTTGGGGAAAGTGCAGGAGGATATTAATAGGATGTTAAATAAAGGATGGACAATTACAAAGGAAATAGTGGTATTAGTTAAAAGGAATGAGATGGAGAATTTAGATAAATAAAAGAAGCAGTGATAGAAAGCGCTCAGGCGGTAATAGTCTTAGGCTGGAAGGATGCGACTAAATGGACAATACAAACTGGTATCAGTATATGGTGGGTCATATTCAATATGAGATTATTAATAAGAGGATGAATTTGGCCAATGAAACTGATTTGCGAGAACTGATGGGACGATGGGACAAGGTAAGAGGATATATGGTTAGTAGAATTTGAGACCAAGCTATAAGGAATAAATTGGAATCAAATAATAATAATAATAATAATAATAATAATAATAATAATAATAATAATAATAATAATAATCCCTGTTAAAATCCATGGTTTCTCCCCCAGGGAAAGAAGAGATGTGACTAGCCCTTCTCAGTAGCATTCTGCAGATCTTTCAAAAGGTCATGAAATGATAATGTTCATTTCTGAGTTGATAACAACCAGAGATAAAGAAACAAACTAATTCTGTATAAAGGGATATATTTTTTTTAGAAAAATCTTATTATTTTGTTCCTTTGCCTATAATAATATTTTTGTCTCTTACTATATTTCAAACCTAATTATGTTACTTGATAGGTCCTAATCATCTCTTAATGGGTCTATTATGTATAACATTAGCCTATTGTCTCTATGGTTTCTATTATTTAACTACAGTAGTCCCTCACCTATCGCTGGTGTTACGTTCCAGACCCGGCCGCGATAGGTGAAATCCGCGATGGGGAATTTATCGACTGATAGTACTTATTTAAGTATTTATATTGTAATTGTTTGGTAAGTTTTCGTTGTTTTAAGTGTTTATAAACCCTTCCCACACAGTATTTATTTTAGATACAGTATTTAAATACAGTATTTACAATTTTAGATTTTATTTTTTTAAAAAAACCTGCCAATCGAGTTCGGCGGGCTGTTTAAATCTGCCGATCGACTTCCTCAGAAACCCGCGAACCAGCGAAGATCCGCGAATGATTTTTCTCATTAATATTTCTTGAAAACCCGCGATGAAGTGAAGTCGCAGTAGGTGAAGCGTGGTATAGCGAGGGACTACTGTATAGCTCTATAGTTTTCTATTTTATATTTTGCAATTCTATGTTTTATACTCCTTTCATCTATAATTTTCAGCTGTGAGTTTTCTACTGTGGAATCTTCTGCTTTTCCCTCCCACCTAAATGTGAAGTGTCCTCATTGCTTCTCATCTTCCAAGAGGCCCTTCAAGACCTGTTGTGCCAATCATCCTTTGGGGTCCCTAGAGGATGGGTGAACCATTAGTTTTAATATTTCTTCCTCTGTTATTCTTGTTTTAGCAGCCTTTGGATACTTTAAATGTTTTTTAAAATATTTTTTCAGTTTTGTTGTACACTACCCAACAGCTTGTAACATCTATATAAATTAGATAAATAAATAATAAAACTTTATAATAGCATATACCATAGCATTCATAACATTGGTTTCCTATTCTGGTCTATCTCAAGGGGCTGGCAATAACTGAGCCACTTCTAAATGTTATCTGACAGCTCTATTTTTAAGGTGTTTTATTTTAATGCTTCAGGCCCTTTGGTTTCAGCAACTGTATCTGCTTTTTGTTTAGGCAACAGTTTCTCCATCAGGGTCATGATTCTTATTCTCTATACCACTCCTATTAGTTATTTGGCTCCTTTTCCCCCATACCCCCGCTCCCAAAACCAGAAATATTCGGCCCAACTATTATAAGGACCTCATGGCAGGGAGGATGAAGACAAAAGGTGTACAAAATAGTAAATAAAACCATGAAAATTCTAACAAGGCATAAATGAATGAATGAATGAATGAATGAATGAATGAATGAATGAATGAATGAATGAATCAGGAATTCTGGGAGTTGAAGTCCACATGTCATAGAAGAGCCAACTTTGCCAACTCTTGTTATAGTCTATAGCATGGGTGCCAAACTCATGGAATTATGATTGCCATCACATAATGTATCGCAATATTTTTTCCCTTTGCAGAGCTGGGGTGGGTGTGGCCTGCACATGATGCATCTGGTCCATGGGTTTGACATCCTTGGTCTATAGAAATGGGTTGATATGAGTTCAGCAAAGTTTTAAGTTACTGGGGAGGGGAAAGGCAGAATATCAAACCATTAAATCAATAATTAAATATTACTGTATACAGACAATTGTTTGACATAGAAAATTACGGTTAACATTGGATCCAAACCAAGACATCTAAAGAATTTAAAATTAATGCAACTTAATTTTGGTGGTGATGGTACTGGTAGTTCAAGTTAAAGATTCCTTCTTATAAAACATGATTCTTGCTTACTGTATAGATACATATGTTTGATTTCCACAGTAGTGATACAGTAATACAGTAATTTTACTACGGCTGTTTTCTAAGATGGTCCTAGCATACATTTTTAGAATTTCTTAATGGTTCAGTCAAGAACAAAATAATTTAATTAGATCAGCTAGAATATCTAGATCAGCTAGAATACAGTGGAACCTCAACATACAAGCAGCTCTACTTACGAGCTACTCGAGATAAGAGCTGGGAGGGGAGCGACATTTTTGTTCGCCTCCCGAGCTCACATTCGGGATACGAGCGCCAAGGAGCTGTCTCCTGAAGCCGAACGCTAACTTCCGCGTTCGGCTTCAGGAGACAGCTCCTTGGCGCTCGTATCCCGCGTGTTTTAAAAGGTTGCAGCCGGCCTGGGGGGCTCGGGGGGGTGCTGGCAAGCCCCCCAGGCCGGCTGCAACCTTTTAAAACACGCGCGCCGCTTCGCAGCTGTCTCCTGAAGCCGAACGCTAACTTCCGCATTCGGCGGCAGCGGTTTTTTTTTGTTGTTGCACGGATTAATTGACTTTACATTGTTTCCTATGGGAAACAATGTTTCGTCATACGAGCGTTCCGACTTACGAGCCTCCTTCCGGAACCAATTAGTCTCGTAAGTCGGGGTTCTACTGTATCTCATTTCTATCATTTGGTATGACAGTCGTGGGCTAGATGAGAACTAATATGCTTAAAACTAATGATTGGTAAAGAAGTGGTTCCAAGAGAAAACAGCCAAGCTCAGAGAGTACCAAGGACCTAATCTTCCAAAAGAAAATAGTTATTCTAGATGGAATTGCTTTCGCTTCACGAGAATTCTTCAAGAGAATTTGCTATTGAAAACCTAAGAAGCTTTGTGGAACAATTTCAATTTTCACCAACTACATTTTTTCCTGGGCAGAGCAGGACTTACCACAGCATTTTATGTATTGGTAACCTCAGGGATGAATTATTGTAATACACTCCACATGGCACTACTCTTGAGAGTTTGTTTTACAGATTGCAGTCCTCTGGCTAGGTTAGTTATTGCAATTCCTTAGCATGTACATACATTATCTAAGCTGAAGACTTCACTGGCTATTGATCAGCTGCCTAACTGTTGGTGCTGATTTATAATTTGATTCTATAAGGCAGTGATGGTGAAGCTTTTTTGGCTCGGGTGCCAAAAGGGTGTGTATCCACAATAGCACGCTCATGCGTGCACACACCCATAATACGATGCCCTCCTCCGTGCATTTATTTATTTATTTTATTTTATTTATTTATTAGATTTGTATGCCACCCATCTCCGTAGACTCAGGGCGGCTAACAACAATAATAAAACAGCATATGACAAATCTAATATTAAAATAATTAAGAAACCCTTATTAAAAACCAAACATACACACAAATATACCATGCATAACTTGTATAGGCCTGGGGGGAAAGGAATATCTCAATTCCCCCATGCCTGACAACAGAGGTGGGTTTTAAGGAGCTTACGAAAGGCAAGGAGGGTGGGGGCAATTCTGATCTCTGGGGGGAGCTGGTTCCAGAGGGTCGGGGCCGCCACAGAGAAGGCTCTTCCCCTAGGTCCCGCCAAATGACACTGTTTATTTGATGGGACCCGGAGAAGGCCAACTCTGTGGGACCTAACTGGTTGCTGGGATTCGTGCGGCAGAAGGCGGTCCCAGAGATATTCTGATCCGATGCCATGAAGGGCTTTATAGGTCATAACCAACACTTTGAATTGTGACCAGAAACTGATCAGTAACCAATGCAAACTGCGGAGTGTTGGTGTAACATGGGCATACTTGGGGAAGCCCATGATTCCTCTCGCAGCTGCATTATGCACGATCTGAAGTTTCCGAACACTTTTCAAAGGTAGCCCCATGTAGAGAGTGTTACAGTAGTCGAGCCTCAAGGTGATGAGGGCATGAGTGACTGTGAGCAGTGACTCCCGGTCCAAATAGGGCAAACCTGGGCAAACGCCCCACTTGCCACAGCTGAAATGTGAGCTGTGGATTGAGGAGGATGCCCATGTTGCGGACCCTCTCTGAGGGGGTCAGGGATCCCCCCCCGGGTGATGGATGGACAGATGGAATTGTCCTTGGGAGGCAAAACCCACAGCCACTCCATCTTATCAGGGTTGAGTTTGAGTCTGTTGACACCCATCCAGACCCCAACAGCCTCCAGGCACCAGCACATCACATCCACTGTTTCAGTGACTGGACATGGGGTGGAGATGTACAACTGGGTATCATCGTTGTACTGATGATACCTCACCCCATGTCCTTGGATGATCTCACCCAGCGGTTTCATGTAGATATTAAATAGCAGGGGGGGAGAGGACTGACTCCTGAGGCACTCCACAAGGCAGAAGCCTAGAGGTCGACCTCTGACCCCCCAGTAACACCGACTGCGACCGACCGGAGAGGTAGGAGGAGAACCATTGAAGAACAGTGCTTCCCAACCCCTCCAGCCAGCACAGAAGGATACCATGGTCGATGGTATCGAAAGCCGCTGAGAGGTCGAGAAGCACCAGGACAGAGGATAAACCCCTGTCCCGGTCCCACCAGAGATCATCCATCAATGCGACCAAAGCAGTTTCCGTGCTGTAGCCGGGCCTGAATCCTGACTGCTGAGGGCCTAGATAATCGGCTTCTTCCAAGGACCGCTGGAGCTGGAGCGCCACCACCTTCTCAACAACCTTCCCCATAAAGGGAAGGTTGGAGACTGGCTGATAGTTGCTAAGAATGGCTGGGTCCTCCTTCCCGCGTCACTGTAGCTGTTGGGTGACATCTCCAATTCCCCAGTCCTTCAGCAACACCGCACAGCCACACAGCCACCACACAGTCTCTGCAAACCTCGTCATAAGCAGGCAGCCTCCACAATGTTTTCCTCTGCTTCCTCCTCCACAGGGATGATTTCCTTCTCCCTCTATAAGCCTCGCCATAGCTCGCTGGCCCTCACGATGTTTGTCTGGCTTCCTCCTTTACTATAATGGCCGCATCACTTCCTCTGTAAAGGCCCTCCACCCGACGGCCCTTCCAACGCTGAGCACTCACACCATACCACACTTGACCTCCTGGGCCCACCAGGGAGCGAGGAGGCAGCTGTCCTCGGATCCCCTCAGATCAATCCTCGGTTTCTGATTTTAACAAGCCTTAGTTGGTTGCTGGTTTCACCAGGTTCTCATTCTCTGGGTGGCGTAACTGCTAGCAGCCACCATCTTCCACATCCCAGCTGATCTTCCTGCTGGTGTTCCGCGATCCAGGACAAAACAGCTCCGAACGCCACAGAAGATTGTAGAATTGGGGGTCTTCAGAGGCAGTAACACTTCGCCTCCCTGAACAATTAGAGCATTTTTCCTAACTCGGATTATAACTCCTAATTTTCTGATGTTAAAAGCCATAGTCCGGCGGAGCTGCAACCTCCACCCTCCTCCTTGCTTCCCCACCGGATGCATACAATCTCCACACTTCCTCCCATGCATGCACACAACCCCCCCCCCTACACATGCACCCAGGCCTCACTGAAGCCTCAGGACCTCCGATTGGGCCATTTTCCGCCATGGCCATGGTTCAGGAGGCTTTCTTGAAGCCTGGGAAGAGCAAAAATGCTGAAAAAATGACTGAAAATCAGCTGTCATGCATACTGGAGCTGACATAGGGCAATACCTCATGTGTTCTCAGATATGGCTCCCTGTGCCACCTGTGGCACCCTTGCCACAGTTTCACCATCACTGCTATAAGAAATCATCTATTTCCATATAGCACACTTCCAATGTAGACTAGAAATTTTTCTACTGAAAGTATGTTGTATTAAATTACACTAAAATAAACTGTAAAACTAAAAAACAAATTAAGGTTATCTGCTTGTGGATCATTGTCTTGATTTTCTTCTTTACTTTTTATTGGCTGCTCTGATTGTGACTTATTATATAACTGATGATGTTACTGTTTTTACCATTGTTTTATCTGTTTTTATTTAAATTTTTCTATTTTGCAGCCAAGAGTTGCATGAAGAATAAAACCATCTCTATCTAGCTATTCTTATTTGGATTAACTTCATTTCTTTATTCCAAAGCCAAGCTTTTCTGACTCTTAGATTCATAAGAAGAGAAAATGAAGAAATTATTCTTCATAATATTCCAAAATTCATTCGGACAGTCATTTGAAACAAAAACAGTAAATGAATCTTGTTTCCAATCCCTTAAACCAAACAAGGAGAATGGAAGATCATTGGCACTGGAAGATTTTGAAAAGTGGAAGAAAATCAACTTTGTCATACCCTCTCTTTCATTCAATTACAAGCTCATTAAAGAACCCCAGGCAGAAGTGAAAACCAACTTCAAGATGAAGTATCTGAATCTGGTTGGTAATCCACTTAACCATGAATTTGATTAACACATTTAATCAGCTAGCCCTGAAATGCAAGTTAAAAATAAGCCAAAAATTTCTGAAGTTCCTTGACTCAAGAATAGGTTTCTGTTTATAATTAAGTTACTTTCAGTTAATAAAATTAATGCAATGGCAATTGCCATATAAAGATGTACAAAAGTGCCCTTAAGTATAATTGGAAAGAGCTGAGGTATTAGCGATTGTAACTGTTCATTCTCAACAGTGACTTATTAAAAAGAAAGTGCTGTGAAACATGACATTTGCCAAGCACGGATGTAGTTGTCAAATGTGCAAATGTTTATTTTTCTAGGCCAGCTTGGAGTTAAAATCCAGTGCAAATACTTCATTACCTGAGTCATAAAGGACATATTGCTCAACATATGGCCAGCACTATTTATGGGTTTCACAGGATTTGCCCAGGTCAGAATCAAAGCTTTACTTGGACAGGAATACAAGAATAGAAGATGTTCTACACAAATTAATCAGGGAAATATGTGACCTACATGATTGGTACTGTTTTACCAAAAACAGTGAAAGAAACAGAAAACAATTTCTATTTTTAATTTACTTCAACTAGCTTTTCAGTTTTTTGAAAACCATGACATTTTTGCAAACCTGCATTTGTTCCTAATTACTTAGATTACCATTCTCATACATATTTCTCCTCCTGTTTTCTCCACAACTATAATCCTGTGAGGTGGATTGAGCTGGTCCAAGGTCACTTAACTGGTTTTCATTGTGTTATGTTACATTATGTTGTGTTATGTTTTGTTGTGATGTGCTATGATGTGCCATGTTGTGATGTCATCATTAATTACATTGTATTATAATGTAGTATATATACTGTGTAGTATAATCATGTATATGTAATATACATATAATAATATAATACACAAATATGTGTATGGTTGTATATGTATATAGTGTGTATTTGTACATAGGTAATGTATGTGTGTTCATTATATATATGTGTGTCTGTGTGTGTAATGTATTTTTGCTGAAAAAGAAAAGGAAGGGGGACTAGTATAGATCTATTTCAAGCTATTTTGCTCTCATCAGCTAGTCATACCCTTACCAGGATTTGAACCTGGGGAGTCTGCTCTTAAGGCAGTAGCTTTTTCCCTCCCATATTTGGGTATATCAGGGTGATTCAACAGGAAAAAACATACATATGCATATACATATACATATGCATATGCATATGCATGTGCATATGCACATTGTTGTGGTTAGCTCTGGCCCAGCTCCTGCCCCAAGGAATGTGCAGGTGGATGTGGGGGAGACATCCACATGCCGCAGCCCTGTTTTGCTCCTGATGGAATCTGCTGATGAAGCCTCCTCTGACCAAGGCAGCATGAGTGACAGGGAAGAGGGGAGTTTGGCAGACAGCCCAGGAGATCAATTATCTGTATCATCTTTGGATTCTGAACAAGAATTAATGACACATCCACACATGCATAGAGTGATGCATAGGAGACAACAACTAAAGGATTATTACAAGAGAAAATGAGGCCACCTGTGGTTGGGTGGGGCTCCAGTAATTAGGGCTGCTGCTATAAATAGTAGCATGTGGGTTTGGCCGTTGTGAAAGAGTATCTGATCACAGTTCGTCAGGAATCCTGGGTTGCCTGGTTTCTGGACTTTGCTTGTTGATTTTTCACGCCTTTGAAAACAAAGCAGAGCAACGTGTGTGTGCGTGCGTGTGTGTTTCACTTCGTTGGAAGAAGAAGGGGTGTGAAGTTTCTTCACAGCTGCTATCTAAGTACTTAATGACTGCTTAAGGTTAATTGTACAGACTACCAGGTTGTTTTGGGACGAGTGCTCTTTGCAATACAAAAAGAGTGCTTAGTTTATTTTGACTTTTGGGATAAAGAACATTGTTTTGAATTTTCAAACGTGTGTGTGTCTGAAATTTGTACCCTTGAATTTTCGGGAGGCTCCTACCAGAGAGCCCGGCTGAACACACATACACATACACATACATATGCATATACACACACACTTAATAAGTCACAAAAAAGAAAAAAAGACCAAAGTAAAATTTAAAAAAACCCAGAAATGAGGACAAATTGAAACAAATTGCTTGCTAGCTAGACCCAAAAGAGCTCAGGAGGCTGTATTGATAACCATCTTCATTAATCACTCCCTTGACTTAAAGCAACCACTTCAGCGTGAGATATAAATCAATTTGATTACTTGTGTAAGTGTTCACCAATGTGAGAAATTGGTTGCACAACCTACGCCCTCCAGCTGAGTTGTATATATCTTTTAACTAAAGAAAGGCTTTCATTAGGAGGCAACCAAGGTTTCTTTGACTTCTGATTGTGTGAAACAGGGAAATATAAATTGTGCTGTGGACAAGGAGAAGAAGGAAGGAAACAGCAAGGAGGTAAAAGAGAGCCAGACTGACTAGAGGTTAAGACACCAGGCTAGAAATCAGAAGAGACTTTTAGTCTCATTTGAGGCATGAAAGCTGACGGGGTAACCAGTCATGTACTAGGTATGTTGGCCATTTTGAGTTATTTATCAAAATAATGAGTAATAAAGGCAGGATAAAAATCTAATAGATAGGTATATTACAATATGCATTATAATAAGAATATCTAAGGATGTCCCTTGACTTTTGCGGGTCCGACTTTTGCGAAAAGTCTATACCATGGGTAATAAATAAATAAATAAATATTTTTTTTGGGAATAAATTTTTAAAATTTATTTAAAGAAGCCATCCTGCTTCTTTAAATAAAAGCTCCGCTTCTGCCCCAGCCTTTCAATCCCAACCTTTAATTCTTGGAGCATTGGTACACTCCACTTGAAGCCAGGGCAACGGGGCGGCAAGTTGGGGGCTTTGCTGGACTCGCTGCCGGCATCTCCTGTTGTGGCGGCCTCAGCTCGGAAATTCTGTAGCTGACAGCCCTCTGCTCAGAGCACCTTTGCCAACCGCTGTGCCCTCCCAAAGGTGCCTCCGAAGGTGAGTAATTAGGGTGGGGGCTGATGAAGCTGGGCCCCATCCCGCCAAATGATTGAAGCTGTCCTGTGGGCTCCTCCACCGGCTGAATGCCACATGCCCCACTTATCCCCACTCATCCCCAGGGCCAAGCTGCCGGCCTCCAGCCTATGACTGCCAAGTGGCCTTGGGGACAGCTGCCACCAGGAGGAACACCCAGAATGCCCGCTGCTGGGCAGTTGAGGCAGGGAACACAGCAGCAGCTTCCGAGAAGCAGGCGGGCATTCCCTCAATGCATCCAGCTGGTGGAGGGGCCTGCAGGGCAGCTTCGATTATCTGGCGGGATGGGGCTTGGCTCCATCAGCCCCCACCCAAATTTCCCACCTTCAGGGCACCTTTGGGAGGGCGCAGCAGTTGGCAAATGTGCTCTGAGCAGAGGGCCATAAGCTGCAGAATTCCCGAGCTGAGGCCACCGCCATGGGAAACGCCAGCAGTGAGTGCAGAAAAGCCCCCAGCATGCTGTCCCATTGACTCTGCAGGTTCTGGGTGGTAAATAAAACCAGGAATGGAGGAGGGAGGGGGAGAAAGGAAGGAAGGAAAGGAGCGTCTCCACGGAAATTTGACTTTCGCATGCAGTCTTGGAATGTATCCCCCCCAAAAGCCAAGGGAACACTGTATACCGCTTTTTGTGTGCACTGACAGTTGCATGTGTGCCCATGCATAAATACTTATACTATAATATACCTACATGCAAAACATTTTTTTTAAAAATATTTATTTTAAAATAGATTTTCCTCATATAGTATATATTTTAGCTATTACTATTATTATTGTGAAATACCTGTGTATATTTTCCAGTTTATATTCTTTAGTTTGTTATTATTTCCAAAGGTGCTTTTCAAAAGGCAACTAGAGTTTCTTGGTATTTTTCTTGAAAATGTTTCAAGAAGCTTCTTCAGTTCTGTTCATTTCCAAAATTATTGATGCATGAAACTTCTTTTGATGTTGCAATTTAATTTAATTTAATTTAATTTAATTTAATTGACTTCTATGCCCCCCAATCCCATGGCACTCAGGGTGGCTTACAACAGTATAAAATACAATACAATGGTAAAAAGTCAAGTATTAAATACTAAAAACAGTCAAACCCCAGTAAAACAGTAAAAAAGCAATGTATACTACGCTAAAGTTCTTATTTTATATCCCACCTTTATAGTTTATAAAAATACAAAGGTGGCATATAAATAAATCAATAAATGTTATACTGTTCTAATTTCTAACCCCTCTCACATTTTTAACTATAAAGGTTATCATTTAGAATTATTTAAATCTTTTATGATTTAAATAAGAAAAGAGACAGGATGGCATTTTTCAAAGTTAGAATTAATTTCTGAAAGTAGCTTGCAGTTATTACTGTCTAAAAGCCATATTAGAATATGTATGTAGGCATTTGGGAGCGAAATGCTAAAGGAGGTTATTCTTACTTGTAGCTTTCAAAAGAAAAAAAGAATAAAAAGGTATACTGTTTTTGATGTTTGACCTTTGTAAAGAAACCATTTGTACTATTTTTGCTACAGAAAATTTGGACAAATTATAATTTATATTTTAATGCAGGCTCTCTCACACTGAGCTCCTTCAGATATGCTGTGATTCAGCTTATCTCAAATCCAGCCAACATTTCAAACCATACACAGTTTATATAACCTTAAATATTCTATTAAATCTCTTTGATAATATACTATAGTTTAAAATTAAGGATCCAAGATAATAAGTTTGACCGAGATGTGTGTGTCTCTGTGTGTGCCTGCACACACACACACACAAACATGTGAATTTAAGGAATAATTGGATGGAGAATTGAAAAAGTGATCTCAAATGGTAGGAAGAGCTAATGAGATTTGAAAGCCTCTAAGGAAGTAACTGATTGCCTCATCAAAATAATAAGCTTAGGACAATTCCATTATTTCCAATGAAAAGTATCTATTTGAAAGAAGCACTTCTTTTTTTATTGTTGTAGCAAATAGCAACAGCTCTAAGAATCCTTCTTTCATTACCAGTTATCTGTTTTTGATCAGATGCCTTACTATTGAGTGCTTTTCTAAAGCAAATGTAAATCTGACAAAACACAAAAAAGCTGAAGACAATTACCTAATTTTCAAGGGGACTTAATTTTATTTCCAGGAAGCCAGATTCAACTGGTACCACCTACTGAGAGAATATGTTTTAAAAGCAATGAAGTGAAGGGATGCCTGACTTACTCGATTATAAACAATTGCGTGTAATGATATCTGTTTTGACTCGCATTGAATTGCCCTGCTGTTTCCCTATACATTGATTTTTCTGTCTAATCTAAAATTTCATAGATGATATTTTAAAATGGAAGGAGCAGGACACTTCTCAAATCATGCTAATGAAAAGTAATATCATACTTTGTCTACGTGGATTTCTCCTGGAAACAGAAATAAGTATATATGTTTTTAAAAATGCCTTGTTCCTGAAGTTCCTGAAGTACACAATCGTGCACACTTAACTATTCAAGCATTCAAGCATTTTGCTTTACAAATGAGTTCCCCAAAAGGGTTACTACAAATATAAAAGACCAAATCAAAATATTGTGCTAGCTAGCAAAGAAGCAGAGAAACTGAAGGGTCTTAATAGAAAGGCTTTGAGTTATCATATTTAACATTGGATTGGGAAAGAGCTTGTAGAACTGTGATATTACCATTACTTGTCCACCATCAATAGCATAAGACTGTGATGGCAAACCTATGGCATGTGTACCACAGGTGGCACGCCAAGCCATATCTGCTGGTACGCAAGCCTTTGCCCTAGTTCAGGTCCAGAACACAGGTGTGTGCTGGCCAGCTGATTTTTGGTTCACAAAAGAGGGTATTTTCGGTCTCCGGAAGGCCTTCAGAGGGGGCCTTTTTGTCCTCCCCAGGCTCCAAGAATGCCTCTGGAGCCTGGGTAAGGTGAATAATGGATCTACCGGGCCCACTGGAAACAGGGGAGCAAAGGGGTTGCCTGTGTAAGCACAGGGGGCATGGCTCACAGAGGGCATTGAATTATGGGTGTGGTCATGCCTCTCAGCAGTCAAGGGAAAAAAGGTTCACCATCACTGGCATAAGAGAATCAGCTCCAGACAAAACTTCTAACTATTATCTCACTATGTCAATATATTTATATGGAAGAAAGTTCCAATTCACTTTAAAAATGAAAACCGCACATATTGTTGACTACATAATAGTATTGTTTCTGGATTGCAGTATCCCACATTGTGGAAGAACAAACATAAAATGCCCAGTTCCATAAAATTCTTCAACAAATAAAGGATGCTAAATTGTACAATTTCAATTTTCTGTACTCAGCTCCATGTATAGAACTAAAAAGACAAATGATGACAATATTTGGTTAATCCCATCCACCATAACACAATTTTAGGTAAAAATGACAGAACATGAAAAATGATTCTTTTTATTCTAGGAAAGCTTACAGAAATTGCTTGTTGAAGGATTATGGAGTCAAAGTGAGAACATAGGTTTAGGAAAATAAGTGCCTAAAGATGAATTCTAAAGTAACTTACATGATCAATTAGTTCTCGAACCATGCCATTCCATTGTCCACTACCATCATCCCGAGCTCCATATTTCCCATCTTCCACCAATTTAATCTCATAGGTAAATCCAAGAAAAGTTGATAGTTCCCTAAGGAGATCGATACAATATCCCTCAAATCTATCATTCCCGTATAAAGGTTTATCAGATTTCTTGAACATCACATATGGCTCTTCCTGAAAAAGAATTTAAATAGAGAGGAAATAAAATTCAATGATTATTTTTTTAACAGACAGATATTTTTTACAACATCATATAAATTCAAAAGATTTTCCCTAATATAAGGGTGTGTACAAAACTCTTGTTTTGAAATCACTAAAAACGCTCTGTCCTTTGCAAAACTCATTCACCTGCTTTAGATATCTCCTATGTGCACAGAGGTTATGCAGAATACATGTACTATCTTTAATTAGAGGCAACTTACTTTTGATTTATTGAACAATTACTAAAAGAATTATAGTTTTTATAGTTGAATCCAAATCTAGTTTGGCAACTCTGATTACATAATTAAAAATAACAGTTAAACATTATAATTGCCTGGAAATAAAAACTATATATGAGTAAATGTATTCTTAGAAGACTCAGAATCTCCATAGACATAAAAATTATACAGAATTTACATGTTTTAAAATGTAGATTAATAATAAGAAAATGTAGATTAAAAATAAGAAATGTAATCCCGTGATTTTATGGTTGAGTCTTTCATTATGGACATGAATAAGAAGTAGACAATGAGCAGAATTCTCAAGTTTCACCACAACTAACCTCTATTCAGTTATAACTCAGTGATATTACGTGCACTATCCAGAGAAGATACTCTGGTTTCAGATCCAGTTAGGATTATGAAAGATCCATCAGAAACCCTAGAGAGATACTAGAGAAATATAGCATGATATACTGTAAATAGCTTTCCTTTTTCCTATCAGATAATAAATTAAGAATCAGGCTAAATATGGTGGTTGGGTGCAATTGAGACCCACATTAATAATCTCTGTCAATATCCAGTGGTCTCCAACCTTTGTGGTTTGGCAGCCCAGCTGGGGGCAGGGAGCAGGGAAAACAAGGCTGCATGAGTGGTGGGACAGTATACACATATGTGCAGCTCAATTCACATGAGTGGCAGGCTGGTGCACTCACACATGCACAGATACCTCAACTGGCTCAAGTTGAACTATGCATGCATGTCAGCCCAACACTTGTGTGAGTCAAGTTAAAAACAAGGACGCCAGCCCACCTTTCATGTGGCCTAATTGCAAATAGGTAGTGGGCTGTGGCTCAGATGTTAGCCTCCCCTGAGTTAAGCAATACCCATGTATTTGTTTTATGGGAAATAATTATGTTTTATGTTTTATCCAAGGTTTGGTCTCCTTTATAAGTCTCAAATCAGCAAATAATATAAAACATTTGTACTCTAAGCTTTAGAAATTTACAAGTGTAGCTGTGGGAAGAACAACATTGTCTGCCTCTTTTTGTGGCTTCTCTTGCTGCTATTTCAGTTTGGCATCGCTCATGAGCTTTAAATCCCACTGATTTCTAATACTCTAATAATATAAATTATATTTCCAATTGGGAGAAAATCATTTCAGTAAAAAGAATATTCTTTAAAAGTTGCATGTGGCCTAATACAAGATAACATGCCTGTGCCAGGACAAATATTATGTTTTTGAGATAAGATAATAGGCTAGGAATGTTTCATACTCCAACACCTTTCAGAGTTGTAGCAATGAAAATTATTTAGACCTGTTCATCATGTCAGCACAGACTGATAGTGTAGCCCAGCAGAGTCCCTCAGAGACTGGACACAATCAAAGATACACTTGTCTGACCAATTTTCTTGAAGAAGTGATTAGAGTCCCAGAACCCATTTTAGAATTATTGCAAAAATATTATCTCTCTCTCTCTCTCTCAAAAAAAGAGTACAGTACTGATAGCAAGATTTACCTGTAAAGCTAACATACCCTTCAAAAAGAAGCATATTTTAATTGAAAGCATATTCAGCTTGCATGACAAAGGGGAATAATATCTAATGTTTTCTGTTACTCAGGTTTTGAAGAAGTGTATACATTTCAGTGAGCACAAAGAAGAATGCATATTTCTAATGAAAGTATGCACCTGATAAAAAAAAAGTTTTAAAAAAGGAGAACTGTCCATATAAATGTGCATGAATTTTTGTACAAAATTCCATAAAGAGTTTTAAAAATATTTGCCAACTAAAATAGCAAGAGGTAAAATGTAATTTAGTAATGAAAATGGACAATAGGTTATTTTTCTCATCTGTAATATGGAATATTATTCTGAAGAAGAAGATCTGGAATTCCTCAAGACTCAGCCAGAAGGAATCCCAAGCTCTCAGAAAGTACATCATCTGATTTATCTCTGTGAGAGATGTGCTATTGGGTTACTCGGCCCTTGGTACTAAGACCCTTAATTATATTTTCATTGTTATGACATGGGTACAGATACTATAGAGCACTGCACACCAAGACAACTAGACACAAGAACAGCTTTTTCCCCAAATATCATCACTTTACTAAACAAATAATTCCCTCACCACTGTCAAACTATTCTACTCTACTCTACTCTACTCTACTCTACTCTACTCTATTATTATTATTATTATTATTGATATTATTATTATTATTAATATTATTATTATTTATTAGATTTGTATTCCGCCCCTCTCCGAAGACTCGGGGTGGCTCACAATAGTAATAAAAAACAGTATAATAATGAAACAAATCTAATAATAAAATTACATTAAAAACCCCCAACAATTAAAAACCAAACAACACATACATACCAAACATAAAATATAAGAAAGCCTGGGGGAGATGTCTTAGTTCCCCCATGCCTGGCGATATAGGTGGGACTTGAGTAACTTGCGAAAGACAAGGAGGGTGGGGGACATTCTAATCTCCGGGGGGAGTTGATTCCAGAGGGCTGGGGCCGCCACAGAGAAGGCTCTTCCCCTATTCTATTCTATTCTATTCTAACATGCTGGTCCAATGTTGGTGGTAAGACAAATGTTTTTTCAATTTTCCATCTAGCATTAAAAGACAAGGCCTGGCCCACAATCACCCAATTGGCTTCTGTGTCTAAAAGTTAATTAAAATATGGGTTTTTCCACTCCACATTCAGCACCTTAACACCATGCATGATCACTATCCACATATAGTATTTCTTACTCTTCTACTGGTGCCAGGCACAACCAAGTCCTTTTCTTTTGCTGCCGGCATGTTCCTTCTCAAATATATGGCACTTTCCCCATCAAATAATTTGAGACAGAGAAGAACCAAAACACATTTGTTGCTATTTCTCAGGACAGATTGAAAAAATTATAATGATAAATCTAGTGAGCATTTTTTAAAAGTAAACTTAAATTTGTTTTATCTCACTCATTCTTGAGGGCTTTCTTTTTGAGATATTTTAAGATATAGAATGTACTAATCAGGTTGTGTGGCTAATATACCATATTTCGGAAATAGAAAAAAACTTTGAATTGAAGTATAAGGAGTTGTTCTATACAAGAGTTCTATGCGGGTGGTGAAGACTACAAATTACAAACCACTAACTAGTTAAGCAACAGTTGAAAATCATTACAGCGAACAAGAATTTTTCTTCAGATTTTATCAACGAAATCCCCATATTATTAATAATAATAATAATAATAATAATAATAATAATAATAATAATTTATTGGATTTGTATGCCACCCCTCTCTGCAGACTCGGGGCGGCTAACAACAATAATAAACACAACATGTACAATCCAATAATAAAAAACAATTAAAAACCGCTATTATAAAACCAAACATACACACAAACATACCATGCATAACTTGTAATGGCCTAGGGGGAAGAGCTATCTCAACTCTCCCATGCCTAGCGGTATAAATGAGTCTTGAGTAGTTTATGAAAGACAGGGAGGGTGGGGGCAGTTCTAATCTCCGGGAGGAGTTGATTCCAGAGGGCCGGGGCTGCCACAGAGAAGGCCCCTGGGGCCCGCCAAACGACATTGTTTAGTCGACGGGACCCGGAGAAGGTCAACTCTGTGGGACCTTATCGGTCGCTGGGATTCGTGCGGTAGCAGGCGGTTCCGGAGGTAATCTGGTCCAATGCCAGTTTGTTATGCTGCAGAACTACCAAAAGAAAGCAAATTATTATTATATCTATGCTATGGAGCTATTGTCGCGAAATATATGATAAAAAGCAATTAAGCATTTCTGTGTTGCAGCCATGTAGACTTATGCTGTAACCAACCTGTCAGTCTTTAAGGTGGTCTTCTGAACCTGTTGTTCTTCAGAATATAAACAGGATGAGTAGCTCAATAAAAATCCAATCTGTTTTATTGTTCATACTAAGTAATGACTCCTTCAAGTTAGGTTCGAAACCCTGTAACTTCAGGAAAACATCCACACAGTATTTCTGACAACTATATGCCAAAAATTTCTTCTTTATGTTCTTTCAGGGTATTCGTCAACTTCCTACTGTTGTTTATGTAGTCCCTGACAATGTCCCATTGAAAAACTAAGCCAAGTCTACTTAGTTTCCAGGCCTGGCAAAATATTTTCACTGAGCAATATATATACTAATAAATTTTGATTGATTACACATTAAAAAAAAACCTGGTGAAAAGTTTATACTTGTTAGACTTTTACTGTTGTAAAAGAATAATTATGGAGAGTATGGAAATGCATATTTCATAGATGAGTTACATTCACTTTGTAGATTTAAGAACAGAAAAAATGAATTATAGCAACAGCACGCTTTCCCTAAAACTTTTATCTGTGCTGCAGTAACTTGGCTTTATTTTATATTTGATTGCATTTAGACTTATATCCTCTCTAAATGGTTTACAGAGAGTAAGCATATTGTCCCCAACAATCTGGGTCTTCATTTTACTGACCTTGGAAGGATGGAAGGATGAGTCAACCTTGAGCCTCCTGAGATTCGATCTGCCAAACTGCTGGCAGTTGATGATCAGCAGAAGTAGCTTGCAGCATTGCACTCTAACCCCTGCACCACCAAGGCTCTTAAAACTATCATTTAAAAAATGATAATTATCTGATGCTGATGGAAAAGTATGGTGATTCAATTCAATATATTGGAAAGATATCAGAGTGATAAGTTGTAATTTAAGTCAATGCAGAACTTAAATTGTCTTCAAGCCAGGCCTTCACCAAGGACCCTTAGAAGTAAATCCATTTAAAAAAGCTTTTTAAAAAAGTACAGAGCTTTAAAAAATTAAAAATTAGACAAGAAAATAATTAAGATATTTTTATATGGAAATCTATCAGCTGGGCAAATGGTCATTACTATTTTGAGTAGGACAGAGGAGAAAATTGCTCAGTTCAGAATATGAATTACAGGAATAACAACTTTTATTTAGCACTTCAATTACAGGTTCTATTTCTTATTTAGCACTTCTATTACAAGTTCAGATGTTTCCTTTCTGTTTTTAACACTGCATAAAAAATAAGGTACTGATTAGTTTAAGAAGTGATTGGTGGTTGCAGTAGAAATCTGACAAGAGAAATGCTTTTCCTCCCCACCCCCTATTTTCCTTATGTGCCCTTCACCACACAATATTTATGTGCAATAGAATCATGTAACATATTATGTATTACTATTAGAATACAATGAAGTTTCAAGTCATGTCATATTACTTACTCCTGCCCCAAGGACAAATAAAAATAAAATAGTTGATAAATAAAGTCTAAAGAGCCTGTGTATAATTCATTTTTTTTTGTTTCCATCAAAAATGAGATGTATTTGAGCATGAAATGGCTTCTTTTTTTGGTTTGGCCACTTTATTTCCAACCTGAAACATTTCCATGATGACCTGACCAGCCTATTTCAAACATATGACAGCTATTCCAAGCTTGAAACAAATCTTTTAAACTCTAACTGAAATACTGAGTCTCTTAAATGTAGAAGGAAAAAGGGGAAAAAATGAAACTGAATTAGATTAATTAGATTAGATGGAGTTAAACAATATCGCCAAAAAAGCTTCTAGAGTTGTTAACCTGATCCTACGCAGCTTGTGCTGAGGCAATCTCACACTATTCACAAGAGCCTACAAAACTTTTGCCAGACCCATCCTAGACTACTGCTCATCTGTCTGGAACCCATACCATATCTCAGACATCAACACCCTTGAAAATGTCCAAAGATATTTCACCAGAAGAGCCCTTCACTCCTCCACTCGAAACAGAATATCCTACGAAAATAGACTAACAATCCTGGGCCTAGAAAGCCTAGAACTATGGCGCCTAAAACACGATTTGAGTATTGCCCACAAGATCATATGCTGCAATGTCCTACCGGTCAATGACTACTTCAGCTTCAACTGCAACAACACAAGAGCACGCAACAGATTCAAAGTTAATACTAACCACTCCAAACTTGACTGTAAAAAATATGATTTCAATAATCGAGTTATCGAAGCGTGGAACTCATTACAGGACTCAATTGTGTCAACCCCTAACCCCCAACATTTCTCCCTTAGACTCTCCACGATTGACCTCTCCAGGTTCCTAAGAGGCCAGTAAGGGGCATACATAAGTGCACTGGTGTGCCTTTCATCCCCTGTCCAATTTTCTTTCCTTTCTCTCACTTATCATATATATTTTCTTTCTTTCATATATCCTCTCCTCTAAGTTCACTTTACCCTTATATATATTACTACATGTCTATTTTTCTTCCTATGTATTTGTGTATTGGTCAAATGAATAAATAAATAAATATTCTAGCTGCTGTGGCCTAGAGGTGGAGTTCTTGCCTTACAATCAGGAGGTTGTGAGTTTGATCCTAGGTACAGGCAGATACAGGGTCTTCTGCTTGCAAGGTTCTTTCCAACTCTGTTAATCTGTTTTAAAAAGTCTTAATTTTTCTGCATTCAAGGAGTTATTTTAGATGTATATTTCTTTTATTATTTAAATTTGAAATTAAATCTAAAATAAATATGAATGAGAAGTCTGAATTAACTACTTCTGCTTTTGGAAGGAATTTCTTTGCAAATTAATATTTAATTCCATTTTAAAATATTATAAACCTCTCCATCTGAAACATTTTCTCCAAATCTAGCAAAGCATATTCCATCTAAATATACAAATGTTGAAAAATCACAAGAAAGTTAAATAATTAGTCAACTGAGATTATAGCCCAG
Source organism: Erythrolamprus reginae (assembly GCF_031021105.1). Lineage (NCBI taxonomy): Eukaryota > Metazoa > Chordata > Lepidosauria > Squamata > Dipsadidae > Erythrolamprus > Erythrolamprus reginae. Next base: position 294,195,671 of record NC_091950.1, on the reverse strand, counting down.
AAAGTGAAAGGGCTATTTTCATAGTTGAAGGTAAAATCCCACAGTTAATGAGATATTTCATTTTATTCATTAATCAGTAATTGCTACATAACTATGACATACAAATGCTAGCAGTTATTACTTTATGCACTATGACTTTCTGTAGTTTTCAACTATAGCTGAACTGCTGAAAACTAATTGCATGAAGGATAACTTACCAAAATAGTGGTTACAGTTAAGGAACGATTAGAAAGGGAATCAGTTATATTTGCTGGTTTTCCTTTTTGATTCTCAGTCATATTAAGGCCACTTACAGGATCCCAGGTTCCAATCTAGAAAACAGGATAAGAATTTACATATCATGCATGGGTTATGTTTCATTCACTAGAAAAGAGAAATAATAAGACAAAATCAAAACTAAAAACTCTTTCTCCTGTTCTCTTATGGTGCAATTTCAGCTATCATTTTAGCTGCTGGTCTAAAATATGATTCACTGAATTTCAAAATATATCTAGCAAAGGGCGGCCTTTAGAGTAAAATGATGTATAGAATGTCAAGTGTTTAATTTTCCATTTAAATTCTATCCTCTAAAGAAAAAAAAAAAACTTACAGCAGCTTGAGGTACATATATTCTCCCCATATAAGTTATCTCTTTCATTGTAAACAAATCTATCCCTTTATGTTCTTCGTAATGTTATGAAACTTTAGATACACACATAAAGATATCTTGTATTCAAGTCTAATAAATTACATGTTGACATTCTTCTCTCCCAAATCAGGAAAAAAGTGGAAACTCACTCCTACTTCCTTCTATTCAATCACAATTATCCCCTGTTCTTAAAAATTAATGATTTGTGGCTTCCACTCCACAATTCATTCAGCAATAGCCAGTTAAAGATAGTACAAACTTTTGAACAAGAATGTATTCCAGAAAGGGGTGCCATTGTTTTAGAACTCAATACATTGCTTCAGAAGCAATTTGGCCAAATTAGATTTTTACTTGGATTCTGACACCAAATTGGCAGAATGAAATGAATTCATTCTGAATCCTGGAAATCCAATTTCTGCTGGTAAGTTTAATAGAATAAAGCCAGTTGAAAGGCTTTGACTGAATTACAGTAGCATTATTTTAAAAAATGTTTCTTAAAGAAAAAAAGATCCCCTAGTTTCTATTGGAATGGTTAGTCTCAAGGTCTTTTTTGAAACCTACTTTGAACAAAATGTTCAAATAGAGAAGGGAAGATGGTGGCTAAGTTCCTACTTTGACTGCCCCAAAATAATATATAGCAAATCTTACAGTTATTGTCACCTTAATATATTTCTTTCACCATTGAATTGGCAAGTGAGAATTTTTGTATGGGGTCTGGGGTGTGGAAGGATGCAAAAATAACTTCCAGAAGGAAATACTAGCCTGGTATACATATTACACAAAGTTATGGCTTGTGTAACAATGTTTAGTTAATGAAATCTCAAAAAGCCTTGTTGTGTCTATACATCAACAAATCAGTCTACAGTATTCTAAAAATTGGGGTTTATAACTGGTTTTGTCCACAAAGTACACTAATTTAAACCTAGAGAAAATCAAGATTAAAACTGCCAGTTCCCTAGTGCAGAGGTCCCCAACCGCCGGTCCGCGGACCGGGACCGGGCCGTTGGGGCTTTTCAGCCGGTCCGCGGCGCCAGGGCCCCCTCAGCCTTTCCGCACCACCAGCGGCGCTCCCCCCGCCAGCCAGCCAAGCCCCGCGCCCGCCGGAACCGGCTCCTCACTCTCCCCCCGCCGCCCGCCGCGTTTGCAGGAGGTGGGGAGGGTTGGGCGGCCCGCCAAGGCCAGGAGGGACGCCGCTGCCCCCCCTTCCCTCTCTCCGCCCGCCGCTGCGCCTCCTTGACGCCGAGAGGAAATGCCGGCAAAGGCTTTCCTCAGCGGAGGCCGGCGAAGGTGATATTGAATGTCGGGGGAGAACGGGCGGTTGCACGTGCTCCCTATCTCCCTGCTAGCCCACTCGGAATATTCAAAATAAGAAAAACCTTTGCCGGCGAAGGCTTTTCTTATTTTGAATATTCCGAGTGAGCTAGCAGGGGGATAGGGAGCGCGCGCAACCGCCCGTTCTCCCCCGACATTCAATATCACCTTCGCCGGCCCCGCCTCTCCTGCAAACCCCCTTGCTGAGAGCCCGGGGCGAAAGTGCTCTCGCAAAGGTGAGGCGGGCAGGGCGTGCGCGCGTCATCGCTGAGAAGAACGGAGAGAGAACGAGAGTGAGTGAGAGCAACAGACAGCAAGATAGAGAGAAAGTGAGAAAGAGAGACTGAGAAAGGGGGGGAGAGAAAGAGATAGCAAGAGAGAGAACAAGAGAGAGAAAGAGCGTGAGAAAGAAAACAAGAAAGAGTGAGAGAGAGAGAAAGCAAAAGAGACAGAGAGAAAACAAGAGAGAGAAAGTGAGAAGAAGAGAGAGAAAGAGGGGGAGAGAGAGAGAAAGAGAGAGGGGGGAGAGAGAGAAAGAGAGGGAGAGGGAGAAAGAGAGAGGGAGAGGGGGGAGAGATAGCAAGAGAGGGAGAGAGGGAAAGGGGGAGAGAGGGGGGAGAGAAAGAGAGAGGGAGAGAGAGAGGAGATAAAGGAAGAGGAGAGAGAGAAAGGAAGAGAAAGAAAGAAAGAGGGATAGAAAGAGAGAGAGAGTGAGAGATGCTCAGTGAGCCTTTCTTTGAAGTTGCCTTTCTTTCTTTCTCTTTCTTGCTTTCTTTCTTGCTCTTTTTCTTTCTCTCTTTTACCTTCCCTTCCTCTATTTCTTCTTTTCTTTCTCCTTCCTACCTTCTTCCCTTACTCTCCCCTTTCATAAGTTTCCTTGCTTCCTTCCTCTGTTCCTGTCCCTTCCCCCTTTCTTTCTTTCTTTCTTTCTTTCCTTCCTTTCCTCCCTCCATTTCTTGCTTTCCTTTTCCTTCCTCCCTTCTTTCCTCCCTCATTCCCTTCTTTCACTCCTTCCTATCTTACTCTCCCCTTTCACACCTTTCCTTGCTTCCTTTGCACCCTTCTTTTGTTCCTGTCCCTTCCCTCTTTCCTTCCTTCCTTCCCACCCTCCGTCCATTCATTCACCCATTCCTCTCTTGATCGCCCCTTTTACGGCGCCGCTGACAGCTAGCTCCCCCCCCCCCCCACCGGGCCATGGAAAACTGGTCTAAAGCCGGTCCCTGGTGCAAAAAAGGTTGGGGACCTCTGCCCTAGTGTATAAGTTGGTACATTTTCTATATTTATTTATTTATTTATTTATGTATTTATTTATTTGTTTGTTTATTTGTTTGTTTATTCATTCATTCATTCATTCATTCATTCACTCACTCACTGGATTTATATAATACATAAGATGCAATATTTGTGTAATACAAATAATTTAAAATCTTACACCCAGTTTTTTTTTGTCTACAGACATCACGAATATTATATAAAATTTATTATATTTGTGTTATGAATCAATGAAGTTATTCCTTCATAGTAAATTTAATTAATTAGATTTGTATGCTGATTCACCACAAAATTCTATGTAATTGTTGACTTATGTAGGAAAGAATAATAAATGCTTGACAACCATAACTTTCTTTCTTTCATTCATTCATTCATTCATTCATTCATTCATTCATTCATTCATTCATTCATTTGATTTTTATGCCACCCTTCTCCTTAGACTCAGGGCGGCTTACAACATGTTAGCAATAGCACTTTTTAACAGAGCCAGCATATTGCTCCCACAATCCGGGTCTTCTTTTTTCTTATTTCTTATAGTTCCCTAAATCACCTATGAGTAGTTCCAACATATTATGTCCTTTGCTGTAATAGGATTACAATGCATTAATGTTAATTTTAACCAGAGTTAATGTATGTTTCTCCATAAAATATTAACTTTAGCACCACATCTTTTTGAAGTTAGTTTGCTTAGTTTAAGTATTTTAATTTTAAACCTGCCCCAAAATAAAAGTGTTGGTAGCCAGCTGAACAATGATTCAGTAAACTTTAACTAATTCAACCAATCAAAAATAGTTTATAATAAATTAAAGAAGTATGACTCCAAATAATAGAAATATTCAGAAAAGTTACAGCTAACTAATAGAATCATAGAACCAGACAGATCTTTAAATCAAGCTGTCTGCTCAGTGTAAGAATATTAACTAAAGCATACCTGCAAGTGGAGGGTATCAACTAAACAATGTCGGTTGGCGGGCCCCAGGGGAAGAGCCTTCTCTGTGGCGGCACCGGCCCTCTGGAACCAACTCCCCCCGGAGATTAGAACTGCCCCTACTCTTCCTGCCTTCCGTAAACTCCTTAAAACCCACCTTTGCCGTCAGGCATGGGGGAACTGAACATCTCCCCCTGGGCACGTTTAATTTATGCATGGTATGTCTGTGTGTGTGTCTGTTAGCATATGGGGTTTTTAAATATTTAATTATTTTAAATTTGTCTGATTGCTTATGATTTGTTTTTACATGTTGTGAGCCGCCCCGAGTCTTCGGAGAGGGGCAGCATACAAATCTAAGTAATAAATAAATAAATAATAAATAATTAATGTAGAAAATAAATGTTAATCTTAATCTATAGATGACCTAATTTGAAGAAACATAAATTCACAGAATTTGAAGGAACCTTAGCTAAATATTCCTAAGCAATTCCTGTTTCTTAATAACGACCCTTTCCTGAATCTGTTCAAATTGTCTAAATTTTGTGAATTCATCTGGATATAGGATTTGTGTCAAAGACAGAAAAGGGATTTTTGGTGGAAAGACACCTAGACAGATTTTCAAAATGTTGTCACAATTTTCTTTATTGACATACATTTTGAGAATGGTAGTTGGCTATTTGTTTTCTTCATAAAGAAAACTCTGGGACAAAAATGATCAGCCATATTAATAACAACTTCCCACAAAAGAGAGAAACCTGTAGTATTTGCATAAAGATAGTAAATAATGGAAGTTCCTCACAACTATCGCTATTACCTCTCATATCTTTAGGATATTTTTTTAAAAAAATAATAGAGTGGCATACAAATCAGTGGTGGCATTCAAACAAATTTACTACTGGTTCTGTGGGTGTGGCTTGGTGGGCATTGCAGGAGGAAAATACTGTAAAATCTCCATTTCTATTCCACTCCAGGGGAAGGTTACTGCAAAATCCACATTTCCTCCTGATACCTGGGACTTGGGAGGCAGAAAATAGATGTGGGAGACAGCAATCAGAGGTGATATTTACCGGTTCTCTGAACTACTCAAATTTTTTGCTACTGGTTCTCCAGAACTGGTCAGAACCAGCTGAAACCTACCTCTGATACAAATACTTTTGAACTTTCAGCATTAATATATGCAGATGATTATCATTTTCTTGGAAATGGGAAAGTAATGAACAAACGGTTAAGGGGGACATTGAAGAAAAGATTGCTCACTCCTGAAAAAGAGAGGAAAATGAGAGGGGGACTCAAAATAGCAATAGCACTTAGACTTATTTACTGCTTCACATTGCTATTCTAGCCCTCTCTAAGTGGTTTTACAGAGTCAGCATATTGCCCCCAATAATTTGGGTCCTCATTTTACCCACTTCAGAAGGATGGAAGGCTGAGTCAACCTTGAGCTAAAATAATTCTTCCTTCATTATGTTTAGCATAAGATGGGGCATACAAAAACTCTGACAGAATTTAAAGTTTCTACTTGTCTACCTTATAACAATAAATAATATCCCAGCTGTGCCCATTCATTAAACTGGCCTGTCTCACAGGACTGACAGTTATATGACTGCCCAGCTTCTGTCAGCCCTTTGAGATAAAACCAACAGTATTAGCTCCCTATATATCATAAGGTTATAGAAACAGGATCTTGCAAGACTTAAAATACATCTCTCCTACCTTGCCTTTAAAATTATCTCAGGGACCGCCTTCTGCCGCACGAATCCCAGCGACCAGTTAGGTCCCACAGAGTGGGCCTTCTCCGGGTCCCGTCAACTAAACAATGTCGGTTGGCGGGCCCCAGGGGAAGAGCCTTCTCTGTGGCGGCCCCGACCCTCTGGAACCAATTCCCTCCAGAGATTAGAATAGCCCCCTCCCTCCTTGCCTTTCGTAAGCTCCTCAAAACCCACCTCTGCTGTCAGGCATGGGGGAATTAAGATAATCTTTCCCCCTAGGCTTCTACAATTTATGCATGCTATGTTTGTATGTATGATTGATTTTATAACAAGGGTTTTTAGGTGTTATAGTATTGGATTTTTACATTCTGTTTTTTGTCACTGTTGTTAGCCGCCCCGAGTCCACGAAGAGGGGCGGCATACAAATCCAATAAATAAATAAATAAATAAATAAAATATGAGAACAGTTTCTGCTGGGACATTTGCCACACACCACATTTCCCACATTATATCCAGTAATTTAAATACATTCATAAAGAGAAATGAGAAATATTATTATTTTGAACTATCATCAGTTGTGAGGTAGTGTTCTGTCTGGGTGCCCCCAGACTTCAACACCAACTGGAAAAAACAGCCAGACACGCTGGTAAAAGCAAAGGCACTTTATAGTTTGAAAAATAAACACAGAGAAAAACCTGTTCTTCCCAACAGGCAGGCTATGAGGCTTCACAGCAGAGTCCTGACGGCCAGACAATACAGCAGACTTCTTGCTGGCACACACACCACTGTAGAGAATAAGACCCACGCCTTTCCCCCCAAGGTTTCAGGCTTCAAGGCCACAAGCCAGAATCAGAGACGCCAAAGATCACAGCCAGGTCCCAGGACTCCCAAAGATAATACTCCACAATAGAGGAAGGGTGGGTCGGCCTTTTCAGCCTTTCTGGGGAGAACCACACCCAAACCCAGCTGTTTCCTATTTAGGGCTGGAAATACCTGGCTAATTGTCCCCTTCGTTGTGCTGTTCTTCTCTGCCTGAGATCGAAGATGGCTTGTGCATTTTCATCTAAGGACTCCAGGCTGCTTGCTGGGGAGAGCTCCACCCCGGAGGACTCAGGCTGTTCTCCCTCTCCTTCGGCCTGATATTCCTCCTCCCCGTCTGCCTGGGCCTCCTCCTCCTCCTCCTGTTCCTCATCCTCCCCCTCTGAGCATGGAGCCAGCAGAGGGTCAGCCGTTCCCTGAGGAGCCTCAGACGGAATCACAACAGGTAGTAACTTACATACCTTTTCAAGACCTTCCTCCTTAAGACTAATAACATCTAAGTCAAAGTCTGTCCTTAAACCATTGGTTTTGTTGAAAGTTATCCTGCCAGTGAGACCTTCCCAGTGAGCCTAGGAAAAATAAGGAAAAAAATTATGCATAAGCAGCAAGAAAGAGATAAAGAGAAATGAATAAATTAATGACTTAAAATGGAAATATTAATTATTCATTAAATTTAATCCATTTCCCTCATAGCCAATATTTTTTAAAAAAATCATATCCACTTTTTGGATTTCTGGCATTCTTCTTACAATTAAACCAACTTTTCTTTTATCGCTGCATACAATGCTTTCCATTCCTTTTCTCCTGCTATATACCACTTTCTGACTAGGATGATCTTTGAAACATTTTCATTATTTTCTTATTTAGGATACAGCGATTTTTGTTGTCTATTGCTATTTTTCAGTATATCTCCAGTTATGAGTTTTATAATAACACATCTTATCACTTTGTGTAACACAGTCCTTATTGCATTCAAAACTATTCTCACAAAATATAGTATTAATCTCTAATATTCATTTTCAACTACAGAAAATTAAAACTTTGAGTTTTGCCCAAGGTAGAATCCAGCGCTGTCCTAGTAGTTTATTGCTAGTTCAGATGGATATTATTTTATTCCCTTCAATGTGTTCATAAGAAAAAAGTAATTGCCATTTGCCATTGCACCCCAGAAATAACTTTTGCTAACAAAAGAATCCAATTGGATTCTAGCTGCCACTGTTCCTATAGTAAGAAAAAGGGAAGAAACATCTTGTTTTTGGCCTCCTTTTTTATTTATTGGGATTTCTTGCCACTACACATATGCATGTGCACCCAGCCACGTGCATGCAGTCATGTGGCATGGCCACGTGGCGCGGGAGGAAGCGAACTGGTAGCAAGATAACTTAGAACCCATGCCTGTCATTAGCAGTCCTTGATTTCATATTGAATCAGGTTCTTGTTCAGTTTCTGGAGACAAGTAGACTTTCTTATTTAAACTTTTAGAAATTGCGGGTGCTTCTCTCCTGTTTGCAGGGGTGGGCTGCTAGCCAGAACACTGAATTGGACTCACTGCCGCAGCGCGTGAGTGCTTGTGGCGCCAGCATGATTTTTCTTCTGCACCTGTGGAGATAGCAAAACTGTGCCCGTGTTTTGCCGAGGTTTTTTTGTTTCCATGCAGGTTGAAATACGGGTGCACCTGTGGCTCCGTGCATTATTTTCCGATCTCCACAGGTGAAGAAGCAAAATCGCGCTGTCCCTGCAAGAACTCACGAGACATAGTGGCGAGTCCAATTTAGCATTCCGGCTGGAGCCCACCCCTACCTGTTTGCCAAGATTGCCTTATAAAATACAGGTAGTCCTCACTTAGTGACCATAATTGGGACTGACAACTCTAAATTCTGTGGCCCCTAAGTGGAAAATCACATTGCCAAAACAGGACTATGATCTTACTTCCCCTTTGGTCATCAAGTGAATCACCATGGTCATTACACAAAATATCCTGTGACCAGGTCTTACTTTTGCATGTTCTATTAACTCTGCTTGTTGCAAGCTGATTGTGAAGCATACAAATGGCACTCATGTGAGCACAGGACGGTGTGTTAAAAATGTGCATTGCTTGAAAAGGGCAGCAATGATGATCGCATGACTGCGGGATGCTGCAATGGTCATAAAATATAAATATAACGTTCATACAGGTTCTAACCGATTCTTTAGAACTGTTATTAAACCAGTGGTGATGTCACAGTTCTGTCGGTGCTGGTTTGTGGTCACCACCATCTTTGATTTTTCTTCTGTACATGTGCAGAAGCTAATTTTTTGATTATTTTTAAAATTATTTTCAAAATAATCAGGGACATGTGACATGTGCGCAAAAAATGTGCATTTCCATCATGATGCGAATTGGTGGAGAAGGTAAGTAGAAACTATCCCTGAATTCAAGGATTGGTTGCAAAGCTATATAAATGTATACTTAAACCACTGTAATTTCGAGCAATCACTAAAAGGGGCAGTGGATAAGTGAGGACTGTGTGTATAACACTGACTTCAGGATTCATCTGAATCCATAGTATTCAGACCAAAAAACAAACTAAATACACATTGCTGAAAACAGCATCTGTGCCCTGTTAAAAGATTATCAGCACTTATTCTACTGCTTGAAAGTATCCATGTTCTATTTTTATATCTTATACAGTAGTCCCTCGCTATACCGCACTTCACCTACTGCGGCTTCACTTCATTGCGGGTTTTCAAGAAATATTAATGAGAAAAATCATTTGCGGATCTTCGCTGGTTCGCGGGTTTCTAAGGAAGTTGATCGGCAGATTTAAACAGCCCGCCAAACTCGATCGGCAGGTTTTTTTAAAAAAATATATCTAAAATTGTAAATACTGTATTTAAATACTGTATCTAAAATAAATACTGTGTGGGAAGGGTTTATAAACACTTAAAACAATGAAAACTTACCAAACAATTACAATATAAATACTTAAGTAAGTACTATCAGTCGATAAATTCCCCATCGCGGATTTCACCTATCGCGGCCGGGTCTGGAACGTAACACCAGCGATAGGTGAGGTCTTACTGTAATTCAAGCTTACATTAAGTAAAATTTGAAGCTCATAAAATGTTGGCCTTTCAGAAACTGGGGAGTGTACATTGAAAACATTTAGCATGAAAACATTAGGAAAATAATATAGAAAAGCATCAAATTGCTGCATACGGCTATTATATTTTGTGCTCATGGTTAATACTATGGTTGAGGCCAGGATTGATACTTCTCAGCAAAATATTTCCTCCTATTTATTATTCAGTTTATTGGGCACTTTGATGCTTGGGCTTCTTGGGTACAAAATTCAGCAATAAAAAAAATGGATTGAAAATGGAATGCACGTCACAAAGCCAAAGGCATTTGCACATGCTGAATTTCTAACTAACAATGGTGCATATCTTGCTCCTGACTTACCTCTTTAATTAGATTCATAAAGCGGGTCCCAAACCTCCATGGTTTGTGGCGATTACACTGTAATGAACTGACAGTCATCTGTGGAAACTGCTGGACAGCAACTGACACCACATGAACAGCATCATACATTAAAGCTGCGTCTGTCTGAAATGAGAACACAATCAATGCTGTGAAAATAACCCAGAGAAATTGCATCACAGCTAGACGAGGAAAAGCAAGGCATACTCTTTCCACCTTACCTTATGACAGAAGAAAGTGATAATATAGTTTTCTTACTAAGCGAATACATGATGGTTAAATTATGTACTACACGAAGTACATGTTGCTACAGATTTCATCTTCCTTTCTTTTTCAGTAAGAAAAAAAATGAGAGAAAGAATCTGATTCAAACTGTGTGAGGGGATAGAAACATTTAAGGCATTACTCTTTCCTCTCAAATTAGGTTTAGGAATGGATTAAATCTATCAGGTTACCTTGCTCTCCAAATCGTTTTCTATACAATATTTCTAAATTTTGTTTAAATTCTTATTTTAGAAAAATAAATTGAATCAAATTCTTCTTCAGAGCTGCTGTTGGAATGAGATGATGCTTAATTTTAAGGATTTTATGCTACATTTTACATTCAACATCATTCCCACCAAAGGCACTTAAAAAAAACTGGGGGGGAAATGCACTGGTTTTTTTGAAGCATCAGATTCAATGTATTTATTTATTTATTTCTTTATTTCTTTATTTCTTTATTTGTTTATTTATTTATTTAATTTGTATGCCGCCCCTTTGCGTAGACTCGGGGCGGCTCGGGGCGGCTCACTCCGTAGACTCGGGGTGGCTCACACAATAATAAACAATATATAACAAATCTAATAATTTAAAAGAAACACTAAAAGCCCCATTATTAAAAGCAAACATACATACAAGCATACCATACATAAACTGTATAGGCCCGGGGGAGATGTTTCAATTCCCCCATGCCTGACGGCCAAGGTGGGTTTTAAGGAGTTTATGAAAGGCGAGGAGGGTGGGGGCAATTCTAATCTCTGGGGGAAGCTGGTTCCAGAGGGTCAGGGCGCCACATGTATGCATGTATGTATGTATGTATGTATGTATGCATGTATGTATGTATCGAGTGACCCGGTATAATATGGGAGGCAGTATGCTCCCTTCCATATTTGGGCATACCAGGTAACAGGATAGAAGATCATTTAATTCCTCCCCTGGCTCAGCTGATAAGGGCAGAGAACTTGTGGCTTAGAGGTTAAAAGCACCTTGCCTAACAAGGCAAGCAGCCCAAGTTTTAATTCGAAGAAAGGTATGACTAGTTGATGAGAGCTAAATATCTTGAAATACTAGTCTCCCTTTATTTCTTTATCAGCAAAAATGTAAGTTTGAAAATATGGATGGACCATGGAGAAGGGCTGAAAGGCAAAAAAGAAGTAGTACGCTCCCTCCCATATTTGGTATACCAGTTGACTCAATAGAAAAATGATATATAGATGGATGGATGGATGCGTGCGCACACACACGTGCATTTAATACTTTGTTTTACACAGACATTACATGTTTTTTTCTTTGTGCATGTGAGTATAACCCTGCATCCTTTCTCAAAAGAAGCAGTAGCTTCTCTTCATTGACAAAATTAGTGAGCTGTGAAATGAATTAATTAACAATAGGAAGCCTAGAGATTACTGAATTTGTCATCACACAACACAACCACAGATTTAGGTTCTATAATTTCCTCCATACAAATTAATCTCAACTCACTTTACAATAAAACAAATCATTAAAATTTTAAAACTACTCTTAACTGTTAGAGACCATAAGCTGGTACTAAAAGAGATAATGCACATTTATATGTAAATGTTTCTCCCATGGTGACATTTCCAAACTAAATAGGGGAAATAATTCTTCTGTTTAAAATGGCTTGTAGAACATTATCATGCAGTGTTTAAAACACCTGGACAACATCATGCAGTGTTTAAAACACCTATTCATGTGATAGATTTGTAAAAACATGATAGGCCCCAAAATGATTCACCCATTTATATTTCAAAGTGCTTTTAAGAGTAAAGTGAATCTATTGTGAGAGCCAAGTATCTTTTGAATCCTGACATTACAATGAGCTTGCTTTATGTAAGTGGAAATTCTAGGAACAGAATTTTAAGCAATTTAAATCACATTCTATGCAATTTAAAAGTTAGGAAACAAGCACAAAGTAACAATAACAACAAAAGATCCAAATCCTTCTAATAATCTCTGCACTTATGTACTCAGCTTCTTCCACCATCCTAGCTTAATGTAATATGTAGTAATAAATCCAGACTCCAACTATTTGAAATATATGGTTTTAACACAATTCTGCATCAATTTGATCTAAATTTTATGACAAGAATGTTCCATACTTCAACCAAAAATGCCTTTGTTATGCAATATCTTTTGATAATCAAGATACATATTATTCATATTCGGTTTTTCACATTTTCACAAATACCTATTTTAATGGACTACTTTAATAGATAAGCTACAAAAGAACATATGGTAGATGCTGCCCCTTCTAGGAGAAAGAAATATTTTTTTTAAAAAAGAACATGGTCATGTACAGGTACTCCTTCACAATGGTGGGCTGACCTTGGTTCAGACCGGTTCTTAAACCAGTAACGGCAGTGGTGGGAGGCTCCGCCCACTCACCCGGGATGCTTCTGCACATGCACAGAAGCATCGCACACACAAACCGGTGGTGATCTAATGTGGAATCCACCACTCTCCTTGACTTATAAACACAACTGAGCCCAAAATTTCTGATGCTAAATGAGATAGTTACTAAGTGAATCTTGCTCAATTTTACCAGCTTTCTTGCCACAGTTGTTAAGTGAACCACTGCAGTGCTAAGTTGTTAAGTGAATCCAGCTTCCCGATCAACTTTGCTTGTCAGACGATTGCAAAAAGTGATCACTGCAGTGTCATAAATCTAGCCAAGCATCTGAATTTTGATCACCTGGCCACAGGGATGCCGCAAATGGTCATAAGCAGTAATGGGTTGCCAGTCCATACCAGAAGTGAAAATGAAGCGGCACATGTAGCTTCATGTCTCCAGTGTGCATTGGGAAACAGGCCATTTCCATCCTCTGGGGGGAAGCTGTTTATGCCCCCCCCTATGCATTGAATTATGGGTGTGGGCACTCGCGCATGCCTGATAGTGTGCACGCACACTCTTTCGGCACCCAAGGAAAAAAAAGGTTTGCCATGACTGCTCTATACTCTATACTCTGCACTCTATACCCATGATGGCAAAACTATGGCACACGTACCACATGTGGCACAGGGAGCCATATCGGAGGGCACATGAGACGTTGCCCTATGTCAGCTCCAGTGCACATGCGCACACTGGTCAGCTGATTTTTGGCTTTGGGGAAAGCCGTTTCACCCTGCAGAGGCTTCAGGGAAGCTTCCCAGAGTGCAAAAAATTGGGCAAACTAGAAGTTCAGAAAACGCACTTCTAGTTTGCCCATTGTGCTATTTTTTTCAGTCTAGAGGGTTCAGGGAAGCTTCCTGAAGCCCTGGAGTGCAAAAAACAGCCCAACGGACAAACTATAAGTTTGGTAAATGCACTTCTAGTTTGTCCACTGTGCTGTTCTTCCAAATTACTTTATTCCGTTTTAAAATCTTTTAAATTACTTTTCCCTTGGTTTATTTCATCATCATTATTATTTTTATTGTCTTCTCCTTCTCATCTTCTTGCTTTGTTTCCTGGTTTATCTGATCTACCTTTTCCTCCATTCTTTCTACTGTCTCCTATCTTTCCTGGACTCTTTGATCAGACTCTTCATTCATTATCAGTTGTAGCATATTTTTTATTTTCCTATTTATGCCTTGCATTAGGTTCTTTATCTTTCTGTGGTTCCTTGTCATAGGACCCCAAATGCTTTGAAACATCCATACCATTTCTCTTGAAATTTCACTCATTTTCCTCTGAGAAAGCATTTTGTCTTATTTTAATAAGCCCCGCTCTTACTCAAGTCCAAAAACAATATATTCAAGTCAAATGTTGTTCAATAATCATAGTTCTTTGCATCTTAGGATTTTCAATAAATTGATTAATCCAAATTTAGTTCAATTTATGGAAGCAAAGTCAGTTATTCAAGTAAATACAAGGTGATAGTGCCAGTATTTTTAATGCCTTTCCAAAACAATGCCTCCCAGATTAAGAATCCAATTTTCTATGTTTTAAAACATGGGAACTCAGCATGGGAGTGCGGAGACCTACTCCTCAGCTCCGATCTTGCCGCAATGTCAGCTGGAAGTCCAATTCACTATATAACTATAGCTATCTCTAGAAAAATGTTTGAGTAAAGGAAATTAATGATATGAATTTCACTAGATACTGGATTTAAATAATTATATAATAATGGAGTTGGAAGGGACCTTGGGAGTCCTCCTGCTTAATCAGAAGACTCTACATGATTCCAAACTAATGGCTGTCCAAACTCTTTTTTTACCCTTCAGGTAAAATAAATATACAGTGGTACCTCATCATACGAACTTAATTGTTTCCAGGAGGAGGTTCGTAAGGTGAAAAGTTTGTAAGATGAAACAATGTTTCCCATAGGAATCAATGTAAAAGCAAATAAAGTGTGCAAATCCTTCAGGAAAATCCCAAACTTTAGAAGAGAGGCGAACAGAGGGCAGGGAGGAGCAGCTAAAGGGGGAGGGTGGAAGAAGCAAGGCTAGGCTAAAGGGTGAGTGGGAAGGAAGAAAGGCAAGGGGGACGCCCCTCCCTTTTCTTTCTTCAAAAGACACCGTTTCAGTTCCTTTGCAAGCACGTTGTTCTCTGCAAAATGTTTCCTACTCCAAGCAGCCCCTCCCTTTTCTTTCTTCAAAAAAGGGAAAAAAAGAGAAACCCCTTCATCCCAGCAGCAGCTGCTTGGGTTCATAAGGTAAAAATAGTTCGGAAGAAGAGGCAAAAAAATCTTAAACACCGGGTTCGTATCTTGAAAAGTTCGTTAGAAGAGGCGTTCGTAAGATGAGGTACCACTGTATTGCCTTAATTTACAAATGAAGACATGATAGTTATTTATTTATTTATTCGATCTATTTCCTCTTGTACAATTAAAAATGGCATAGCCAATATTCCCTCCTTTTATTTTCCCCACAACCATAATTCTGTGCGATGCATTGGACTGAGAAAAAATGATTTTAGTATCTATCTGTCCGCCTGCCTGCCTGCCTGCCTGTCTATCTAACTCATCATGATGATAGAATGCAGAACAACATTAAAATGAAATGTTGTTAATGAAAAATGCCAAATTTGCAACAGATACACGTATATAAGAAATGACTTTGTCAATAGTCCAATTGATGTACAAAATGTAATATTTAATAGAACTCTGTCATGTTATTGAAGCTCATCCTTCAGTGATAATGTTGGATAACACAAAATGTATGAATATTAGTTATGCATTCATTATGAAAATTAATCTTTTGAAAGACTATAAAGAAAGAACAACCCAATTTGTTTGCTGGAATTAGATAATGCAGACTTGTTAGGGTTTCAACATTATTTCAGCTTTCTGCTTATAGTACAGTACTGAGAAAGCCATTAGCTAGCTGTTAACTCCCTCTAGCAGATAAGAATTCATGTTGATTAATTGTTCCTGGATTCAACTGAGATATTACATAGATCTTCAAAGTGGTGCTTTGCTTTAATGGAGATTTCAAGTGCCTCCATAAAGTCCTTCAAGTGACTTAAGTGCTGCCACTTTTCCTTAGTTGACAAAACTGCTTGTGTGCATGCACAAAAGCTATTGGTGAGGTGGATCAGATGATTGAGGCCCAAGCCTCAAATATTCGTCAAGACAAAGCAAAGAGCCTCTGCAAGATACTAGAAAAATGTCAAGAAGAAATAATATACTTCTGTAAGAAAAAGCACTTCTGTAAGTTGTATTAGACTCCACCACCACACACACACTGGAGTAGAGGAAACTAGAAAACAACTTCACAGGAAGATCACATCTTCAGACGGTTTTATTGACATGGGATATAAATGACAGAATTTTGATAATACTTTCAGTGAATCAAGGAGGCACTTGCATGGTTCACTTCCAAATATTATTTTGTTTCTCAAGACTTAATTGAGACACCTCCCCCAGGCTTACAGAATTTTATGTATGGTATGCTTGTGTTGTATGGTTTTTAAATGACGGGATTTTAGATGCTTTCTTTTAATTATAAGATTTGTTACATTGTATATTGTTTTTATTATTGTTGTGAGCTGCCCCAAGTCTACGGAGAGGGGTGGCATACATATCTAATAAATTATTATTATTATTGTTGTTGTTGTTGTTGTTGTTAGCTCTGGCCCAGCTCCTGCTCCAAGGACTGTGGAGGTGGATGTGGGGGAAACATCCAAATGTCACAGACCTGTTTTGCTGCCGACAGAGTCGGCCAGTGAATTATCATCTGAAGAAGGAAGTGTCTGTGTAGATTTTCTCTATGGTGATCTTTCTCTAACTTGGTCTTTCAGTTCACCACTGACACTGTAAATGATCCCATCTATGTTGCTCTGTTTCTCTTTCCTTCCATGTTTCTCAACATTAGATCCTTTTCTAGAGATTTAGGTCTGAGTCAAAAGTAGGATAATATGAGCTTGGTTATTTGTCCCACAAGTAAAAATATGGATTATTTTTTTGATGATACATCAGTTTGTTTTTGCATTGACAATAGTATTCTCAGGAGTCTTCCCCAACACCAAAGTTGAAAAATTCTAATATTATTCCTATCCGAGACCGCCTTCTGCTGCACGAATCCCAGTGACCGATTAGGTCCCACAGAGTGGGCCTTCTCCGGGTCCTGTCAACTAAACAATGTCATTTGGTGGGCCCCAGGGGAAGAGCCTTTTCTGTAGCGGCCCCGACTCTCTAGAACCAGCTCCCCCCAGAGATTAGAACTGCCCCTACCCTCCTTGCCTTTCGTAAACTCCTCAAAACCCACCTTTGTCGTCAGGCATGGGGGAACTGAGATATCTCCCCCGGGCCTATACAATTTATGTATGGTATGTTTGTATGTATGTCTGCTTAATAATGGTTTTTTAAAAATATTTTAAATTGTAAATTATTAGATTTGTTATGAACTGTTTTATTGTGTTGTGAGCCGCCCCGAGTCTACGGAGAGGGGCGGCATACAAATCTAATAAATAATAATAATAAATAATAATAATAATAATAATAATCCTTCTTTTTCAAAGTCCAACTTTTACTTTCATAGACTGTAATAGGGAATATAACGGCTTGCAAACTTCTGAATTTTTTACCCATAGACATATCACTTTTGAATATCTTTTCCAATTACTTCATGGCTTCTCTATCAAGCATCAGCCTGCAGAGTATTTCTTGACTGCTTGCTTCTTTATGGTTGATATCTGACCCTGAAAGGCAAAAACTATCCACCACTTTGATATCGTCAGTGCCGATTCCAAAGCTGGTTGTCTACCTGCAGTCATTAATTAGGTCTTCTTTAATATTTAATCTTAGTCTCACTATTTCACTTTACTTCTTGACTTTTATTATTAGAACTTCGTTATTCAAATAGTAGCACCAGGATATTACATGTTTCTTCCTCCAATTTTAAAGTCATATTCATCATCAGTTCAGCTTTCCTTTTTTCATACAGGCTGATTAAATAAAGGGAGAGAATATAGACTTGTTGCGCTCCTTTGCCAAACTGGATACAGTCTATTGTATGTTGATTTGTAATTTCTAGATCTGTATGAAAACGTACCATGAAACTGAACCACATTTAAATCTTTGATATTTAGAAGTATGTATAATTAGATACCAAATATATTAATAAATACATAAATACAGTAATTTTGTTTGTAAAGTTGTCTGAATAGTATGGGACAGGATATAGTAGTCAAGAAGTTAAAATGGAAACGATTGTCCTCTTTTTCAGTCTACAATGGAACTTCTCCTTGTTCTGATGATGGAATGTTTGAGAATGGAGTGGGTGAGAATGATGAAATACTGTCAGTTCTATAACTTGGGAAGATCTGGGGTTGCTAGCAGTCTAGAATATATTTCAGTGCCGTTAGTACAGTATATTGTAATAGCATCACACAAACCTGTGAAACATCTTCAACTTCAATTTATACTTAACCCAATCCAGAAATTTGAAAAAAATGATTTCTCAAATATCCAAGATGCATTACATCTTCCTCCTTTTTTGTATGAAACCTACATTACAGCATAGTTCTTGTCCCCATACCACAGTGAAGGGCTACCATTTTTTTTACTACCACACTGTGGGTGTGGCTTATGCAGGACACCCTGCATTTTCTTTCCACATCTTTCATGCAAATTTGGTGCTCTGGGATGAGCTCCATTTTTGCTATGCCCACTGCGTCCCACATCGTCCAGGCAGCAGCCCACCCCTGCCATACCACCTTTCTACTAAATCTGTCCCTGCTTTCTGAACTTCCTACAGTAGATTGGAAACCTGAGACTACATTCATAGCATTGTATCTTCCTTCACTAAAATGTTTCTTTTGTGGTGCCTGATAGTAGAGGGATCCTCTGGTGTCCCACTTTCCATCTTTACTCTGCTTTGTGAATTCTAATTATCCACAGTATTGTTTCCAGCAACTATAATAGATGTACAGATCTGAATAACTCGTAGACATTCTTGCCTCTCCCTGTTTATGCCTGCCCTTTTTTTCCATTTTTACCAATTAAATGTTTTGATGTTTAATAAATATAAAGCTTTTTTCCCCAGCGATGTGCATGCATGCATTGACTGAAAACTGCTGGATGCAAACTAATCTTGAAATTTCACCCACCATAATTTTTCAAGATTAATTTCATCTAATATAAGGCATGCAATAAAATTATTATGTTATGTTATGTTATGTTGTGTTGTGCTGTGTGTGTTATATTTATATTATATTTATATGCTTTTTTAATATTAGATTTGTTCTACTATAATATTCTTTTTATTATTGTTGTGAGCCACCCCGAGTCTTCGGAGAAGGGCGGCATACAAATCTAATAAATTATTATATTTATTATATTATATTATATTATATTATATTATATTATATTATATTATATTTATTATACAGCCGCCCCGAGTTTTCGGAGAGGGGCAGCATACAAATCTAATAAATTATTAATTATATTAATAATAATAATAATAATAATAATAATAATAATAATAATAATAATAATAATAATAATATAGTGTTTCAGGGTTGCACCACCTAAAGTAACAATGGTGCTTTTTTCCTCCCAAAAAAGGCATCTGGACCATTTTTTTCCCCTTGAGAAAGAATATCAAGTACATATCCTTCCTATACCATAAGAACTAATGATGTTTCTTGGATGAGGAACAAATCGTTTTCTTCTTTCTCCTCCAGGAAAAAAAAACAATCCAGTTGCCTTTTGAAGAAAAAAAAGGACATATTTGGGACAACTGTGACCTGGATCAAATTCAAATTCAAACCTTTATTGTCACTGCACAACATATGTACAATGAGATTGGTTGAGCTCCCTCCAAACACAATAGAACTCACAGTGAAAATAGAAAATCCGTAACCCAATAAATCATATTAACAAACACCCAGTCCTATCGCACCAGTGTGAACATGTTACATATTGTGCCAGCCCTACAAGTCCATTGTACTATGTAGTTATGATGTTATTTCACATTCAGGAGTCTGACAGCCCACAGATAAAAACTGTTCCTCGGCCTGTTAGTGTGGCTGCGTATGCTTCTATATCTCCTTCTCGATGGTAAGAGGGTAAAGAAGTCCTGACCAGGGTGTGAGTCATCCCTGAGGATTTTCCTCACTCTTCTAAGGCAGTGAGCCCTAGCGATCTCATCTAGTGGTATCAGGGGACAGCCCATGATGTTTGTGCTCACCACCTTCCGTAATGTTTTTCTATCCAAGGCTGTCAAGCCAGCATGCCATATTGTGACGCAATAAGTGAGGACACTTTTTATTGTGGGCCAGTAAAAGGAGGTAATCAGTTGCTGTTCCACACTGTTTTTACATAAGACCCTAAGGAAATGGAATCTCTGATGACTGAGAATCTCCACAGAACCGCATGTTACTTCATTCAGATGCAGCCCTTTCAAAAACTGCTGCCAAATTGTAATGCAAACATGACTGAATGCATGAAAAAGACATGCCTATTATTCTGCTCTTAAAACATACTCAGTTAAGTAATAGTAATTACAAAGATTGACAGCAAGTAATGGGGGGAGACAGCCTAAAAGAACAAGTTGTCCTGCACCTCCATGGTGTAATAAAATATATAGTCCCTGGAATAATTCTCACCGACTCCCGCATCCATTTTGTTGAGTGAGATTTAATAAATCTTCTGGTCTCCGATTAAATTTTACTGTTTTATGAACTGTAAAATTGCACTATATGCCTATTAAAGCTGGTGTTCTCTCACTTCTTGACACATTTAAAAACTCCGCCCTAGGGTATAATTAAACAAGCAGAAAATATTTTATTTTCATTACTGCAGTTTATCCCAACTGGGGGAAAAATAGGAATATCAGCAAGCCTTCAAATAATAAAAAAACACACACTTTCTAATTCGACCTGAGTACAAAACAGCTATTTTTGAAGGCAGAATTCCCCCCCCATTAATATTCATATTGACATCATAGGAAATATTATTTTAAGAATACAAATATTTACTCAGTGAATTCAAAGTAATTTGTAGAGTTAATATAATGCATCTTGAAAAATTTTAACTACAAAAATGTCTTTGTATCCTCAGAATTGAGACAAAGCATGAGGAAAAGAAATGTGTCCTTTTTAAAGAAATAAAGACTGAATCATCAGAAAGAGGTTGGTAGCCTCTTTTCTGACTTATACATTTTATTAAAAGCCATAATTTTATAAGGTGCAGCTCATGTGTACAGTGTCTGAACTATTGAAAGATTTAAATTGGGATGAAGAGAGAAGGAAAGGTGAAGGGTGGTTGGGGAGGGAAAACCATAGATTGGTAATGCTCATGGAGGTTACATCTTAAATAGATTGCAAATACCTTATCAGTCAACAGGCATTTGGGTCAGGAAGTTAGTTGAGCTTTGCTGCTGTTGATGTGTTTTTCTGTGAATAGGATCATGTTCTATCCTTGAGCACCAAGGGTTGTATGTTAGGGCATGCCATCCAAAGTCATATGTTGCCTGGTGTATATGCCACCTAGAGTCACCCTGTGAAATGGATGGCCAAATAATTAAATAGTCTGCTAAGACCTTTTTAAATTTACTGAAATCTTTTGATGCCTGTGAGTTCATCCATTTCTCATAATGCTTTTGAACTCCCACTCTTTGATATAATGTTCCAGGACACTGAAATGCTGATACTACTTTGTTCTTGTTTTCAGTCCTGATGTCAAATTTGTGAACTTCCAACCATCAAGAACATAATCACTAAGGGCCAACAATACACCTTGCAATCACACTTGTTGACTTTGTACTGAAGTTTGTCAATATATGTACCTGCAAATCGGTGAGACAACCAGGAGCACATGTATGGCTTCTCAATATACAATATCTTAATGCCTAAAGTGATACTTTCTTATCTCTTACTTTCTAAATCTATTCTTTGACTTGAAATTAATGAATTACATTTTCATCAACAACTGTATTCCACCATGAACCATCAATGGAACCAGTCTATTTCCTTGATGTCACCCAAAAAACCTACAAAATGGAAATTTAAACACATAAGAAATCTACATGGATATATGTTTCCAGTTTATGTCTGAATGGACCACTAATCTATAATTTATATGGCTTTATACAGCAGAATTACAGAACAGAATTACAGAGTTGGAAGCAGGAAACCCTATGGTGTTTCAGATAAGTGCCTATCCAGTCTCCTCTTCAAAGCCTCCAGTGATGGAAAACCCATAACTTCTGAAGGCAAGCCATTCCACTGGTTAACTGTTATCAATGTTTGGAAATTTCTCCCTAGTGCTATGTTGCTTTTCTCCTTGATTAGTTTCCATCTACTGTTTCTTGCCTTGTTTCTCAAATATCGGAAGACTACTATCATGTCACACCTAGTCTATTTTTCTTCACTAGACAAGTCATATCCAATTCCTGCGACCATTCTTCATATGTTTTAGTCTCTAGGCCCTTAATCATCTTAGTTGCTCTTCTCAACAACAACAACAACAACAACAACAACAACAACATTGTTCTCACCAACTTGACAAAGATACTCAGGTTGCCGGATCTATCCACTCACTGGAATCAATAGACAAATCAATAGAACCAAATCAATTTGCAAGGACAACATATTAAAAGATGATCACAGAATCAGAACAACAGAATGCCACTGCTTGTTACCTGCAAATTATTCAAAAATATTGTTGATTAATGGCCCCAAGTTTCACATCAGGATTCAGATCAAAGATTAAAGTAATATCAGACCATTTATTAGGATACTGTTTATCCCCCCTCAATATAAATATTGGGGGGGGGCTTTAAAAGCATCAAGTGAGAAATTGCTAAATTTATATAGATCAAAAAGTTCCAGGCAAAAGGTCTCAACAAACATAATGAGTTTTAAATGTACAATTCTTAATTGATAATGTATTACAATCCATCTCATGTGCAAGATGTGTAACCAATCTATATTTCCCTCCCTTTCTATCCAATCTAGCTTCATATCACCCCATTTTAAATCCTACATCAGTTTAGTTGTGGTATACCTCTGATGGCATGAGCTGCAGCTCACAAAGGCTTTTGACTTTGAAAAATATATTAGTGAAAAAAGTGATACCAGATTCCTACCCTATGTTCCTTTTGTATGCCATTAGCTCCTTTTGTATGCCATTAGCTCCTTTCATAAAGAGGCCTTGAATTCTTCTGAATCCTAAAAGTAGATTGATTCACTTTCTTATATCATCTGATGTTACTTTCTCCATACTACTAAATCTCTGGACTTATAATTTTTTCCAAAGTTTTAAAAAGCTGCAACCAGATTTCCTATCTTTTATTCCAGTGGCATATGTTTCCTACCTACAAAGCAATTCTACATTTTCCAATGCTTTAAAACGTCATGTACTGTAGTGGCAAAAGGAAGGCATATAAGGAAAGGTTAACAATTGGACAGAGACCTGTTACTGCACTCATTGGGTAACTGTCAATGTCTCCATCCAACTGTTAACCTTTTCTTTTAGTCCAGAGCTCCAATGATGGGTAAATGTCAATTTGAGACAATACAAATCCAAACTAAATATGAGTTCACCATATACTGAAGTGGAAAGTTTTGAAGTGGGTGAATTCTTTACCAAATGCAGACTTTGTTTCCATCATTTTTTGCAACTGGTCTTTAAAAACCACTACAGTCTTATGGTTACTCCATATAATTGTTGGGAAAATCTCCTTTTAGTATACTACATTTTTAAAAAGTATGCTTAATACAATGTTCCAAAAGGCATGTTTCTGTGTGCTCTGTATGCACTACCTCTGAATTTCAGTATAATAACTAGAAATCCCTATATATAGCACTAGTTTTGCTTGCCAAGACAATATTCTCTCTAAACCATCTCAAAAGTTTGGATAACAGACTGAGCTGATTCAGAAGATGGACCATGAGAAGAAAGTCCCAAGTCTAGTTTATTGTCAAACTCCCTGAATGAATTTGAGTCTTTCTGAATCTAAACCATCTCAGAGAGTTTTGGAGCCAGACAGCAACATGTATAGTATAAATCTAAGAAATAAAATAAAAGAGATCAGGATATATCAGGAAGCAAGAATCTACTTAGATAGTCATCATTATTGCTATTATTTTTCCAATGAGAAAAAGGTACAGTTCTGATTACATTAAAATAGTTTATATTCTTCCAGCTTCATCACATAAACTTTATTGGTTTTAGAAGTGTCAAATAGAGTGAGAAAATTGCAAAATACGCATATGGGATCGGGTCTAGGCCTCATTCACAAAGATTTTATGTACCAGTGAGAAAGACAGATACTAAATGATAAATGTACTTCCGTTGCCTTGGAAACAGGTTGCACTATTCATATTGAAAGTGTTCATCCAGATCTAAGCACTCAATCCTTAAAAGAATAATATAAACTTAGAATATCAAATAGTAAAAATTAAAGCTTGGGTGGAGCTGATGCTAAGTGTTTTCATACCTCAATCAGTGACTGTACAAAATTGTATGCACATTGTGATTAAGAGCCTCTACTATCAGTTTAAGCTAGTGTAACAGAGGTATTTGTTACTGAATAGCAATCACTCATCCATGGTGAGTAATGCACTGATAACCTCAAGATTGGTTTACTGTGATGCATTCAATTCGGTGTTGCCCTTGGGATTTTGTCAGAATTTTCATCTAATGCTAGCTTATGACAGGGCCATAGGTAACATACATATTGCAGTTCAGCTAAAAGATCTGCATGTGCTATGGTACCAGATTTATGATATTGCTTGTAGATGCCAATGTCCAAAATAATTCAGCACCAGATCACATTAATGTCCAATTATATCAGTCTTCAGATACTTCAGTTTTCCATCAGAATTTCATAGTTTCTGAAATGCTACTTGGCAGGGACATAGAATTGGGTCTTCTCTACAGTGGCAGCTATGGTCTATATTTAACATGCCTCAAGAACTTTTTTGTAAAATATCCATCTTTTTACACATTCTTCCTCCAGCTATTAAGTCCTCTGATACATAGATTATACTGAATTGGTTTTAATGGATTTTTTTTTAACTTTGAGTTTTATTCAGTTTTGCAATACCTTTAGTCTATGCCTTGTTTTTCCTTCAATAATTATTTTTTAGTTTTTATAAATACATTTGTAATGAACAGAAATTAATTGATTAATTATGTGCTGCCAATTAAATATCATGTTTTATTGACCACATAGGGGTTTTTGTGCAATCTGTCCCTAACATGATATTTATGTCTTCCAGTAATGTATCCATTATCACTATAATTAAGTCCATCAATTTTATTGTTTATTTCTTTCCAGTTTTCCTGGTTCTATGGACTTCTCCAAAGAGCTAAGTCTTCTCATGATGTATGCAGAAGTATAATAATATACTAAATATAATAATAACTAAGTACATATAATGCATTCACGAATGTTGCCTATAGAAATACTTTAAAGCCAACTTGTAGGTCTCCTATACACCCCTGACTGATTTGTTCAACCAATCCCTTTTAACAGCAATTGTTCCTGATGATTGGAGAATAGCCAATGTTGTGCCTATCCACAACAAGAAGGGCAGTAGAGAAGAAGCTGGTAACTACAGGCCAGTTAGCTTGACATCAGTTATAATTAAAATGATGGAGACTCTACTCAAAAAGAAGATAAATCAGCACCTAAAAACCAATAATTTATTGGACTCAAAACAGCATGTCAGACTAATCTCATTGATTTCTTTGACTATGTCACAAAGGTATTGGATGAAGGTGATGCCATGGATATTGCCTATCTGGACTTCAGCAAAGAGTTTGATACGGTTCCACATAAAGAGCTGATAGATACGTTAGTGAAGATTGGACTTAATCCCTGGATAGTTCAGTGGATTTGCAATTGGATGAAGCGTAGATATCAGAGAGTTGTTGTTAATGGTGAGTATTCTGAGCAGAGCCTGGTTACAAGCAGTGTGCCACAAGGGTCTGTTCTGGATCTTATTCTTTTTAATATTTTTGTGAGTGACATAGGGGAAGGTTTGGTAAGGTTTGCCTATTTGCCGATGACTCTAAAGTGTGCAATAGGGTTGATATTCCTGGAGGCGTCTGTAATATGGCAAATGATTTAGCTTTACTAGATAAGTGGTCAAAGCAATGGAAGCTGCAGTTTAATGTTTCCAAATGTAAAATAATGCACGTGGGCAAAAGGGATCCTCGATCTGAGTATTGTATTAGCAGTTCTGTGCTAGCAAAAACTTCAGAAGAGAAGGATTTAGGGGTAGTGATTTCTGACAGTCTCAAAATGGGTGAAGAGTGCAGTCAGGCTGTAGGGAAAGCAAGTAGAATGCTTGACTGCATAGCTAGAGGTATAACAAGCAGGAAGAGGGAGATTGTGATCCCGGTGTATAGAGCGCTGGTGAGACCACATTTGGAATACTGTGTTCAGTTCTGGAGACCTCATCTACAAAAAGATATTGATAATATTGAACGGGTCCAAAGACGGGCTACAAAACTGGTGGAAGGTCTTAAGCATAAAACTTATCAGGAATAACTTAGTGAACTCAATCTGTATAGTCTGGAGTACAGAAGGGAAAGGAGAGACATGATCAAAATATTTAAATATGTTAAAGGGTTAAATAAGGTTCAGGAGATAAGTGTTTTTAATAGGAAAGTGAACAAGGGGGCACAATCTGAGGTTAGTTGGGGGAAAGATTAGAAGTAACGTGAAAAAATATTATTTTACTGAAAGAGTAGTAGATGCTTGGAACAAACCTCCAGCAGACATGGTTGGTAAATCCACAGTAACTGAATTTAAACATGCCTGGGATAAACATATATCCATGCTAAGATAAAATACAAGAAATAGTATAAGGGCAGACTAGATGGACCATGAGGTGTTTTTCTGCCGTCAATCTTCTATGTTTCTATATGCTAATCGTTTACTAATTAAACCAATGCTCTATCTGTAACTGTGTATATGTACATACCCACACATACAAAAATGCATATATACAAACAAATAATAAGAGAGAGAGATTTGTATCAATTTCAAAATGCTATACTCCTCCATAGTGAAAAATGGAAAGAGTAAAGTGAATTCCATAGCTGGGATCTATGTCAGAGTGCACAATGTCCCACAGACCCAATAAATACTGCAAATCTCCAACAAGAAACAGATTCATTTTGAGATAGATGGTGGTTCCTTGCATAGATGAACAGTAAACTATTTATGATTTTAAGGGTTACAATTTATATTTTCAAGCATGCTGAAAAATAACTTGCAATCTAAGTGTTCTCCCAGGAGGAGGGAAAAAGCTATTTCTGCATCAAAACCTTGTCAAACAGATTCAAAGGAATGCTCCTATTTTGAATTTTAAATCTTCTTAATAGTATCAGTAAATACATCTATTTCTGCTCAGTTGTTTTCCATTTTTCCTTAAAGTATAACCCAATTCCATGATTCCTGCTCTTATGTCACAGGCTATTTTACCAACTTTGGAGCATTGCTTTATCTATGAGAACCACTAAGTGATTTTCTAACTGGAGATCAATACAAATCAACAGAGTGAACTACTTCAGCATGGGAATGTTTTTATTGGGCTAAATAGATCTAATACTATACAAATGATTAATAATCCTGAAGAGTGCGTATTAATCACAGCATTTTACAGATGAGTTGAACAGATTGTATATTCTTCATCTTCTCAGCATTAAAAGCAGAGTGAGAAATAAAAAAAAATATTTTGAATTACTGATGTTCATTAATTAACACCATCAGAGAAAGCAGTGATCTGGCATCTCATATATAAGAATTATTGGAAGGCACAACAGTTATTATACAGTATATTGCATCTTTTAAATAGGAGGAATTGCATTTAATAACATTTGTACACACAAACCTCTTATTTAAAAATTCAAGCTGTTTTAGGATGAAACAAATGGAAAACAATCAGAAAAGAACACGAACAAGCATTTATGTTGACAGAAGATATAACTTTGCTGAGGGGGGGAGCTGTAGAAGTGTTTTGTCTATGTACCCAGGTTTTATCTGTGAGCTTTCTGCCTAGCTGGGATTTCATACTGTCTCCTCATAATACCCTTCTGATTCATACAACACAGCTAAATATTACTAAGGAGTCAAGGGCAAGTATTACAAATTTGATTTACACCCACATAAATTATGGATTAAGTTGGGTGGCCAATGGGAGCTTGGAAAAAGGATTTTCTTAACAGGAAGCCAATTTTTGGGTTTTAGCAGTATCCTTTTAAAATGACCTATACTCCTCCTCCTCTCCCCCCCCCCCCCATAATTTTATCACTGTAAGCTACACATAGGTTTAGGACTGTGTGGAAGTAATTTGCACAATGAGACTGTCCAGAAAAATCCTCTCCATAGTATTGGATTTATTCTATGCTGGAACTTGCATCTGGCTCTCATAATGGAAACCAACATAATGATAGGCTTCAGTTTTATTATACATTCAAACAATGAGCATCCTTATAGTGGCAAATTTGTGTATGCACACACACATTTGATGTGGGACAAGTCACTGAATCTTTAAGTACATCTCTCCCAAATCTTGCATTATTTTCTATAAATAAAAACTAGATAAATTTCCACTTCCTATTGAAGTGGAAAGGGGGTGTGTGATGCAAGAAATAAAACTATTATATTAAAATCATAAATTTTCACAACTACTATATTATTCTATGAAGCCCTCATTTCATGAGTATTATGACCCAGAAGGAATGGAATCACATTTGTTGTATACCGGACTGCCATTATAGTCAGTGGCTTTACACATTTTTAATTTGTTTTTGGTCATTGGACTAACTTCTGACCTTTGATTAAAAACCAAGAAACCTGTTATGATTTGCAGGAACCCTCATCATTCTTTAAAATACATTCTTTCAAAAATGTCATCAGATTATTTTCTCCAGCCACCAGCCTAATGGAGCCATTATCCTTGCCACATTTATTTATGGGGGAGGAAGACTACCTTTTTATTTAAATGAATAAATGTGATGATCACAGTTTAATCTGTCAAATTTAGGTGAGGAGGGGGAAAAGGAGTTTAAAGAAGATGAACTTTCTTTTATTATTATTTTAGAGGGGGGGGGAAGAAAAGATGGTACAATTTGAAGATGGGATATTTCAAATGCAGAATCTGCTTCTTTCCTTACAAATCCTACTAGCAAAATATGCATTGTGCTGCCAAGGCACCACTGTAAAAAGAAAAAGGCCATACCCAATACACTCGTTATTTTTAAAATAAAACATATTGACTTCCATTTCTCACTAAACATTCCTCCCATGGTGAAGGAAAGCAGTGCAATACTTCATTGGGTGAAGGTTGATTGTGGTTGCTTTTCAACTACTTGCGGAAAGTATTATAACATCCCATAGGTAAGAATCGGGGTGGACTGCTGCCCGGATGAGAGGAAACGCAGTAGGGTAGCGAAAATAGAGCTCCACCCCAGAGCATCCAATTTGCACTGAAAGATGTTGAAAGAAAATGCAGAGCGGCCTGCATAAGCCACGCCCACAGTGCGGTAGTAAAAATGTTGGTAGCCCTTCACTGCTAAGAATAGTACATAATATATTGCATTTATTCATATAGGCATATATTCCCAGATGTTCAGAGTTAGCACAAGAATGCTGAAATAAAATTAAGCAGGGAATGGGGGAGTAACTATGAAGGAAGCATTAATACGGGGCATATTTCGTGTTCCATATCAATGAATCTTGAAGTCATCATCTGAACAAATCATTATCTGTTATTAGAAGGCAAATGAATTATTTAACTAAAATATTTTATTAGTAAATATCTGATTTGTAGTCTTAATATCTTATCAGAAAACCATAACATAGCATACACAGAAATCATTATGAGATACCCATTACAATACCGGAGAGGGGCGACATACAAATCCAATAAATAAATAAATAATACAAACACAACAGTACTCATGTTTTAATATTGGACAAAACAAAATCTTGTGAATGAGACTCTTTTAAATAAACAGGAAATTATGTTTAAGAAAGCACCAAGGTGCAATTATTACCGTACAATTGAAATTTGTCTTTCCAGAATAGGTCTTAAAATGAGTACTCAGTAAATTTCCCTATTTTAATATCCCTTTTTTAAAAATGGGGGTGGGGGGGGGACTTTCATGAAGAAGCTTTGAATCCTTCTGAGTCTTCTGAAGGAATAAATTTAACAACTAGATTGATCCATTTTCCCATATCACCTGATTTTTTTTCCCCTGCACCCCTTAATCTCTGGACATCTACTGTATTTTTCTCATTTCAACAAATTTGTTTCAGAGGGCAAGGGAAGTTGCATTCCACTTTTTCCTATTCTTATGTTGTTGTGGTTCAGCTCAGGGACCGGCTGCGTCTCTGCTAGCTCCATGCCCGGAGCAGGATGACAGCGCAGAGGAGGGGGCTGAACAGTCGGACAGGGGAGAGGAGAGTCAGGAATGGGATGAAGGAGAACAGCATGAGAGCCCCAGGGGGGGGGCTCTCCCCAGCCAGTAGCTTGGAGTCATTAGGTGATGATGCACAAGCTGTCATTGACATGAGACAGAGACATTCAGAGCAACGAAAGGAGCAGTTAAAGAAATATTATCACCATTGAATTAGAAACAGCTGGGTTTGGGTGTGGTCCTCATCAGCAGGGTTTAAAAGGCAGACAAGGCCTTGAAGCCATGTGGAGTGTTATCAATTGGAGTTGCGGTGACCTGTTTTGATTCTCAGTGTCTCTGATCTTGGCTTGTGGCCTCGCAGTCTGGAAGACTCGTGGGAGGCATCTGTTTGCTATCTACAGCTTCGTCTTGGCAGCAAGAATCTGGTATTGCTTCATTGACTATTCCCTTCATGTTTATATTTGAAGTTCCAGCGTTTTTCCTGTTTGTAAGGACATTTTCTGTTACCTGTGTTTTCCTTGAATTATATAAACTGCCTTTGCCTTTTACCAGTGTGTTTGGCTTCTCTTTTTGGGTTGGTATTGGCTTCTGGAATGACCCAGACAGAACATATATAATCTGATTAGTTTCTCTCTGCTTCCTTCCCTTCCAAAAATACAGCTTTCAATTAGAGGATTTCATTATTCCCTTCTTTCTGCAGTCTTTATATATATCCCAGAACTAATCCAAAGATTATACCAGTATTATTACCATTTGTCAATAATAGGTCACCATTTATTGTCTCCTTATATTCAACTGGTTTTTTTTTAGTTTTTAAAAAGAAAAGAATTAAAGGAAAATTGACAGCTCATCCTCAATAGGGATTAGCATTCAAAAATTCTTATGCAAGTGGAATCGGAGTAAATGACATTTCTGTATTTTTAAGTGCTGGTATTCAAAGGTTTGCAATCACTGGGTGTTATCTTCGTACATTTTTCAAGATATGATTGCACACAAAGACATATCTTGGCCCACATCCTTGACCTGATGTGATTTTTTTGTACTTGAGGGTGAAGTTTGTACTGATAATTTACACGGATGTTAAGAAGGACCTGTTTCTCTCACCCCTTTTATCTGCTAGCAGCAAGGCTGTGTCTCTCAGAGGTATGCCATCCTCTCTGATAAAACTTGCTATGAAAAGAAAAAAGAATTCCACAAAGAATATATAATCAGCAATTTATTTTAAAAAATAAAGAAAAGGTGGAAGATATGGAGCAGATGTCTTCTGACAAAATAATTTGATGACTGATTCAAGCACTTCTGGCTTTCCATTCAAGGTTGAAATAAAACTCAAAGTAATTATACCCAATATGAACACGTGTTGGGGAAATTCTAAAAGTCATAGTTATTCAAATTCTTGGTATTCATCAAGTTCAGATTCTTCTGTTACACTTGGGTTTATGTACCCAATTTAAAACCAGCCAATATACAGGTAGACCTCAACTTACAACCATCTGTTTAGCAATTGTTCAAAATTACAATGTTGAAAAAAAAATGTTACTTATAACTGGTTCTTGCACACAGATTTCCACAGTGTGTAAACAGTCAAGAGATCAGAATTTAAATACTTGGTCAATGTCATGTTATACAATGCTGCAGCATTGTGGCCATGCAATAGCCATTTGAGATCTTCACATAAGTCAGTGGTTCTCAACCTTTCTAATGCAGTGACCCCTTAATACAATTCCTCATGTTGTGGTGACCCCCAACCACAAGTCTAGCACCAATTCTCCCAACAGAGCTTTAAGCTGATTGGGAGGAAGGTCAGAGGAACACCCACACTGTAAACACCTGATTGGTCGGATTGTAAAAATATGTTCCAAGGCACCAGAATAGAAGCTTTAGTTTCAAACACCATGGAAAATTTGTCTTTTCCCATGGTATTATGCGACCCCTGTGAAACAGTCATTCGACCACAAAGGGGTCCTGACCCCCACGTTGAGAACCACTGACATAAGGCTTCCGACAATCAAAGTCTATCATGGGGGAGGGGGCGGAGTAAAATCAAGCATAATTTAACAGCTGTCCTACTTAGCAACAAAAATCCTGATCCCAATTATGGTTGTAAATCAAGAACTACGTATATGCATGCTCTCAACCCATCCCCATTCCAAAATAGTATCTTTAGTCAGTCTAGAATAATAGTCATTCATTCCAGAACAAGATCAGTGCACATATTGACTTTCAACAAGCATAACAGAGCTTAAACTTGGAACTTGAAATAGTATTGCAGTGAATGAGAAATAAAATTATTAAGCTTGTAAAGCCCCTCTCAGCATTGTGTTTGCTTTTGAGTTGATAAAAATATATAATGTTTTAGTCTTTTTTTCCAGAACAGAAAACAAAAACAAGAAGGAAAAAAGGGAGCGGGGGAGACCTTATCAATTATCAATGCTTATCACAGTCTTCAAGGAGCTTCTCTTGGTAAGAAATCAATATTGCATTTGCCACAATAGCTCATTTAATTATTTTCCTCCTAAATATCCTGTCAGCAGGAGGAAACTCTTCCTTGTTTTAATTAATGTTGAAATCATTGATTCTTAGCCTTTTCCTGAAGCATCAACATCAAACGTAGACGGGGGATGAGAAAATTATACTAAGTTTTAAGTTTTTAAATTGTGACAATCTTATTAAAATCATTATTTTATAATATGATAAGTTGTAACTACACTTTAATCTACGACTGACTAGTAAAAATGATGTGGCTGAAGAGTGGACTAAAAAGTTTTCAATATAAAATATAGTTCATTTAGCATTTGGGCCTTAGATTTTACTTATATCTTATACTGAGCATCTTAGATAAGATTTGTGGTTGTTAATTTTATTTTATTTTTATTTATTTTTTAAACTTCATTAGTTTCAACGCTATCTTCTATAAAATGGATGTCTTGAGAATGGGCATAGCCATCTGGTCAGCCATTTTGTGAAAGAGTGTCCTGTCATAAAAGCCCCAATTTAGGCATGTTTAGAGGCCTACCTGCATTGTTAAGTTATCCTGTCACCAGAATAGTTCTGCTTTTAAAATACTGTTTTCCTATTTCTCCAGCCTCAAGCACTGCTTGTGGAACTGTCCTTTCTCGTAGGGCAACTGCTGCATTTTGATTGGCTACTTTGCTGGGGCAGAAATTCCCCCTCAATTAAACCAGGAGTTACCATATTCTCTAAAGTTTTCTACATCACTGTAGGAGAAGAGCAGATACAGCTGAGAGGTGGAGTTAAGTCCATCATCAGCTTAGAGTCATTTTGTTCCTACTAATGGTCAAAGTCCAACCCCTCTTGAATACTATTGACCCTTAAGTTGCACAATTTAGAACTGAACTTCAGTTGACTATATTCTTGTGTATAAGCTTCAGTAATAAATCTTTTGAACTGCAACTTAAGGTTTGGTCATGATCCTTTGCACCTGACACTCTCTGTTTCTTAATATTTTGCTCTCCGGACTGCTTCCCACTTTAAAAACGATGGAGGGCATCATTCAAAGTTAAAGTTGACACAATCGTAGAAATGTTTCTTTACTGAATCATATGAAAATAACAGCATTAAACCCATTAAATAGTAATATAAATATTTTTCATGGAAAAACACTTATATTTTTAACATATAAAAATAAGGAGAAGAGTGACGTTGTTTTAAATCTTTACAAAGATCTTCAATATCTGAATAATTATATTCATATAATGAATTATCTGATAATTATGACTTTGCAGATCCCTGAGAGATATTGGAGATCCTTGGGGATCTTCAGACCAGGGGTGAAATGCTCCCGGTTCGCTCATTCCTGTCAGTCATCGGAAAGTGGGTCGCAAAGAGAGTGTGAGGCTCTGCCCACCCCCCGGACACTGCCATTTGGGTTCTTTTACCCTCTGCACATGCACAGAATGCTTTGTCAATGCACAGAGGGTAAAAGAACAGAAATGGTGGCATCCGGACAGGTGGGCAAAGCCTCATGCTTCCCCCACGACCGCTCTCTGACGACTGACAGGTATGAGTGAATGGGAAGCATTTCACCCCTGTCTCAGACCACAATCTAAGAAACATTGTTCTAGAGCAGTGTTTCCCAACCTTGGCAACTTGAAGATATTTGGACTTCAACTCCCAGAATTCCCCAGCCAGAGAATGCTGGCTGGGGAATTCTGGGAATTGAAGTCCAGATATCTTCAAGTTGCCAAGGTTGGGAAACACTGTTCTAGAGCACTGTTCTAGAGCAACCTTTACTAGTAGTTCTTCAGTAATACAGTGGTAAAAAACACTTGCCTATCATACAGCTTTGTGGATGTAAGCTGCCTAGAGTCATTAGGTTTAGGCAGCCCACAAAATTACGTAAATTACTAAGTAAATATTTTATTTAAATATTGTTATCACACAGAGGTAAAATTTGTGATATGAAGGAAAAAATGAATTAAGCTTATAAAATTGTTGTGTAGACATCTGCAATTTGAAAGGAGTTTATATACAAAGCTGAAATTATCAGTCTCAAAAATAGTCAACACTGCTTAGTAATCACTTCGATTTATTATTAATAAATAGCTGCATAAATAATTTCTGTTTTTAATTTTGTTCCAAGAAAATTAGCTGACTGCCCTACAGAACTGAACACTATTTAAAGTACCAGTACAAATAATATGGAAACCCGTATGCATATTACATCCTCATATTATGTTTTAAATAAAGGTCTTTAGTGTGCATATTTTTATTATATTTTTATGTGCAATCTGTCCCTTTCATAAAATTTTATGTCCCCTTCCCAGGTTTTATAACGTTGTTGTTACCCAGGCTATTTAACCAGAAGGAAAATAGAACATTGGATGATAGGTTCAAAAGAAAATTTGGCTCCTAGTTTGATTGAAACAGGAACTACCAGATGAAACAGGTACTACCAGATGTTAAGTTTTTATTTTCCCTGTACCACAAAAAAATTCAATGAAAACTCTTACATATCAGTGTCACTAGCAACTGCAATGCCTGTTTGTATTTGGGTGGACATTTCATTTCCTGGACACCTTAACTCAAATGAGCCTTTTTCTGTATCTATCTCAAACAACTTTATGATAAATATTAATCTGGTTCTTAAATTGAACAAGCAAAAATAATTACAGATTGTGAAGCCAGAAACATGCATGATGTTGTTTAAAATAGGCAGTGGTGAGTTCCTATGGGTACGGTCAGGTATGCAGTACCGGTAGCAAAATTTTGATCAGGTACACAGTTTTTTTTTTCTTTTTTCCCCTTCTGGGCTCTAGGTATGTTTTTCCTATTGCAGTAAATGAGGTAGAATGTGTATAATGTTAGAAGAGCTGTGCGTGCGTGCGTGCGTGTACATACACTTTATATAGTAGATAAGCAGGGATGGGCTACTGCCCAGATGGGGGGGGGAACGCAGTGGGGTAGCGAAAATGGAGCTCCACCCCAATTTGCACTGAAAGCTGTTGAAACAAAATGCATAAGCCATGCCCACAGTGTGGTAGTAAAAATTTTGGTAGCCCATCACTGAAAATAGGCCAATAATGTTGAATAGAAATTATTATTATTATTATTATTATTATTATTATTATTATTATTATTATTATTATTATGTCAGTACAACACAGCAAACGAGATCACTATGCTGGATTTTGTATTTCATCAACAGTCGGGCGCTTCCCAAGCACCTAGGACTGCGTGATGTAGCGGCGAATTATGTTTGCCGATCCCAGTAAAGCGGCCTTTTGCAATTGACAGATGGAGATTTTGTCAATTCTGATGGTTTTCAAATGTCCGCTGAGATCCTTTGGTACTGCGCCCAGCGTGCCAAGGACCACTTTCACTGGCTTATGCCAGAGTCGTTGCAGCTCGATTTTTAGATCTTCGTATTTCACTAATTTCTCTAGCTGCTTCTCCTCAATTCTGCTGTCTCCTGGGTTTGAGATGTCAATGATCCATACTTTCTTTTTCTCCATGATCGCATTGTCTGGTGTGTTATGCTTCAGAATTCGGTCAGTCGGAAGTCGGAAGTCCCACAGTAGTTTTGCTTGCTCATTTTCGACCACTTTTTCGTGCTTATGATCCCACCAGTTCTTTGCCACTGGTAAATGGTAGTTACGGCACAGGTTCCAGTGGATCATCTGTGCCACAGCGTCATGTCTATGCTTGCAGTCAGTCTGTGCGATCTTTTTGCAGCAGCTGAGTATGTGATCGATTGTTTCATCATCATTATTATTATTATTATTATTATTATTATTATTATTATTATTTAGATTTGTATGCAATGTTTGTATACAAAATGTTTATTTTGTAACTTTTGTTTAATCAATTTGGAAATGTTTAGTAGGTATGTCTCACCAGATATTCAGAATGGAGAAATTAAGCAATATTTTTAAATCAACCCACATCTAACCTAAATTGGGTAATGTCATCTAATACTCATAAGGTTATCTGTAAGAGTTTTTCACAACTTGCATAAACAATA
Source organism: Erythrolamprus reginae (assembly GCF_031021105.1). NCBI lineage: Eukaryota > Metazoa > Chordata > Lepidosauria > Squamata > Dipsadidae > Erythrolamprus > Erythrolamprus reginae. The sequence continues at coordinate 294,158,976 of NC_091950.1, read as the reverse complement.
AATATAAAGATTATAAAATGGTAGATATAAAGATAAATTAATAATCTTATCAGACATAGTGGATTATACCACAATTGTAATTATCTCATCTTGGTCACCTTGCTTCATATCATAGGTGCACATAGAATGAATGAGCTGGAAGGGACTTTGGGGGTCTTCTAATCCAGCCCCCTGCTCAAGCAGCAGAACCTTTACTATTTCAGAAAAGTGACAGTCTAGGCTAGGGGTAGGCAAAGTTGGCTCTTCTATAACATGTGGACTCCAACTCCCAGAATTCCTGAGCTAGCATGATTGGCTCAGGAATTCTGGGAGTTGAAGTCCACAAGCCATAGAATAGCCACCTTTGCCTACCCTTCTTAAAAACATCCAGTGATGGAGCACCTACAATTTCTGGAGGCAAGCTGTTCCACTGGTTAATTATCCGCACTGTTAGGAAGTTTCTCCTTAATTCCAGATTACTTGTCTCTTTGATAAAATCCATTCCACTTCTCTAAGCACTGTCTCTGATTATACTTAAGGAGATAAAAAAGGCCTAACCAAAGATAAATGAGCAGTGATATTCCAGTAACTCATTTAAAAAAAATGTTCATCTATGTTGTCTATGAAGTGCTGATTGCATCAAGAATACTACAGCAATATAACTGCAAAATGTAACTTGAGGGCACTGAAGACGTACGTGATGAACATTAAGAATCCAACACAAGTAATAAGGCAAAGACAGGAAAGCTTGCTGACCCACAAAGTACAAGTATAAAATATTCTGCATGTTAAAACTCCCAGTGGAACAGTTATCCTGGGCAAACAAATCAATTTCAGCAAAACTGTCAATTTGGCTCTGGTTTCATTTTTAAAAGGATTAATATTAGTCAGAATATTTTCAGTAGAAAAGAAAAACCATTTTATGTTTTATAAGTTTCATGTGTACATTAACACATAGCTCTTGGCAACAGGTTTTTTTCCCCCTGACTAAACTATACTGTACAATGATAGCATTATAAGAACATATATTTTCTTCTTTTCACTTGCATTGTAGAACTGGGCACTTTTTCAAGAAGTGAGAAATATCTTAATATCTTAGGCTGGTAATCAGATTCCATACCAAATAAATTATTTTATTGAAGATTTGTAACAGTAATAAACTTTCATTTCTATTAAAAATGATATTTGTTTGTCTGTTATTTAATTTATTAAATTAATTAAATTAAATTCAATTGAATTAAATTAACACTGTGACTCTAGATGGCTTACAACATTAAAATAAAACTACTACTATATAAATCTCATATGAAGAATTTCATACCAATAGGATTCAGGATTGTAAACTATAGATAGGAATGTTCCAGTAATTAGTGATTTCATTTGGTCATCTCTGAGCTTAGTTGAGTTACAAGTCTTTTTCTCGATTCAAATCTGGTCCTACTAGTTAGAAACATTTCTAGCCCAGAAAATTACTGATAGAGAAATCTGGTTATGAGAGCTGTACAATATAGTCCTGCAATGGTGCTTAAAAAATAATTATAATGGTGCTGTCAGGGCCCATAGGAACAAGCTATACCCAGCTGAAAATAGGCCACTTCTGAAACAAATTTCTATTCCTGTTTAAAGCATCACAAAGTTTAGTACCAGGAATAATACATGCATTGATGGGAATAAGGAGATCGCTGACCATTTCAATAGCTACTTCTGTTCAGTTTTCTCAAAAGACACCTTACAATATAATACTATAGATGGATTTAGCATTGCTTCCAGCTATACGGATTCAGCTCCAGTGATCTTAGAAGCCGATGTTTTAGAAGAACTGGAACGATTAAAGATAAATAAGGCAATGGGTCCAGATGGCATCCACCCCAGAGTTCTTAAAGAACTCAGATTTGTCATTGCTACCCCCCTGACTGATTTATTTAACTAATCTCTGTTAACCGGAGATGTTCCTTAGGATTGGAGAATGGCCAGTGTTGTGCCTATCCACAAGAAGGGCAGTAGAGAAGAAGCTGGTAACTACAGGCCAGTTAGCTTGACATCAGTTATAGTTAAAATGATGGAGACTCTACTCAAAAAGAGGATAAATCAGCACCTAAAAAACAATAATTTATTGGACTCAAAACACTGAAAGAGTAGTAGATCCTTAGAACAAACTTCCAGCAGACATGGTTGGGAAATCCACAGTAACTGAATTTAAACATGCCTGGGATAAACATATATCCATCCTAAGATAAAATACAAAAAATAGTATAAAGGCAGACTAGATGGATCATGAGGTCTTTTTCTGCTTCTATGTTTCTATGTAAAGAGACTAACTATTAATGGCAAAATGTCACACCTTCTCTTCAGCTGTGCTCAAAGGCCAGTATAAAGATACAGATCCTTGCAACTCTAGACATGTAGAAAAAACAGAACATGTACTGTACTTTTCTAGTGCCTACCCCAGGGTTGTCAAATTCCCAGGCTGGGGACCGGATGCATCACACACTGGCCATGCCCACATTCGGTTTAGCGAAGGGAGAAAAAGTCCCATATGTCACATGACACTGCTGTGAGGATGCATCACACACTGGCCATGCCCACATTCGGTTTAGCGAAGGGAGAAAAAGTCCCATATGTCACATGACACTGCTGTGATGACTGAGTTTGACACCTTGGCCTACACTATAAGGACATTTGTACTAGCCTTATTTCACAATTATTGCATAAATAAGTGACTGAGCAGAGCAATTTTATATCTCTTTGCTGCTTTCAGATACAAATCCTGCTATAACATGTAATGTTACCAGGTTCTGTGCAACAATATTTGAAATCCATCAGCTTTCCATGAAATTTTATTTACTCTTCTTTATGGTTCTTAACTGTTTGTACCCCACCCTTCCTATGGTGGCCTTTGACTGTAAGAGAGGCTTAATTTGATTCAGCTCATCTGGATCTCCAGTAATTTGGATTTAACTTAGAATGGAAGCCTCTAACAATGTACCTTCATGAAAACAAGACAAAATTACTTTGAATCCATATTCAAGTAGACTTAGTTTTAAATACTTTGACATTATAAAGGGAAATAGGTTTAGAACACAAGCTGAAAGCTGCTGAAATACAACATGACAGTGCAAGACAGGGCTAAAAGGGCTTGAAATAAGAGAATCTGAATTGCAATGGCAGGTGATTTGATACACAAAAAGGCTACAAAATAGCAACCTACAAATGCATTGAATGCTCCCGGAAGTAGACAGATATTATTTTTAGAATTCTCACACTAGAACATTACATATTCTATCTCTCTGTGATTTTACCACTGATCAGATGCCAAACCTGAACTTTAGATATTTGGACTAAAAAAAAAAAATCAGGGCCACCATTAAGCTGTGGCAAAAATATTTTTCTTTCTGCCAAGCATCTGCTCAGATTTTTCCAGCCCTGACAAACTATCCCTATCTAACTACTGCTACTCATTGCCAAGCAGTTATTTCCAATAATGCAATGAGATAAAATTGAAGTCACTATCACCACCACTGCTTGTCACTGCACTGATTCATCTGTCAACAACACTGAACAGGCCATGGCTATCGCATACCACAGACAGGTGCGCCCCCACTTGTGTGCATCTCCCCTTGTGTGCACAACTCCACTTGCATGTGTAGTGGACAGAAAAGCTTGTGCATGCAGCTCCATTTATGTGAGCTGCTGGTACATGTGCCTGCCACTTGTGCAAATGGAGCCGTGCACATGTGTGTGCTTAACCATCACTCATGCAAAATCATCCCCTCTCTTCCTCCTCTTCTTTATGTGGATGGTCTGAAGCTGCCCAGAAAATCAGCATCTGAAATAGAACTGCTGCTCAGCACTCTCTGTAAAAATAGCCATGATATTGCAATGGCATCTAGACTGGACAAATGTACCACCCTTACCATCAACAGAGGAAAAACTGAAAGATGCCCTTTGGAAATAACATCAAGAGTCTGGGTCAAGATCTGGGTCAGACCCAATCACACACATTATTTGCTTCAATCTGCCAACTTCAAGCACACTAAAGTCAAGAAGAAGGTTAGAAGTTGATACATTGAGAGAGTGAAAATCTTAAAGTCCAAATCAGTAGAAGCAATACCATCCACTTGCGCAATTCCAATCATTATATATGGAGTAGTGGACTGGACTCAAGCAGAACAAAAAGCTCTGGATAGGAAAACCAGAAAAAACTATTGAAAATGACTCATATCCTACATCCTCACAAAGATGTTGGCAGACTCTACTTATCAAGGAAAATAAGTAGACAAGTAATGTTACAAGTACATGCAACATGTATATGGTACCGTGGTGGCGCAGTGGTTAGAGTGTAGTACTACAGACTACTTCTGCTGCCTACTAGCTACCTGTAATTTGTCAATATGAATCTCACGGTTGACTCAAGGTTTACTGAGGTCAGTAAAATGACGACCCAGATTGTTGGTGGCAATCTGTAAACAGCTTAGAGAAGGCTGTAAAGCACTATAAAGCAGTATATAAATTTAAATGCTATTGCTATTGACACATCAGAAAGTCAAAGGGGAGGAAAGTCATTGGAAGAATATCTAAAGGATCGTTAAGAAGATGCACTTAAACTAGTACACCATGAAGTATTACAGAATATTGGAGAAACCAAACCATCCTACAAGAAAGATGAAATTAAAAGAGACATAGCAAGGCAAAGTGTTACACAACCAGTAAGACACACAGATACATAGAGACACACAGACATCGCATAACAACTACACCTGGAAAATCAGGAAATATGAAAAAAAGAGAAAGGCCGTTAATTCTGCCCGCAGAAGGCCAGAATTGAAAAATCATCAAATTATTCACAGTACAGATTGTGCAAAGAGACAGAAAAAGCAGTAGTCCATATAATATTCAGCTCATGCAAGAAAATCACACAAACTGGCTATAAACAGCAATATGATACATTTATCAAAATGATTCTCTAAAATATCTGTAAAAATTATCATGTGCCAGTGGTGAAAAATAGGTGGGAACATATATTTGAAAAGTAGACACAAATGAAATGTTAAAATATTGTGGGACTTCTGAATACAAATTGATAAAATCTTGGCACACAGCAGACTTCATTGTGGTTGAAAAAAGGAAAGTGTGGATAAGTGATATTTGACCATACCAGGATAGTAGAATAGAAGAGAGAATTGGAGAAAAACACAAAACATCAAGATCTGAAAATCAAATTTGAAATAATATGGTATAAATCAGTCATGGTAGGCCCACGAGTTATTGGCACGTTAGGTGCCATTAGCAAAATATGTCAGTTACAAAAGGCCACACTTCTTGGATGTGCACATTTCTTTTCTTTTCTCTTTTTGAAATATAAATATAAATGAGATGTGCACATTTCATTGGCAACTTTCAATCTTGAAAAACTATGGTATCGTGCTCTGGAAAGAGTTCCCAGAACAACAATCCCTTCCACATTGAACACATATCCATTCTATCCCCGGCGTGGCCCCTGGATTTAGCTGATTCTGGGACTACTGCTTTGTCTCAGCTTGCCTAACAAGTGTATCCTCAAAATGGAGAAGACCATGCTGTGTCTTTAGCCTCTAAGCTGAATGACCAGAAGTCAAGGTTTCCCAGCTGTTAATGTCCTTTCCCAAGGCCTTTAAATCCCTCTTACATTTATCCTTACATTGCAGCTGTGGTCTCCCTCTGGGTTACTTTCTCTGCACTAATTCTCCATACAGGAGATCTTTCAGAACCGGGCCATCAACCATTCTCACGACATGCCCAAGCCAGTGAAGAAATTCCAGCACATTTCAGAATTGTACTATTTGCCAATTGGTTTAAGATTTTTTTGCCTCTTCTTCCGAACTATTTTCACCTTATGAACCCAAGTCACTGCCGCTGGGAAACCCCACCTCCGGACTTCCATTGCCAGTAAAGTGCCCATTTTTGCACTGCTGGGATTTCCCTGAGGCTCCCCTCCATGGTAAACCCCACCTCCGGATTTCCGTGTTTTTGCAATGCTGTAGGGGAATTTCAGCAAGGGAATCCCAGCAGCGCAAAAACAGGTGCTTCATTGGCAACGGAAGTCCGGAGGTGGGGTTTCCCAGCAAGGGGAGCCTCAGCAAAATTGCAGCATCGCAAAAACACGGGAAACCCCACCTCCGGACTTCCATAATAGCATACAGTTAGGATTAAGAAGTTAACATACGTATATATTTTAGGATAAGTTAGGATAAGTTGATTCTTTTGCTTATTTGGGTTCTTTTGGCTTCATGGCCTCTTCACTAATAAAGTAAGGCCTTTGGCTTTTTTCACCCACTGATGCTCTTTGTCTATTATTGAATCTATGGCGATTCAATACCTGGTCATGGAACAAATTAAGATTGTAAGTAGAGGTACTACTGTATATTAAAATTGATTGTTTCCTGATTGCTTATTTGTATCCTATGATAATCATTAAGTGTTATACCTCATGATTCCTGACAAATGTATCTTTTCTTTTATGTGGACCATATGCACCAATAAATTCCTTGTGCATCCAATCACACTTGGCCAATTAAGAATTCTGTTCTGTTTCGTTCCATTCTGTTCTGTTCCATTCCATTCCAGTCTGGTTTGGTGCTGCAACCCAACAGGACCGACACTGACTTCACAGGACAATCAGAACTGCAGAAAAAGCAATTGCTGCCAACCTGCCTTCCATTGAGGACCTGTATACTGCACGAGTCAAAAAGAGGGCGAGGAAAATATTCACTGACCCCTCACATCCTGGACACAAACTGTTTCAACTCCTACCCTCAAAACGTCGCTACAGAGCACTGCACAACCAAGACAACTAGACACAAGAACAGGTTTTTTCCCCGAACGCCATCACTCTACTAAACAAATAAGTCCCTCAACACTGTCAGACTTTCTACTAAATCTGCACTTCTATTCTACTAGTTTTTCTCATCATTCCTATCACCCATTTCCTCCCATGTTGACTGTATGATTGTAACTTGTTGCTTATATCCTAAGATTTTTATTAATATTGCTTCTTCATTGCTTATTTGACCCCTATGACAATCATTAAGTGTCGTACCACATGATTCTTGACAAATGTATCTTTTTCTTTTATGAACGTTGAGAGCCTATGCACCAAGACAAATTCCTGGTGTGTCCAATCACACTTGGCCAATACAATACAATTCTATTCTATTCTATTCTATTTTATGTTATGTATGTGTACTTATGCATATGCATTTAAGGACTTAATCCTAAATCTTGAATAAGCACATCAATTTGATTCATATTGTAAATTTGAGTTTCTGGATCAGATTGATTTAATTTCAGAAACTAATTTATTATAATTTTGTAAAATTGAATTGGCATAATTGAAGTTTTTTACCGCTCTAGTAATTTTTCCAATATGCTATACTTCAATACATAGTGACTTTAGGACAAGAAGGGTGAGTAGAGGAATCCTGAAGTTATCTAATGAAATGCATAACCATGGGTGCAGCTTTGTGTTGCTATTGCTAAATGGCTCCTACTTTAATGATCCTTTTGAACTGAAATGGTTGCCTGCAATTAGACATCTGCAGGGGGAAAGCATACAAGTCAGAGACAAACATAGATGGGCTGCCAGAATTACAGTCACATTACTGAACAGGGCAATGAGGCAAATGGATAACTATAATTATACCACATACAGCACATCTTTCAACATTCCATGTTGAAAGACAAAAAGGAACAACAGCTCTTAACTCATTTAATCACTTGCTTCTAATAAAAGGTTGTGAAAATGGCCTGTAATTTTAATGCATTTCTGTTCCATTAGCACCACTATGAACTGAAGTCATCCCTCCCCACCTGAGGCCTGGCCACAAAGGTTTGGGGAGAATATTTACTTATCATGGAATATGTTAATTGTACACAATGAGACTGCAGGCAATTATGAACTGACATGAAGACAAGATAGGAACAAGTGCAAACAAATATTTGGCGGGATAATGTCAGCATTATTTTTAATCTTCGGGATAGAACAGTAAACATGCTTATTTTTATGGTTTAAAACATTCAAATGTGATTTTAAGCTTTCTGAAGTAAATATCAAACTAAACCCATATTGCAGGCTGGAACTTTCAAAAACAAACACACACAGGTATACTTCAGTGTAAATATATGAGATATATTCACTCTTGAAAGTATAAAAATAAAAGTTATTTTCCGTATTGCAGATAAAGCAATAAATTTCCAGAACTGATGCGGCCTATGATCTTAGTAGCAAAAGCAACTCATTCTGCATTTCAATAGCAAATTACAACTGAAATAATTGTTGTGACATGCAATGGAAAGGAACTTTGTAACAAGTCGATCTCTGCCTCTCAAAAGCCTTTTTTTCCTGCTTACTAAATGCCCTTACCCCCCTTATTATCCTACCCCCCTTTCCATACTTTTGCCTTTGATTAATTACAGATTGATAATATTACTGGGTAATTTGATAAGACTGATTTATCATACGAATGTTTATATATTATCAATTAATTATTAAATAACTGCAATAATAACTATATTGGCTATTTGGTTAAGTACTATTAATTATTCACACATTGATTAATTATATTCATTGTTACATACTTATTGGACAGAACGTACAGTATTGGGTATCAAATACAAAGTAATCAGCAACCATGCCAGGAAAAAACTCCAAAAACCTACAAACAAAAGACCCGGAAAACAGTAGCAACCCAAATGACCCCAGCACATGCTATAAATTGCAATGTTGCCATCAATGAACATGATGCTTTCAAGAAATGCCACATTTGCACCAAATCTGCCCACCACTCCTGCCTAAAAATAACCAAGCAGCTAGCCAACTTTCTCCAAAAACTCCTTCATTTCTCTATATATGCCTATCCTGCTCACCAAAACTAGACAACTTCATTGCTATGCCTGACAGGATCCATACCTTAGAAGTAACTACAAAGACCCAACAAACAACATAGAAACATTGAAACAAAATTAGAATGGTGTACTTAGAACCACATTTTACATATTCAGTTAAAAAAATCCAAACACAGAAAAATGCAAACCCAACAAACCAAATACCTAGCACCACTCAACAAACCACCAATTCAAGTACTGTTTCAACCACAGCCACAAGGACCTACCAACTCAACCACTGACATCTCAATTATAGTCAAAGACACAATTGAGCAAGAGCAAAAATGTCACAATGCAATCTTATTTGGACTAGTAGAAAACGATGAGCCTTAAATCAGCATAGAATGCAACATCATAAACAGCCATCATACACAAACCATTACCTCTGATAAAATCATTGAAGTTTCTAGAGATGGCCCTGTGCACAAGAATAACAACGGCTTGATGCCCCCTCCCCCCCCTCCCATTCTGCAGAGTGGTTTGTAAAATCGAGTCCAGCAAACAGAAATTCATCTACATTATAAACTCCATTGCCAGAAACAATACCAATCACAGAAAACTTAGATCTAGACCAGATCTATCTCTATTACAACTCATCCGATCCCCGGGAACTTTGTGCAGAACTCAAAAAATTATTTATTTGTTTATTTTTATTTTATTCGATTTTTATGTCCCCCTTCTTCTTAGACTCAGGGCGGCTTACAAAATGTTAGCAATAACTTTTTAACAGAGCCAGCATATTGGCCCCACAATCCAGGTAATCATTTTACCCACCTCGGAAGGATGGAAGGCTGAGTCAACCTTGAGCCGGCAATGAGATTTGAACTACTGACCTATAGATCTACAGTCAGCTTCAGTGGCCTTAAGTACAACACTCTACCAGCTGCACCACCCCCTAGAATCAACTAGATCTTGGTGAAACAAATTTATACATAACCATGCTGACCAATTCCAATGGGACTCAGGGTGGCTTAAAACAATATAAAAATGCAATACAATAAAAAGAAGTCAAATATAAACACCAATAAAAACCCCATTTATATCCAGGAGGGAAGTGTTTTTAATAGGAAAGTGAACACAAGAACAAGGGGACACAATCTGAAGTTAGTTGGGCGAAAGATCAAAAGCAACATGAGAAAATATTATTTTACTGAAAGAATAGTAGTTCCTTGAAACAAACTTCCAGCAGATGTGGATTTATCTACTGTGGTAGATAAATCCACAGTAACTGAATTTAAACATGCCTGGGATAAACATATATCTATCCTAAGATAAAATACAGAAAATAGTATAAGGGCAGACTAGATGGACCATGAGGTCTTTTTCTGCCGTCAGACTTCTATGTTTCTATATAAACCCACAAAATAATAAACCAATCAAATTTACACATACATACCATTCAACATAATTTGCCATGACATATTATAGTAATCATGGCCCCCAGTCTGCCAGCAAAGCCAGGTCTTCACAGCCTTTCAGAAGGCCAGTAGGGTGGGAGTAGTACTAACATCAGGGGGGAGAGTTGATTCCATAGAGCCGGGAAAGCCACAGAGAAGGCTCTCCCCCACAGTCTTGCTAACCTGCATTACTTACTTGATAGGACCTGGAGAAGGCCAACCCTGTGTGATCTTATTGGTCTCTGAGAGGTATTGATTGGGAATGCCTGCCAATAAAATAAACTTTGATATCTCATTGTTAATACTCTGGGAAACCCCACACCCATCTGGCTTGACCAATATAACCCCTCCAGGGTGGTTGTGACCTGGTTGTGGCCGAACCAGGTCCCGCAAGTGGTGTGGGTATTGGAATTTCCCTCAGAGCATGAGAAACTCTGTGTTGCCATGCATTTGGCCATGCCCCCCCTCCCAAAAAATTTCAAGAGACAGGGGAACACCAAACACTAAACATAGAACACTTAGTCCAGGGGTGTCAATACTAGTAGCCCAAGGACTGGATGCATCACATGAAGGCTATGCCCACCCCAGCTCCATGAAGGGAGAAAATGTTGCAAAACCTTACATGATGGCAATGTGATGCCATGAGTTTGGTACCCATGACTTAGGCATACAGTGGTGAAAACACAGGAAAGTTATACTATGTGTCCAAGAGTCTTTTGGAGAAGCACTAGAAGTGGTCTTTAGGTTCTCTCACCACTGTTTCTAAAAATTAACTCCTACAAAGAATTAAAGCCTAGAGATTTCAAGGGCAATGACTTGAGAATCGCTTGTGGTAGCTTTTAATCCCTGCCACCATATTTTGTAAAAATTAACCTCTACCAAGAACTATAGTCTAGAGCAGTGATGGCGAACCTTTTTTCCTTAGGTGCCAAAAGAGCGTGTGTGCACGCTATCGTACATGCTCGAGTGCCCACACTCATAATTCAATGCCTGGGGAGCTTCCCCTACCCCCCCGGAGGCCCTCTTGAGGCCATAAACAGACTGTTTCCCAATTTCTGGTGGTCCCAGTAGGCTTGTGTTTCACCCTCCCCAGAGTCCAAAGGCTTCCCTGTAGCCAGGAGAAGGTAAAAACGCCCTCCCCCATCCCCCTGGAGGCTCTCTGGAAGCCAAAAATGTCCTCCCAGAGCCTCTGTGCAAGCCAAAAATCAGCTGGCCAGCAAAAACATGCATGTTGGAGCTGAGTTAGGGCAACAGCTTGTGTGCCAGCAGATATGGCTCTGTGTGCCACCTGTACCATAGGTTCGCCATCACTGGTCTAGAGACTTTCATCACAATTATTTCTTTAAAAAGTATGTCCAAAAGTTCAGTTTATTCTACTAATAAAAATGGACAAATATGCAAGTATATACTGTATCTGTGTGAATTGCCCAACTACTAATGTTTATGCTTTTCACGTAATCATACTTTTTTAAGTTACAGAAAAAAGGTATGCCTAAATAAATGTTTATTACCAAAGGAGTACTTTAACCAATTCATGAGGACATTATGCAATTTACTTCTCCTTAAGAATTAAATAAAATGTGTGCTGAGCTCTATTAGCTGTTGCCTTTTTTCATCGCTTTTCATTAACTGCTGTGAATACAGTACCATATTGCTTCAAAGCCACAGACAGTTGCTTTTTGCACAGTTGCTCTCAGTTCCATATTAAAAGAGAAGCACAGTGAAGCAGAACTGCATTTAATGAGGATCCAATGTCTTCTTTAGACATTGTTTTCATGATCTGGCACAGAGGGATCATTTCTTAAATCATAACATGAAACTCAGCGTAGCAATTAGTAAAAGTATTGACTTCATCCAGTTTTCTCAGAGCAGATAATTAATGAGGCAAAGGGGTATTGTCCAAACGAATGGCCATAGCATGCTTTATGCATCTATCTCGCCAAGTAACAACTTCATTCATCTTTATCATTTTTCAAACATGCCAAATTAGAATTAAACATGATCGCAGATTAGAAGCTGCTGCCCAAAGAGTAGCCTCATTTTCCATTTTCTCCTTTTTTCCTTAGAACTGCTCAGTAAGGGGAAAAAATGGCAATCTGATGTACTGGATTTAATTCATGGAAGGCTGTATGTTGCTTTGAATCAAAAGTAAAAGGTGTTTCAGAACACTATTTATTTATTAGATTTGCATTCCATCTGTATGCATTCTCTTTAAAGCAGCTATGTCTCTTCCCAGGATTGCACAGCTGCCTCCTTGAACTGCAACATGATCCTAGGAAAAAATATACAGTTGTACCTCATGATACGAACTTAATTGGTTCCAGGAGGAGGTTCATAAGGTGAAAAGTTCGTAAGACGAAACAATGTTTCCCATAGGAATCAATGTAAAAGCAAATAATGCGTGCAAATCCTTCAGGAAAATCCAAAACTTTAGAAGGGAGGCGAACAGAGGGCAGGGAGGAGCAGCTAAAGGGGGCGGGTGAAAGAAGCAAGGCTAGGCTAAAGGGTGAGTGGGAAGGAATAAAGGCAAGGGGGGCACCCCTCCCTTTTCTTTCTTCAAGAGACCCGTTCAGTGCCTCTGCAAGCACGCTGTTCTCTGCAAACTGTTTCCCCCTCCAAGCCGCCCCTCTCTTTTCTTTCTTCAAAAAAGGGGGGGAAAAGAAACCCCTTCATCCCAGCAGCAGTGGCTTGGGTTCCTAAGGTGAAAATAGTTCGGAAGAAGAAGCAAAAAAATCTTAAACACCGGGTTCGTGTCTCAAAAAGTTTGTTAGAAGAGGCGTTCGAAAGATGAGGTACCACTGTACTGGGTATAAAAAGTTGCAAACCCACAAGTGGTTGCATTATATTTCACCCTCTGAATCTGGATTTCTGCATTCTGTGGTGGCCTAGTGTAATGCAAAGCATTACTGTGAAAAAAAGAAAAAGGGTCTATGCAAATCAGAGGTGGTTTACATAAGGTTCTGCCCAGTTCCGGAGAACCGGTAGTGGAAATTTTGAGTAGTTTGGAGAACTGGTAAATACCACCTCTGTCTGTCCCTGCCCCCATCTATTCTCTGCCTCTCGAGGCGCAGCTGATCAGGAGGAAATGCAGTAACCTTCCCCTGGAGTGGGGAGGGAACGGAGATTTTACAGTATCCTTCCCCTGCCACGCCCACCAAGCCACACCCACAGAACCGGTAGTAAAAAAAATTGAATCCCACCACTGATGCAAATCCTGTTGCAAGTTATTGTTTACAGACTTCTCTGAGCATATTATCTTTATTTCTAGAACATTTAGGCCATGCAAATTAACAGTATTTTGAATATCTAGTTCTTTTGCTTTGTTCTCTATAGACCAAATTTTATAGGTCCCACCAGCCATCAATTATGGATTGAAAAAGCCTAACACTGCATGTCATTTGAGTCCACCTAACAGGTTTAATGCATTATGCAAGAGATGTAACTGTTATTATCCCATCCATGATTACTATTCAAACAACATCCTATCTTAAAATGATTCCGCCTTCATTGGGATAGGGACAGCCAACTAATAATATGAATATCTTCTCTATGCAGCACGAACGCTCACTCTAGAGGGCTGTTTTCTGACAGAAAGTTGTCAGAATACAGTAGTGTGACAAACAAGCGCAGCCCAGGAGAATATAAAAACTGCTCAGTTGTGAAGATAACCTGGAAGAACCACCCTTTGTGTTGAAGGGGGGGGGGGAGTCTCTATTAAAATGGAACATTTAACCTCTGTTTTTTCATTGTCATTTCTCATCACACCAGCAAGAAGGAAAAAATAGTGCCAATATTAACTATTGTTTCTGACATTTTCTTTTTTAAAAGCCCTGCAGAGCAACGCAATATGACTCTTTAATCTTTTTTAAATAGAAATGACAGGTAATTTAGTTTTAGCGTTTGCCATTCTCTTTTTTTTTTCAAGATCTCACTATTGTCAAGGCTTGACAATCTGACTTGTTTAAATACTACTTCAAGAGTTTTCAGTAAGAAAACACTGTACAAATATTTTAAACAAACAAATGTAATAAAACACCTTCAAGTAGCTATGCAGAGCTTTATCTAACTTGAGATATCTTGAGAACACGCCACAAATTCTAAATTAACACAGAATTCTGGGAAATATAAGTCCCGATATCTTGCAAACCAAGCTCTGCTTAACAGTAACAACATTTATTATTTTCAGAATGATAACATTATCAGTTGAAAGCAAAACAAAACAAAACAATTGCAGAACTAGGCTGCAAAAACATAAATGACTTTGAATGATTGCACAAAAACAACAAAACATCCCCAAAATGATGCAAAAAGGATGTTGAGACTCTAGAAAAAGTACAGAGAAGAGCAACAAAGATGATTAGGGGACTGGAGGTTGAAACATATGAAGAATGTTTGCAGAACTGGGTATGTCTTGTTTAATAAAAAGAAGGACTAGGGGAGACATGATAGCAGTGTTCCATATCTCAGGGGCTGCCACAAAGAAGAGGGAGTCAAGCTATTCTCCAAAGTACCTGAGGGTAGGACAAGAAGCAATGGTTGAAAATTAATCAAGTAGAGAAACAACCTAGAACTAAGGTGAAATTTCCTGACAATTATAACAATTAATCAGTGGAACAGCTTGCCTCCAGAATGCTCCAACACTGGAAATTTTTAAGAAGATGTTGAATTTGTCTGACATGATGTAAGGTTTCCTGCCTAAGCAGGAGGTTGAATTAGAAGATCTCCAAGGTCCCATCCAACTCTGTTATTCTATTCTAAAATACAACCCCCACCTCTGCTAGTATAAACAATTATCCAACTCAAATAGCACCAGCAGACTTACCGGCAGGTGCCTTTTGCAGGAGGGTCGGGACGACACGGACACATGGCCGCCGCCATCTTGGATCTTGGCTGAAGTCTCGCGAGATTGCGAGGCTTCGGCCGAGAGTCAGGCCAGGGTGGCCTGATTGCTGACGTGGCCGGGCAGGGCTTGCCAGCCCTATAAAAGGGCGTGCAGGCCCAGGTTCGGCCTGTTCACCCGGGCCACGTCAGAAGAGCAGACACTTGGCTGTCTGCTCTTGGAGCCTTTCGGCGGCCGCGTGGAGGTGGCCGTCGCTTTGGAGGCCTCGTTGGAGGCTTGAGGTGGCACTGCTCGTCGCGGGCAGCAGGCTTCGGCCCATCCGAGGCTGGCGGTCTGCCCATCTTCAATGGGAGCTCTTGGGCAGCAACGGGCTTTCGGCAGGAGTCCCGCGTGAGGCCCCCACCCCCACCCCGCTCGGTAAAAGGCGGCCGCGTGTTGCGGTCGCCATTTTGAGAGCCTCATCGGAGGCTCGGGGAATGGTTTGGGGGCTTCGGGTCCGGCGGGAAGGCCGGGCCTTGTGCCGTTTGGCTGTTGCCCCCCCTATTTCTGGGGGGGATCGTTCTGGTAGCCCCCTTGGGGACGTGGGGGTCTCGGGCGGAGGGCTCGCGTGTGCGGCCCCTCCCGGTTTGTGGCCCCCGAAAAACAATAAAAATAAAATAAAACATAAAATAAAATAAAAACGGAGGACAGTTGGGCCCTTGGCGGCAGCTTCCTGCTGCTGCGCTGCCTGTTTGGGCAGAGGCCTTTTGCTGCCCTCTTGGGGCCTGGGTGGCCCCGGTTCCTTCATGTGTAAAATAAGAACCATGGTGCACACAAGAACATATTAATAATAATAATAATGAGACTGATGATGGTTGAAATTATTTCATATATTTATATGGAAACGTGGACATATAACGGCAAGAAAAGACCCATTGGTCCCTCTAGTCTGCCCTTGTTCTGTTTCTGTATTTTATCTTGGGATGGATATATGTTTATCCCAGGCATGTTTGAATTCTGTTGCTGTGGATTCATCTACCAGGTCTGCTGGAAGTTTGTTCCAAGCCTTTACTATTTCAGTAAAATCATGGCCAAACTTCAGTACAGTTATGGTCTAACTTAATTATTTAAATATTGTTGCCACTCGGTCCCAGTTTCTTGGGTTTTTTAACCAGGTTTGCCCCCTCCGCCCCCCCTGGCTCCTAGTGCGGGAGCACAGGCCCCTGGGGCAGCTTTTGCCAGGGCCTGGTGTGTCGGGGCGGGGGGTTTGACCCCACCAACGCAGGCCATAGGGCCTCCGCCCCTTTTGACGGCTTACCCGTCGGGGCCAGGGAGATTGGACATGGGGGCCACCACAGTGTGGGACCCGTTCGCTGCATGTCATGGGTTTGCTGCAGAGGGGCTTGTTTCCCCCCTTTTGTATGTACAGCCATGCGTGCAGGAAGGCGGGGCTCCCATGCCGCTTCAATGTGCCCTTGCCCCTAAAAGGGGACGGTTAGGAGGGGAGGGGGTCCAGGGTACAAACCCCACCTACTGGGGGGAAACTGGGCCCAGCCCAATTAATTTACAAAAACAACAACAACAACAACACGGGGGTTGGTTGAGGGACGACCACCCTCGCTCGAGAGCGGCCGCTCTCTTGCTAGGTTTCTCCAAGGGATTCAGGATCCCTTACATGGGGGATTTGAGCAAGCCTTTGGGTTCAACAACCTCAGGTTGGTTGTAGGACATGACGGCATTGTTCGGTCCGGAATAGCATAAGAGGTGGCCGTGGGGAGGGGCCTTGGGCCCTTCCCGGAGCCGCCCTTCCCGAATCTTGGGGTCTCCCCATTAGGGGGGTCCCCTGAAAGGTGGGTGATGAATTTAGGTTGATTCACCACTTGTCTTTTCTTAAAAGGGAGTCAGTGAAGGATTTCGTTCCTGACGAACTTTGTTTAGTCCGGCTCGCATCCTTTGATGCGGTCGTGGCCATGGTAAGGCAGTGTGGGGTTGGAGCCCTTATGGATAAATGCGACATTAAGTCAGCATCCCGGCTCTTCCCCATACATCCGGACGGCTTCGAGCTGTTGGGCTTCCATTTCATAGGTGGTTTTTATGTGGTCGGGGTTTTACCCACGGGTGGCTCCGTCTCATGCTCTCTTTTGGGAGAGCTCAAGCACCTTCTTGGAGTGGGCGCTCAGGAGGCGCAGCGGTCTGGGCTCGGCGTTCACTACCTTGAGGGTTTCTTGATGGCGGGGACTGCGTGTGCAGAGCACTGCTTTGCTCTAATGCGGGTCTTCGAAGCCCTTTGCGCTCTGTTGGGGGTGCCTTTAGCCTCTACGGGGACCGGGCCCCCCGCCACCGGGATTACCTTCCTCGGTATTGAATTGGACTCAGAGGTGCAATCTTCTAGTTTGCTCCTGGACAAGTTGACACAAATCAGGGATAACCTTGGTACGGTTCTGGGGCTGCAGGAAGGTCCTCTTCGGCAGCTCCGGGAGCTAGCTGGGATACTTAATTTTGCCCGCCGGGTCGTGGTGACGGGCAGGGTTTTCTAGGAGGTTATATACTGCGATGAGGGGGCTCCGTTTGCCCCATCATCGTACCCGCTTATGTGCAGGGGTCAGGGCTGACCTCTGCGTGTGGCGGAGTTCTTAGAACGTTTTAATGGGTTGTCTTTTTGGAGGCAAGAGCTTCTTTTGGAAGCTGAATTGCAGTTGTGTTCTGATACTGCATGTACTCGTGGCTTTGGGTTGTGTTGGGTGACCAGTGGTGCTGGTCTGCGTGGCCTCCAGAATGGAGGGCCTCTTCTTTGGTTAAAGATTTGACCCTTTTGGGAGCTCTCCCCCTTGATAGTGGCCCTAGAGCTTTGGGGTGAGCAGTTTGGGGGCAAGACTGTGCATTTTGGTGTGACAGCCTAGTGGTTGTCCATGTTGTGAACGCCCTGTCCTCCAAGAGGGACAGGGTCATGCGGCTTGTCCGCCAATTTTTTTGGGGGGCACAGGTCCTTGTCCCTGACCACATTGTTTTTAGCTAGGCATGTCCCCGGGTTAGATAACGGGGTTGCTGACGCCTTGTCCCGTGGTCAGTTGTCCCGGTTTTGGACCCTGGCCCTGCGGGCACGTATGTCGCCAGGGGCTTTTCCTGTCCACCTTGGGGCCGGGGGGCTCCTGGGCAGTAGAGAGTAGAGGCTTGCTGGGCTACGGCACCCTCGGGAGTGTCTGGCACTCTGGGGGGCTTAGCAGCGGGCAGGTGAACTGTTTGGGATTGCAGGCAGTATACAGGTTACCCCTATAACTGGCTTGCCCCAGTTGTGTACCTGGCCATATTTGTGTCCAGCTTAGGCAGCGTGGCCTTTCGGTTAGGACTATTAGGTCCAGGTTGGCCGGCTTCGCCTTGTTTAAGGCGGGGGCGGGGTTATTGGTTTTATGGTGATTTCCGCATTGTGACAGTGCGGGAAAGTTGGGCCGGGGCCGCATCGCGGGCCGCCAGGTCAATTTGGTGCCTTCCATCTCATTACTTCAGTTAGGTGGGTGCTAGTGTGTAGGGTTTGGCCAGGCCAAGTATGGATCCCGCCATTAGGGAACGCTCGTTCTCAAGAGGCGCTGCCACTAGTGCAGTAACGGCGTTCTCGATACGGAGGATTCGGGAAGTCGCTCGCCGGCGGTCAACGGCCTGTTTTAGGGTACGAACGGCCTGTTGAGGGTCCGGGTAAGATCTTAGGCCAGGTTCCTCCTTTGGTCCCCTTCTATTCAACCCCGCCAGGATGCGACCGACGGTGTTGCTTGGGGTCATGAGTGCTCCGAGACCACTCAGCAACAAGTTACCATCGGGGGTGGGGACCCTGCCGTCGTGGCGGCTGGGTCCTGGTTGTCTGGCTGGGGAGACGGGGTGTGCGGTGGGACGGGCGTTTCTACCGCTATTGCTGGGAGGGCGGCATCCCATTGCTGCGCCCAGGAGGTGCTGGGAGGGCGACATCATGTTGCTGCGCCCAGTTGGTCCTGGGAGGGCGGCATCCTATTGCTGCGCCCAGGTGGTGTCGGGGGGGCGGCATCCCATTGCTGCGCCCAGTGGGGCTGGGAGGGCAGCATCCCATTGCTGCGCCCAGTAGGTGGCCAGGGGCGGCATCCCATCGTTGCGCTCAGAGGTGTGCTGGGAGGGCGGCATCCCATTGCTGCGCCCAGTTGGTGCTGGGAGGGCGGCATCCCATTGCTGCGCCCAGTCGGTGCCGGGGGTCGGCATCCCATTGCTGCGCCTGGATGTGTGCTGGGAGGGCGGCATTCCATTGCTGCACCCAGTTGGTGCTGGGAGGGCGGCATCCCATTGCTGCGCCCAGTTAGTGCCGGGGGCGGCATCCCATTGCTGTGCCTGGATGTGTGCTGGGAGGGCGGCATCCCATTGCTGCGCCCAGTTGGTGCTGGGAGGGCGGCATCCCATTGCTGCGCCCAGATGGTACTGGGAGGGCTGCATCCCATTGCGGCGCCCAGGTGGTGGGTCTTGCACCTCGGTGGCAAGGACCTGTGTGGGCCTGGGGGTCTACTTTAGATCTGCCAGGCTCGCGAATCCTGCGGTGGCTTCGCACTGTGCGGCCCTCCACGCAAGGAGTGTGGTCGAGATCCTCACGGGGATCGCTTGGTGTTGATTGCTACGTCATTTCCGCCCCGGAAGCAATTGTTTGACCCTGCAGGTCCATTGTTTGGGTCATATTTAAATATGTTAATTTATGCTAATTTAGTTGAATAAATTATGCTAATTTATTTTAATAAAAATGACCCAGTTTTAAATCCAGCTCTTGTTTCCCTGTCATTACTCCGTCTCTTCTGCAATAGCACCAGCAGACTTACCGGCAGGTGCCTTTTGCAGGAGGGTCGGGACGACACGGACACATGGCCGCCACCATCTTGGATCTCGGCTGAAGTCTCGCGAGATTGCGAGGCTTCGGCCGAGAGTCAGGCCAGGGTGGCCTGATTGCTGACGTGGCCGGGCGGGGCTTGCCAGCCCTATAAAAGGGCGTGCAGGCCCAGGTTCGGCCCGTTCGCCCGGGCCACGTCAGAAGAGCAGACACCCGCCCTCCCTCCCTATGTTTGCAGTGTGCTATTATGGGTCGCCCTAGGGGGCCGAATGGGAATTTTTTGCGGTTTGGCCTTTTAGCTGGGCCGTTTTTTCGCCCATTCCACACTGGGGAAGGGGATAAGCGGTTAGGGGGTGCTTGCACCTTTTTAGGCTAATTGGCTTACCTTTGGTCATTTGGGTAGGCAGGTTAGGGGCGGAAAACTGGGTGGTGGTTTAGCAACTGCGCGTTCTCCCTTGGGCATCTTTGGGGATGATTGACAGGTTCTCTCCAAGCTCATGGTGGGGTGCTACCTGAGCAGTTGTGGGGAACCTGTCTTTGGGTCCCGCACCTTGAAGCCCCCTGGTAGGGGTTAGCCGGCGGGACCCCCCTCATGCAAGTGCATGGCAGGGTCTCAGGTGAGGGAGTGGTCCCTCACCTGGACTAGCATCGAGCTACGCCCATAGTTGCCCAGGAATGTTGATTGCTACGTCATTTCCGCCCCGGAAGCAATTGTTTGACCCTGCAGGTCCATTGTTTGGGTCATATTTAAATATGTTAATTTATGCTAATTTAGTTGAATAAATTATGCTAATTTATTTTAATAAAAATGACCCAGTTTTAAATCCAGCTCTTGTTTCCGTGTCATTACTCCGTCTCTTCTGCAATAGCACCAGCAGACTTACCGGCAGGTGCCTTTTGCAGGAGGGTCGGGACGACACGGACACATGGCCGCTGCCATCTTGGATCTCGGCTGAAGTCTCGTGAGATTGCGAGGCTTCGGCCGAGAGTCAGGCCAGGGTGGCCTGATTGCTGACGTGGCCGGGCGGGGCTTGCCAGCCCTATAAAAGGGCGTGCAGGCCCAGGTTCGGCCTGTTCGCCCGGGCCACGTCAGAAGAGCAGACACCCGCCCGCCCTCCCTATGTTTGCAGTGTGCTATTATGGGTCGCCCTAGGGGGCCGAATGGGAATTTTTTGCGGTTTGGCCTTTTAGCTGGGCCGTTTTTCGCCCATTCCACACTGGGGAAAGGGATAAGCGGTTAGGGGGTGCTTGCACCTTTTTAGGCTAATTGGCTTACCTTTGGTCATTTGGGTAGGCAGGTTAGGGGCGGAAAACTGGGTGGTGGTTTAGCAACTGTGCGTTCTCCCTTGGGCATCTTTGGGGATGATTGACAGGTTCTCTCCAAGCTCATGGTGGGGTGCTACCTGAGCAGTTGTGGGGAACCTGTCTTTGGGTCCCGCACCTTGAAGCCCCCGGGTAGGGGTTAGCCGGCGGGACCCCCCTCATGCAAGTGCATGGCAGGGTCTCAGGTGAGGGAGTGGTCCCTCACCTGGACTAGCATCGAGCTACGCCCATAGTTGCCCAGGAATGTTGATTGCTACGTCATTTCCGCCCCGGAAGCAATTGTTTGACCCTGCAGGTCCATTGTTTGGGTCATATTTAAATATGTTAATTTATGCTAATTTAGTTGAATAAATTATGCTAATTTATTTTAATAAAAATGACCCAGTTTTAAATCCAGCTCTTGTGTCCGTGTCATTACTCCGTCTCTTCTGCAAAAAGAAATAGACGCACACAACAGCAAAGATCACCTAACTCCTGACTTATGAAAGGCTAACAAAGTTGAGGCCAACTGAATTTCTGGGAGATTGTGATTTCACAGGAAAGAGCTTCCATTGAGAAGGCATTGGTCCAAGGTCTCTCTAGATGGCATGGTTTGATAGAAAGAACCAAGAAGACAGGTAGATTCACCCACGTTTCTGCAACACTCCGCGGCCTGCACTGGCTGCCGATCGGTTTCTGGTCACAATTCAAAGTGTTGGTAATGACTTTTAAAGCCCTACATGGCATTGGGCCAGAATACATCTGGAACCGCCTTCTACCGCACGAATCCCGGTGGCCGATAAGGTCCCATAGAGTTGGCCTTCTCCGGGTCCCATCGACCAAACAATGTCGTTTGGCGGGCCCCAGGGGAAGAGCCTTCTCTGTGGTGGCCCCGGCCCTCTGGAACCAACTCCCCCCAGAGATTAGAACTTGCTCAAATACTAGCTTTAGTGAATCAGCTTCCATGTGTCATTTCTGAAAATTAGCAGATCTGGTTACCTTAAGAAATATATCATTGAAGATATCATTTTCCTCCCACTGCAGATATTAGCTATAGATATCAATATTATCTCACTGAAGGTGTCAGTATTTTCCGTGTATATATTCACAAGTAAGAATTCTTTCTACCATATTGCACCAGACACAAAGGTTTGTTCTAATAGAATAGAATATTTGAGGCTCAGGGTTGAAACCTCCAATTCTTATATCACTCTCTAAGCATGGTGGTTTGCTTGAAGAAGTTTCATTACTGAAATAGGTGACACCATCAGTATCAGTGGTGTGAAGGTTTGCTGCCTATTTATATGTAGTTGCCCTGCCAGTTGTGGTGAGAATATGATTAAAACTGAGGCAATGAAACCAACCTCAAAGAGTACTAAGAATTCCACATAGAATTTTATTATGGAGATATTATGGAGCATGGATAATGTTACCTAGTTTGGGTAATGAAATATTTGCAAGAAAGCAACTAAGCTCAGAGAGCACCAAGGAGATACCGTAGTTGGAATCCAGACTTGGGACTCATCCACACATTATTCTTTGAGAAAGAAGTTCACAAACAACATGACTCCTTACTTATTGTGGACATATATTATTACTGAAAAGCTAAAGCAGAGGTTCTCAATTCTCAGAATTCTGGGAGTTGAAGTCCACAAATATTAAAGTTGCCAAGTTTGAAGACCTCTGAGCTAAAATAAGCCAAATAATGAGCCGGGGTGGCGCAGCAGGTAGAGTGCTGTACTGTAGGCCACTGAAGCTGACCTGTAGATCTGAAGGTCAGCGGTTCAAATCTCATCACCGGCTCAAGGTTGACTCAGCCTTCCATCCTTCTGAGGTGGGTAAAATGAGGACCTGGATTGTGGGGGCAATAGCCTAGCTCTGTTAAAAAAGTGCTATTGCTAACATGTTGTAAGCCGCCCTGAGCCTAAGGAGAAAGGCGGCATAAAAATCGAATAAATAAATAAATAAAATAAATTGCTGATAGACCAAAATCACATTGTGCTAAGCATGAATGACCTAAGAAATCCAGCCAAATTATTTATACACTCACACAAAACTTGCCAGACAAAACCTATACTACCAAGTGGGTATACTTATTTATTGATTGATTGTAATTTTATGCCAAATGGACTCAGAGGGACTATATCCTGGGAGATTCTAGGGAATTACTATATTAAATCTCTTCGTCTTTCTAGAATCCAGCTCCAGCCTCTGCTGTCTCTCCTTGGAATGTATTCCTTCCTTCCAGGGAACCTACTGCACTACTGTAATCCATCACACATGTCTAAACTATTGATTGGTTAT
Source organism: Erythrolamprus reginae (assembly GCF_031021105.1). Lineage (NCBI taxonomy): Eukaryota > Metazoa > Chordata > Lepidosauria > Squamata > Dipsadidae > Erythrolamprus > Erythrolamprus reginae. The sequence goes on along the minus strand of NC_091950.1, from coordinate 294,135,425 downwards.
TAAATCAGTCATGTTGTACAAAACATAATCGACGAGTTAGCATACTAAACCAAAGCATTCAAAGCATAATATGACTTAGCACAATGTATAAAACCCTGTTTTTGTCTTCCAAGATGACAACATATATCACATTTCTATTTTTGGCAAATATTTTAACTTCTAGCCTTTATCTACTTTGTACCTTGGCAGAGTGAAGAAGGAAATGTTTACCAAATTTTTCATCTTTATCACAGGCTGCTTTTTCCCCCTCTCCTCTTCCGCTCCCAACAGTTATTTTTTTAAAAAAAAAGTTGGCCAAGAGCTTTCTTCTGAAAAGTATATGTACTATAAGTAAGAAAAATGTTTACAATGTTCATGCAAGCCAGTATATAAACATAGGAAATGTATAAATCACAAATTGAAAGAAACACAGATAGTGTTTAATACTGATATTTAACACAACCAAATACTTCGGGATCTGCCAACAATTATTTCAAAAATGTAAGCTTTGCCATTTTATTTTAATACTGTATTCTGAGATAAATGCTATCCCAATGTTTTATAGTATTCCACACAACCTATTAAAAAAAGCTATCTAACAGTCGTGTTGGAATAAAGAACCTCTTAGTAATGGACTGACATCAATTTTTAAAATAACATTTTTGTCCAGTCAGATGGGCATGATCATCTCCAAGTCATTCAAAAGATAAATGGTTTCTCTACAAGCTCTGTGAGGCAGATCACGTGTAATAAAATGTTTTGAGTTGATACATTAACTATGAGAAGCCCCTTCTGACAAGATTGTGACAGTACAATGAGCAATATTTACAGCAGATTGCTGTAAACAAATTGATTTGTTTTCAGCACCAAAATCAAGGCTGAACAATTCTGTTTTGCAAAGCTAGGAAATGCCGGTTTCTAAAATCTATTTAGGACACTGTTTCCTTTTTCCTCCCTTATGTTTTGGTACGCAGAATATACCATATGTATGGGAAAGCTGCCCTAAGCACAATTCTGAAGGTAAAGGTGTTCTAAAAGAGGCAAAGAAGGGAAGAAAAAGAATAATAATAGATAACCCCCAAAAGTTAAAACTCACAGAGATTCAGGTGAGCATTTTACAGTTTGTTTGTTTTTTATTCATTCATTCATTCATTCATTCATTCATTTATTAGATTTGTATGTCGCCCCTCTCCGTAGCCTCGGGGCGGCTCACAGCATACAATTAAACAATTCATGACAAATCTAATATATTTAAAAAACATTTTAAAACCCCATTATTAAACCAGACATACACACAGACATACCATACATAAATAATATAGGCCCGGGGGATGGGGGGGGATGCCTCAATTCCCCCATGCCTGACGGCAGAGGTGAGTTTTAAGGAGTTTACGGAAGGCAAGGAGGGTGGGGGCAGTTCTAATCTCCGGGGGGAGCTGGTTCCAGAGAGTTGAGGCCGCCACAGAGAAGGCCCTTCCCCTGGGACCCGCCAGACGACATTGTTTAGTCAATGGGACCCGGAGAAGGCCAACTCTGTGGGACCTAATCAGTCGCTGGGATTCGTGCGGCAGAAGGTGGTCCCGGAGATATTCTGGTCCGATGCCATGAAGGGCTTTATAGGTCATAACCAACACTTTGAATTGTGACCGGAAATTGATCGGCAACCAATGCAGACTGCGGAGTGTTGGTGTGACATGGGCATAACTAGGGAAGCCCATGATTGCTCTCGCAGCTGCATTCTGCATGATCTGAAGTTTCCGAACACTTTTCAGAGGTAGCCCCATGTAGAGAGCATTACAGTAGTCGAATCTTGAGGTGATGAGGGCATGAGTGACTGTGAGCAGTGAGTCCCGGTCCAGATAGGGCCGCAACTGGTGCACTAGACGGACCTGGGCAAATGTCCCCCTCGCCACAGCTGAAAGATGGTTCTCTAATGCGAGCTGTGTATTTCCTCACTCATACAACCTAGTATTAAAATTCTAAGCTTTGATATTAACTGCAGTGGCAAAATGTCTTCCATGGAACCAACACTCAAATTTTACAGAACTGTCTATCTTGTGAAAATGTTACAATTGATAATCATCTTTTATGGTCTCTCTCTCTCTCTGTGTATGTGTGTGTAAACCAAACAAGCAAAATTGATATAATTTATTATAAAGTACTACTTTTGTAAGATAAAATGAATATAATGAGACAAGTGGAATCAGTAGGTATCTGAGCTTTATTCCAGATATATTAGTGATATATATTAATGACAAAATGGGGTGTATGGGGTACTCAGGGAGGAGTAGCACCTCTGGTGCAGGGGCTGTTGTGTCCTTTAATGGCAGCTCATTTAGGGCAGGTTTTAGGGTACTCATTCACCTTTGGTCCCCACCTGTCACCCAGCTCTCATCTGTGGCTCCGAGTTGCTATAGTGTGCACAATGGCCACACCCGGGCAACAGCTTTGACAGGCTGGCCAAACGAAGCTGAGAATAGCCATTGGGTCATTGACCTTCGGTGAGATAGGGACTTGTCTATCCCAAGCAAGTGAAGGTAAATTCCAATGGACTGAGCAGATAAAACCTTCTAGAATAGGCCAATGGTCATAAAGGTGGTCTCTGCAAGTGATGTGGTACGCTAAGGGCACAGCAAGACATGAAAGACACCCTGGTCAACCAATAGGAGAAGGAAAACTATGACTGCAAGCCTCCACTGTCTTGTGGTTATATCCATCATTGGAAAAGGTGTCAGGAGTAAACTTTGAGGCAAAATCTGGAGCCAGAGTCTTGGAAGCTGTGTACAGCCACATTCTGATAACTCCTATGAAGTAGCTAGAACCAATCATATTAGCCTTCTCCATTCCATTAGATTATTTCAGAGACATGGAGAGGGGGGATCAACTGCTTGGGTAACAGTCTATCCTCCATACTAACCAATCCAGCCTTTGTGCTCTGGGGATGCCAGAGCATGATCCATGGTTCAGTGAAGGGCTACCAAAATTTTTACTACTGAGGTGATTCCTTAGAAGAGAAATCAATGGAAATATTAAATGGGTAAACATTTTCTTTCAGTTTCTGTCTTTTACCCCAATTTGTCATTAAAAAAAGAGCCGAGGTGGAAAAGTGAGTAGAGTGCAGTACTGCAGGCCACTAAAGCTGACTGCAGTTCAGCGGGTCAAATCTCATCACTGGCTCAAGGTTGACTCATCCTTCCATCCTTCCGAGGTGGGTAAAATGAGGACCCGGATTGTGGGGGCAAAGTGCTATTGCTAACATGTTGTAAGCCACCCTGAGTCTAAGGAGAAGGGCGACATAAAAAAAATTGATTGAATAAATGAATGAATGAATGAACGAACAAACGAATGAATGAATAAATAAATAAATAAATAAATAAATAAATAAATACATATCAGTCCTGGTAATGGTAATGATCTATAGATAGTTTTACTATTTATTTTTGGGTTGGAACAGTGAAGGGCTGCAAAACTTTTACTACCACTCTGTGAGCATGGCTTATTTTGTGGGTGTGGCTTGCCGGCCATGTGACCAGGTGGGAGTGGCTTGATGATCATATGACCGGGAAGTCGCTTAAAGGTTAGAATACAGCACTGCAGGCTACTTCTGCTGACTGCAGGCTGCCTGCCATTTGACAGATTGAATCTCAAGGTTGACTCAGCCTTCCAACCTTCTGAGGTTGGTAAAATGAGAACCCAGATTGTTAGGGTAAATATGCTGACACTGTAAATCACTCATAGAGAGCTGTACAGCATTGTGAAGCAGAATATAAATCTAAGTGCTATTACTTTTGCTATTGCTATTAAACCGTTCCAATGAATTGTTTTCTAATAGCAATAGCATTTAAACTTATATACTGCTCCATGCGTTTTGCAGCACTCTCTTAATGCTAAGTGGTTTACAAATGTCAGCATATTGCCCCCAACAATCTGGATCCTCATTTTATAGTACAAGGGACTTAGCATTTTTTATTTCTGGCAGGGAATTTCACAGCATTTAATGCTGCTATTCATATCATAATGTTCAATTGCTGACTCTGAATAAATTGGAACCAAAATGTATGTTAGCCCAGCATGATGCTTCCATTCATGTACCTAACTGCCCACTCAACTTACAATATTACAGCCTGTTGAAGTCTTTGTTATTTAATCATGGCCTACAAAATGTCTCTTATCTACGCTGAGGTATTTCTCCCCGCTCCACACTTTTTTTTTCATATTTTCCTAAGTGATCAAATAAAATAAGTAAATAATATATTTTACATGTCTATAGGCCTTTTAAGTAATGCATATTTTGGCTAATTTGTTTTATTTTCTCAAGCCATGGATTCCTTTCCCATGCTGTTAATATGAAGGAGGAAATGAAGAAAGCAAAGCACAGTCCCAGTTTACTATAAGGACTGAAAAAAAAGCTTAATTTTTTCCACAAATACAGTGAAGTGGTGGAAAGTTTGGAACTTGTCTAAAAAAGTGCCATACAGGCTTTCCAGTAACGCAGTATGAAAGGTGGAGAAAGTGGCTTAATATGTAAATAATATCCTTCTCGTGTTTTACTAGCTTTATGCCTCTTCCATCAGACCAAGCAGAATTATAACTTCCCTATCATGAATTATTTGGCAAAGATAAAGTCAATGTGATAATTTATGATTTTTAGATACAAGTTTTGTCCACAATAAGAATAAGTAAATATAAATTCATGAAGAAATGCAGATTACCTCAGGGACCGCCTTCTGCCGCACGAATCCCAGCGGCCAGTTAGGTCCCACAGAGTGGGTCTTCTCTGGGTCCCGTCAACTAAACCAGCATTTCCCAACCGGTGTGCCGCGGCACACTAGTGTGCCGCGAGACATGGCCAGGTGTGCCGCCAAGCTCCAGCTGGGCGGGGCGCTGCCGGTACTTCCGTCCTGGGGCTCCCGCTCACAGCTGTCCCCAGCTCCTGCTCGATGCCGCGGTTTTCGGTGCTCTCCTGCTGGGCCCCAAAGAAGGAAGGCAGGAAGAAGGAGAGCTCCATTCTTTGCGCCTTTTTCCCACCTTTCTTCTTTGGGGCCCAGCAGGAGAGCGCCGAAAACCGCGGCATCGAGCAGGAGCCGGTTGACAGCTGCGAGCGGGAGCCCCAGAACGGAAGTAACGGCAGCGCCCCGCCCAACTGGAGCTTCTCTGGCGTCGACGGCAAGTGTCCTTTGTGGCCCGGCGGGAGGGCACTGGCGATGGGAGTGGGGGGGGTGGCCACAGCGGCCGCAGGCAGTCGCGGGGAGATGGCGGCGGCGAGAGGGAGCGCTCTCTCTCTCTCTCTCTCAGCTGACTGCAAGCGGGAGCCCTGACGGTGGCAGTTGGATGTGCTGCTGGACGTCGTACATGCTGGCGCTGCGGGCCTGGCATATACGGTGTCCAGCAGCACGTCCAGCTGCCGCCGTCAGGGCTCCCGCTTGCAGTCAGCTGAGAGAGAGAGAGAAAGAAAGAGAGACATATAAGAGAGGCAGAGAGAGAGAGAAAGAGAGACATAGCAAGAGAGGCAGAGAGAGACAGAGCAAGAAAGAGAGGCAGAGAAAGAGAGATAGAGAAAGAGAGAGAGAAAGAGAGACATAGCAAGAGAGGCAGAGAGAGAGAAAAAGAAAGAGAGACATAGCAAGAGAAAAAGAGAGACTTAGCAAGAGAGGCACAGAGAGAGAGAGAAAGAGAAAGAGAAAGAAAGAGACATAGCAAGAGAGACAGAGAGAGAGAAAGAGAGAGCAAGAAAGAGAGATAGCAAGAGAGGCAAAGAGAAAGAAAGAGACATATAGCAAGACAGTGAAAGAGAGAGAGAAAGCAAGAGAGAGAGAAAAAAGCAAGAAAGAGATAGCAAGAGAGACAGAGAGAGAGAGAGCAAGGGAGAGAGAAAGACATAGAGGAAGGGAAGGAGGGAGAGAGAAAGAGAGCAAAAAAGAGGAAGAAAGAAAGAAAGAGGGATGGAGAGAGAGAAAGAAGGGAAGGAAGGAAAAGAGAGAAAGAGGGAGAAATAGAGCGAAAGGGAGGAAGAGAGAGGGTTTTTTTGTCCAAACTTTTCTTTAGCCCGCCCCCCCGCCCCCCCCCCCCTTTCAGTGTTCCCCAGGATTTTGAAAATATGAATAATGTGCCGCGGCTCAAAAAAGGTTGGGAAACACTGAACTAAACAATGCCACTTGGCGGGACCCAGGGGAAGAGCCTTCTCTGTGGCGGCTGCGACCCTCTGGAACCAACTCCCCCCAGAGATCAGAATTGCCCCCACCCTCCTTGCCTTTCGTAAGCTACTTAAAACCCACCTCTGCTGCCAGGCATGGGGGAATTAAGACTCTTTCTCCCCCTAGGCTGTCACAACTGTATATATGGTATGCTTGTATGTATGTTTGGTTTTTATATATTAAGGGGTTTTAAATTTGCTTTTAGTATTGGATTTTATTGTACATTGTTTATGATTGTTGTTAGCTGCCCTGAGTTTCCGGAGAGGGGCGGCATATAAATCCAATAAAACTTGAAACTTGAAATAAAATAAGGCTTTTTGATAGTGAGTATTTGTGTGTGTATGTGTGTGTGAAAGAGGCTGCTTTAGCAGACAGCAAAAACTTGAAGAATTTAGTTGTCCGATGGTGACCATTCCATTTACTAGATACCATCAATCTTTCTATTTTTATAATTTGTTTCCTGAAATATTAAATTTCCTTTTGTTCTATAACGAAACAGAGAACATTCTTGGCAAACAAGTCATCGATATTGTATGATTCCATATTGCTCCCAAAGCACAAAAACTTTAGTAGGTGGTCAACAGCCATATATTATGGGATGGTGAATTGTCATATTACTCACCCAAGACGTGTGAAAGCAAAAAATTAGGATTACAACTGCTAAATGGCTAGGGCAGTTATTTAACTGTAGTTATGATAGTTTATGTAAGTATTTTTTAAAAGGGAAAGCCCCTTTGTAATTATATTTTTAATTATTAAAGATATTCCCCATCAGTGGTGGGTTCCTACCAATTTTTACAACTGGTTCACTGAGTGTGTGCTGTGCTGCGTGTGCATGCATAGTTCAGAGGAAATAGAACTTCCACGTTGCAAACAAGGCAAGATCCATGGAAAACAGCTGCTTAGCGGAATTTCAATATGCCACCCCTGATCACTTGGGCTTTGGAAGCAGAGATAATGGTCAGTATAAACCTGAGGCAGGCAGGTGGGCCCACTTTCACAAATACAGAAAACTGGTTTACTCTCAGCTTGGAGTCAGAGCTAACAGTTTGGATGAACCAGTCTGAACCAGTAGCAACCCACCACTTCTCCCCGTACTCCCAAGAAAATCACAATTTTGCAAAATGCTATTGAGAAGTATAGATGTATGTACATATGTGTACACACACAAACATCTATTTTAACTGGGAATAAACATGTGGTCTTCAAACACTTCAAAGACTTTCATACAGGCATATTAATTACTTGTGAATTCCAAGTGTCTGATTGTTTACACTTGGAATTATTCTGAGGTCTGAGACCACAGTTAGAAATTCCATATTATCAAATTTAACTTCAACACTTTTAAATGGAATCTTTTTGCACATTCAAATCAAACAACCACTAATTAAGATCACACGTCTGTGTGTCCCCTTTATTCGGAAATTTAAAAAGAGCCTAGTCTTTTTAATTCAAGTCCTGCATTAAAAAAAAATCCATATTAACCAAGCTGGCCAAAGCTTTTTGTTATCTTCCAGATGCAAATCAGCTGTTCAAATGAACCATTAACTTCTTGCCTCGGCAGAGATATGACATCCAAGATATTTTAATAAATGCTTTGCATAAAAAAACTCAGTGGTTTTTTTCTCCTTTTTTAAGTATACAATTTCTAATAGAAGATTATCTTTCACAGTGTGCTGTTGCTGATTGGCAACAGTAAGTACATACTAAGAATTTGTCTTTGACATTTAAACTTGAACATCCTGAGTATTTCAGCTGATAAACATAAATTACAGGAGAGCCATATCATCTAGTTGCACATATGTATTATAACAAATTTAACCTGCAATTTGCATGTACAAGTATGAATGGAAAACCCAGTGAATTTATTTACTGGTTATTTACCATACAAACTTCACTACATTTTATACTTGATTTATTATCAAAAGTGACCATACAATAGAAAAGGTGGGTGAAAGACACTTCTGTTTCCTGTTTTTAATAGTATTTAAATTATGCTGGTATATACTATATGTCAGTAGTGGGTTCTAAAACTATTTGCTACCAGTTCACATGTGCACTTGCGCATGCATGCATGATGCTTCTGCGTATGCGCAAAAGCATTGCAGGTAGGTGGGCGGAGTGTCCTGGGTGGGTGAGCAGAGGATCCCAGGTGGTTGGGCAGAGCGTCCCAGGTAGGTTGGTGAAGCCTCCCACCACCAGCACCATCAGTTTACAGAACCAGGCCAAACTGGAAGCAAGCTAAATGAGCATGCGCAATAAAACCAAACAGGAATAATAATAAGTAATTTACATCAATTCTGGCACTCAACGTTTTCACACTAATTCAGTCCCAGAAAAGCCAGATTGTGATAGACTGCTAGAAGAGATGAGAGTGGGATCTACCTTCTCCTTGGGCAATTCTAGAAGAGGAGAACTCTCAGAACACTTAACCACATGCTCTTGATAGGTGAAACAGAGAGCAAGTATTTTCTGGATTCTTGTACTCCACAGACAGAATCTATCTGTAAAGAATCTACGATGTAAAGGTATGTGGGAATGGATTTGATTTTGAGACAAAAGAAAGCACTGCAGACAGAGATGAAGCTCTACCACAATGAGGTCTGCTCTAAGATGACAGGAGAGCCTGATAATTTACAATCTCAGATGTCACTCAAGAATCCAACTGTCACTCAGAATGAATTTACCACATCCGCCCAATCTGAGGATTGAATCATAACTGGGGAACTCCATACAAGGCAGAATACTTAAATTAAAATTAACAGACTCAGTCCTCGTTTGATTGGACGAGGTCAACCCATCCTGGATGATAGTTCCACCCATTATGGAGAATTGTCAGAACAGCAGGAGTTGAGCCTGCAGAAGGAATTTGAGCATGACAAACATCTCAGACAGACTCTCTCTAGTTTTGTGGGCTCTAATGGCAATAGAGGAGAAATGTCACCTTAGAATAAATTAGAGTTAGTTCAACTGGCTGTGCATCTTGTCTAGACTATTTTGCAAAGTTGACATCAATCTCGCAAGACTTGTCTCCTCTCTGGCCACTTGACTCAATAGGGCAGAGTCCTACATAATCCATACATGGCAGAGTGAATATCACTAAGTATGCTATGTACTTGCTTAAGATCCAGAAACTCAAGCATTTCCTAGGTAACTTTCCAAGTTGTGGCCTGTCACATAATTAAATTACAAACATCTGGCTTTCAACTCAAAGCAGATACAAGTATTATCAACAAAATGACATTTATGGCATATTAATTCTTATGAATTTATGGCATGGATTCATTGCAAATTTTGCTGTGTTACAGTTAATCCAGTATTTCCAGTTAATCCAGTACAGTGATCCCCCGTTTATTGCGTCCCCAACCATTGCGAACAGGGTACTTCACGATTTTTCAACCCGGAAGTCAAAATACCATCTACGCATGCGTGCGTTTTTTCTATGGGCACGCATGCGTAGATGGCAACCGGGAGATCAGCTGCTGGGTGGCTTTCCTGGGTCTTCCCCCTCTTGCTGGCGTCAGCGAGGAGTTTCCCCACCGCCCACGCAAACTCCTCGCTGCCGCCCGCCCTTCGCCCGCCCACGCCGCTCATTCTCGCCACTTTCGAGCTGAGTCCTGAAGCGAATTCGCTCCCGGACTCAGCTCGAAAGCGCCGAGAGACAGCGCCAAGGAACGGCCTGTCCATGCTGTCTCTCGGCGCTTTCGAGCCGAGTCTGGGAGCGAGTTCGCTCCCGGACTCGGCTCGAAAGCGCCGAGAGACAACGCCAAGGAACGGGCCTGTCCCGCTGTCTCTCGGCGCTTTCGAGCCGAGTCCGGGAGCGAGTTCGCTCCCGGACTCGGCTCGAAAGCGCCGAGAGACAGCGCCAAGGAACGGGCCTGTCCACGCTGTCTCTCGGCGCTTTCGAGCCGAGTCCGGGAGCGAGTTCGCTCCCGGACTCGGCTCGAAAGCGCCGAGAGACAGCGCCAAGGAACGGGCCTGTCCACGCTGTCTCTCGGCGCTTTCGAGCCGAGTCCGGGAGCGAGTTCGCTCCCGGACTCGGCTCGAAAGCGCCGAGAGACAGCGCCAAGGAACGGGCCTGTCCACGCTGTCTCTCGGCGCTTTCGAGCCGAGTCCGGGAGCGAGTTCGCTCCCGGACTCGGCTCGAAAGCGCCGAGAGACAGCGCCAAGGAACGGGCCTGTCCACGCTGTCTCTCGGCGTTTTCGAGCCGAGTCCGGGAGCGAGTTCGCTCCCGGACTCGGCTCGAAAGCGCCGAGAGACAGCGCCAAGGAACGGGCCTGTCCATGCTGTCTCTCGGCGCTTTCGAGCCGAGTCCGGGAGCGAGTTCGCTCCCGGACTCGGCTCGAAAGCGCCAAGAGACAGCGCCCCCCGGACCACCGCCTGTCTCCTGCTGCCCGGTTTAGCCAGGACACGAGCGGCGAAATGACTTGGAGGAATGTGAAGCTGAAACCGGCCGGTTTCAGCTTCACATTCCTCCAAGTCATTTCGCCGCTCGTGTCCTGGCTAAACCGGGCGACAGGCGGTGGGCTGGGAGCCGCAGGCGAAAGGAGCTCGGGCATTGTTCTCCGGACCCCGCCCGCAGCCTGGAGAGGGAAAGGGCCGCCGCGGGGCTGAGCGGGCGGGGTCCGGAGAACAATGCCCGAGCTCCTTTCGCCTGCGGCTCCCAGCCCACCGCCTGTCGCCCTAAAGCGGGGTGCGAAATGACTTGGAGGAATGGGAAGCTGAAACCGGCCGGTTTCAGCTTCACATTCCTCCAAGTCATTTCGCCGCTCGTGTCCTGGCTAAACCGGGCAGCAGGAGACAGGCTTTGAGTTTTTGGCTGCGGGGGGAGAAGTAGGACTTTCCTAACTCCCTCGCCCCGCAGCCAAAACTCAAAGCCTGTCTCCTGCTGCCCGGTTTAGCTAGGACACGAGCGGCGAAGTGACTTGGAGGAATGGGAAGTCCAAATCGGCCGGTTTCAGCTTCCCATTCCTCCAAGTCATTTCGCACCCCGCTTTAGGAGTCAGCGGAGAACGGCGCAACTGTTTTAAAACGATCGGAGCTTTCCAATGAGTCCCGAAGACGTGTCTTCGGGACTCATTGGAAAGCCGCGCAGGTGTTTTAAAAGGTCCCCGCCGACATGGGGGGCTCGCTAGCACCCCCCCAAACCTGGGTTGGGGGTTCGGGGGGTGCTAGCGAGCCCCCCATGTCGTCGTCGGCGTTTTAAAACAGCCCCGCCGCCCCCAATCTTCGGCTCCTCGCTAGCGCTGCGGAAGTTAAAAACATCATCTGCACATGCGCAGATGGTGTTTTTACTTCCGCAGCGCTACTTCGCGAAAACCCGCTCGTTGCGGGGGGTCCTGGAACGGAACCCTCGCAACGAGCGGGGGATCACTGTATTTTCATTTCAAATGTACTATAAAGGATAGGTATATTTTTTCTCCCAAAATAATTTGTATGACATTAAAGGTAAAGGTTCCCCTTGCACATATGTGCTAAACATTCCCAACTCTAGGGGGCAGTGCTGATCTCTGTTTCAAAGGTGAAGAGCCACGCTGTCGAAAGACATCTCTGTGGTCATGTGGCCAGCATGACTAAATGCCAAAGATGCATGGAATGCTGTTATCTTCCCATCAAAGGTGGTCCCTATTTTTCTACTTGCATTTTGACATGCTTCCGAATTGCAGAAGCTGGGACAAGTAAGGGGAGCTCACATTAGATATTCTAATATTCTAATAGACATCACATTAGACATTTTTATGTTGCTATAACATCAGAAAGCAACAAATGCGGTATTCTGATTTTTTTGGTGGCTCCACCGAGGAAAGATAAATGTTACGATAATCTGATTGTCAAGCAGTTCAGAACAATGTCAAGCATTCTAGCAGGAGGTAGCCCAACAAAAGCAGCAGGGACCTAGGTGTAATGCTTTCCCACTAGTAGACAACTTACCTAAAAGACTCTTTGCTAAATCTAAGGACAGAACTAGCTGCATAGCTGTTACTGAATAAAATTCCCAGTGGAGCAATTAAGTAGAAGCAAAAGTCTAATAAACCAGATAGCTGGAATTCTGACAGATAAACTTCCCTCCTGATACTGCTTTACTTTCTGCTGCTTTATCAAACAACTCTTTTTTCTTGATCTCATATGTATATCAGTTCAAGGTACCTGACATTCAAACCATAAGTAACTAAAAAAATAATAATCAAGTACTTAATAGGACAACCTGATTTCACAAAAATGGTGATTGAAAAAAGGGCATTGCCAAACAATGCAACAAAGGGATGCAAATGACAAGACACTGAATAAATTCATCTGTGGTTACTTAGCATGTTTTAAGGAAAGTTAAGCATGTGTCATTATGTCTATCAATTAAATGAAGTTAGGCATGGATTTTTGTCAACAGCGTTAAATTACATTTAACATATATTCTCATTGTCTTTATGATCATGTAACAACAACTTGTAATCCTGTCTCTCTAACATAAGAGGAAATAGGGTTGTTTATTTTTCAAAATGACTAATACTGTACTTGTATAATTAGTCTCTCAGATCACTAATTTATCTAAGAATCAAATATGAATGCAACACAGCTGCCTACTTTGCTTTCACAGTAGCTAGTGGCAGTATGAAAAAAAAACATAACAGACTTGAAAAGCTGGAAGTCCAAATTTATCTTTTCAAACATCTCAAGACGTAGAAGAATAGCTCATGTTTTGTTCAGAAACCTGATCTCTTGTTCCAAGTTCAGAACACTTCGCAGGTTCTAACTACAAATATTTTAAATATTAAAAACAATCCTCAAGTCACCACAGATTCCATCGTTTCTACCCTCTATCATTGACTGCAGTTAGACTAAGCACAGGCTGGTGAAGCTAATTTTCCAGTTCCCCTATTAATAAAACTTTCTAAAAAGATACTTTAAAGAATGACATGCAATTGATTTTATCCTTTTTTAAGAGATTGAGGTAATAAATAAAACTTATATTCTTATCCAACACCGACAGGTACACAGCAGAGGTGGGTTCCTACTGGTTTTAACTAGTTCTTTAGAACCATTAGTAGTTCAGTGATGATGTCACAGATCCAGTTCTGTCAGTGTCTCTGTGAGTGCAGCCATCTTGGATTCTGTTTATGTGCAGAAGCTAATTTTTGCTTCTGTGCATGCACAGAAGCTATTTTTTTAATTATTGTGCACAAATTGGCAACAAAAGAATCCAGAACCCACCCCGGTATACAGTATAGGTCACTGGGTATATTATGCAGGGGGAAAAAATGTAAATGTAGGTCTCAGACTCTCAGAAATATCAAACAACTTAATTGCACCAATTGCTCTCATATTAATCTTTCAAAGTACAGTTTACTGCAAGTTACAGCTAAGTATATGTAATTAAGATGACCCCTCAGGCTCTGAAGACTCATTAATTTAGCTTTTCTTGCTCATTACTTTTACCTATTATCAGATATAGTTATCTAGTTTCATTTTTTACTGATATAAATCAGATTTCCCCTATTTTAATGCCCTATTGTAACATTTACTGAATATCTAGTAGTAGCTGAATATCATTGTTAACACAAGGTATTTTGCAGGCTGAACAATGTTAGAATGGAAGATCAATAGAACATTCCTTTTATTTTATTTTCTAATATACAGTGTTTGCTTTTACAACACCATTTATTCCAAAATGTGGAACATCTTTCTTGATGAACACAATTTGAAGTAGCTTTGAATGTAGATTCAAATGTTATTAAGCTTTTTTGACTGCCTTAAATACTATGATGGTAATTACTTAACAAATTTACAATGAGCAGAAATTATGGTTTTAATGGATACACGTTATTGTTTAGCAAAATAGATTATTATTTTTTTGTAAGTACTAAGAAATACAGTATTGCCGGGAATAAATGTCTATACCTAACAAGCCTCTGGGGGGAAATACCATTCTTATGCTAGATGATAGGGAAAGGGAAGGGAGAAGATACCTAAAATATATGTAACTTTCCAAAAACCAAAAATCCCTATCCTAAGAATAATTCAGATTGTGATTTGTAGATTAATTATGGTTTACTAGTAAGTGTTTTAGGACGAATAGCAACAACAACAATAACAACAACAACAACAAAAAAGGAAAATCTAATAATCGAAAGAATGTCCAAAAACCTGAAAATGTGAAGTTAAGTCTCACTTTTTAACAGACATATCCCAAAACTATTTACATATGATAGTTCATTTTATACTCTTTATGCTGAAAGGCAAGCTATTTCCTAAGTGTTTTCTTTCTAACATACAATTCAGAGGTGGGATTCAGCTGGTTTGGACCACATCAGGCAAACTGGTAATAGCAACCTGTGAGTCATCCTGTGCACCTGCCCAGGCACAATCCCGTCCTATCTCGCTGTGTTTTTTGACTCCACACACATCTGCAGATTAGTACGTGAGTGAATTGCCATGTTTGTTGATGCTGTGCACATGTGCTGATGGCATTCACAAGCAAACTGCCATGTTTTGTGTGCATATGGGCAAGCACATGTGCGAGTGAATTGATCATGTGTGCGTGCTCACATTTTTCAATTCTGGGTGAACTGGTTGTTAAATTATGAGAAGCCCACCTCAGATGCCATTGTTAAAATTGTTGGCTTGGTCATTGAAAAACTTTATTCACTGCATGATTCTGAGCAGGACACATAAAATTCTGACAAAATGATATGCAGACAGAAAGCCATTTTTGTGAATAGATAATTTTTGGATCTAGCTCCCTACATAAAGGAGAAAATATTGAGAGCCACCAAACACATATTATGAACACTCAGAGCATATGCACCAAAGACAAATTCCTTGTGTGTCCAATCACACTTGGCCAATAAATAATTCTATTCTATTCTATTCTATTCTATTCTACTGTACCCTACTCTACTCTACTCTACTGTACTCTACTCTACTCTATTCTATCAGATGGGAACAAGTTTGAGAGTCTCTCGATATATAACACCCATTTCAATTGATCACAGGTAGAGAGAGAGAAAGAGAGAAAGAAAAAAATAATGTATTCAAAACTTCAGCTCTGGCTTCATTTTTATATAACACAATCAGATTTTAAGGCAAAAATAACCAATAACAGGGAAGGAAATCACAGTGGTAATTACAGCCTCCATTTCTGACCAGGTGTTAAATACATCATGTAACATTTTTGAAGCACATTATTGTCCATCTTTAATGAAAATTGACTCTCCCATTAAAAGCTCTTCTTTCTTGAGTGAGGCAGCTGAACTGTTCATTAAAAAAGAATCAGATGTACGTTTGAGTTGGTTTCTTTCCATGTGTCCAGAAGTCACAATTTTATACCAACAAACACCTGGCTGTGTGGCATTTAACTAATTGGCACTAGTTAGATGCACACCCATTAAATGGGTTTTTATGATAATGTGAAGGTTTTTTTCCCAAATAATCAGCCACTTGTATCATTAAGATAAATCAGTTTCCCAGGGGATAGGAAATTGAAACAACTTTCTTGATATCGGATTAAGTAGATGCAGACAGTAAAAATAATTTATATTTACAAAAATTGTTCTGAATTTATTTTACATAAACAATGCTTGGAGTGACAGTATAGTTGCAATAGATACCATTCAGTGATAGACAGTAAAAGGCTGACCTTTGATAGGGCAATGAATAATTCCATTTACAAAACACATTAGGAGTTCCTAAATGTCCTTTCTGAAACCTACTGAGCAAATAATCTAAAGATAGAATTGTGACCGTTTTGGTTTTCTTTCACATTTATGAAGTTTTAATGTTGCATCGCAGCATTTTTTTCTCTCTCAATTTTCTGTGAGGCAGACCATTTTACAATTATATTGCTCTGTGGATTGCAAGATATAGTCAGAGGAGAAGAGCTGACATTAGGAGCTCAGGAGTCCTTCCTTGCTCTGTTAACAGGGAGTCTTCAAAGACATACATCAATCCCATTTTGTGATAGAAAATACAGTACTTATCTTTATTGCCACCTGACCAGAATTCTTGATCTTTTGGCTTTCTAATTTTATGCCACTATTGTATTTGTCCCAACGTTAGCTAAAAATTAGTGCTACTCTTGGCAATTGCTGCTGGTATTTATGTTATTATTAACATATTAATTATATTGCTAAAATTTTATTTGCATTTTATGATTACTTTTTAGCCTTTAAAAAAAAATTAGGTGTGTGTATTTTGTGTGGTATTATCTAGCCTGGGATTATAATAAAACATTGTTCTTGTTGTACTTATCTTTTCTACAGATTCAAGAATCTGAAATTTAAAGTTTTCAGCCAACTGAAGATGTGCCTGAAATGGAAATATTGTCTTTCACAAACGGTTCAGCAGTCATACAACCAAGTCCCAACACTTTTCTTTAACCAACTGAGAAGTTATTTGGATAAGAAATTACATATAAAATATAAATAGCCAAGAGCAGAACTGAACTTGAATTTGACTTTTTTAAAAAAGTAGCTAGTGTTTATTTCATGTGTTCTGGAACCATATATTTATTTATGCATTTACATGAACATATTTTCTCTAAATCTTCAAAGATAGCTGACATGGAGTCACCTTTATTTTAATCCCACCACAATACCGTGGGGTAGGTTATGCCCAAAGCATAGGAACTTGAAGGAATCACAGGAAGTAGGAACCTGAATCTGAATTTACTAATCAATTTCTAACACGTTCATGCATACATACATGCATACATACCAGAGGTGGGTTATTATCAGTTTGGACCAGTTCTATAGAACCAGTAGCAGGAATTTCCCCCCGCTCGCTGGAACGGAAGTGATGACCAGCTGGCCACATCCCCATACTGGCTCTTTAGACAATGCCATAGGCACTGCCATCTTTTTTTGTTTGTTTGTTTCTGTACATGTGCAGAACCTGGGGTTTTGGTACTGTGTATGCGCAGAAGATGGGGTTTTGGCACTGGGCATGCACACACCTGCATGGTGCGGCCACATGGCATGGGAAGAAGCAAACTGGTGGCAGAGTAAGTTAGAAGCCACACCTGATACATACATACATACATACATACATACATACATACATACACATACATTCATATGCCTGCATGCGAACAGCGCCTAGATAAGCATTCATAAATGTACATTTATAGTATCAACTATATTTCTCCTGAAGACATTGTAACAACAGTACACCAGGAGGGACTCACAACCCACAATCTCTAAAGCAACAAGTCTACACAAGCAAAGGCTCTCCCTGGCTATAATAGCCACTCCTCCTCCTCTTCCCTGGGGTCGAGGCTGATGCCAAATCTGAAACCCGGCTGGGCAAATTTCAGAGAGAGGAACTCCTCCCTCCGGGCCCAGTCAGATCTCAGTCACACATGCCAGGTCGGCCTCCTCATCCAGGATCAAATCCCGGATGAGAAGAGCTTTATTTACCAGCGACCTAGCATTGAGTAGCAGCAGCCTGAGCCCAGGGCCAGAATTACATTTGGCACCAGTGCCCTGGATTGAGCTCACGGAGCCGGAACAAGGGATCGCTGTTAAGCAGAGATCTCTCCTTCCCCTGGAACGGCTAGCTCCTTGACTTATATAGTGACAAATGGTTGTATTACCACTACCAATAATGGGTCTTTCTTTTCCAGGCACAGGGAAGTTCAATGAGATTCCTGTTGTCTTGTAACATTATGAAAAAAGAGAATGTGAGATGTCTCAGCACTATGATCACATTGTATATATTTTTTAAAAATTGAAGTGGTCCAGCACTAAGCAAATTCGGAATCTTCCTTGGCTCTTTTTGCAAACACAAAGGCTTAATTATAAAAAATCTCAGCACAAAAATAAAAGAATACAGTAAAGTTTGTGGTGGCTGAAATTCTCAGAAAGAGGATATGGTATTGATCAGGATTCTGATAATTATGACAATTGGTGAAAGGGTTGAAATGACAGAATTAAAATTCAGGCCTTACCTGGCCTTTAGGGTTGTTGGAAAGTTCCATAAGAAACATGCAGTATGATCATAACCACAGAAGGTATATATGAATATGTATATAAATTTTATACCTTATCTACTGCATGTTGACTTACTCTTATGCAGCTAAGTAAAAATAAGAAATATATATAGACTTTTTTCAAACTACATTCAGGATTCTTTCATGGGAAGACCTTTCTTTCTTCAGCTGAATAAGTGTGTCCCCTTATCAAGACAGAATTGGACTCTTTGTCTGTACTTTCTCTTTGTTTGCACTGAGCCACACCTGATTCCTGCTCCACAATGGATGAAAGGGCATCAATACACACATGTATGTATGTGTGTATGCATGCATGCATGCATGCATGCATGTATTTATGTGTGTATGCATGCATGTATGCATGTATGAGTTGCCCAGGGCGTGCTCACTGACTATCTTATTTTAGCATTTAGGCTTCACATCAACTCAGGAATTGCAATATAAATGTATTCGGCCACACAGTTTTCTTTCTAGCTGTCCTATAGAGCTGTTACATGCACTGTATTGTTTCTGTGGGTATAGGAAAATGTTGATTGCTTTGATTGATTGATTGATTGATTGATTTAGAAAAACCTTATAGGTATCTATCTTATGCATAACAATATATGATTCACAAGAATAATAATCATTGGCTATTCCATCATGGCTGAATAACACTAGAAAAGGGAAGGCCAGTAGTTTATCAAAACAACCTCAAACCAGAAGCTTTAATATAGAGATCCTTTTAATATATGGGTAGTTTGTTTTAGCATTAGCATGATTGTTCCAAACATTTATAATGTATGGCTGGGGTATATGATTCGGCCAGGTACATAATCTCACCAAGCTGTTCAAGTCATTTGTTGGAATATTAATGTGGACTGTTATACTTTACTTTCCAGAAACAGATAAAATCCAAAACTGAGACATAAAGAAGAACTTCTATTTAAGTGAGAATCCAAGATGCACAAGAGGAAAATATGAAATCATATCAAATATTTGACAAGTGTAGGTTAATTGGTGTTCATACCGTCATAAATCCATCCAGCAAACCTGAATCTGGTTTTGGAGGAGCTTGCAACCGTTCCATAGACCACTTTTCAATTATGGACACCACCTGGGTATTTTCTGTATTTAGAATCCTGAAACCAGTCATGTTTACTCCACTATACCGATAAGGCTCCACATCAAGAGCAAAGAGGTCCTAAAGAAAAGGAGAAAATATTTTTAGATACACACATAGTCTCTCCATTTACAAATATTTTTCTCCTCTCATGCGTAACAATGATAACAAAACAATACAGCTAACCATCTGAAGCATTTGACAACCATATGTGATATCAATACAGCTGGGAATTAAATTATTTGATAATAATGCCCAATGAAAATGTATGATACTTGTAGGATGTTTGCAAGTGTGCACTAAATCATAACAAAACTCATAGCTATTAACATGAGCATTTATAGATTGTCAAAGAAAGTTACTGAGCCAAAACCTTTGCTGTTTGTGAACAACCCATAAGTATTCATTACCCAAAGATTGTGCAATAATTCTGCTCTAATTAATCTTTTTACAGTGTTTTGTTTGTAATGTGTATGTTAGAAAACAAAAGGAAGTTCCTAAGCCAAACAAACTGATGTGTTACTTGTTTACTTCAGTTGAACATCTTCCATATACACTATCTTTGGCATCACCTTGCAGGACAAGGTTTCAGCAGTCTTGGAACATGCTGGAATTTCTCACATGTATACATTATTGAAATGGTGACATCTACGCTGGCTTGGGCATCTCATGAGAATGTCTGATGTCAGATTCTGAAAGATCTCTGCTATGGAGAATTAGTGCAAGGAAAGCACCCCAGGGGAGACCACAGCTGTGACATAAGGATAATGGTAAAATGGATTTAAAGGCCTTGGGAATGGATATTAACAGCTGGGAAATTTTGACCTCTGATTGTTAAGCTTGGAGACTAAAGACGCTGCATGGCCTTCTTCATTTCGAAGAGACGCTTGTTTGGCAGGCTGAGACATTCTAGGGTTGACCTATCCAGATTCCTAAGAGGTCAGTAAGGGGCGAGTACAAGTGCACTATAGTGCCTTCCGTCCCCTGTCCTATTGCTCTCCTATATCTCCTATACCTTTCTTCTATTCCTATATCTCTTCTTCTATTCTTTCATTGATATGTTCTATAACTATATCTTATTTTCTATTTTTTCTTAGATATATTTTACTGATTATCCCCTCTATAACCTTCATCATGTATTTTACTATGTGTATATAGATATATGCCCACTAAAACCCTCATTGTGCATTGGAATGAATGAATGAATGAATGAATGAATAAAGAAAGAAAGAAAGAAAGAAAAGAAAAGAAAAAAAGAAAGAAAGGCAGTCCTGGAACCAATGAAATCCGAGGGCCGGGCAGGGGACAGAATGTATCTTCCCTCAGTGTGTAAGGGATTGTCACTCTCTGATTGGTCTTTTTAGTCACAATAGATGCTATTTTAGGAACTCTCTCCAGAGCACGATACCATAGCCTTTCAAAACTGAAGGATGTCAATGATGGCTTATTTACTTACACAAGCCAAATTCCGTCTCTTACATACTTGTGTGCAATCTTATCAAAAGGTGGATTTTATAATGGAACAGCTACATATTTTGTTACTTTGGGGTCATTATTTGTAACTTCAGGCTTTTCTGCATTTACAATATTTCTCTCCTGCTTCCCTTAACAATCAACTATCTAAACAGAAAGTTTAGCTAGCTTGCTATGCATAATACGTAAATTTTCTCTATTTCCATCTTTTCCTAAATTTGTCTCTCAAATCTCCAAGGCAGACTCAGATGATAAGTGGGAAGGGATTCTGATTTTTTCAATATTTCCTTTTCTTGACCAATTGATAATGTTCAATTTCATGCAACATTTCCCCATCTAAGAGAGATCTTGAGGTAATTTAGGTCTGTTTTCAATAATCTAATTCTTTCCAAACACTCCAGAATGTTTATAAAAAGATGGAATGTTTGGAGGCGTCAAGCTGACAAAAGCTGGTTTAGCCTGTCCCAAGTGAATTAAATGTATTAA
This sequence comes from Erythrolamprus reginae, assembly GCF_031021105.1. NCBI lineage: Eukaryota > Metazoa > Chordata > Lepidosauria > Squamata > Dipsadidae > Erythrolamprus > Erythrolamprus reginae. The sequence goes on along the minus strand of NC_091950.1, from coordinate 294,114,210 downwards.
CTTATTCATTGGGGGAAGAGAAGAAGGCACAATATTAACTAGCCATCCCATCTTCCTTTTTCTCATTCCCAGGTTTATCTCACATGGAAATATTCTGCTACCTTTTTAATGAGTAGGATTAAGAATTTTCCAACAACAATCAAAATTTGTGCCACTGCAACAACAACTGGAAATGTTCAGTCTCAGGCATAAATAGCTTTTACTTGATATTGGATTTTGTATTCTTACCTTACCTCTTATTTTATTTTGGTCTATGGCAGGAGGAGGAGAAGACAAAATCAGCCTTCCAAGTTGAGCTAGTATAGTATGATAATGTGCACTTTGATAATCCCAAAATGCAAACACAGTTAATGTCTCAAATTACAAAGAGAGGTAATCACATCATTTTTCACAGTTTGATTAAAGCATCAACTTGTTTCTTCTGAGTCTGTACCACATGGTACATTTTGTGTTATATTCATTATTAAGCTGCACTTTCATTCCTATTTTAAGGCAGCCTAGTTTGGGCAACTGGTTTTCCCAGTTGCAATATATGGCTGTGAAAGTTAGATCATATGGGAGGCTGAGCACCAAAGAAATGAGACCTTTGAACTAGGGTGCTGGAGAAGACTCCTGCAGGTCCCTTGGACAGCAAGGCAATCAAACAGGTAAGTCCTAGATGTGATTAATCCTGACTGCTCCTTAGGAGACCAGATCCTGAAGATGGAACTCAAAATAGTACTTTGGCCATCTAATGAGAAGAGCCTAATGCTGGGAACAATTGAGGGCAAAAGAACAAGGGGAGTGTTCGACCCAATTGCCGAACCAATATAGCACAAACTGCTTTCAAACAAATCTTGTTTTAATATTTACAAACTACTAATTACCTTTTTTAGTAGTTGTTTTTTAAAGTCAATGAAATGGTAAAACAATGAAAAGGGGCAACCACTGTTAATAATCCTTCTTAATAGCTGGCAGTAGTCCAAGCAACAAGAATCCAGAGTCTGTCTGATAACAGGAGAATAAGCCATTCAATCATACTGTGGTTGGCAAAATGCCCAGAAACAATTTGCAGGAAACTGGATGACTTTCAAAATGAGCCGAACAGGGTTTTTGCAATCAAAGACCAATGTGGAATGAACGCAGTTGTTTCCTGCAAATTAGTCAGTCCTTTTCCTCATTTAAATAGGCTATATGAGTGGCTAATTATCCCCAAGCTTTACTCCCAAGTACTCCTTCTCCTCAGGAGCCATTCCTGCCTTTTGGCAGCTCTGCGCTTGCATGCATTGAGAACAGGCTCCTCCTCTTCTTCTTCTTCCTCCTTCCTTCCTTCCTTCCTTCCTTCCTTCCTTCCTTCCTTCCTTCCTTCCTTCCTATCTTCTGCCCTCATGACAGTCTCTGAAGGTTCTGAAGTCTTGGTTGAAACCCTGCCTATGGCACCAAGTCTTCTCCAGCCTCTTCACTGTCCAACTTGGCAAATCACCATACCAACCTCATCTCTGTCGGAATCAGCTACCAGCTGCACAGGTTGCTGACAGGCCACAACAGGGAAGTCAGCATGAGCTTAAATGAACTCTGGGAGATGGTAGAGGACAGGAAGGCCTGGAAGAACATTGTCCATTGGGTAGCAATGGATTGGCCATGACTTTGCAACCAACCAACAAGTTTGGCCAAACAATCATTTTTTCAGGCAATATGCTGACTCTGTAAACTGCTTAGAGAGGGCTGTAAAGCACTATGCAGTGGTATATAAGTCTAAGTGCTATTGCTACTAAAGGCTAAGATTTATGTAAGGAGCTTCACTTATTATAGAGAACTGGGTCCTCTATAATAGAGCAATTCAATTTATGTCAACTACATTGTGTGGTAAGAAGATAGTAAGATTGAAAATATAAAAAATGCCCTCTTTTTCCATATAAAACTATTAGATGGCATAAGCAAAAGAATTGCATGACATTAATGGCAGTGGCAAAAATCCCTGTAATTTAGGTTTGTTGAACATAGGCCAGATTCAAAGCTACTTGCAATAATGACTTAAAGGCCTTTTTCTTTAAACCTGGGTTGCTTCCAAGCCATCTTGGACAATTGCATAAGTAATTATGCAATTTGAACACATTTCTGTTTACTCAAAACTATAATAAATATGCACAACAGTTCAGAGAGAATTAATGAGGTATTACATTAGACTCCAAATCAATCATGAGAAAGTACACTTCCAAACAGCACAGCTAAACAGTATGACTGGAAAATTTATTGGACAAGACTTCTACTGTGTCAGGTAAGAAGTAATTAATAAAGCAGAGGAGCCAAAAGTGATACAAGTTACATGGCTGCATTGAACAAAATATCTATCTTCTAGCTGGCATATCCCAAATTACCTTAGTTGTCAACTTCTGATGTTCTTCCAAGAAAAAGAAAACAAAGTGAGTGTGGGGAAATGAAAGAAAATCCATGACCTCCCACTAACTTTACTTTCTTTCAAGGCTAATAAGCAAATGGGAATATTTAATTAGGGCAAAAGATTGAGTGCTAGATATAGAACTTTTTGTGCCTTGCTTATTGTAATATTTCTTCCATAGAGCCTGTTTACTTATTGTTCTGTCTGGGTCACTCCAGAAGCCAATACCAACCCAAAAAGAGAAGCCAGACACACTGGTAAAAGGCAAAGGCAGTTTTATAAAATCCAAGAAAAACACAGGTAACAGAAAATGTCCTTACAAACAGGAAAATGCTGTATCTTCAGATATATTCACGAAGGCCAAAAGTCCATGCAGCAATACAGAATTCTTGCTGCCAAACCAAAGCTGTAGATAGCAGACCTACACCTCCCACGGATCTTCCAAAGCTGCTGGGCCACAAGCCAGGAACAGAGACGCCGAGAAACAAGACAGGATAATGCCACGCCAAGCTGATAACACTCCACATGGCTTAAAGGGCTTGCCTGCCTTTTAAACCCTGCTGATGAGTACCACACCCAAACCCAGCTGTTTCTACTTCAATGGTGAAAATATCTCTTTAATTGCTCCTTTCGTTGCTCTGAACGTCGCTGTCTCATGTCAATGACAGCTTGTGCATCATCACCTAATGTCTCCAAGCTACTGGCTGGGGAGAGCCCCCCCCCCCCGGGGGCTCTCATGCTGTTCTCCTTCATCCCATTCCTGATTTTCCTCTCCCCCGTCCGACTGTTCAGCCCCCTCCTCTGCGCTGTCATCCTCCTCTGGGCATGGAGCCAGCAGAGACACAGCTGGTCCCTGAGCAGCCTCAGGCTGAATCACAACACTTATTATGTTGTTCCTTTGCTCTTTTGCTCTTTTACTTCTCCCACGGTGCAGGATATGATAGGTATGCATTGATATGCTATGTGTTACCCTCGTTTCACAATCTGCACTGGTTCCAGTTCCCTCCCAGTTAGATTCAAAGCCCTAGTTATGACCTATAAAATTCTATCTGGTTTAAAATTTGGTTACTCGAGGGATCACCTAACTTTCATAGTACAGCCTGGTTAATTCAATCCAACAGAGTTGCTGCAGTTTCCTTTGATCAAGTATGGCCATCCATCAGAACCTGGAAGCATGCCTTCTTTGCTGAAGTGCCTGTCTTAGAAACATAGAAACATAGAAGACTGACGGCAGAAAAAGACCTCATGGTCCATCTAGTCTGCACGTATACTATTTCCTGTATTTTATCTTACAATGGATATATGCTTATCCCAGGCATGTTTAAATTCAGTTACTGTGGATTTACCAACCACTTAGTTATGCCTAACAGATAAAATTCTGGGTTTTTTTCTATTTCTTGTGGTACAATCTCTTTTAACATTCTTTTCTATCATTTTGCAATATATCTTAACTTTATTACAGGTCCACCATTGATGGTAATGAGAACCTATTTCCTTTTTACATTTCCAACATTTTGGGGATATATTTGGGAACATTTTGGCAATTCTATTTGGTGGGAGATGCCACCTATAAAACATCTTAATTTGGTTAAAAATTAAATGTTATGAGAAATGTATGAATATATTAAAATGACTTTATATATTTTTTTTATTAACTTAATTTTATGTTACTATAATGTTTGCACAAAATTCTTCTTTTCACCTAGATTAATATGTTGACTTAATGAATCAAGAATATATTATTTTTCTGTATTAAAAATTAACTTCTAAGATGAGAGGGGCAATTGTAACCCCTACTATGTGTTAAATGTTTGTATGTTTGTGTGTGATTTTTATGAAAAATTAATAATTTTTTAAAAAAAAAACAATACTGTATGTGTTGTTGATAATCATTCTGTTTATTATTATTCTCTTTAGATTATCGTATATATCTATCTTGCTCTTTGCTGCTGTGAGTTATCAAGGGTCAGTTGGAGTCAGGCACAACTAAATCAAAACAAACAAACCAGAGCTATTCACGCTAGTGAACTCTGCAATCTATAGGTGGCCAAAAAAAAGCTGGCAGATGAAAGTAGGCATTCCTTGAGCAATTATGTTGAATTTCACCCTTTCATACCATCGGAACCATGTTAGATGCCCCTTTCTAGCTAATTTATTCTTTGAACACTGCCAAGGACACATAAAAGAATGGCAATAGGAAGTCATGACATTACTAGTATAATGCACCTGTAAGTAAATAACTTCAGTTCATTCTGCTTTATTGAAAGAGGTTCCAGCATTACATGGATATATTAAACAGGTTAAAATTTAAAAAAAAATATTATTTTATTTTATTAGATTTATAGGCCACGGACTCAGGGCAGCTTACAAGAATAAAACAGGCACAATAACAATAAATAGAATTTAAAACATTACAAATAAATAAAAACCCACAATAAAAACAATCAACAATTCTTTCTTGCTAATGACTGGAACGAAACTGTCGCTCATGGTTCCCAAGCCTGCCAGCACAGGTGTTCTTTAACACCTTCTGAAAGGCTTGGAGATTGGGGGCAGTGCAAATCTCCAGGGGGGGTTTATTCCAGAGGGCCAGGGCCGCAACAGAGAAGGCTCTCCACCATGGACCTGCCAGCTGACATTGTTTGGCCAATGGGGCCCGGAGGAGGCCGACCCTATGCGACCTAACCAGTCGCTGGGATGTAAGAGGCAGAAGGTAGTTCCACAAACAATCTGGTCCAATGCCATATAGGGCTTTATAGGTAATAACCAACACCTTGAATTGTGTTTGAGAGCAATGCAATGCACAGAATGCTGGACTAATGTGGGAGTAGCTGGGTAGGCCCAACATGGCTCTTTCAGTTGTGTGCTGAACTAGCTGAAGTCTCTGAATGTTCTTTAAAAGTAGCTCCAAGTAGAGCGCATTGCAGTGATTGAGCCTAGAGGTGATAAGGGCATGAATGACTGTAAGAAGAGACTCCCTGTCCTGACAGTAAATCCAATTTTAAACTGACAGAGTAGATAGTATGAATCTGCTTACAACTGAATGGGTTTCCCAACATATAACCAACAATGAATATGCTAAAAAAAATCACCTAGAGAATACACTATTGAGAAAATCGTAAACTACCCCAGCTAATTTATCCAAGTACAATCTCATAAACTCGGCCTACATAACCCACAAGACTCCAAAGAGAGACAGAATCTCTCCTGGATTCTATCTGTAGTCCAGAACATCAAAAGACAATTCATGTCACCGAACAGGAAAGAGGACTCTACCATATGCCCACTGTTGTTCCCAAAGGTTTGGAAAACTATGGTAGATTATGGCTCGTTATGCCTCCTCAGAGATTCTCTAGGCAAGCAATTGTATAGCAACACAATAATCTGTTGTGTTGGAATTGTTGGTGCCTTCTATGAGTTTGATTGTTTACTTGCAGACATCTCAGTGATGTTACCTAACTAGGTAACAAAATGTCCTTGAGCAAGCAAATAAACAAACTCAGTGAGCACCAAGGACTCCACGGTTCGGTCCCAAGCTATAGATGTTCACTTACAGTATCACTCTGACCCTGAAGTCTTCTCTAGCCACCCTTGCAATCCCTGAAAGATTGCAACATATAGCTTGAGAATACTTGTTGTTTATGAATTCAACCTACCTTAGTGTCAAAATCATCATGTTAAACAAAACCTAGAAGACGTAATTAGCTCTTATTGGTATATGCTCTTATTACACAACTATGATCAGCTTGTTTGTCAGTGGTCACAGGGTTACCATAGCAATCAAATAAAGGTAACATTAGTTACTTTTTCCCTTATGAAAAAGTACTTACAAAACTACTTTTACTTTCAGTAAAATACTTTTACTATTTCTGTCAAGCAATATAATGAAGAATGCTTTAGTGATGTCTGAGTCCATCAGCATATTCTTCTAAAGCTACTTACCAGTGTAGTAAAGATGTAATGATAGTATTCTGTCATCATTCCCATTGCTAAACCCTGTAAAAAAAAAAAATCAGTATACACATTAACTTTTTAAGAAGTTTGGCAACACCGCTTCATTATTTCTGCAGTTATTCTTATTGCTGTTTTTAATCACACCTATGAGAACAATGGAAAGTTCCCATGAGATGAAGATAATGAATAAAAGTATAGGGCTAGAATTATACTAAAATTAGGCCAAGCAAATCATTCTTAAGCAGTTGAAGCAGATAACTGGCTATTAAAAGAATTAATGAAACGAAACCATAGATAGAAAGATTATTATTAGACTGTTTAGTTTTGCAAATATGAGAAAAACAGATTATTATTGTTGTGGTTGCCAACCAAACAAATCTAATGGAAGATGTGGCATTAATTGCATTTATTGAGAAAAACAGATTATTATTGTTGTGGTTGCCAACCAAACAAATCTAATGGAAGATGTGGCATTAATTGCATTTATTCTATAATTTTTCACTGTATAATGAATGCCCACTGAAGAAATATAAATTAAAAACAATTGAGTCAAAGAAGTTAAAATAGAAGTGATGGCAATCTAAATCCCTCTCTAAAAAAAGGAAGGCATGCATCAAATATTAACCCAGAACCAACATTTATTTACACGGATGTCTGATAAGAATACCATATTATATAAATTCTAATGCAAGTTGTATAATTCAAAAAATACTAACCATTAAATAAAGATTATTGTTTTTTTCTATCTTCTGAACCTGAACCAACTTTAGCTTCCCATTTTAGGCTTTTTTTAATCACTTCTTTGGTTAACAAATAAGAATTCAGTCTCTTGCATGATGTGGCCATTACGTTAAATTGCTTAAATAACTCCAAAGAAGTATTTTAAACCAAGAAAAAATTTGCCTAAACTAGCAGCCATTTAGAGGTGCAAATATTGGACCTGATGTATCTCCAATGATTGGAAATGACATCTTGGTGGAGATTAATTAATTAATTAATGTATTTATTTATTTATTGGATTTGTATGCCGCCCCTCTCCGTAGACTCAGGGCGGCTAACAACAGTGATAAAAACAGCATGTGACAATCCAATATTAAAACAGTTAAAAACCCTTGTAATAAAACCAATCATACATACAGACATACCATGCATAAATTGTGGAAGCCTAGGGGGAAAGAATATCTCAGTTCCCCCATGCCTGACGGCAGAGGTGGGTTTTAAGGAGCTTACGAAAGGCAAGGAGGGGGGGGGGCTATTCTAATCTCTGGGGGGAGTTGGTTCCAGAGGGTCGGGGCTGCCACAGAGAAGGCTCTTCCCCTGGGTCCCGCCAAACGGCATTGTTTAGTTGACGGGACCCAGAGAAGGCCCACTCTGTGGGACCTAACTAGTCGCTGGGATTCGTGCAGCAGAAGGCGGTCCCGGAGATTATGGCAGTCCCGGAGATTATCTGGCCCGGTGCCATGAAGGGCTTTATAGGTCATAACCAACACTTTGAATTGTGACCGGAAATTGATCGGCAACCAATGCAGACTGCAGAGTGTTGGTGTGACATGGGCATATTTAGGGAAGCATTAATAACCGAGCAGTGACCTTACATAATGTATTTAAATAAAAGACAAGCCATGAGATCCCCCACATATGCTCTTGAAGGCTGGTCCTCATAGGAAGCCTGTAAGATCCAAAGGGAATAAACTGTAGATGAAGCACCAGCAACCAAGTAAGAAACAACGAGCTTTCAGCCACATACAGAATCTGCGTTAAGTATAATGAGTCTGTCCCAAATTCCATTTTCTAAAACATATTTCGGTATAAATATTCTATAGCTAAAAGAAAGCTTCTTAACTTCAGTCCATCAAATGCTTCAGGAAAAGTCAACTTTGCAGTCTGATAACTATTTAAACTAGATGATATATAATTATAATTACATACACAAGAAGCAATAAATTCTTATTTTGGGGGCTAGTTTTATTATTTTGAACAAATTTTTGTTTGCTTATTTTGCACATAGGTACCTTGAAAGGCATACACACCCACACACCCACACACACATATTCAGCAGTGAAAAAACTTTTATATGTATAAAGGAGGATGGCTATAAAATAAGGGCACCAGTCAGCTCTAATCCTTATAAAGCACCCATTTGTTTTTTGCTGACATGGGAACTATCAAAAGCTACATTTGTTGTTCACTTAGAGCATATTGGTACATTATAAATAATGTAGCTCGGCTGATGGCCTAACTTATTGTTCTGGTTGCTTGGTTGCTAGTGGAGTTGGTTTTTTTTTTTTAAAAAAAAGCTAGTTTCACTCTAGTAAACATTTTGGAACCAAATGTTTTAATGCAGGTGAAAAACTGCATTAACTGGAGTCAGCAATTTCGCGTTTATTTTTTAGGCCATGGAACTTGGTTCTAACTTTTTCTTGGTGAGTAAAAAAAAGAGTTTTCATCCTTACAAAGAACATTGCTCATGCAGAGATTTTTATCATAGGTCCCTTTTTTTTTTTTGCGATGAAAGGAAGTCTCTTTTTATATCTTCCCAGAAAAGTTGTCTTATAGACAAGACGCATGATACAAAAAATTTAATGAATAAAATAAAAGGGTTAGAAATAGAGTTGGTGTCTTGAACATAAAGGGGACTGCCATAATCAAACTCAAGCAGTTGAACTGTAAAAAACAAAGCTGGCTGAGGAATTCTGGGAGTTAAAGTCAACCAGGCTTAAAGTTGCCAAGGTTGGAGGCCCCTGAAATATACCAAAGCACCCTCAAAGTTTAGCCTATGCACAAGGGCATTATCATAACCAACCTGAGATAATGTTCATTTTGCAAATTTGTGGAACAGGGTGCTGTAGAACATAACATTATATCTGCATGTGGAAATCTCTACGTTTCTGGCTGCTGACTCTTAACAGCTCATGATCTATTCTGCTTATTTAAAGGTGGGTTTCCGTAGCTTTCAGTTCTGCAACCCAACAAGACAGACACAGACTTCAGAGGATAATAAGAACTGCAGAAAAAACAATTGATGCTAATCTGCCTTCCACTGAGGACCTGTATGCTGCCAGAGTCAAAAAGAGAGCTGTGAAAATATTTACTGACCCCTCCCATCCTGGACAAAAATTGTTTCAACTCCTATCCTCAAAATGACAGTATAGAGCATTGCACACCAAGACAACTAGACACAAGAACAGTTTTTCCCAAACACCAACACTCTGCTGAACAAATAATTCTCTCAACACTATTCACTAAGGTTGCACTCCTTTCACCCATATCCTTCCACCTATAATTGTATGATTATACCTTGTTGCTTGTATCCATAAGATTTATATTAATATCAATTGTTTCCTGATTGCTTATTTGTACTCTATGACAATAATTGAGTGTTATACCTCATGATTCTTGACAAATGTATTTTTTTTTCTTGTATGTACACTGAGAGCATATAACCAGACAAATTCTTTGTGTGTCCAATCACACTTGGCCAATAAAGAATTTCTATCCTATTCTATCCTATCCTATCCTATCCTATCCTTTCATTTCCTTTCCTTTTACAAGGGCTGCATTTGTACAACCTGACTGACTAAAACACGGCTTGTTACTCTGAAACACACCATATACTGCAAGTTTGGGGCACTTGAGGACAAACAGCCTTTCCACTTTGCAACCCTCTGAATCTCAGTTCAAACACATCACCAATCCATCTGAGACCTTCTAGAACTCCACTATTTGCTACCTAGACCTATTTAGAGAATCCATGGAGCTAATAGGGGTCAAGAGCCCAACAGCTATTTTCTCTCTGAATTGTTGGTCAGTCAAGACTTAAGAGTACATACATGTTCTTTCCCCCTTCTTATGAAGCTAAAACATTTAGCAAACCCTTGCAGGGATTTCTTTGCTTGTCATGGTTGGTATGCCAGCACTGTGACTCATTCAGCCATTCATGCTATAAGTGTGGCACAGTTCTCATATATGGGAGACACAGTTCTCAGATATGGGACACAAAATTATGACAGTCTCAAAATGGGTGAGCAGTGTGGTTGGGCGGTAGGAAAAGCAAGTAGGATGCTTGGCTGCATAGCTAGAGGTATAACAAGCAGGAAGAGGGAGATTGTGATCCCCTTATATAGAGCGCTGGTGAGACCACATTTGGAATACTGTGTTCAGTTCTGGAGACCTCACCTACAAAAAGATATTGACAAAATTGAACGGGTCCAAAGACGGGCTACAAGAATGGTGGAAGGTCTTAAGCATAAAACGTATCAGGAAAGACTTAATGAACTCAATCTGTATAGTCTGGAGGACAGAAGGAAAAGGGGGGACATGATCGAAACATTTAAATATGTCAAAGGGTTAAATAAGGTTCAGGAGGGAAGTGTTTTTAATAGGAAAGTGAACACAAGAACAAGGGGACACAATCTGAAGTTAGTTGGGGGAAAGATCAAAAGCAACATGAGAAAATATTATTTTACTGAAAGAGTAGTAGATCCTTGGAACAAACTTCCAGCAGACGTGGTTGGTAAATCCACAGTAACTGAACTTAAACATGCCTGGGATAAACATATATCTATTGTAAAATAAAATACAGGAAATAGTATAAGGGCAGACTAGATGGACCATGAGGTCTTTTTCTGCCATCAGTCTTCTATGTTTCTATGTTTCTATGAGTTGGGGGTTTGTAAGAGAATCCTAAAACAGAACTTAACATACAAAGAAGGAATTGTTCACAACTTTTAAAATGAAAATCTCACAGAAGCAAAAGGGATATAGTTACTGTTAAATATATTGTAAATAAAAGCTTCCGATTCTGATGTCATTTGCTTTTGGGGCTCATATAGTATAGTCAGCCCCTTAGTTTATGATTCAGTCCCCTAGAGAAGGGTGGCCTAGAAATTCAAATAAAAAACCAAACAACTGAACCCCAATTCAGGTTTGTTTGTTTGTTTGTTTGTTTGTTTGTTTGTTTGTTTGTTTATTAGATTTTATGCCACTCCTCTCCAATGACTCAGGAGGCTCACAGCATATAATATAACAATACAACCATAGTTCCCTCTAAGCTGAGCAGTGAGCAATCGCTCACTTAAAAATCATCATCAACTCAGAGTTTTCCAAACCTGCCCAGAAGCCGAGAGGGAAAGAGTGAGAGGGAAGGAGAGAGAGAGGAAGAGAGACAGAAACAGATAGAAAAAAGAGAGGAAGGAAAAGAGAAAGAAAAAGAATGGGAGTAAGGAAGAGAGAAAGAAAATCAAAATCTAGTTTGAAACTAGCTCAACTATTTAAGTGGCATTTTGATATTGATAGAGTTGCCCTATTATGAGCTCACTGTTATAGACACACAGTACAGTATTTTATTTTGAAATTCTCTGAGGCAAAACAGGGTGGGGTTTTTTTGTTTGTTTGTTTGTTTGTTTGTTTATTTATTATTTCTGTGTCGCCCAGTGCCGAAGGGACTGCCACTCAGACACTATACTTTTCCGCCCACCCCCCCAAAAAATTAGAGGGAACACTGAATACAACCCAGAAGGCAAATCTAATTAAATTTAAAATTACGATCTAAAAATCCAATATTTTAAAAATGATAATACTGATTCAAACATACAACATGCATCTCCTTTCATTGGCCAGGGGGCTGAGACCTAGGTACCCCAAGCCTGGTGATATAGGTGAGTCTGAAGACTCTTACAGAAGGCAAAGAGGGTGAGGGCAGTGCGAAGGCCAACTCTGTGGGACCTAATCGGTCGCTGGGACTCATACGGCAGAAGGCGGTCCCACAAGTAATCTGGCCCAATGCCATGTAGGGCTTTATAGGTCATTACCAACACTTTGAACTGTGTCCGTAAATCAATTGGCAACTAATGCACTCCATGGAGTGTTGGAGAAATATGGGCATGCCTAGGGAGGCCCATGACCACTCTCGCAGCTGCATTTTGCACGATTTGAAGTTTCTGAACACTCTTCAAAGGTAGCCCCCTTGCAGTAGTCGAACCTCGAGGTGATAAGGGCATGAACAATTTTGAGTAGAAACTCCCTGTCCAAATAGGGCCGCAACTGGTGCACCAAGCGAACCTGGGCAAACGGCCCCCTTGTCACAGCTGAAAGATGATGGTCCAAATTTAACTGTGGATTGAGGAGGACGCCCAAGTTGTGGACCCTCTCTGAGGGGGTCAGAATCCCTCCCTCCAAGGTAATGGATGGACAGATGAACATGTCCTTGTGAGGCAGAACCCACAGCCACTCCGACTTGTCGGGGTTGAGTTTGAGTCTGTTAACACCCATCCAGACCCTAACAGCCTCCAGGCACTGGTGTTTGGGGTTACATTCTTTCAAAATCTATTTCTTTTACTAGTATTACAAATGGAATCATATACAAAATACAGGATCAGATCAGATATATGTTTCTAAGCATGTGACTCCGACCTAAACTTTATTTTTAATATCAGACCATTCCATATATTCCCAGTTATCTTTCCTTTCTTCATTTAGAAGCCTAGTTCAGAGAGAAAGTAGAAGGAGAGAGGTAATGAGAGGTTGACACTCCATTTCCTTTTACTACTATTCCACATTTATTTACGTGAAGATTTATGAGAAGGTCCCCATTATCTTTTCTTCACTCTTGTCAAGTTGGATCAAAGTTCATCAAGAACATTAATTGGCCTTGAATAGATTAAACAATATGGCACAATTTCTGTATGCAGGATTTAGAAAATGTTATTTGTTTGTATTACTGTATTTACTCACCCAGTTTCTAAGATACCATGCAGTTTATTAATTAAAAATAGCATATTAAATGAACCAAGAATGCTGGTTCATTGGTTGGACTAATTATTAATCATCCGTTGTTTTTTTAATTGGGATTTTATAACATGGTCACAGCAATTTCTTTTTGGGAATAATTATCCCTATCTTCCACATTAGTCTCTCTAATCCAAGTAGTCCTCAATTTACAACAGCTTCTTTAGTGACTGTTCAAAGTTACAATGGCACTGAAAAGGGGACTTGTATGGGATACAGTGAAAACATATATCTGTTGTGGCCTGCCAACAGCCTGCACATCTGGTACTAGAGTCGAAAATTAAAATTGAAAATTAAAAGATACAAATTGCAAGCATTTGCAGATAACTTGGTGTTTATTTTGGAAGAACCATTAGAGAAGGGACCCAAATTAATAACCCAAATTAATATAAAAATATGGAGAAGTGGCAGGACTAAAAATTAATAAATATAAAACAAAACTGTTAGTGAAAAACATGACAGAAAAGCAAAAGAAGGAAGTTAAATATACAGTTAACAAAAAAGGTAAAATATTTGAGTATCCTGTTATCAGCAAAATGCATAATAATCTAAGAAGACAATTACTTAGATTAAAGAAACAAATTGAAATACTTAGAAAAATGGGAAAAATTACAACTATCACTGATGGGGATGAATATATTGCCACAATTGTTTTTCTACAATATCAATAAGAATAGAGAATACCAATAACAATAGAGAATTGTTTTAATCAGCTAAATAAAATGATTTTGAAGTTTATTTGGCAGGAAAAGAAGGTGAAAAGTAATATAAAAATTCTACAAGATGTAAGACTTAGAGGTGGGTTTGGGAATTATATTATCATACAGCAGCATTGATATGGATGAGAGAATAGATTATGTTAAGAAACACAAGACCTTTGACTTTGGAGGGACATGATTTACAGATAGGATCGCACCCTTTTGTATGGTACAGGAAAAGTAGAATACATAGCTATTTCCAGAGACATTACATAGGGAACTCTTTGTATGTGGTGTGGGAAAAGATAAAAGAGAAACATTATTTGAAAATACCATATTGGTTATAAATAATGGAAGCACTAATTCACCCAAAAAAATTTAATATGGGGAATATTGCAAGATATAAGGACATTTTAACTGATAAGGGGGAATTGAAATCTAAACAAGAACTAGAGAAACAAGGAATAAATACAGATTGGAATATGAGAATGCAAATAAAATCAAGATATGGAAAGGACATTAAAACAGAAGGTGTTAACCTAGAAAAAACAGCATTGGATGAAATACTTACAGGAACAGATGAATGACTAATAAAAAAATTGTATAACTATCTACTGCTCAACAGACTAAGGACACTAGTCAGATGAATACATGGTAGGTAAATTGTTTTTTCCTATTTTCCTCCCTCCAAAGTAAGGTGTGTCTTATACTCCAGTGCTTCTTACTCTGAAAAATACGGTAATTACACTCTTAGCCATTTTGTTATGAAGAAAAAATGAAAAATGTTCAATCCAGAATTTTCCTTACAAGATCTGCTAAAGGAGATGAGTTCAGATACACAGAACAGATAAGTGGAATCTCTCCAAAGAAGAACATTTGTGCTACCAAGTCCCACAGAATTACAACATTTCTTGATGAAATCCATTTACAGCATATTGTACTGTGTATGAACTTTAAATAAATCAATTCAATGGCTGAAGAGCTGCTGCAGCATGTGATCACAGGGACGAGAAGGTCATTGTGAAGTAGGACCTGTGAAGGTTTCCTTTGGGATGCAAAGTAGATCACTCATCTCACTACAGAAGAAATTGAATGACAGTACTTGAGATAATATGTAAAATTAAATAATCACAGCACATTAATAATTGGAAATGAAAAGGGCAGACTTGTGCCTTGAAGTAAATCAGCCAGCTTTTTAGAATATTTATGGTAGTGAAAATCTATTTTCTTTGCATATTAAGCTTAGAAAATCAAGGATAAGTTCAAGAATGAGTTTTATGTATTTTCTATTAGTTTGCCTATATCAGCAGCCTTCTTCAGTTGTTCTTTTAAAAATTGTTGAAAATATAGTCATGCCAATGTCAGGGTTCCAGAAAACATTCCCAATGAAATAAATATCTGAGCCTGGAACTTCGCTCAATGATCCAATTTATTAGAGATGTCATGTTGGCACACCCTGCCCCATACATGGTTCATAACATGATCCGATCATATCTCATATCCTGATGTTCTATCTGAATTCTCCTGCTTTCCCTCACCTCCTCACATTCACATGGGAAATCTAAGGAAGAAATGAAAATCATATTTGATTGACTTTCATTTTAGCTCTTTTTTCCAGACTGGCATTCAGAGGCATATTATTTAGCAGTTCACTAACTTCACACTTCCTTCTAAAGACTGAGAAACAAGAGACAGGAGTAATGGGAGACTTTAGAGAGTGGAGTCCTTGCACATGATTTTCTTTATGTTCCATATATTCTCCATAGTGGATGGAGCTAGCATCCAAGGATGGGGTGCCACTGTCCTCTAGCCAATCGGGACTGAGTTTAAATACAATAAAAGCCATCCCTCTGCCTCCATATCCCCTCCTTGACTCACTCCTTTTCAGAATAACTGAACCGCAACTCATAGGTTAATGTCTATGTTAAGGCCAACCACACTGAAATCAGAATGTGTATTGTCTCTGAGAAAAGGCAAGGGAAGTGGAAAAGGTATGCTTACCTGTTTTAAAATACCTGCTGCCATCTCATGACTGCAGTCAAAGATGACATGGAATTCTTTGCCTCTTTTCATCTCCTTGAGCAAGGGTTTGGCATCCTTGGTGTCAGAGGGTAATTGGCGAATTTTTAGACGCAAATTGTACCTTGATGGAGCCTTAATAAGTTCTTGCAATCGAATGAGACCTTTGTTCAGAGAAATAAGATAAGACAAAGGGTTTCAGAAGATACATTATGGAAAGAACAAAGGGAAGCTCTCAAAATGTTAATAAACTGACACAAGATCTAGCTTATCTTTACTGCTGTACTTCTAAAATGTGTTTCCTTTTAATTTACTCACCATCCTGTAAAGTATGTACCTAAACCAACATTGGAAAAGGGTATATGAGGACTTCCTTGCCAAAGCCTCTCCCTTTCCATCTTTGCTAATATTGATTGTTAATAAGGAGTTCAGTTTACCCCCATGAAACAAATCTTCCTTATCTGAGAAATATGGTAATGTTCTACCTCATAATATGTAGTGGTACATTAATTGATTAAACCAATATGTTTCACTAATAGTTTGTGATCACCCTATTTTAAAAGTCTTGCATATAGATTTACTTCATTAGACTCTGCATGGATTATCCTCAAATGAGTTACATCAATGTTCTGAAGATATTTAGCCTCCTTAATCATATAATTAGAATTTCTTCATTCATTGCAATAATTCAGTCATTACGTTATGCATGACAGAAATTAAAGCTGCCATATTAGAGATTTTACCAGGTGCACTGACCGCATCAAGGAAAAGATTAGATTATACATTTACAACTTGGCAAAAAATAAGGCACTTACTAGTATATATTGGAATATCATATTGTACTTATAGTACTTAACAGGACATCCCAAACCCCCCAAAATATATACATGTACAAAATGCAGGGTTAAGGAATAAGAATCAACCTAATATGGAAATAGAGAAGCAGAATTTCAGAATGGAAAAATATGAAAATGTGAAGGGGAAAAAACAGATTTAATGGATGTATCACATATTTTAATCCAAATGGATATTTAGCTAAGTGTTAAGTCTATAATTTCATGTTCATATTCAACACAGATTCAGCTGTCTAAAATATATTCCCACCTGCAATGGGTAATACCTTGCAATATGAATCCAAGGTGGATTGATATTATAAATTATAGGCATGCAGCCCTCCAGGTTATTTGATATACTGTATTATTAACTGGGTGAAAGTTTTCCTTGATACCAACCAAATGCCTTGTCCTTCTTATATTACATTCTTTTTTAATTTAAAATTTATACAAGCAAAAAGTTATATTATATAACCCACAACACCAGTTAATAGTGAGGTTCCCCAAGGCAGCATTCTAGGAACAACACTCTTTCTGCGTTATATAAATAACCTTTGTTATCATATTGTAAGCAGCTGCGTCCTCTTTGCTGACAATGTAAAACTAAAACCACAGACATTTTTATTACCCTACAAAAGACTTAGATTAAGTATCTGAATGGTCAAACAATTGGCAACTCCAAATCTCTGCTAAGAAATGCTCAGTCCTGCACGTGGGCAATAAAAATCAGAACATCAGAACATCAAATACAAGCTGGATGGAAACGATCTAAAAGATGACCCACACTCTGTCATGAGTACAATGGTGTACTCATTTCAAAAGATCTAAGCCCCGAGCTCAATGTAACAACATTGTTAATAGGCTTTAAGGGTTGACAATCTTATTTTATGAAGCTTTCTCTCTGGTAATGTTATACTTCTAACTAGGGCATACAAAACCTTTGCCTGACCTATCATTGAATACTGTTCACCTGCCTGGAACCCACACTATATTTTGGACATGAATACATTAGAGAGGGTCCAGAGGTATTTTACAAGAAGAGTATTCAACTGCTCTGCTCACAATAACATTCCTTACTCCAGTAGACTTGAAATGGATAACCTTGAAATATGTCACCTATGTTCCAACCCAAGGCTAGCACACAAGATCATATACCTTAATTTTCTACCTGTTAACAACTACTTTAATTTCAACTGCAATAACAGTAGGGCTATCAATAGATACAAACCAAATGTAATCCATTTTAAAGTTGATTGTAGAAAATATCACTTCTGCAATAGTAAATGTCTGGAACACTTTACTTGACCCTGTTGTTAGTTGCTCTTTTACCTTTTACCTTTTACTCTAATCTGTCTACCGTGGACCTTACACATTTCTTAAGAGGTCACTAAGTGGGTGTGCATAAGCACACCAGCGAGCCTACCATCCCTGTCCTACTGTATCCATTTGTATGTACTCATTTTATGTATTTATGGCTATGTTTTGCTTCTTTATACCCATTTATTTGTGCCATTTTTATGTGTTCTGATTATGAAGATCACCATAACAATCACATTCAAATTAACGAGGTTCTCAATGTGTTCTCCAAACTTCCCAAAGTCTCCCTTGCTGAAAAGGTAAATTAGTATAAATCAGGACTGCTAAGACTACCAGTGTCAAATCTATTTCCCTCATAATCTTGACTGCATGCTCCAAATTTGGCAGTTTTTAAAATGAACTAGAAATTAGGATTACATGACTGAAAGAAAATTTGTATTTGATTTTTTAAAAAATAAAAAAAATACTTTATATCAGTTTTTGTCTGTTTTTTAAAACAAACTTTACTGAGTTTTTGAAATAAATAGAATACAAAGTAAAATAAAAAGTATGATTGAGAGGAGAAGAGATCAACTGGGTAAAGTAGTTAAAAAGTGACAAAAATATGGGAAAAATACAAAAGGAGAAACTTATGACTTTCTTCAGTATAGATACATATGTATAATAAAGTACCTTCTTATTCTAAGTTAAAACAAAAAGTCAAAAACATACTATTAAATTAATACACAAATTGAATAATCAAAATAACACTTAAGCCAAATAATATAGCTATATAATAAATAACCCCTTACATTAAATTTAAAAATAAAAAGTACAAGATATGTACGCCAAATAGCAACAATAAAATACACAATATTTCTACAATCAGGTCAAATTGTTGAGTTATTGTCTGTGTTTTGAAAATACATCTTTCACAGGTCAAATATGACCTCAAACATAGCACAGTTACACAATTCTATGCAAATGTATACTTAGACTTAATTTTTGGAATTCAGACACAATGGAATAAAAACTGGATGAAAACTATTTTCTTTAAAAATGATAACTGTATTTTCTACACACTCTATAGCTTCGATGATGTTTATTAAATGTTTACACCAATCATAGACTTCTTAATGTTTCTTTATTAGCTGGTGATCCAATCTGCAAAAAGCAACTCTCAGTTATGTATGTAGTGTGAAAATCATCCCTGGAAAACTATTTCCAGGGATGATTTTCCAGGGAAAATCATCCCTGGAAAATCATCCCTGGAAAAAAATATTCAGAAAGATCAAAAACCATTTTTTTAACCACTTGGGAAAATAAGTAATAATCTGTTAAATGTTTACTGGAAACTGTTCTTAGTTCACTGCTACTTGAAATAAAAAGTAACATTGTTATCCTTAGTTGGTAGGCATTTTACTGTAAAGTTTCTTGCTAAATGAAACCACAAAAATGCTATGAAAATTATTAATACTGGACTACAGAAAAAACTGATTACCTGGAAGCACCTTAGCACAATGATGGTGAACCTTTTCGGTATCTAGTGCCAAAAATGTCACATGGAAACATTGTGTGCATGCATTTGTTGGGGCCACAGTCCGGATTAGCCAAACTTCTGGGTCCTGGCATGCATGTGCACATTGGCACACACAAAGGACAGCTGATCATCAGACATGTATGGCATGTGTGCCATAGGTTTGCCATCACAGCCTTAGCATGTTTATAGTAAGACTGAGTTACCTAGTTTAGTTTCGAGCAAAAGGCTTTTGGCATCACAGTATTTATTAACTCTTTATACATGTCATTTTCTTTTTTAAAAAAATCAACAAATAGTTTGCCAGTCGCAATGCATTTCCTGCGACCAACTTTCTGATTATAGCTGTCTTCGATTATCAATAATTCTTGACTTACAGCCTGTCATTTAACAACTTTTAGGAGTTTTGAAAGCCTTAGAAAGAGTAACCAGTTCTGGGAAATACCCATCGAGGAGATTGGTTTTGGACTTACAACTGTGTGATCTGCTTAATGATCACTGTAAAAATAGCTGTACTATTGAGTCAGGTTATGTGGGTGCCTCAACTTATAACTGTCATGATTTACAACTATAATTCTGGTCCAAAAACAGTTGTAAATCAAGGACTACTAAAAGTGCACAAGCGCACTAGCATGCCTACTGTCCCTGTCCTAAAGTCCCCATGTATTTCATAAAATATCTTGTACTTGAAACTGTTCTGTCGAGCTCTCTGGTAGAATCCTCCCGAAAATGCACAGATACAATTTCAGACACACACACGTTTGAAAATTCAAAACAATGTTCTTTATACCGAAAATGCAAATAAACGAAGCACTCTTTTTGTATAGCAAAGAGCATTTGTCTCCAAACAAACTGGTAATTTGTACAAGTCCCTTATCAGTTCTGTGATACTTAGTTTGCAGCTGTGAGGCAATTCACAGTCCTTCTTTCACAAAGTGAAACACACTTCGCTCTGGTTTAGTTTCAAAGTAGGGAAAAATCAGCACACGAAGGTCAAAGTCAGCAAAGCAGGCACGAAACACAATGGCCAAACCCACAGGCTGCTATTTATAGCAGCCTCACTAATTACCACAGCCCCACCCAACCACAGGTGACCTCATTTTCTTTGATAATAATCTCTCAGTTGTTGCTGCCTATGCATCGCTCTCCGCATGCGTGGCTGTATCATTAACTCTTGTTCTGAATCCAAGGACGAGCTAGATAATTGATCTCCTTCTGAGCTGTCTGCCACACTCTCCTCCTCCCTGTCACTCATGTCTTCTTGGTCAGAGGAGCCTTCATCAGCAGATTCCACTGGGGGCAAAACAGGCCTGCAGCATGTGGATGTCTCCCCCACATCCACAGTCCTTGGGACAGGAGCTGGGCCAGAGCTAACCACAACAGAAACTATGCTTGTACTTTTTATATACTCATATTAATATTTATACTTTGTTTGTATTAATATACACACTTGAATAAATACATACATACATACATACATACATACATGAATATAAAGTGTACAAACAAGAAGACTCATCAAATGACCATTCCAATTAAACCCAATGTCATCTGCCAATACAGCTCAAATGATTCCTTTTTCCCTCAAATCCTTGTGAATTCAAAGTTCATCCTTGCAAAAGAAAAACTGAATGTCTATAGGCTTTTAAGTGAGCCATGAATGCTTACATGGAATTCAGCAAACAGATATTTATGAAAAACTTTCCATATGGCAAAGAGATTTCCTAAAGGCCAGTTTCCATAATCCTTCAACAGGGTTTATTGAAAAACTACTCCAAATAATTCAGAAAGATAATGCCAGTAAAGTCCATTTTGTGTCAACAAACGTGAGCCAGTCCCCAGAATTTCTGATTATCACCTATGAATGTTGGCTTCCAATTTCACTTCAGCAGTTTAAAACTGTGAAATGAAATTAATCAAACAATGTATCATATAGAACAAAATATGAATAAAATAATTAGCATAATCATGTTCAGTGGTGGGATTCAAGTAATTTAACAACTGGTTCTCTGCCCTAACGATTTCTTCCAACAACTAGTTTACCAACTAGCTCAGAAAGTTAACAACAAGTTCTCCCAAAGTGGTGAGAACTGGCTGAGTCTCACCACTGATCTTGTCCCAATATACAAACTAGGCAAGCAGAATTGTAAATTACTATTGTTTTGAAGCTAGATTACTTCTTGCATTATGCCTGCTACCTTTTCTGCTAAGATGTTCAATGATGAATACATAAGAAGAGTGAAGACGAAGAAGAAAAGAATAACAAATCAACCTATCACTAATGGATTATCAACTGTGTGCTACAAATTCATCCACAGAAATTTATATTTACTGTATACCCCATCATCAGAAGGTGATGCATTAACCATTCACAAATGTTGAGTACATGAATGAATTATCAATGAAGCTGTAAGAATGCCTCCCTAAAATCTATTTAAAGAACTTTAATTTATAAAAATTCAATAGAGTTTTCTAAGAGCCTCTTTGAAAAATTTTAATAGCATTCTATCAACCATGGAACATTGGAACTCTTCCAAGCTATAACAGCAGACAAAGAGGAATGACAGAGAAGAGGAGAGGAACAAACACTAGAATAGAGAGGAATTAAGAAGGTTGCTTTCTGCTATGTCATTGCATTGGTGCAATTTGCTCAGTGTTGTCTGAAGTGACTGACACTGTTCTCTCGGGTTTCAGATATGAAACTATTCCAGCCCTTTAAACATTGGGAATTGAAGCTGGCACCTTCTTCGTGGAAAGCAAAATCTCACTGCTTAATAAAATATATCCTGGCCAAATAATAATGTGTTTATTATTAGTATTGCAGGCTAAGGTGCAGGAAATAGAACTTGAGCAAACGTAGCATTCTAACAAGAAATTTAGAAGAAGCTGCACCAATAAATGATAAGACTAAACATTTCTCTTCTCCCTATGGGAGGAAAAAACCCAGCAGTTTCATATTATGCACTAAATCTTTTTTTTAAAGTATGGGTTGTTGATTAATGGCATAATACTAAGTAAGCACTGAATTAAGTGGTTGGTTGGTTCATATATTGCACTCACAAAGGTAAACAACATTATGATTCAAGGCAATAATCCTAGAAGTATTCTACAGGAAGTTTCATTGTGAATTTAAAATTTTCTGGATTTTATAATCAAGTAGGAAACCAAAGATAAAACCCTTAAAAGCAAGGAAAGCTATTCTTATCTTATAATTTGCTCAGAATATTCAAACTTTTCTGCCCAGATAACATTTCTCATTTTCTAGAAAATATGTTCCAAATATGTTCCATCTAATGTATTTCCCACCCCATGCTATGGTAGTAGAAAATAAACAAAAATGTCACTATGGTTCCTGCTTATTTCTCAGGTTCACAGGAAAAATAGTTATTGATTAGTTTATATTTGAATGTCATCTGTATTAGTCGATCTGAACACAATTCACACTGAGCTAAATTTAAATAAGACTGATAATCAAATACAACATAATTATTCAAATAAGAAAAATGTAGTTTAAAACTGAGAAAATTTATCTGTAGAAAGATGTTTCATAATTAGAATGTCAGAATAGAAAAAAAAAAAATACCGGTATTTCTTACCCAGTTCATTTGTTCATTAATTCAGTCAACCAGTAGAGCTAAAAATGGTGTTGGAACTTATTAGCATCTTGTACTTTAAAAACTGTCTGACAATGCACCTTTATCTGCCTGAGTTTTCATTTTATAATATTATTAATTGCTTGGGAGCTCTATATTTTCTCCAGCAGTAGAATTTAAAAATAAATAAATAGATAAATAAAAACATATCTATTACAAGACTCATAGTCCACAAAAACAATAAATGGCAAACCTGTAACCAACAGAAAAGATACTCTGTATTTAAGCATGCTGTGCTAACTATACACAGTAATAAGATAAACTCATCAGATAATCAGGGGATGATTGCACCAGTAAGAGCATGTTATTTTTTTAAAAAAAGAATGGGGCAATGAAAACTGAAGTAAACTGAAGTAAAACTGAAGAAAATTTAAAGAATATATCAGGGCAAGCTAATTGTAAAACAATTCTTGATGTCATTCTAGTCGTTTTCTATGTTTCATACAGAATTTCTCCAGTGAAAGTGGTGAAGGAAGATCTTATTTTTAAAATTATTATTATATTTTTATCTTCCTTTTTTAATTGCTTCACTCAAGGAGGCAAATACTGTATATGTAATACTCCAGCCTTCTGTTTTGTTCCGATCTGCAACCCTGTGAGGTGGATAATTATTTAAAGCTTATCCAGCCAGCTTCTACACCTAGAACTCCAAGTTTCTAGTCCAGTACCTTTGCTTCTACAGCAAGCTGGCTCTCGCACCAAACTTGGACTTGCTATTAATTTTGTTATTAATTTTAGTAGCAAAAGTAAGATGTAGAATTGAAAATTAACTCTGCTTCACTTGTCATTTGACAGATGCTGTCCCAAAAATGTCTCCTCAGAAGTTTAGAAAACTGAGTATTAGAATGAGTACCAGTAGGAGAAAAAAACCTAGGAAAAAGCCTTCAGAAGTGGGACTGCAACAAGGAGACTCTGGAGGTGAAAAATGCTAAAATCTCTATGGTATGCTAAAATCACTAAAATCATGACATTTTTAAAATCAGACACCCCCCAGCAGTTTTTCTTTCAACATCTCAAAGTTTATCCCCTGTAAAATTACCAAAGTAGTGTTGGAGTGTAAGTCATTGGAGGAATGCATGGCACCAATGACTAAGAATTGATCTAAACTCCCATTATTTTATGCATAACCTCAATGAGCAATATGTTTTGAAGAGATGCTACAGCAAAATAACCTTGACAGTAAAATATATGAGATTGTTAGCTGAATGCATGTTGTGAAAACTGTTCCCTAAACTGCCAAATGTGTAGGATGAGGATTTATTACTATGCAGCACAAAGGGGAGCTGAATCCCAATGAGAACATTTTCAGAGATGGAAGCTGATAGAGGGGAAACAATGATCTTCGGAATTGTTGACATTGACGTGAAAAATTGCTTTGTACATGTATGGAGGAAGGAGGAAAAAAACGGACCTGTGTTTGTAAATGTTTAAAAAATAAAATATTTTAGTGGTTCAATATTTAGAGAAAATGTGAACTATAAAGCATGAAATAATCCACTTCATCAAAATCATACGTTGAGCTATGATTATTGCAATTGCATAGCAAACTTTATTTATACAATGACAAAAACCAAATGCTGTGATTTTGATTGTGTGACATAGCAGATAGATAGATAGATAGATAGATAGATAGATAGATAGATAGATAGATAGATAGATAAACTAAATTATAGGGAGGGGGAGAGGGAGGGGGAGAGAGAGAGATAATAGGATCAACACAACATTTTGAGCCCCTATAAGGACTGAAACTGGTGAGGCAGGGATCTTGGATTCTCCCTTCACATAGAACAATTTTGTAAAGAGGTACAATATATAGCCATTGATTGAAAAGGAAAGAAGAGCCTCAAATTTATTTATATAAATGGTAAGAATTCTAGATATTTTCATATGAAAAACTTTTTTTCATATATATATGATGTTATGCCGGGCCCTTCACTAGTGAGTTTGGAATGCAATTCAAACACACACACCATCACAGAGGAAAAGAAAGTAAGTTTATCCAAACTGTTTTTGTTCTTTAACTATGAAGTGTCCAAAGGTCAATAGAAGTCCTGGAATAATCCAAACAGTAGCAATGGTCTTTCTCCAACGGATAAACGCCCACACGCACACTCCCCAATGCCCGTAATTTATCCCCAAACACATTAACCTAGTTGCCTCTGAAACAGGTGTTCTCTCTTATCTTTGGCTACTGCACAGTTGGTCCCTTCTTGCCATGAACCTGCACACACAGGCATCCACAAGTGGATCCTCCTCTGACGTCTCACTAATTGGAGCACTGACTGATGGACTGGCTGCACCCATCTCTCCATCTGATTCCTCTCCCCCATTGTCTGTCCTTGACCGTGAATCAACTTCACTATCTGAGTCTACTGGCAATAAAACAAGTCTCTGTGATCCCGAGAATTCTTCTAAATCCTCATCCAAATTCCCTATTGCAGGAGCTGGCCCAGAGCCAACCATAACATATGGCTTCTGAATTCTCAGCAATGAATCTACTTATCTAAACCTTCTCATGTCTACTTGGAATGTAGAGTGGGGAGATTTAATTGCCACATTGAATTTGAAGCCTTGACAGCCTTAAACCCCAATTTACAGACTTAAATGAATGGGTTATATATTGGGCACACTTAACATGCATTGTTTTCAGGTACTGTGCTAAACCAAGGCCAAATAAATTGCATTATTGTTTAGTATAATAATCCAGTCTAAGCCATTCAGTTTTGCCCAATTAGGGTGGACAAAGAAAATGATGGCATCAGATACTATTTAGTTAGATCTGATGGCATCAAATACAGATTTAAGCAAATGCTTTGGGGCTCTTCAGAATGAAAGTTCCTGAAGTGGTAACACACACATCTGTCTTTACAATAACCTATTTTAAGCAGGTTAATGTTTCTCTATGCTTTTCATGAAATTTCTCATTTGCTTATCAATGAGAGTTTTCCTTTCATTGCTGAATATCACACTTGATTCAAGTTTTCCATTGTATATAAGTGGAGAGAATGACTTTGTCCCACACATTCAATTGCATGGATGGCACATTGTGTACAATTTTCATGGGATTCTTGTCATAACCATTTAAAGCATAAAATTAAACTGTTGTATTTTATTATTTATGTTCTTCAATTCTACTAATTATATGTCACAGCCAATGTTGGTCATTTTTCTTCTTTTTGATTCAATCCCTACCTAAGAACTTAGAGATTGCAAAGACAGCATCTAACTGAGTATGAAATATCCCTAAAGAGCCTTTGTCTGTAGTTGGGCTGTTTTAAGTTGCCCATATTTAAGCAGACCAAATTGTTTTTTAACTCTGTATTGGATTGTACTTAATGCTCCAATAACAATTGGTACATTGTCAACTTCTCCAAATGTTTCCAATGTTTTATTTGCAAATATCAATATTTTATAATGCTTTCTCTTCCTTTATTCAATGAGAAAGCTACCAGATGTGCTTCCATTCAAATCCAGGAAAGAAAGACCCCAACTCCATATTATTAGAGAAGAGTACTTTTAGTGAATAAGAGTACTTTTAGTGAATAAGCCCTTCATGGCACTGGACCAGAATATCTCCGAGACCGCCTTCTGCCACATGAATCCCAGCGACCGATTAGGTCCCACAGAGTGGGCCTTCTCCGGGTCCCGTCAACTGGGCAATGTCGGTTGGCGGGCCCCAGGGGAAGAGCCTTCTCTGTGGCGGCCCCGACTCTCTGGAACCAACTCCCCCCAGAGATTAGAACTGCCCCTACTCTCCCTGCCTTCCGTAAACTCCTTAAAACCCACCTTTGTCGTCAGGCATGGGGGAACTGAAACACCTCCCCGGGCATGTCTAATTTATGCATGGTATGTTTGTGTGTGTGTATGTTAGTAAATGGGGTTCTTTTTAAATCTTTTTAAATATTTTAAATTTATTTAGATTTGTCATAATTTGTTGTATTTTGCTGTGAGCCGCCCCGAGTCTGCGGAGAGGGGCGGCATACAAATCTAAATAATAAATAAATAAATAAATAATAAGATCTGAGGGGAAAAAGGTGCATAAAATATATGTAGAAATAAATTCTAAATCCTTCCCCTCAAACCCTGGGCTGATCATTCAATCCCAATTCCCCCCCAGATGTCATGCGGGCAACGTCTTGAGGTGGAGCTTTCGCATCTGGCTGCAGAAACTGTTGACCTTGAGTTGGCTATAAAAATGTCCATGTAGGCCACAATAATGATGAGAACTTCCCTCCCTAGCCCTCTCAAACAGATCAGCACTACTTCCCCCTCGTTCCAAATACCTAACCGCCTCCTCTCCCAAATACCTAATCTCCCCTCTCCCCATTGAAGCAAGAGGCAGTGTGGAGGCTAACAAAATCAAATATGGCTTTTCACAATTTTCACAATTACATTAATGCTTGGTGTGTGATGTCTCAGGTGTCAGGCAGTTGTAAATTTAAAATCCCATAATGTTTTCTCCCCTGTCAATTAATTTAACATCATTTCAGGTTTTCAGTCATTATTATTGATGGTATATCCATGTTTTTGTATAGATTTCAATGTAGTAGCTTTCCAACTTGTTCATGTCCTTTTTTATATATATATAATGAATGAAATTCTGTAGTTTTACTTTCATCTGCTTATTATATGATCAATCATTTCATTCTTAACTCAGAACAATTGGTATTTACTATCCAAACTGAGATTTTTGTCCTTTTGCTTTGAAGGTATTTGTGTGTAGTGCTTGTTCTTTGACTTTAAAAAAAGTATTTCTTCCATTTTCCTTTTTAATGTACCTTTCTTAAGCCACCAATCTTTTCTGATATTGACTGATTTCTTTTAAGTGTATTTCAAATATGGGATGTTTTGGTTTTCCAATTTTCTAATCTCCTTTCAAGCTATTATTTTTTATAGTCATGCTTATATGCCATATCTTCAAAGTAGATGTTTTTCTTGAGATTATTTTAATATTTCCCCCTTCTGTTGATTGATGTCTTTGAGATCTTTTTTCCCCTTTATTAAAAAAAATACCTTCCACCTTCCACATCAAAACCCCACACCTTCCACATCAATATTCTTTGGAAAATATAATCTATGCTATAAAGACATAGGACATCATCCATACTCATCAATTTTCTGGCTAGCCAGTCAAAGTTATCAAGGTCTATCTGGTCAGTCAGCTATTCCTACAGTATCTCAAATTATTAACAAGTTTCATGAGTGAATGGCTATGATTGTATAGTTAATAATAATAATAATAATAATAATAATTTATTAAATTTGTATGCTGCCCCTCTCCGTAGACTCAGGGCGGCTCACAACAAAATAGTGACAGTGTAACAAATCTAATATTCTAAAACCCAACATTGGAACAACATTGGAACCATACAACACAATCATACCATGCATAAACTGTATAAGCCTGGGGGATATCTCAGTTTCCCCATGCCTGGCGACATAAGTGGGTCTTTAGTAACTTGTGAAAGGCAAGGAGGGTGGGGGCAGTTCTAATCTTTGGGGGGAGTTAATTCCAGAGGGCCGGAGCCACTACAGAGATGGCTCTTCTCCTGGGGCCTGCCAGATGACATTGTTTCATCGATGGGACCTGGAGAAAGCCAACTCTGTGGGGCCTTATCAGATGCTGGGATTTGTGAGGCAGAAGACAGTCCCGAAGGTATTCTGGTCCAATGCCATATAGGGCTTTATAGGTCATTACCAACACTTTGAACTGTGACTGGAAACTGATCGGCAGCCAGGGCAGGCCGCAGAGTGTTGGAGAGACGTGGGCAAATCTAGGTAGCCTTATGATAGCTCTCACGGCTTTGTTCTGCACGATCTGGAGTTTCCGAATACTCTTCAAAGGTAGTCCCATGTAGAGAGCATTGCAGTAGTCAAACCTTGAGGTGATGAGGGCATGAGTGATTGTAAGGAGTGACTCCTGGTCCAAATAGGGCCGCAACTGGTGCACCAGGCGAACCTGGGCAAATGCCTTCCTCACCACAGCTGAAAGATGGTTCTCTAATGTTAGCTGTGGATCGTGGAGGACGCCCAAGTTGCGGACCCTCTCTGAGCGGGTCAATAATCCTCCCCAGGGTAATGGATGGACAGATGGAATTGTCCTTGGGAGGCAAAACCCACAGCCACTCCATCTTATCACGGTTGAGCTTGAGCCTGTTGACACCCATCCAGACCCTAACAGCCTCCAGGCACCGGCACATCACTTCCACTGCTTCACCGACTGGACATGGGGTGGAGATGTACAACTGGACATAGGGTGGAGATATGCAACTGAGTATCACCCCATGCCCTTGGACCCAGCGGTTTCATGTAGATATTGAATAGTAGGGGAGAAAGGACCGACCCATGCGGCACCCCACAGGGGAGAGACTTAGAGGTCAACCTCTGACCCCCCACTAACACCGACTGCGACCAACTGGAGAGGTAGGAAGAGAACCTTGTAGGGAACTGAGGAGCACCCTTCCCCAAGGAAGTGACATTACTAATTATTAGACTCTTATACTTATATAAGATTATATAAGCATACTCTTAGAATTCTATTATAATTATTACTTGTCTTCTGTGAATTCTGTGATTTCTACCAACACATGTTCTTGAAGCAAAATGACTTTCTTCTTCATATGCTCTTGAAAATATACCTTGTAAAAGGCAGGGGAAGTAACTCCTGACTGCAACTCGCATCTACCACTTCTTACTGGGTAGTCATGATCCAGCTTGCCTCTATGAAACAATGTTGTTTATCAGAACTTAAGAAGTCTGCCTTCTCTATTGAGGTGCTTGCCTTATGGAGCAAGCGCCCATGCCCTGCCGAAGAAACAGATAGCCCTGATTCTGTTGACCTTCATGAAAGTGCTGAAGACTTCCCCCACCAAGTCATCAAGTCACAGAGGTTGGGGACTGCTGCATTATAATGACTGGAATGTAATTGATCTAACAAGACAAATAGTGAGATCCTGAGAACTCTAGATAGCCAAATTAGCTATTTAAATACACAATACAAAATTGCACCCTTTAAAAAACTAATTACTTTTTTTTCCTCAGAGAAAACTATATTTAGGAACGTTCAAAGGCCCTGCATCACATGAGTAAGGAAGTGTTTAGAAAAATATGGCAAACAATTTGAACACTTAATTTAATTTATATACTAAATTGCCTGTGGGGTTCAACTTTTGGTTCACACAGGATAGATATATTAGTCATATTATTACAATTATTTCATTGTATTTTTTTTAAAGCCAGCTATATCTATATGTTTCATCATCTAGATTTAAGCAAATATACTTACTATGAGATACTGTTAAAAATGAACAACTCATCATTTTATTTCGACAAGGAACCCTAATTATATTCAAGTTCAGGGATTACTTGGTTGTTATTTGTAGGTTAGGCTTTCTCTGCTTTGAGAGTTTCCACAATTGTTAAATGAGTTATAAGGATTAAAAGAGCAGAATATTTAAGCATAAGTCAAATTAATGTTCACAAACTTGAGAGATTATTAATGCAGAGAAGTTAAAACCATTTGAACAATAATTAAAATATAAATTTTCTCTACGTTTTAGGACTAAGAAACAAATACAATTATATAATACACAACTAATAAAACAATCAGTTTTCATTAAAGAAAGGACACCATGCAATAATCAGATTTTGTAAATAATTATTAATGTGTTGCCCTTGAAATTGCTGCAAAGGTTACTCAAAACATACACTATTGAGCAACTAAATAATAAATATCCAGAATCAATATCCTCATACTTTGCAAAAATGGATTGAAAACCATTATTTATTGATAGTGTATTTTACAGTTCCTTCTATTGAGCACTCTAATCATGTAAGACAAGTAACATTTAAAGTCCTTTATGAGATACAACACTGTTATACTTACAATTGTTTGAAAGTTCTGTCCTCATTTATATTTAAGTTTACACCAACATAAATTGCCTTTAGCCAATCTCATTTCTAGAGAAATAAGCATTCCCCCCCCCCCCCCCAATGTATTCCTATTACTGTAGCTCCTTGTTTTATAGCTAGAGAATCTTGGAAAGATTTACACTCTATATGGATATAAAAACGTATCTAATAATTATGTTTTCCTGTCTTTTTTGTTCATAGTGAAGCAGTGCTAAGAAGCTCCAGGCAAGGAGCTGCAGGCTATTCTTTGACTAAATCTCTTGGCTAAGTATCAGTCATTTGCCAAAATGTGTTGGTAGAAATCACAGAATTCACAGAAGACAAATAATCATTATAATAGAATTCTAAGAGTATACTGTATTATAGTAGTCTAATAATTAGTAACTATATACTCATAGCCATTCACTCATGAAACTTGTTAATAATTTGAGATACTGTAGGAATAGCTGACTGGCCAGATAGACCTTGATACCTTTGACTGACTAGCCAGAAAATTGATGAGTATGGATGATACCCTATGTCTTTATAGCATAGATTATATTTTCCAAAGAATATTGATGTAGAAGGTGTGTGGGGGGGGTTAATAAAGGGGGGGAAAGATCTTAATCTACATCAATCAACAGAAGGGGGAAATATTAAAATAATCTCAGGAAGAACATCTACTTTGAAGATATGGCATATAAGCATGACTATAAAAATAATAGCTTGAAAGGAGATTAGAAAATTGGAAAACCAAAATATTCCATATTTGAAATACACTCAAAAGAAATCAGTCAACATCAGAAAAGGTTGGTGGCTTAAGAAAGGTACACTAAAAAGAAAAATGGAAGAAATGCTTTTTTTAAAGTTAAAGAACAAGCACTACACACAAATACCTTCAAAGCAAAAGGAGAAAATCTCAATTTGGATAGTAAATACCAATGGAATATAGATCAACTGACTCTGCACCAAACCATCAAAGTTATCATTCATTATTATTTCAGATATTATTAAAATCTGAAATCAGATTATCAGAATACTGTACATGTATGGATAGGTTGAAAACGTTTTAAAAAAGCACTTTTTGCTGAAATCTTTTTCTTTCATCTTTGGAATTTGCTCCACATTTTAGGGCAGCAGTAATTTGAAATTAGCATGAGCATTTCAGTGCTACAGATCTGCAGAGGACTCATCAATGTCCTTGACATGGGTTTGCTGCTCCAAGTGAAACAAAATTAAGACAGTATTGCAGTTTCTTTTGGAAGTATGAGATGTGACTTCCTTATTCATGGCAATTTCCACCTTATCATCTTGTATTCCAGATCCTCAGCTTTCTCCCCTTTTTACTGGTGACAGCATGGGCGTGATTGCTCAGTGGTTAAGACACTGGGATTGTCAGCTGGAAAGGTAACAATCCAGGTTCGAGACCCAAGCACTGCATGATAAAGTTAATTCCTGTTATTTGTCCCATCTCCTACCAACCTAGCAGTTTGAAAGCATGCAAATATGAGTAGATAAACAGATATCACTTTGATGGGAAAGTTATTATGTAATTTCACACTATGATGGAAATATCTCTCTCAAACAACCCAGACTCTTTCAAATGAAAATCAGAGATTAGCACCACAAATTTCTGTTGATCATGACTGGAGGGGGGAAAACTTTAGATCCTTTATTTATGGCAATGGTTCTCAACCTTTCTAATGCTGCAACTTCTTAATGCAGTTCCTCATGTTGTGGTGACCCCTAATCATAAGTCTAGTGCCAATTTTCCCAACAGAAGTTTAAGCTGATTGGCAGGAAGATTAGAGGGACACCCCCAATGCAACCGTGTGATTGGTTGGATTGTAAAAATATGTTCCCAGGTGCCAGAATAGAAGCTTTAGTTTCTAACACCATGGGAAATTTGTCTTTTCCCATGGTTTTAGGCGACCCTTTGAAATGGTCGTTCGACCCCATAGGGGTCCCGACCCCCAGGTTGACAACCACTGATTTATGGTAAGGCAGAACACCACCTTCTGTAACTAAGGATCTATCCTGGCAACTGTTCTATCCCTGGCCTACACATCTTGAAAACAAAGAAAAAATCCTTGTGCTGATATTTCAAATCAATCTGCTTATATAAAAAGAGTCTCATTTACACAAGCCAAAATCATGCATGTGAGATAATCTTGGCAGTTTATCAGTGAGGGTAATTAAGAGATAACAGTTCTTCAGCTAGGCTGTTGCCAAAGATCAAAGCTACTTGTGCATTCCTTCATGAGATAAGGAGTCTCCAGTTCCACAGACTTACTTTTATAGCTTCCCAGCATCTTTGTAGACAGGGCACTTTTACTCCAAGGATTTTAGCAGGAAAATAACAGGTGGCTAATATAGCCTGGCCAAAACCTCAAACATCATCCGACTCCATTGTAAAATGTTGGAACTTCACCATGAATTACCCATACGCCATCCTTAGATACCTATAGGAAGTGGTCAACAATTCCCTAGAATTACAAACTACAGTATATTTCCTTTTCCCATACAAATATTCTTGTCTTTTTCTTAGTCTTCTAAAGCGGGCATCTAACAAAAGCTCCTGATCTTCCTCTTGCTCTAAGTCAGCCTCTACTGTCATTGGCCTATCTGCCACCTCTGGTAGTCCTTCAGTTTCATCCAGGTCAATTTCTCCCTCACTCTCACTCTCTGCATCAGCTGACAACACCACTGGCCATAGTTCCCTCTAAGCTGAGCAGTGAGCAATCACTCACTTAAAAATAATCATCAACTCAGAGTTTTTCAAACCTGCCCAGAAGCCGAGAGGGAAAGAGTGAGAGGGAAGGAGAGAGAGAGGAAAAGAGGAAGAGAGAGAAACAGATAGAAAAAAGAGAGGAAGGAAAAGAGAAAGAAAAAGAATGGGAATAAGGAAGAGAGAAAGAAAATCAAAATCTAGTTTGAAACTAGCTCAACTATTTAAGTGGCATTTTGATATTGATAGAGTTGCCCTATTATGAGCTCACTGTTATAGACACACAGTACAGTATTTTATTTTGAAATTCTCTGAGGCAAAACAGGGTGGGTTTTTTATTTGTTTGTTTGTTTATTTGTTTGTTTGTTTATTTAATATTTCTGTGCCGCCCAGTCCTGAAGGGACTGCCGCTCAGACACTATACTTTTCTGCCCCCCCCCAAAAAAAAATTAGAGGGAACACTGCCACTGGCCCAGGATACCAAGATGGGACTGACTCATCCTCCTCAGAATATATAATTACCAGAGTTGGACAAGGAGCACTCACAACAACAACACTGTTGCACCACACCCAAATAATCAAATTTAGATGAT
This sequence comes from Erythrolamprus reginae, assembly GCF_031021105.1. Classification (NCBI taxonomy): domain Eukaryota; kingdom Metazoa; phylum Chordata; class Lepidosauria; order Squamata; family Dipsadidae; genus Erythrolamprus; species Erythrolamprus reginae. The sequence goes on along the minus strand of NC_091950.1, from coordinate 294,079,846 downwards.
CCAGACAATACTGGGATAGTCCATCCTGTAAAGCAATGCTTTTAATCATCAACAATTCTAGTTCTGTGGATACCCCACTAGCATGCTTCCTGGAGAATTCTGATATTAAGATCCACTCAACTTAAAGTTATTGAAGTTGAGAAACACTGGCTGAAAGGGAATACTTTGCATACTCATAAAAGTGAGGAGTAGCTAGAGTATTGTTTTCATAGGCTTATATAAGACTAAAATGAAACTGCCAAACCTAAAGATCAGTAATGGGTTGCAGCCACCTGAGATTGGGGCTCCAGGAACGGAAATGGAAATGTACATGTATCTCCATGCTCCTGATGCCCCTGCGTGTGTCCACCTGAAATTTGGCTTCTGTGCATGTGCAGCAAGTAAAATCTTGTGCAAGGATGCTGTCTTGCGAGGATGCTCTTGCACACAAGATTTTGCTGATTTTCTCTGGGGTTTTGGTTCTGTGCATGTGCTGAAGCAAAGAAATCACCAAAAATAGGTGAAATCTCACATGCACAAGTGTCTTCATGCAATATTTCGCTTGCTGCACATGCACAGAAGCCAAATCTCATACCGAGAGGCATGCACGTACCTGCAATGATCCCAGAGAGTTCACTGGTAGCAGGGATGGGCTACTAACCAAAATGGCAAAAATGCCATTCTGTTGGCAGAAATGGAGCATGTAGCCTCACTCCATCACCAGCGGGTGTGCATGCACCATGCATGCTCAACTGGCATGATTCCAGTAAAAATTACAGCTTTTTTGCTTCCATGCATGCTCAGAAGCAAAGAAATTAGCAATTTTTGGTCAAATCTCACTGCCACAAGGACATCCGCATTAGATTTTGGCTGCTGCACATGCCGAATCTCAAGGCGGTACCTAGAGTGGCAGCTGGGGCCAGCACAACAGCAGCCTACCCAAACTCCGGTTGCATGTCCTGCTCTCTGCTCTCCTGCAGCACAGGCATCCCTCAGCGCATGCAGGGGAGCATAGAGCAGGCCAAGTGGCTGGCGCTCGGGGCCACCCTGTCTGCTCCCCGCGCCATGGCTCATTGACCTACAGGAGATTGAGAGCAAGGTAAGAGCTGTGGCATGGTGGAGTGGTGAGTGGACAGAGCTGCCACTCATGGTGGTGCCAGGCGGCAGCGGGTGGGGGTGGCATGGTGAGGGTGCCACAACAAGGTGGCTTGTGCTAGGGTGGAGGCTCGTGGCATGGCAGAGGATCATGGCATGATGGAGGGCAGGCCGCTTGTGCTGGCACCAGGGGGCAGCGGGGGCTTGTGGCATGGTGGAGGGTTGTGGTGTGGTGGAGGGTCATGGCGACACCGCAGAATGGGCAGGCTGCTTGTGGTGGTGCCAGGAAACAGTGAGGGCTCACAGTGTGGTGGGGGCTTATGGCACAGTGGAGGGGTGAGCTGACAGGGCAGCTGCTCGCCCCTCCACCACGTCACGAACTTCAGCTGTGTCACGAGCGTGACAAACAGGTGACAAGGAGCCTGCCCACTCTGCCACAAGTGGCAGCTCTGTCAGCTCACCCCTCTACCGCACCGTGCAGGCGAGTGGATGGGAGCAGACTGGCAGTTCTTACCTTGTTTTGCCGGTTGCATGCACGGAATCAAAAAAACCCCGGAAATCGTGTGTGTGTTTTCACGCAACTTTCAGCTTCTGCGCATGTGAAGAAGACGAATCTTGTGGCGGGCATGCGCACACTCCTGGCCCATTTCGGTAGGACTGGGAACAGTAGCCCACCACTGACCAGTAGCGGCTGATAAGTGCAAACCCCGCCTGCTAAAGATGAAAAAGCCTTTAAGCTGTGTTAGTAAAGGCCAGGAAAATCTCCCTTAGGGGAAGTAATTAAGAAGGAACCAATTTGAGAATGTGAATAAGTATGATTTTGGTGTGGCTGCTTTCCAGAGTGGTAAACTTCCAAACCTTGGAGCTTGTGTATAACACCTGCTGAAGAAAATGTTGATGTAGTCTTGATCATTTCTTAAGGCCATCTGTGATGCAGCTTGAATGGATTTATGATGATTTGTAGGACAAAAATGTAAGATACATACTGTGTTTCTCCAAAAATAAGACATCCCCTTTTAATAAGCCCAATCAGGCTTTTGTCTGCATGGAAATAAGGTCCAGAAATTATTTCAGGGTTCAAATAATATAAGGCAGGGTCTTATTTTCAGGGAAACATGATAGGACAGATAAAAGTTCATTATGACATTTAGATTCTACCTAAAATCTCAACAGATGTACAGTAAACAGCAGATGTAAGCAAAAAAAAGAGAGCAAGTAATCATTATGCAAATTAAGTGATATTATGTTTTTATGTTATGCACAGTTGTTAAAATTGAAACCTAGCTTCAAAACTTTTAATGCCTACAAAGCACTCTTTAGAATGGAGCTGATCTCCACCTTTCAGTTTAGAGAAGATTAATTCATGTAGCTGAGGTTATTTTTGTTGTTCAGAAATTTGAGAAGAAAGCTGCATATTATTTATTATTTCTTGAACTTTTCTTAAAAACACTGAAATGCAGTAAGAGATCAGCCTTGCCTTTAAAAGCTCTACTGTAAAAGAATCAGACCTAATTTCTTTTTTTTAAAAATTCCAGATGCAGATTGTGATTAGTTGACATATTACCAATTGCAGTTTTAAATACTGAATATAGATCTCAGTTTACTTGATTTTTTTACTATATAAGTTTTACAAGTAATGTACAGTGAATTGTTCATTTTCAGTGACAGTAGAAGAATAAGTTAGTGAAGATTGGACTTAATCCCTAGATAGTTCAGTGGATTTGAAGCTGGCTGATGTGTAGGTATCAGAGGGTTGTTGTTAATGGTGAGTATTCTGAGCAGAGACAGGTTACAAGGAGTGTGCCACAAGGTTCTGTTCTGGGTCCTATTCTTTTTAATATCTTTGTGAGTGACATAGGGGAAGGTTTGGTAGGGAAGGTTTGCCTATTTGCCAATGACTCTAAAGTGTGCAATAGGGTTGACATTCCTGGAGGCGTCTGTAATATGGCAAAAGGTTTAGCTTTACTAAATAAGTGGTCAAAGCAATGGAAACTGCAGTTTAATGTTTCCAAATATAAAATAATGTACTTGGGCAAAAGGAATCCTCAATCTGAGTATTGTATTGGCAGTTCTGCGCTAGCAAAAATGTCAGAAGAGAAAGATTTAGGGGTAGTGATTTCTCACAGTCTCAAAATGGGTGAACAGTGCAGTCAGGTGGTAGGGAAAGCAAGTAGAATGCTTGGCTGCATAGCTAGAGGTATAACAAGCAGCAAAAGGAAGATTGTGATCCTGCTGTGTAGAGCCCTGGTGAGACCACATTTGGAATACTGTGTCCAGTTCCGGAGACCTCACCTACAAAAAGATATTGATAAAATTGAACAGGTCCAAAGAGGGGCTACAAAAATGGTGGAAGGTCTTTGTTGTGGTTAGCTCTGCCCCAGCTCCTGCCCCAAGGACTGTGGATGTGGGGGAGACATCCACATGCTGCAGGCCTGTTTTGCCCCCGGTGGAATCTGATGATGAAGGCTCCTCTGACCAAGAAGACATGAGTGACAGGAACGAGGAGAGTGTGGCAGGCAGCTCAGAAGGAGATCAATTATCTAGCTCCTCCTTGGATTCAGAACAAGAGTTAATGATACAGCCACACATGCGGAGAGCGATGCATAGGCAACAACAACTGAGAGATTATTATCAAAGAAAATGAGGCCACCTGTGGTTGGGTGGGGCTGTGGTAATTAGTGAGGCTGCTATAAATAGCAGCCTGTGGGTTTGGCCATTGTGGAGAATTATCTGATCGTTGTGTTTCGTGACTGCTTTACTGACTTGGACTTTTTGTGTGCTGATTTTTCTCCGCTTTGAAACTAAACCAGAGCAAAGTGTGTCTCACTTTGTGAAAGAAGGACTGTGAATTCCCTCACAGCTGCAAGCTAAGTATCACAGAACTGATAAGGGACTTGTATAAATTACCAGTTTGTTTGTAGACGAGTGCTCTTTGCTGTACCAAAAGAGGGCTTAGTTGAAGTGAATTTTCATTATAAAGAACATTGTTTTGAATTTTCAAACGTGTGTGTGTCTGAAATTTGTACCTGTGAATTTTTTGGAGGAGTGTACCAGAGAGCCCGACAGAACAGTTTTAGGCATAAAACTTATCAGGAAAGACTTAATGAACTCAATCTGTATAGCCTGGAGGACAGAAGGGAAAGGGAGGACATGATTGAAACATTTAAATATGGCAAAGGGTGAAATAAGGTTCAGGAGGGAAGTGTTTTTAATAGGAAAGTGAACACAAGAACAAGGGGGCACAATCTGAGGTTACTGTACTTGGGGGAGAGATTAGCAGTAACGTGAGATAATATTATTTTACTGAAAGAGTAGTAGATGCTTGGAACAAACTTCCAGCAGACATGGTTGGTAAATCCACAGTAACTGAATTTAAACATGCCTGGGATAAACATATATCCATTCTAAGATAAAATACAGGAAATAGTATAAGGGCAGACTAGATGGACCATGAGGTCTTTTTCTGCTGTCAATTTACTATGTTTCCATGTTTCTGTATAACTCAAATAACAACTACAATACTTCTCATTGTCTAGATTTTTAAAAAGGAGTCATACCATGCCATTTTTATTTTATTTTTTATAATAATAATAATAATAATAAGAAGAAGAAGAAGAACAACAACAACAACAACAACAGCAACCACAACAACAACAACAACAATAACAACAATAATATGTCCTAGGCCCCTTAGATGGGGTTCGACTAGTAATTAATGCCAAATCTGGCAAAACAACTAGCTGATGTGATATTATTGTAAATAATAATGTTATTACAGATAAAGGTAAAAATTAAAACAAAATAATTAAAATATAAAAAAAGAAAAAATAGTCCAGAGTGGGGGAAATTAAAAAAGAAAAAAAAAGGAAAGGAAAAGATATATAAAGAAATAAATTACTTCCTTCTTTTTCATGAAAAATACAATTTCAGTAACATTACAACAGAGGATCTTTTTCCCCCATATTTCATTTCATACTTAAATAGATTAATATTCCCACAAATGGTAATAAAGAATTTATTTCAGAATTCTTTGCATTTTTTAAAGCTATTCCAAATGGATTTTTCTTTTTAAAAGAAAATGAAAAATTGGGCTTCAGAGAATTTCAATATTTAGGGTGAATAGTAGCACTAAGGATAAAAGTTTTACAAGGCTGAACTTTTTATTACAATACCTACAGGTAATTCTAGAATAGGCTTTAAAACAGGGGTCCCCAAACTTTTTACACAGGGGGCCAGTTCACTGTCCCTCAGACTGTTGGAGGGCCGGACGATTAAAAAAAACTATGAACAAATCCCTATGCACACTGCACATACCTTGTTCTAAATTAAAAAACAAAATGGGAATGTACTATTTAGAGGGGGGAGAAGGTCTGAAATTCATATATGTTTATGTTTTGTTTTTGATTTTCTTTTGTTGACATCTGATTGGCTATACAAGGTTTTCTTGGTTTATAGAAAAATGTATAAAGAAAGAAGGAAGCACTTTGGCATAATGGTTAATAAGTTAGAAATATAATTGGTGTTGCACTTTTTGAAGGAACATTAAGGAGGGAATTTAATTAAAAGAAAATGAATGTAACTGGATTACAAAATTAGAAAAAAAACCTTTTGCAACTTTTTTGATGATTGATATTAGTTACTAACAAAATACCACATTTTATTCATGGAAAATTAGATGGTACACTGTGTTGTTTGAATGTATGTTGAGAGAAAGATTTTAAAAAATTACCCCCCAAAAAAACAGTCCTTCCTTCCTCTGTCCCTCCATTTCATTCTTCCTTCCTTCCTTTCTTCCTTGTTCCCTCCATTTCTCCTTCTTTCCTTCCTTCCCTCCTTCATTCCTCTCCACTTCTCCTTCCCTCCCTCTCTTTCCCTTTTATTTCTTTCTCTCTCTCTTTTCCCTGTGCTCTTGTCACTCACTGGTGGGCCGGATAAATGGCCTCAGTGGGCCACATGTGGCCCACGGGCCATAGTTTGGGGACCACTGCTTTAAAACATTGGAAAGAGAGAAAAATATAAAGCTTTTGCTTTTAAGCTAAAAAAAATAGAATAATTAATAGACCTAAAGAAACTTGAAAGATGACATGTATCAAATTTGTTAATATATTTTAAGAAGCAAGGTTAGGGTCTATGTGGTTTACTGTGAAAGACTCTTTAAAACAATGGATTCAAATTGAAACTATGTTACAGTCAAATAATTTATAACTCAGTGTCTTTATTTTTTTATCCAAAACATTTTTTCTAGAATAATTTTTTTCTAAAATAAAACAAACTCTGGGTGGCTCCCAATCAAAGTAATGAGATTTCAAAACCAGGAACCAGTTTTAATTAAATTTCATTAGATTTTTATGGTTTACCTTAATGGCAATATATTATAATTTGGTGTATTCTTTATATAAGGTAATTTTTCACTAGTAAAGTACCATACCTCTTTGTTTACATTGTAGTAGATAATTTTTGCATTGTCTATGTTTTTCTTTCTTTGTAAGTTATCTAAGATTTCTGTTAATCAAGGTACCTGATATTGCTTGCAAAAAAAATAAAGTTCTTAAAAAAATAAAGAAAAATATCTTATTTATAAACAAATTATGTCCTAATCAGCAGAAATGTTTCATTTTATTTTCATTTCTTCTCAGAAAGTTCTTCAAAATTTTAATACATCTCCTTTGTAAATTCAAATTAAGTAAGTCATTCTTCTAGCTTATTATTTGCATATTTCTGTTAATTATTAAAACATTGGCCAGTTTCATTTGCATGTCTAGTGTTACATATTTTTCCATATTATTTTTTGCAATCTGTCTTTTTGTAATCCACATCTGAATAAGCCTCAGGCTCAATCTTATTCAGTAAAACTTGCTCCTCTTTTATAACAATTTTTAAATCCAGTTTTACGGATGAAATCTTAAGAGTAATTTTTGAGCACATTGTTCCCAAATATCCTTGAATTCTTCCAAAGTTATTGTGCTCCCTTCTGTATTAATGCAGCTCTTCTTCTTAAATTATTAGTTATTGGTTCCCTCTAGTATCCAACCTGCGAAGTCCCTTTTTATCATGCTTTTTTCTAATCAGCAGAATTTTCCCATGTGAAGGTTTTGTACATTTTAATTTCAAAATCTTCATGTTTTATAGAATTTTAAACCACTCACAGGAAGGATTCTTGTAATTAATTTCAAACCTCATTTTATATCCTCATAATCCATTTATAACTTCCGGAATCAACATTTTAAATACCTTTTTGCTGCTTATGTCAAAATAAGATTTTTTTAAAGTCCTCAAACTTGCATAAAAATGACTTTCACTCAGAATTGAAGTAGACTCAGCCAGTGTAAGGAAATTTGCCATTTTGAAGATTCCTAAATATCCCAAAAGCAGCTAACATGCAATTTCCAGAAAAGTGATTAAGAGAAGAAGTAAGCAAATCAGTGTCTTTTTGAAGATGCCCACTGTGGCTTTGCCATAGATAGTGATCCATTGTTTTCCAGATATCTAAATGCACCAGAGATCATTGTCTTATGATCTCCTCCCACAAAACTTTTTTTAAGCACTGCTAAACAATCCAAGTCTTCTCCTTATATGGAGAGGAATTCGGAGAAGCAAGTCCATGGCTCCTCATTCCATCAACTCTATTCTCAGCAGAACCATCTTTTCCTCACCCATGATTTCCTGGAAGTCACAGTCCAATTTTTAAATATGGTTTTCTAATTAGATGATGTACTGAAATGTATCTAATAATATGGTGCATTTGAGAATAAAATGCAGATAAAATGTGAATCTGGTGAAAAATATGTACAAAGATATGTCTTTAAAGGAGTATAGGAAACATATTTTATAAAAATAACACAAAATTAATGTTTTCATAACAGTACAGAATCATGCTAAAATAACATGAATACAAATTAATGGACAGGTACAAAATTGATTTGGGCTGGAATTAGTTAAATCCATTCCTATCTGGTCCTCACTTCAAATATTTTTTAAATTGACATGCCAAAGCTTATTACTTATATTTCTTCAATTCATTTGCATCTTGGTTGACGTGTATTTATGCTTTGATAAAACATTTGAAATGTGAAACTTTAGTGTTAATGCATATAGATTTAAAGATGTTCCAAGTGTCTGATGTTTCTATGTGCACATATATGTGTGCATATATATGTACACTACTCTTTCATTGAAAAATATATACGTAATATACAAAATTGGATGTAAAAAGTTAAAACAAAGCTAATTTCAGACTACACAATTTCAGTATGTCAAATTTAATAACTCATTTTTCAGATTCAGAAGCTAGCTACATACAGTATATGAGATTGGTTTGTTTTCTTTCTCTATCATAAAATATACGAGTATTCCTTTCAATGTAATTAATTAAGCAGTTTCCCTTTAAAATTGTACCTCTTTACTTTGGGCAAATCATGATAAATTAATCATAGTCCATTTATAGCAGAAGGATGCAATTGTTTCTTGGTTAAAGTCAGGCCTTGGTCTTTGAGATGCTAGAGAAGAAAACTATATCTGAATTAATTTTGATTATAATTAATTTATAATTAAAATTAAATACACACACAATTATTACTATCCAGTCATGTTTGTAATCTCTCTCTTTCCCTCTCCCCCCCTCTCTCTTTTTCTCTCCTCACATCAAAAACCACATTGTAGTAGTGATAGTTTTTGGAGGTCATACTATTCACACATTTAGTGTGCCTATGAGCCACATGAAGCAATTAGTTCTCAGACAATGTACCTCTCTCTAATGGGAAACATTTATGTGACAGGAGCCACTGCTCAGTGCAAAAGGACATATTTCGCATGCAGAATCTCTCTACACAATTTGAAAAGTTCACTCCCCTGCTCATCCCTGGGCAAAAGACTAACCACACTGACATAAATATGCTACATTCACATTGTTTCTGGGAGAACATAGTCTACATCAAAAATTAGTTAGAATTAACTTCAAGAAAAGAAGTCATCCAATTAGGAGAAATATACAACACTACCTTTTGATTGATTGATTGATTGATTGATTGATTGATTGATTGATTTCATGCCTGTAAGTCAATGTTGACTCTTTAAAAAACCCTTCAGGGTTGTTGTTGTTGTTGTTTAGCAAGATTTCAGAAGTGGTTTATCCTGGCTTTCTTCCCAAGAGAAAGGAGGACTAGCCCAAAATCAGCTAGTTTATTTATTTATTTATTTATTTTATTTATTTATTACTTAGATTTGTATGCCGCCCCTCTCCGAAGACTCGAAGTTAGTTTCATGCAGTTGATTTAAAATCAAAATCGGCTCTCTTTCAATTTTGATTTCAGTAAAAACAATGGCATTGTGCCTGAATTAGACAATGGCTAACACAGTGATGCCTCTACTTAAGAACTTAATTAATTCCGTGACCAGGTTCTTAAGTAGAAAAGTCTGTAAGTAGAAGCAATTTTTCCCATAGGAATCAATGTAAAAGCAAATAATGCATGCAAACTCATTAGGAAAGAAATAAAAGCTCCAAATTTGGGTGGGAGGAAGAGGAGGAAGAAGAGGAGGAGGACAGTTGCTGCTGAAGGAAGAAGGTGAAGTGAGGAGAATCAAAAAAATCCAAAACTTTAAGGCTTAAAAAAAGAGGGACTCTGAGGACACAAGGAGGAGCATACGCCTCCCATATACCCAGTGCAAAGCTGCCTCCCATACACTGCGCCAGAGAGAGAAACCCAGGTAGGCAATAGGAGGGAACCTCCCGCTCCTTTGACCGAAAGGCGGCTGCTGCTGCTACCTGCTTCCTCTTCCTTCCGATGCTGAAGGGCTCCCCTTTCCTCTTGCTCACTCGCTTTGTAGCCAGTGCCTTTCTTTCACTCTGGTGACTCCTCGGTTTGGCTGAAGCCGAGTTGATCCAGCCAGGGTGAAACACCTCCTTTTGCCTTTCCACACCCAGATGTTCTGTGAGGCAACCTCGCGCTAGGTGTATGGGAGGCAGCGCAAGGGAGTCACCACAGCGAAGTGGTTTATTCCCTCTCCAAGTGCCCAGAGAAAGGAAAATGCTCTGGGCTGCCCAGAGCAAAGGGAGTGTTTCTTTTTTCTAGGCGCAGACAGAGGTTTATTCCCTCTCCAAGCACCCAGAGAAAGGAAAATGCTTTGTTCACTCTTAAGCGCCACCCAAAGGCTCCTCTGGCAGCCCAGAAAGCACAAGATGGCCGGGATTAAAGGGGGAATGGCAGGAAAATGGCCATGCCTTTGTGCCGCTCTCAAATTTCCTGGGAAATTTTTCCGGGCTCGGGTTCTTAAGTAGAAAATGGTTCTTAAGAAGAGGCAAAAAAGTCTTGAACACCTGGTTCTTATCTAGAAAAGTTCTTAAGTAAAGGCGTTCTTAAGTAGGGGTACCACTGTATTTGTTTTCATGGATTTTCATCATGATATTATATTTAAACAAATTTGTGAAGAAAATTTGAATTTTAGCTCAAAGTTCTGCCTCACCAATCCTCAATGAGGGAAACTAAGGGGGAATGATTTAAGGCCATTCTGTCAAGAATTTCAATACCCTATCTATGTGATTCTCTCAGAACACAAGCTGTATCTACAAAACCATAAGCAAGAATAGCTAAGTACAATTATTCATGAATGACCATCCAATTGATCATTCACCATAAAGATCTGCGAAATCCTTATTAGGGATAGTATTTCTATTGTTTACAACATCTGACGTTGAAAAATATCAGAATAGAATACAGATACTGTACAAATAAAACAGACAAATGAACCTCATTTTGTTGATGAACAAAATACCACACACTTTTCCTTGTCTGCAGAGCCAATATTCTTCAAATATATCTTCAGATCTTATGCACATCACTGATAGAGCCAGTTCCCCCTGATAGTAAGATATCATTTTCAAAGAGTTGATGAAGAGTGTGTTAGTCAAGACACTCATTAAAAATAAAATAGCGTAACAGATAAAGATCCTTTGTTATAACTATAGTTTATTGCTCCCATAACCTATGCTTATGTGGTTAACATGAAATAAAAAATGATCATAAATCAGGCTATTTAATATTATTAATTATTTATGTTGTACCTCGGACTACAGAGCAGTTTTTAAATGGGCAGGTTTGTGCCATGCTCAGATCTATAAATTGTTTATAACAACCTCTTTCCTCTAAAGCATTTATACTAGAATGTTAAGATAAGATGCAGCGTGTAATCTTTACTGATTAGACAACTGAAGTTTTGGCCAAAGGAATCCTTCCAAAAAATGCACTGTATGGGTGGGTGGGTGAGTTTATATGTGTGTTTGGCATTCATGTTTGTCTCTGTGTGTGTACTTATGCATGTATGTATTACCCTGAAAAAATTATAAGACCGATGCTATGAGTTACTTTCCTACATCACCCCCAACTTAGAAGAAATCTCTAGAAACGTTAATCCAAGGACACAAAGTAAACCCATTTTCAAGGCACACTTGAAATTCGGTCAAATGAGTTTTGAGGGGCTGCTATTCCACAGGACCGGCACCACAACACATAGGGTCCAGATCTAATATATACTAAATTAAGTTATTTAATAGACAAAATCTAAAGCAGGAGTGTAAAACTCACGTCATCAGGGTGGCATTATATGACATATTGGGACTTTTCCCCCTTCGCTAAACCATGTGTGGACATGATCAGTGAGTGATGCATCCAGCCCATGGATGGGAGTTTGACAGCCTTGATTTAAAGCAAATCATTCAGCTTTGTACAGAATAAACAGATAATTTTGAAAACATATAGTCATTCCGATAATTTGGGTTTAGGGTAATAACTAACTTAAGTAATGTTGTAGTTGGCTTTGGCCCAGCTCCTGCCCCAAGGAATGTGGAGGTGGATGCAGGGAAACATCAACATGTCATAGGCCTGTTTTATTGCCGACAGAGTCAGGTAGTGCAGTTTCCTTGGACGAAGAAGAAGGTGGGGGTGACTTGGAAGAGGGGGGCTTGGCACACAGCCCAGGAAGCCAATCTCCATTATCTTTAGTCGATTCGGATGAGGAAGTGTTAGACCCACGCATGTGCAGAATTATGCATAGAAGAGACCAATTGAAGAAATTGTTCTGTCTGGGTGCCCCCAGACTTCAACACCAACTGGAAAAAGCAGCCAGACACGCTGGTAAAAGCAAAAGCACTTTATAGTTTGAAAAATAAACACAGAGAAAAACCTGTTCTTCCCAACAGGCAGGCTATGAGACTTCACAGCAGAGTCCTGATGGCCAGACAATACAGCAGACTTCTTGCTGGCACACCCACCACTGTAGAGAATAAGACCCACAACTTTTTCCCCCAAGGTTTCAGTATTCAAAGTCACAAACCAGAATTCCAAGACGCCAAAGATCACAGCCAGGTCCCAGGACTCCCAAAGATAATACTCCACAAGCCAGGAAGGGTGGGTCTGCCTTTTCAGCCTTTCCAGAGAGCACCACACCCAAACCCAGCTGTTGCCTCTTTAGTGCTGAAAGTACCTGGCTAATTGTCCCCTTCGTTGTGTTGCTCTTCTCTGCCGGAGATCGATTATTGCTTGTGCATTTTCATCTAAGGAATCCAGGCTGCTTGCTGGGGAGAGCTCCCTCTCGGGGGACTCTGGCTGTCCTCCCTCTCCCTCAGCCTGAGATTCCTCCTCCCCGTCTGCCTGAACCTCCTGTTCCTCATCCTCCCCCTCTGAGCAGGAAGCCGGCAGAGGATCAGCCGTTCCCTGAGGGGCCTCAGACGGAATCACAACAGAAATATTACAGGAGATAAGAGAGGCCACCTGTGTTTGGGTGGGGCTCCAGTAATTAGAGCTGCTGATATAAATAGCAGTGTGTTAGCTTGGCCGTTGTGGAAGATTATCTGATCGTTGTTTCTTCAGGACCGTGCCTTGCTGTTTCCAGACTTTGTTGATTTTTCACGACTTTGAAACCAAAGCAGAGCAAAATGTGGAGGTCTCACTTTGTGGAAGAAGGAGGGCTGTGACGTTCCTTCACAGCTGCTAGCTAAGTACTTAAGGAATGATTAAAGGGAGTGTACAGACTACCAGGTTGTTTTGGGACAAGTGCTCTTTGCAATACAAAACGGGTGCTTTGTTTCTTTTGAATTTTTGTCATAAAGAACATTGTTTTTGAACTTTCAAATGTGTGTGTGTCTGAAATTTGTACCCTTGAATTTTTGGGAGACTCATACCATACAGCCCAGCAGAACAAGTAATAACCAATTTATTGAATTGTATTTGGAAATATACTGATAATCAGCACAACTTAGAAAGCAGATATATTATTGTATTAAATTGTACTATATATTATATAGGTCTGTCCATCACTGCTTATGCTATTTAATTCTGGACAAGTTGTAGTTTCTTGGTAGTCTTCAAGAGCAGCCCCATGTTGAATATGTTACAATTGTTCACTTGCATGGTGACTAAAACCATAAATAGGTCAGTCTAAAAATGGGCATAATTGGTTACATGAGTAGTATCTATTCCTCAACTAGGTGATGAGAGACAAGATAAACTCCCACATTATGTCCTAATCCAAATGGGGTAATACTTGTCCCTCCAGAGCCAAGGATGATTAAGTTCACAGAACTTAATTCCAATAATTCCACCGATCAGTCTTGCTTTGTTTCAACCATCTCAGGTTAGGCAGAGAGGAAACACAACTAAACGAGCTAAATTGGTTTTATTCTAAGGCTACATTAACAGGATCCAATCCAGGTCAGTCACTGAGACCAGACATCCTCAGAGCATTTGGACTCGTGCTGGAGCCCATTTTCAAGGAACTGCTCTCTAGCAGAATATACACAATCTGCTAGAGAGAAGTTCCCTGTGGATAGGCTCCAGCATGAGTCCAAAAATCTGGAAGATTAAATCTCTGGTCCTAGTGACCCACCCCGATTGGATCTGCAACATTATCCTGAGACACTTATATTTGCCTTCATTCTTGCTTGCTTGTTTGTTTGTTTGTTTGTTTGTTTGTTTGAGTTCAAAGGGACCATGAAGGCCATCGAGTTCAACCCCCTGCCCAAGCAGGAATCCTATAGTACACCAGTCAAGTGGCAGTTCAATCTTCTCTTTAAAATGTCCAGAGTGTTGGAGTTCACAACGTCCGCTGGTAGGTTGTTCCATTGGTTGATCGCTCTGACCATCAGGAAGTTCCTCCTTACCTCCATGTTGAATATTATATTAACAGAATCTTGAAAGTCTGAAAGTACAAACTTACTCAAGCCAAACAGAACTCCATGCATGAATCTTGATTTCCATGGTCAGAGATAGTTGTTCAATTACATTTGTATTTAACACAGAGAATTGTGTCAATGGCACTGTGACTAAATATTTTGAAATTCCCTGCCTTATCCCCACTCCCACTACAATGGACAAGCATGTCAGAACCTCTTTGCTTATACCCTTTATAAAAACAAATTGCAGATTTAAAATGATAAATATTTCAATAAAATGTAAACAGCTGGGTTCGCAAGGTGGTTTATAAAAGAGACACCACTGTAGGTACTACAAATTCTCTCTTGATTTGTTTTTCAGCTGAAATAGCAAAAGATAGCTCTCATGAAATTTTCATATGTTTTTCTTCAGTCAAGATGCCTAGATAAACATGTTTATGGCAAAAATTTCTCTCTCCTTTTCTCTCTGGATGCAGATTAAATATACAGAACAGCACATTTAAATGATAGCTCTCTGTGCAGGAGGAACGTGGTATGTGTAAAATATTTTAATGCTATAGTTTGCAACATCTTACTATATTTTCAGGCAAGCTGATCACATGCACTAAGCTGTAATTCTTAGGTTGGTTAAAGGATTGTACATATTGTATTAAGAGAATCCGCAAATGTAAGTACCAGAGTTGTGCTTACCTGTGCTGTCATCATAAACCACTGTGACAGTTTTCCACTTGAAGAATTGCACAAGGTCAAGGATGGCACGACTGAGCGAAGAGAAATCTGGATAAAGGCTGACATAAAATGAGTCTTTGTTGTCAGAAACCTGATGCTTCCAGCGGGTCTGTATATGTGGAACTCCCAGTGCATTGCAGATGGATTGCACTGCGTTTGCTGAAGAGCTATGGGAAGGGCCAAAGATAGCTGCTACTCCCAATGAGAGCTGGTCACAAGCTGAAAAATAAAAAAAGAGAAATACAATTCATGTTGCACAAAGAATAAGAGCTAATGTTTAAACTCTTTACAGTGGGGGGGGATGGATGGACAAAAGCTATATTTACTTATTATGTAATAAGTAAAGGTTAAGAGTCAAGTTTAAGACATCAGGCTAGAAATTGGGAGATTCCGAGTTCCTGCCTTAGGCACAAATCTAGCCAGATAACCTTAAGCCATTCAATCTCTCCCAATCCTAGGGAGGAAGCAATAGCAATTCACTTCTGAAAAAATATTATCAAGAAACTTGCAGAGATGTGACCAGGCAGTTACTAGGAATCAAAATTGACTAGAAAGCACTAAAGGAAAAATATATAGTGTCCAGCCATATAGGTTCATAGAGACCTTGTTAGATTTGTGCATAAATGAACAGGTGAGTCACAGGAACAGTTCACCACCTTTATTAGCTATTAGCTGGAGCTAAATCAGGCTCCGGGTGGCTGCAGGGAAGTTGCTTTTAAGGGCTTCCCTGAAGCTTGCTGGCCACTGACAGGAGTTTATTTCTCCCACCACTAGATTAGCCAATCAGTGGCAGCTATGCAAATAATCACTACATGTGTCCCTACGTAACAGAGCCATTAATGATTATGATTCATTGTCAATCCATTGGGACTGGATAGATAAATTTCTTCCATAATAATCCGACCTTCAGAGGTGGGATTCAGCAGGTTCTTGCCAGTTCTCCAGAACTGGTAGCAGAAATTTTGAGTAGTACAGACAACTGATAAATACTACCTCTGACTGGCCCTGCCCCTATCTACTCTCTGTCTCCTGAGTCCCAGCTGATTGGGAGGAAATGAAGACTTTGCAGTAACTTCCCCTGGAGTGTGGTGGTTTATTATTCCAGAATTACATATTGAAATCTCCAAAGGGGTATCCATATTGTGTATATATTTTTCCCTTTCTACTGTTGTCTGTTATCTGTATTTTGAATGTAAGGATAGATTTGATAGCCCGGGGTTTGTAGGCTGTAATACTGCACCATTTGTGAGAAACAGAGAGTTCCATTAGTAGGACTGGAGGGGCAGATTTTCAACAGATTCTCCTGTCTGGCCTGAAAGTAATTCTACACTATGTCTACGAAAATATTCCTTGAAGCTGGTGTACTTCTTTGAATACCTTAAAATCTGAAGTAGGAGAAATAAGAATTATGTAAAACTAAAGTTTTAAAGAGCCAGGATGGCACAGTGGTTAGAGTTCACCACTGGCTCAAGGTTGACTCAACCTTCCATCCTTTCGAGGTGGGTAAAATGTGGACCCAGATTGTTAGGGGCAGTATGCTGATTCTGTAAAATTGCTTAGAGAGGGCTGTAAAAGCACTATGAAGTGGTATATAAGTCTAAATGCTATTGCTATTCCATTTCCCCAAATAAGCTAAAACTTCCATTCACAAAGAAGATAGGAAGAAAGCATTGCTATATTTAGGATGAAGATGTACTTAAAAACCCTGGTTATTCTGTTTTGTGTGTTTTTTTTAAAAAAAAAATATACCTTTATTTTCAAGTAAAAAATTTATATTTTAAAATGGCTGATTTTTTATTATTTTTTTGACAATACGTGGAATTTTATGTTATGCCTTTTTTCTTCTATTTTGTGTTGGTTGAACAATCATATCCAACAGGCATATTTCAATGATTCCATATGAAGCTGGAATGTCAAACAGCCTATCCCAAGACTCCAATCTTTGACTTTGCTAGTCATGAAATTTATAAACTATTTGTACGATATTAGAAAAAACATGTTACCTCACAAAATTAAAAATTTAAAACATGATCAAATTTTTTTAAAGAAGCAGGAATAGTAAGGAACTTAGAA
The DNA here is from genome assembly GCF_031021105.1 of Erythrolamprus reginae. Lineage (NCBI taxonomy): Eukaryota > Metazoa > Chordata > Lepidosauria > Squamata > Dipsadidae > Erythrolamprus > Erythrolamprus reginae. The sequence continues at coordinate 294,062,808 of NC_091950.1, read as the reverse complement.
AAAGTAGAAGAAAGACACAAACTTAGAAAAAGTAGAAGAAAGACACAAAAAATCCATTTAAATCAAGTAACCAGAAACCAAGTACGATCAATTCCATCAGTTAAAAAAACAGAATCTAACAATTGAGTAGAAAATATAAAAGACATGAAGGGGATTGTACTGGACAGCTAAACATGTAAAATCAATCTATACCTCTTAGATCACAAGCTGAATATCAGCCATCACTGTACAATAATATAGCTGCAGAAAGCATATTAGGTTGAATCAATAGAATTCCATTGTCAGGATCAAAAGGTTTCAAAAGAAATCTTTTTTAAAAAAAAATCTACTCTGCCCTGGTCAGATGCTAAGATCTTTGGATGAAAAACTTGTCAGAAATTGTTGAAGATAATATAACTTTTTATTCTGCTAAACAAAAGATCCAGAGACATACCTTATTTTTCGGAGTATAAGACACACATTTTTACCCCCCAAAAGTGGGTGAAAACATGAGCGCATCTAATACACTGAATGTAGTCCCACCCAGCCACCCCCACTCTTTGGTCCCTGACTGCCAGCAATTTACCTCCTTGCAGCAAACAGCAGCAGAGACTGGTTAGTACAAGCCACTGATTATCTGCCTCCTGACACCCAGCTGATTATTCATTTTCAGTCATATTTGTTTGTTTGTTTGTTTGCACACCCCTTACTGACCTCTTAGGAATCGTGAGAGGTCAACAGTGAATAGTCTAAGAGTAAAGGATTTTTTTGGGGGGGTGATGATACTACAGAGTCAGGTAGTGAGTTCCATGCATCAACTAATCAGTTACTGAAGTTGTATTTCCTGCAGTCGAGTTTGGAGGGGTTTACTTTAAGTTTGTATCTATTGTATGCTCATGTGTTGTTGTGATTGAAGCTGAAGTAGTCATTGACAGGAAGGATGTTGTAGCAGATGATTTTATGGGCTATGCTTTGGTCGTGTTTAAGGCGACACAGTTCTAAGCTTTCCAAACCTAGGATTGTATTCTGTTGCTAGTGGAGGAGTGGAGGGCTCTTCTAGTAAAGTATCTCTGGATATTTTCTAGAGTGTTTATGTCCGAAATGCAGTGTGGGTTCCAGACAGATGAGCTGTATTCAAGGATTGGTCTGGCGAAAGGTTGCTATGCTCTGGTTAGTAGTGTGAGATTATCAGAACAGAAGCTACGTAGGATTAGGTTAACAACTCTTGAAGCTTTTTTTCCTGATGTTGTTGCAGTGAGCTTTAGCACTTAGGTCATTTGATATGAGTATTCTGGAAAGACCGTAAAATGGGGCAAAACTCACTTAACTAATGGCTCACTTAGCAACAGAAATCTTTGAGCTCAATTGTATAGGTTTACGTGTACAGATTATAGAATCAGACTCCTTTTCAGATGGTGGTGAATTATAACTCCCATCATATATACTGTACTGTATGGCTTTGAAAAGTTTGATCAACATCTGATATTAAGGGACAGGCTGAACACGACTGAACAAACTTTTCTTAATTAGAAAAGTTCTTTTTTCTTTTCATCTCCTTCTACAAATGAACATTGGCAGGCCATCTATAGGTTAGTATCAAGAATAAAAGAATAATGCTTGTTTAGCATTTTGCACCACTGATGTGCAGTAGAAACTGTAACAGACATGTGGTACTTCACTGAGATGTATTTTGGTCACACTGGCCTGGTATGAACTCTCATTAAATAGATTTCTGGATTTCCTAACTTTGCTTGACTCTTTATTCTAATAAGTGTTTAGACTGCCCAGACATCTGGCAACCAAGCTCCAAGACTTTCTAAAGCGTACCTTTTTTAGATGCTTCAAAACTATCATAGAGGTTAATTTTCTGAGTGTCATATGTTAGTGTCGTATTTGGCAGCAGGGTTCTGTTTCGGTTGATTGTGTTCACAGCAAATCGGAAGGCCAATTCTTCTGCTCCCATTGCTCCAGTTGGACCAGATTCCACACATTCAAAAATACCCCCTATAAAAATGAAGAGAGAGAGACATCAAGAATATTATTTTTTACTCAAAAGTACATCTAAGGAAATCCAACAACAAACCAATTGTTCAAATCAATGAATGGAATCTAATCAAGGAAAAACACAACCTACAGTAGAACTATGGAGAAATTTCCTAACAGTGAGAACAATTAACCAGTGGAATGGTTTGCCTTCAGTAATTTTCATCACTGGAGATTTTTAAGGAGAATCTGGACAACTACTTGTTTCGGATGATATAGGGCCGTGATGGCGAACCTATGGCACATATGCCACAGATGGCATGCAGAGCAATATCTGAGAGCATGCAAATCATTGCTCTATGTCAGCTCCAGCATTCTGGCCAGCTGATTTTTGGCCTTCAGAAGGGCAGGGAGAGGCCATTTTCACCCTCTCCAGGCTTCAGAAAGTGTGATAGGCCCGTTGGGTCTGTTTTTTGCCATCCACAAACTCCAGAGGCTTTCCTGAAGCCTGGAGAGGGCAAAAAATAGCCCAACCAGCTTACTGGAACTCCAGAGGCTACATGCTCCAGAGGTTTGCATGTTGATGAAGTGGACAAGGCCATTGGAGCTGTGAGTTCTGCCACCTGATTACTGGATCTGTGTCCCTCTTGGCTGGTTTCGGCCAGCAGGGAGGTGACACGGAGCTGGGTCCAGGAGATTGTCAACGCTTCTCTGTGGAGGGGGTCCTTTCCGGCTCCTTACAAGGAAGCACTTGTGCGCCCCCTCCTCAAGAAGCCTTCCCTGGACCCAGCCATCTTAACAACTATCGTCCAGTCTCCAACCTTCCCTTTATGGGGAAGGTTGTTGAGAAGGTGGTAGCCTCCAACTCCAACGGTCCTTGGAAGAAGCCGATTATCTAGGCCCTAAGCAGTCAGGATTCAGACCCGGCTACAGCACGGAAACTGCTTTGGTCACGCTGATGGATGATCTCTGGCGGGCCCGGGACAGGGGTTTATCCTCTGTCCTGGTGCTTCTTGACCTCTCAGCGGCTTTCGATACCATCGACCATAGTATCCTTCTGCGCCGGCTGGGGGGGGGGGTTGGGAGTGGGAGGCACTGTTCTTCAGTGGTTCTCCTCCTACCTCTCCGGCCGGTTGCAGTCGGTGTTAGTGGGGGGTCAGAGGTCGACCTCTAGGTTGCTCCCTTGTGGGGTGCCTTAGAAGTTGGTCCTCTCCCCCTGCTATTTAATATCTACATGAAACCGCTGGGTGAGATCATCCAAGGGCATGGGGTGAGGTATCATCAGTATGCTGATGATACCCAGCTTTACATCTCCACCCCATGTCCAGTCAGCGAAGCAGTGGAAGTGATGTGCCGGTGCCTGGAGGCTGTTGGGGTCTGAATGAGTGTCAACAGACTCAAACTCAACCCTGATAAGACGGAGTGGCTGTCAGTTTTGCCTCCCAAGGACAATCCCATCTGTCTGTCCATCACCCTTGAGGGGGAATTATTGACCCCCTCAGAGAGGGTTCGCAACTTGGGCATCCTCCTCGATCCACAGCTAACATTCGTAAACCATCTTTCAACTGTGGCGAGGGGGGCGTTTGTCCAGGTTCGCCTGGTGCACTAGTTGTGGACCTATTTGGACCAGGAGTTACTGCTCACAGTCCCTCATGCCCTCATCACCTCAAGATTCAACTACTGTAACGCTCTCTACATGGGGCTACCTTTGAACAGTGTTCGGAAACTTCAGATCATGCAAAATGCAGCTGCGAGAGCAATTATGGGCTTCCCTAGGTATGCCAATCAGTTTCCGGTCACAATTCAAAGTGTTGGTCATGACCTATAAAGCCCTTTATGGCATTGGGCCAAAATATCTCTGAGACCGCCTTCTGCAGCACGAATTCCAGCGACCGGTTAGTTCCCACAGAGTTGGCCTTCTCTGGGTCCCGTCGACTAAACAATGTTGTCTGGCGCGACCCAGGGGAAGAGCCTTCTCTGTGGTGGCACCAACCCTCTGGAACCAGCTCCCCCTGGAGATTAGAATTGTCCCCACTCTCCTTGTCTTTCCTAAACTTCTTAAAACCCACCTCTGCTGCCAGGCATGGGGGAACTGAGACATCTCCCCCGGGCCTATACAGTTTATGCATGGTATGTTTTCTTTTTAATAAGGGGTTTTTAGTGACTTTTAATTATTAGATTTGTTATATATTGTGTTATTATTGTTGTGCGCTGCCCCAAGTCTACGGAGAGGGGTGGCATACAAATCTAAATAATAATAATAATAATAATAATAATAATAATAATAATAATAATAAATGTGTGGGGGAGTTTTGCATACATGCATGGTGGGAGGCTATTACATTATGGATGTTGGCACACACGTGTGTGCTATCACATGCGCATATGCCATTCTGGCACCCTAGCAAAAGAAGGTTCACCCTCACTGATGTAGAGTCTCCTACTTGAGCAGCGGGTTGGACTAAAGGACCTCCAAAATCCCTTCCAACTCTGTTATTCTGTTATTTCTACACAGGGCACATAGCCAAGGGAGTAATCAATTCATGATCTCTATATCTGTCAACTGCAAGTACTGCAAAAAAATAAATGCATACATGCATATATGCAGAAAATATTACTGAGTCACAATATATCTAGGATGTGGCTTCCAATGTGGCTAGAATGTCATTACAGTTAATTGTACATTCCTTGTTCCTTCGTTATCAGATTAAAATTACTCATTTGATATCTGTATTATCTTTTAGAAGGCAAGAAAATGGGTCCAAGATCAGAACAATCCTCTTAGCAATCCCTCCACCCTTAGAAAAACTAGGCATATATCTGTGAAAAGCCCATAAATAAGTAATGAATACAAGACTTTTCTCTTGCCCATATCATCCAACAATTAGTATTCAGAGACAGATGATTACATTATCTTCTCCAACTCTTTTTGAACTGCTTAAGTTAAGATCCATCCTTATAACTTGTACCATCAGATTTCAAGGATTAAGAATGCACTTCCTTTTATCCATGCTGAATATCTCACTGTTCCACTTCATTAGATAACGTCTGAACAACAATGAGAAAACTTTGCAGGGTTTTTTAAAAACAAAACAAAACACAGAACTGCATGTTGTCTTTATAACCTTCTATTTATATCAAAGCTGCAAACTTGAAGCAATTTGGAATAATACAACCAAATAATATAAAGTTGTAGAAGCAACGATGAATGTTTCATAGGTTTCTCTGATGACTTCTGTGTCATCAAAGCTGCAAATAGCATTGTAAGATGATAAAAATAAAAATGTAACCACTTAAGATGGAATTGATTTAGAACTCACTGTGTTTCAAGAATTAGGACAAGATGCTAAGTATCCAGATAGAAAAACCTCAAAATAATCATTATTCTGTTCTGAGAATGATAATTGCAACTTATGCTACAGACAGCCAATTACATTCTCCACAAAGAAAAATCAATTATGCAACAACAACAACAACAACAACAACAACAACAACAATAAAAAAGACAGCTGAATAGCGGAAGAATGTGATGCCATCATAATATATAGCCTAATAAGGGGTGAATAATGGAGAGGGTTACATTCAATAAAGGATTCTGAGAAACTCCATACAAACTTTGCTTAATAGCAGGAGTCAAGAGCTAGATCCAGTGGTGGGCAACAGACGGTGCTCCATCCAGGTGCTCCATCCAGGTAGAAAATTCCAGGATGCATGCACAGGTGCATGCCCCCGACATGCCCCCAACATGCCACATGCAAGATTTAGTATCTGCGCATGAGCAGCAAGCGAAATCTCACATGAGCATTTTCATCGGTTTTTTGCTTCTGCGCATACATGGAAGCAAAAATATTGGTGAAAATTCCTGACATCTCGCTCGCACGTGTGACTTTGCACAAGATTTTGCTTCCTGCGCATGCGCAGAAGCCAAATCTTGCACTGACAGGGGCGTGGCGCACCCACGAGGACCTCGGAGGATGCACCAGTAGGAGGTAAGTCGAGCGGCCCTTCACTGGCTAGATCATATTTCTAACAGAAGATACCAAGCCTCTTCTTTAAAAAAAATCAGATGAAGACACCTTTTATGCTGCTGATTATACCCATAATTCTATTTGGAGGCCCCTGTGAATGTTCGTGTGACCCCCCCCCCCCACCTCACCCCCAGCATGCAATGTCACACCCATTTTTTGCTCTTTCTAGGAACCTGGAGAGGGTGAAAATGGCCTTCCCCACCCACCTGGAGAACCTCTAGAGGCAGAAAATGGCCCATATGCCAACTTCTGATTAAACTGGAAGTTATGTTGCTTGCTTTCCCCAATCTCCAGAGCCTTTCTGGGCACCTAGGGTGGCAAAAATGGCCTCCCCCCCTCCGGAGGCCCCCAGGAGGCCAGAAATAGCCCATTGTAAGATTGGAAACAGACCATTTCTGGCCTCCAGAGGTCTTCTATGGGGGTGGGGAAAGCACTTTTCACCCTCTCCAGGCTCCTAGAAATGCTCTAGAGATTGGGGAGAGCAAAAATAGGCCTCCCCCCCCCCGCAAACCCTGGAAACAGCCTGTTTCCTGACTCCCAGGAAGGATAAAAAATCAGCTGGTCAGCATGTGAATGTGTGTTATACCTGAGCTCAGGTGCCCACCATGTGTTGTATATTTGAAGCCTGTGATGGGGAACCTTTGGAGACATCCAAAGGTTCCCCATCACAGGCTTCAAATATACAACACATTTATAAGCCTTGGGGGCTTATTTTATTGTATTGTTTTGTCTAACAGCTGTAAAAAGTGTCAGTAGCTATGAAGCGGTGTTGCTATTGCTATTATTTTGCTATTACAGTATTTGCTTCCTTTCATGTATCCCTTTCCAAACTCACTCAAAGGTAAGTACTGCCACAATCCATAGGATGGGTTAGTCAGTTAGACTACAAAATAGTGGAGTTATACACTGATGAGAATTCATGCTCTGTTTTCTAGAAAGATTCTTTCAGCTGTGGTGCTTTTGCTCTGCTTTGTTCTGTGTAGATCAGGGGTGTCAAACCCAAGGTGCCCAGGCCAGATCTGTCCATAAGGTGCTTATATCTGGCCCATGGGGCCACCCTGGAAACAGAGAAGGACCAGCCCAGAGTGCCTTTGCCAGTGAAAATGCAGCTTGGGGGGCTGCGTGAAGCACTCCTGAGCTCCGTTTTTATTGGAAGAGGGTTGCATGAGGCCATTGCAGCTGAAAACGGAGCTCAAGACCCCATTCTCTCTGGCAGAGCACTGGGGCCACTAGTAGCGCCCCCAGGTAAAACACAACCATCCTCAATGAAATCAAGTTTGACACACCTGGTATAGATGCATTCATGTCCCTGGCTGAAAGAGAAATGGCTGAGATAATCTGCTTAGAAAGCATGGTTACTTTCTCTTTCTCTCCCTTTTCTCTCTCTCTTTTTTCAATTCTACTTTAGTTCTTTAATTTTCATATACACAATAAAGACTTGAATTTTAATTGAATTATTGAGTCTCCTTCTGAAAGGATTTTTATCTTGGCACATACATCTCTTCGTACAGCTGGGCTACAAAAAAAAGCAAGAAAACCAGAAGACTATTGACACCTAGCTACTTCACGTACTTAGCAACTTATCCCAAAGGCATTTTTTCAAGAGGCAACTAGACTTTCTTGTTTTTCTTTGAAGTCATTTCATTTCTTATCCATGAAGCTTCTTCAGTTCTGACTGGATGGTGTGGAATGGAAGGATTTATACTTGTTGCACACAACTGTTCATTTGCAGTCCTTTAAAGTTGTTGAAGACCACCTGTGTGGTCAGGGTCACCTGAGTAGTGCAAATAGGTGTGGAGCCTTCTTTGAATTGTTAAAAGGACTGTATGGTAAACTGAAGATAGATTATATAATACACCCCCCCCCCCTATCAAGAGAGGGCTATTCAGTTTTGACATAGATGGCCTCTTTGATCCTTCTTTCAACCCAATGATACTCTGTCCAAAATGTGAATTTTGCTGTCTTCCCAATGTAAATGTAAATGGTTTGCTGAATCTTGTCCTGATGGGTTTGGGTCCTATGCATTTAGGAAGTAGTTGTTTTGTTTCTCCAATGTACAGATCTGCACAAGACTCATTGCATTGTATTGCATGTACCACATTGCTCAGTTTGTGTCTGGCAGTTTTATCCTTGGGGTGGACAAGCTCAGTGTATTTTAAAGTTTACACATATGTTGTGTTGGCTGAAGATCTTATTGAGCTTTTCAGATATTCCTGCAACATATGGAATGACAAAATTACTTTCTTTATTGTTCTCTTTATTGTTCTCTTCTTTGTCTATTTAGAGGAGCTCTTGCTGGGTCTTTTTTGGGGATTTCATGAAGGCCCATTTGGAATAGCCACATGTTCTGAGGACTTCCTTGAGGTGTTTTAGTTCTTTTTCTTTCCCTCTTTGCTAATAGGCAGGCCTTCAGCTCAGTGGTCTAGGGTTATGATAACTCCCATTTTGTGCTCCAGTGAGAATCAAAATGTAAATATTGATCTGTGTGCTACTGGTGATACTGCGCTTTTCTGTAAACTTCAATGCTAATGCTTCTGTCTTCATTAATCTGTACTGCACAGCCCTCTGTCAACAGACAGGGAGGGATACATCATTTCTCTCCAGTCTACAACACAGTCCTTTCAGCAGTTCCAAGAAGACTCCACACCCATTTGAACTACTCAGGTGACCATGAGAACAGATAAACCTCCAAGTGGCCTCAACAGCTCACTAAAAGAATGCAAATGACCAGCTGCCTGCCAGGATTTTAACTCCAGTTGGCTCTTGAAAAAGTACCTTTGGGACACCCCTGACCTGGATGACTGAGAATTTCCATAGAAGTTTTATTTATCAACTTGGTACTAGAGAGAATTTCATTGGGAAAAAGTAGCCAGTGGCAGTGTTTACCAAAGATGCTCCCCTCAGAAGAAGTACTGACTTTTAACATAAATTTGGGGTTGCAATACCCCTGCTTATTCTAGAAGTTAAGTTTCCATACAGAAAAAGAATACCTTATTAATACTTTAAGTCAACTTAATACTTTAAGTGAAAAGAAGAAACTTTATATGTATGTTTGTTGGTTTTTGTCTTTTTATGAAAAATTCAATAAAGTTTATTTTAAAAAAAAGAAGAAGTACTGACTAAGGGGAAAGCTGCTAGAAATTCTATGACGAGTCAAAGGGACCAATCCATCCCATCTTAGATTTTCTTGCTTTTGCAGATGTATATTAAATGCAATTCTGATTTACACCATTTTGATCTGGGGGGAAAAAACCCAGTAACTACAAATCTACCTACCATAACCTACTACCAACACCCAAATGAAACAGAAATTGACATAGATGGCTCAAAGGACATAATTAAAATATTATTTGGGTTCTTGATGGGATTTTGCTAAAATGGCTGAAGGATTCTTTTAATAATTTTTGAGAAATTATACCTTTTAAAACATGGCAGAAGGCCATTTCATGTCAACTGCAACATAATGAGTTTAATTAAATGAGCTGAATTGGAATTTCATAAATGACAGTAATTTACTGATTTCAAAATAGCTCTGAACTTGGGTAGGGAATAACATCTAGTAGTTGATTGCTAGTCCTCAAGCTTGAAAAACATATTAATCTAATCATATCACATCATAATAATGAAGCAGAGTCAGAATTAAACATCCTGTCTAACTTTAGCAACACTTTCCACAACTTTGCTAGAGTGAAGGATGAAGTGGTTATAATTTTTTTAAATACAAAACAACAACAAAAAAAGATTTTAAAACCAATTTTCCCCTACATGCAAATTGCTACTTAAATATTTTTACACTGTACTTTGGACATCTGCAAGTATTGCTGATTTCTATTTAGGTCATTTGGTTTATTATTTTTAAACAGTTTATCTTTTTCTTCAAAGACAGCAATCATGTTTCTACAGGCAGAAGATTTATTCCTATTCGAAGGGTGAAATTTCATTCTCTTCTTGATGGATCCTTGTCTGCAGTGGCAGCTGTTGTTAGCTGAAAAGATTTCAAGTAGAGCTGACTAGTCATGTTTTTTATACCTTATAATATCTATGCATTGTATTACAGGATATTAAAAAAAAATAGCCCGCATCCCATTCCACATCCTATTGTCTGCTGTTTTTGTTATTACTGTGACTTTAATTGACACTTTCAACACACCTAATTAAACTATGTAAATCACTTTGCAATCAGAGGAGGCTGAAGAAACAGGCATTCATTACAAGAGGGTGCCAAGGAAGCATTCAATGCATGTGAGAGTTTGTGTATTGTATTAGAGATGCATCATTTGATTTGGAAGACAACATTAGTAAACCAATCCATAGAGTCTCCAAATAAACAGTGTTCAGTGACAGAGATCCAATGAAATACAAAAAAAAAAAGTTTTCTGATACGTGATGAAGAACTAATCAGGGATGGCATGTTAGATTTTAGATTAGATTAGATTTTTTTTTTTAGATTTATTGGATTTATATGCCGCCCCTCTCCGCAGACTCGGGGTGGCTCACAACAATGGTGAGGAACAATACATAGTAACAAATCTAATATTTAAAAATCTAGGTTACAGTTTTAGATTAAAAGTCCAAAAAAAAAGAAAGAGCCAGATGACATTATTTAGTCGACAGGACCCGGAGAAGGCCAACTCTGTGGGACCTAACTGGTCGCTGGAATTCGTGCGGCAGAAGGATGTTACTGTTAGAGTATTTTATATAATATACCCTGTTTTCCCAAAAAATAAGACATCCCCTGATAATAAGCCCAATCAGGCTTTTGAGTGCATGGCAATTTACTCTGGAATTTTCAGGGTTCAAAAAAATATTCAGGGTTCAGAAAAAATGTAAAACTAGGTCTTATTTTCAGGAAAACACTGTAGTATTTGAATATTTTATTTGAGATTTTCAGCTTTATTAAGGTTCAGACACAATAACTCCTTTCATTATCTTTAAGATTTGTTACCCTTTTTACATTTCATTGTTCACAGACATTGAAAGTAGTTTACCCAGTGAAGTGACACAAGCAGTGATAGCCTGCTACCGGAACAGTAAGGTGCCACATTCCAGTAACAATTTTTGGGATGTGCACATAGCTGCGAGGCCCTGACCGGTGCACGCACACACATGAAATTTGGCTTCTGTTCATGCACAGAAATGGAAATCTCACGTGAAGATGTTCGCACGAGCGAGATTTTGGCCATTTTCACCAATTTTTTGCTTCCATACGTGGAAGCAAAAATATCAGTGAAAATTGCCAAAATCTCACTCATGCACACATCCTCACATGAGATTTTTCTTGCTACACATGTGCATACAAATCCCACTAATAAATAAATAAATAAATAAATAAATAAATAAATAAATAAATAATAAATCTTGCACCGACAGGTGCGTGCCTGCCCAACAAACATTCCAAGGGTAGCTTTTCCTCAGACAAATGCATTTTCAAAAAGTTAGAGGCCCTGGCAAAGAAAGAAGGAAATTCCTTATATGGAATGACAACAGCAGCAACAAAACTGATTAGTTAAGTCAGAGGTTCCCAGTCCCTGGGCTGTGGACTGGCAACTGGCTGCAGCATATCAGGAACCAGACATTACAAACAAACAATGTCCTATCCATGGGATACAGGGAGCACATTAAACCACGCCCCCTCTGGTCTGCGGAAAAGCCTCTCTCCACAGAACCAGTGCCTGGTGCCCAAAAGGTTGGGGCAACTGGGTTAAGTGGTTGATATTCTGCAAGAAAGGCTGATTGCAATGTATTTAATCTGAGCTGGATGTAGAGGGAATCATTGCAGCTGGCCATCTAACATTTCGTTAACCTTTCTTAGATAAAGAATAAAGAATTTGATTTAATGCTTTGGTGCATATCATTCCAGCTCAGAGCAAACTTGGCAAAGAATAAAAGATTCCAACATTACATTCTCCCCCGCCCCAGCATATGGTGGCATCTTGTCAGTGAAATGAGGGCAAGAACAATATTAAAATGTGAGTTGACAAAGGCACAAACATATTGTATGTTTCTTAGAAAGTGCCAAAAAGTATCTCAGATTTGGAGAGATTGATTTTCCCTGTGTTGATCTACTGCAAGCTATCCATTGATCCAAAAAAGTTTCATGGAAAAATATTTTATATTTTGGAAGAGACAGAATAGAATAGAATAGAATAGAATAGAGTTTTATTGGCCAAATGTGATTGGCCAAAAGTTCATCAAGAATCACAAGGTACAACACTTAATGATAGTCCAGGCACAAATAAGAAATCAGATCATATTAGGAACCAATCAATATAAATTGTAAAGATACAAGCAGCAAAGTTACAGCCATTTGTTACAGTTATACAGCCATAAATTAAAACCATTCTTTTAGAGACTCTTCAAACTTGTAAATAGCACTGCAAAAAAACAACAACCTGTGATTGTTTTTCATGTTTACAACTGTTTTCACGTGACCAAAATTCAGATGCTTGGCAACTGACTCTTCCTTATGATGCTTACAGTGTCCCAGAGTCATGTGGTCACCTTTTGCAACCTTTGGTCAAGCGAAGTCAATGGGAAAGCCAGAAACACTTAACAACCATGTGGGTAATTCACTCTACAATGGTAGAAAGAAAGGTAATAAAATGGGATAAAACTCACCTAACAACTGTTTGCTTATCAACAGAAATTTTGAGACTCAATTGTGATCATTACCTTTTATCTGGTTGCAATCATCCTTTACCCAATAGACCTGAACAGTATATAATTTGATTTTACAAAATATAAAAGGGACTTTTAAGGGAAAAAAACAATAAACTTCCAGCTACCTGAAAATTAAAACTCATCCCTCTTGCGTATATTTTAGATCTGATAGGTAGCAATTTTCATAAGCTTTGGAAAAAAAATATACGTGCTAGTGATTTTATTAGGTGAATGTTATACTAAATGTGTATACCAAAACAATCTATCCCTCTGGTAGAACTATTTTTAGTGAGCTATCATTTCACTCTTTAAAAAAGGAAACAAAAAGAAGAAACAAAATCCCTAACATTGTTTTCCTGTATATTTGTCTACCAGTTTAAAGCCTGGGGTCGGAAGGCAAAACTGCATTCTTTCACTGAGAAAGTGCAAATATATTGCAACCATAATTTCAAATGAAATATAACTTTCACCATATTAAGAATCCCTGAGCAATATAAAGTGGCCTCAGGGCAAACTGGAATTAGGCAATAAACATTTCTGAACATTACTCGTTATCTAAACAAGACTAATATCTATGGGTTGAAGAATACAAAAGGAAGGGTGGAGGAATTTTACCGCTTGATGGATTATTGAGGGAAAGAGACATAGAAAAAACTACTGCAGATATTCAGCACTGCTAACATTTATAATTCAACTTTTTTTTTCATCCAGAAGTTTAATGGTCCATAACTATTAGGTGTAGGAAAAGAAGAAGAATCATTGGTAGCTACTTATATTATGCAAAATAATTTAGTCTCTTAGTTTTTAGTGTTATTTTATTTACTACTCTGATGGATTGTGAGTTAGAGCAGTGTTTTTCAACCAGTGTGCCATGAGACATGGTCAGGTGTGCCGCGAAGCTCAGAAAGAGAAAGAAAGAAAAAGAGAGAGAAAGAAAGAGAGAGAAAGCAAGAAAGAAAACAAGAGAGAGGGAAAGAGGGAGAGAGAGAAAGAGAAAGCAAGAGAGAGAAAGAGAGAAAGAACGAGAGAAAGAGAGAAAGAAAGAAAGCAAGAGAGAGAAAGAAAACAAGAGAGAAAGAAAGAAAGAAAGAAAGAGAGAGAGAAAGAGAACAAGAGAGAAAGAAAGCAAGAGAAAGAGAAAGAAAGAGAAAGAAAGAAAGAAAGAGAGAGAGGGAGGGATGGTGGGAGAGATAAAGACATAGAGTGAGGGAGGGAGGGAGAAAGAGAGCAAAAAAGAGAGAAAGGAAGGAAGAGAGAAAGAAAGAGGAATGGAGAAAGAGAAAAAAGAAGGGAGAGAAAGAGGGAGGGAGAGAGAAATAGAGCGAAAGGAAGGGAGAGAAAAAAAATTTGTACAAACTTTTTTTAGCAGCCCCCCCCCCTCAATGTGCCCCAGGGTTTTGTAAATGTAAAAAATGTGCCATGGCTCAAAAAAGGTTGAAAATCACTGAGTTAGAGAATAGCGCCATAGTTGTAGCATATATTTTATCTACTGCTATTGATTGAACGATCAGCTTTTACTTCATATTTTTATATATTTTACTTTGTATTTATATTTGTCAGCCATGTAGTAAGAAAATATGATATTTCAGAAATCGGTATAAATGTGTGTGTCCACATCAAATAGAGACTTCATCAAAATGACATCCCAACAGATATGATTTGTTAGCTTACTCAGGCGGATGAGGTAGAAACATGACCAAATGACCTAATTCTACCAGTATTTTATTGTAAGTAAGTAGAATCTTGCAAGTCTGAAAATATAAATCTCCCGCCATCTCTTGATAAGTTAAGGGAGTTCATTTCTGAATTTCTGTCCCTGCCCCTTACACAGCTGAAGGCTCTCCAATCTATCTACTGATTGTTCCCTAAGTAGCATCTCTCTTCCTAACCTAAGCTCATTTTTACAAGCTATTACATAATTCAAGCCCATTCCTTACATAATTGCCACATTGTGAGAACACAAATATAAATGAGGTAAAGTTTGTGTTGTGATTTGGTGATAGATGTTTTGTCATTTGCTTCCCACTTTTCTTTATGAATGCCCATTAGTTTAGGGTCCAGTTAATGATAGCTAGATTGAGATCTCAAAAAAAGATAAGGGGGTATGGGCAGGAGACTGTTCATGTTAGTAGTGAGGTTAATTTGTCCAGTTAATGATAGGTAGATTGAGATCTCAAAAAAAGATAAGGGGGTATGGGCAGGAGACTGTTCATGTTAGTAGTGAGGTTACTTTGTTTGCATGTGTGTTGCATGCAACAGTGGACTATGAGCCGGAACGATAAATTATGCTCGCCGCCGTGGTTCATAAGTTCTTGCGGGGCCAGGTCGATTTGGCTGCTGCACCTGTGGAGGTAGCAAAATCATGCATGGAACTGCAGGTGTGCCCATGTTTCGGCATGCACGGAAGCAAAAATCCTCACCAAAACATAGGTGCACCTGCAGTTCCATGCGTGATTTTGCTACCTCCAAAGGTGCAGCAGCAAAATTGTGCTGGCCCCGCAAGCACTTACGTACCGTGGCGGTGAGCGTAATTTAGCATTTCAGCTCGTAGCCCACCGCTGGTCAAATGTAATCTGGAGCTCTGTAACAAAGTAGGAAGTGAAATGTGGTATTCATCATAATCACAGACGACGATTTCAGGAAGGGTGAGATCACATGTAACTTGGATATTTTTTAGGTTTAGTGTCTTTTTGTAGAATATAGCTACTCCACCTCCTCTGCGAGTTTCTTGGTAGGATTGGAAGACAAAGCAGTTTCTTACTATGATGATGGAGTCAGGGAGGGATGCATTTAGTCATGTTTCACATACAAAAATAATGTCAAAGGTGTCAGTGTTTAGTAGGAGGAGGAATTCAGGCATTTTGTTAATTACACTTCTTGCATTGATTACTTTGTAGTTGAGATTAACATTGGATTGGATTGAGGAAGTAAGGGGCGCGCTTACCTAGCCTTGGTTGGTAGTGTGTGGGTTATTATTTTATTGTTGGGGGATGTTGCGGGAGTCCAGTGTAGATTATTGTGTGTTGTAGGAACTGGCTTTAATGAATAACAGAAGTATTATGCTCACACTTCTGTTGAGATACTTTTTTTCCACATAATATTTAAAGTCTGAACAACTGTACTTTTAATCCACTGTGGGAGAGAGCAATGATTTGGGGAGGGATTCAGTATGACAGAACTTGCCTTGAGGTAAGCACTTGACTGTAGGGTAAGAACACATCAGCTGGGAGAGAATTGTCAGTTTTACTTGATAGCAATTTTAATGCAGATATTTTTAAGAGCAGATTCTGGTAAACCAGAAGTCTATTTCTATTTGTGTTTTAAAAGTGTGAGCAAAATAATCAGGACAACAAACAGACATTTTATAAAGAATAAAAAATAAACAAAATACTGCAGTTACCTGCGAATGGCACTTCAAAATTTGTGCTGCAGATGTTGGTTAGGCAGAGCCATTAATGCTTACACAGAAAGCAGGGTTTTGATTACTCGTCCATTATGAACCCATTATGATCAGTTGGGGAGTCCTTAAGCATCAGACTTCAGCACAGCGTTTTGCCCATCAGTAGTAAAAAGTGCATTTTAAAGCAGACTCTCTTGAACCACTTAACTTGGTAGGTTCCCCCTCCCTTTTTTTCCTCCCAAACCATAATGGTGTTTGATGTGCTTGCAAAGGGTTAGCTGGCTATGTTTTCATAGATAGACTATTTCTCTAAGTACCCAATTTCCTGCCCACTAGAGGATTCTTTCATGCTAATCAGGCTTTTTGTTATGCAGCTACAAAATGGTATTTACATTCATGCAAATGGCAATAATATTAACCCACACTTAAAAGGCAAACTGGACACTCACAGCAAAAATCTGGAGGCAGCAAGGTCTGCATAAAAAGTGAACCTCCGAACATGTGGCAGACAAATAACTTTTGCCTGAGAAATTAGGGAATTTAAAATTAGGGGAATTTAGATACTACAGTTTTAGCAAAAAAAACCTCTTATAGACCAGAACGTAATACAACTAATCCCTTTTGCAGATATTTAGTCAATTGATATTATTTAAATATATACACATTGTAACAGTAGGATGGTAGACGACAGGCAGGTAGACGACAGGCAACATACGCCTAAGAGTGTGATCCTGCTAGATTACACCTATAGCATCTATACTATAGCATCTGTACTTTCAAAAATCAATGGTTGACAAAAAATATATTAGATTACAGTTCTCCACAGAGGATTCATCTTCGATAATACAATTTTTTTTTAAAGCTTCATTTCATTTACCATATTGAAATGTTTAAGTATCATGAATTCCAGAGTAAAGATAGGTTCTAATCATGTGGAGGGAAATGGCTAGAAGCAGCCATACAGCCTGAAGGCAGGGTCAAGCACATCGTCAATTTGAAATCATCACATTCCCACAACAGACTTAAGCCCAGATTAGATTAGATTAGATTTATTGGATTTATATGCCGCCCCTCTCCGCAGACTCCATGGGTCAATTCTGTCGATCCTTATTGAATGCCAATTTGGTTTAATGGTTAGTAGATCAGATTCATATGTATAGGTAGCATGAAATTTAGTACTTTGAACTCTACTCCTGTCCCTGGTTTCTTGTACCGGAAACTAGTCACCTTAAGCAAGATTTGTTCCTTTTGCAAGTTCATCAGACTTGCCATAGTAGGAAATCCATTAATTAAGAAGATTTACTGGTACTCCCAGAATATAATAGTTAATTGGATGATGGATAATTGCAGAATTACAGAAATGGGATAAAATAGACATTTGATATGTAATAAACACAAATACAATGATACTTATTTAGGAATCCAATGCATAGATATTTCAGCTGGTTAATCATCTGTCATATATTTAATCACAAAGCAGGATATCAGATTCAGTTGCTTAAAATGACCCCTTTTAACCCACAGTTCTGTTATTTTGTGAGCTTTCCCAAAACTTGCTTACTCAAATAATATTTAGTTTTCTTTTCCATCAATATTCACCAGCGGTGTTTGCATAGCATTAGTCATACCCTTTCTTCACATTTTAAACAACTGATTACAAATTATATAGTTATACAACTTTTATAAACTAGCCTAATATTCATTTTTAAAGCTGGATGTCAAAAGCATTTCAGACTAATTTAACCATGTTAGTCTGTTCCTATTTCAAAATAAGTTGAGGGGTGAATTAATATACTAAGTTAAACGATAAAGTTTAGTATGACATGTGTAAGAACCATGGTTAAAATAAGCCTGACTTCACACAATGAGTAAACATAGTCTCTGTCAATTCAAATGTAACATTTCCCCAGGGTTAAGGCCTAAAGAGTAAATGACAGGATTTTTGCCAATTTGGAATGACCTCATGTCTTGCTTCCTGTTTAAAAGATCATCAGAGTTTAACTCTATAACCTTTAACCTTGACTTTAGAAGAACTTATTTCTAAATCAGTATTCTTAAATCTGGCATGTGAGTGTTTCTTGTTATAAATTATATATCAAGGAAAGTATCACCATATATGAGCATTTTCTCACTTCCTCTAAGAGAAGTTTTTTCAATGTTGGAGGAATGGAATTCTTTTTTCTTTGTACAAAATTCTACAAACTGTAGGAAACCAGAGCGGATTTATGATTTACATCTTTGTACTTCAAGACAATCATTAGGGCCTGCTAGTCAGCTTTTAGCAGGTAGAGGTTCACAGGTCTATTCTTTAAAGCATTTCCATGTTCTAAAAAACTAGATAAAGGGAAAGAAGACTGCCAGAAAGACTAGACGGCACCATTTCATATAAACAAAACATTAGTCAGGGACAGTAATGGTATGTAATGTGGGACTGACCCAGCAGTAGGTTGCTCCCTGTTCAGACTGGCTCTTAGAACCAGTAGCGCTGGCGGTGGGAGGCTCCATCCACCCACCCAGGATGTTTCTGCGCATTATTTATTATTATTTATTAGATTTGTATGCCGCCCCTCTCTGTAGACTCGGGGCGGCTCACAACAATAGCAAGAACAATGTAAAAACAAATCTAATAATTTAAAAAACACTAAAAAACCCATTATTAAAAGCAAACACACACACAAACATTCCATGTATAAAACTGTATAGGCCCATGGGAGATGTGTCAGTTCCCCCATGCCTGACAGCAGAGATGGGTCTTAAGAACTTTACGAAAGGCAAGGAGGGTGGGGGCAGTTCTAATCTCCGGGGGGAGCTGGTTCCAGAGGGTCGGGGCCACCACAGAGAAGGCTCTTCTCCTGGGTCCTGCCAAACGACATTGTTTAGTCGACGGGACCCAGAAAAGGCCAACTCTGTGGGACCTAACCGGTCGCTGGGATTCGTGCGGCAGAAGGTGGTCCCGGAGATATTCTGGTCCAATGCCATGAAGGGCTTTATAGGTCATAACCAACACTTTGAATTGTGCAGGAAATTGATCGGCAACCAATGCAGACTGCGGAGTGTTGGTGTGACATGGGCATATCTTGGAAAGCCCATGATTGCTCTCGCAGCTGCATTCTGCACGATCTGAAGTTTCCGAACGCATGCGTGAGTGTGAGCGAACCATTAGCAAAAATATTTATAAACCATCACTGGACTAACCTTAGATGATTGACAGGGGAGCCAAAAATTGGACAATCAGAATGCATAAGGTACCTTAGCCCACATAGAAGGGGCCCTCCCTAGTTTTCAGGAAAGTAAAACTAAAGAGGGGTGAAAGGATTTCAGACTTGCAAGATTCTGTTATTTCTGTTAGACTTGCAAGATTCTGTTATAGCACTGCTATATTATAAGTTTATAATAAAGCTAGGGTTGGTATTCATGGCTTGTGCTTTTTATATAGACAACCTAATGGGGCAGATAAATCAGCAAGCAACAGACAGATAGACAATTAAAAGGAAACAGAAAGGACAAATACGTCTTTGAACTGAATCAAGACCCAGTAAGCAGAGATTAACACCAAGATTAATACTAGGTCAACAATCAAGCAGTACACTATTCCAATTAAGAAACTACCAATTTAGACAAACAAGCTAATAGTAAACAACAGATCAAACAAAGAACCACCAAGAACACTCCCACCAGCGGTGGGCTATGAGCTGGAACACTAAATTGTGCTCGCTGCTGTGGCTCATAAGTTCTTGCGGGACCAGTGCAATTTTTTTGCTGCACCTGTGAAGGAAGCAAAATCACGCATGGAGCTGCAGGTGCGCCCGTGTTTCAGTATGCGCTGAAGAAAAAAAACCTTGCCAAAACACGGGCGCACCCGTGACTCTGTGCACGATTTTGCTTCCTCCACAAGTGCAGCAGCAAAATTGCACTGGTCCCACAAGAACTTATGAGCTGCCACGGCGAGCACAATTTAGCATTCCAGCTCGTAGCCCACCACTGACTCCCACCAACATTAGCAAGTCACTAGCATATGAAAAGAGAGCATATCCCACTTCCTTCTAGCACTGATGATGTTATCTAGTTGACTAAAGAAATATTTTCAAGAAAACAACCATCCTTGGAAAGACCAAGGATCCCATAGTACCACTGTGCAGGGCAGTCAGAAGTTTCAAGTTTCAAGTTTTATTGGATTTATATGCCGCCCCTCTCCGAAAACTCGGGGCGGCTAACAGCAATCATAGACAGTATACAATAATAATCTAATACTAAAAGCAAATTAAAACCCCTTAATATACAAAACCAAACACACATACAAACATACCATGCATACCATTGTAACGGCCTAGGGGGAGAAGAAATCTTAATTCCCCCATGCCTGGTGGCAGAGGTGGGTTTTAAGTAGCTTACGAAAGGCAAGGAGGATGGGGGCAATTCTAATCTCTGGGGGGAGTTGGTTCCAGAGGGCCGGGGCCACCACAGAGAAGGCTCTTTCCCTGGGTCCCACCAAGCGACATTGTTTAGTTGACGGGACCCAGAGAAGACCCACTCTGTGGGACCTAACTGGTCGCTGGGATTCGTGCGGCAGAAGGCGGTTCCTGAGGTAATCTGGTCCGGTGCCATGAAGGGCTTTATAGGTCATAACCAACACTTTGAATTGTGACCAGAAACTGATCGGCCAAAGGTCAAAGATGGGAGGGAAATAGACAAGTGTGGAGGATTTGAAATGGCCCTGACAATTGTAAGTGTGAGTAGGCTGCAAAGTCTCCAAATATTAAATATGTGACCAACAAAAGTCATTGCAACAGTTTTGGGGGACCAGACATAAGTACAATTCATTCAGCACCACGGTAACTTCAAGATCTCTGAACAAATGGTTATAACTCAAAGATCTCCTATATTTCTCAGCACTGTTATATTACTTGATGCTATTTTCTCCTTTATTCCTTATTGTTATATTTCCTTGATGTTATCCTGATTTTCAACTTTTTTTTTAACATCTCCTAAATTATGGAACAATATTGTGTTCAGAGTTGTGCTATGTCAGAATTTTTAATTATTTTAAATTTATTTTAATTATTTGTACATCTCTTGTGTATGTGTATAAAATTACACTTCCATTCTAAATAGTTGTTGAACTTCAAAAGGAAATGCTTTACATTAGAGGCATATACAGTACATATATTCTACCCCCAAAACATATTTTCACACTTTCCCCCAAGGGGAGTAGTAATTGGAACCTAATTATCATATTAGTAGTAATTACTGCATAATGATTAGATATCAACTGCTAAATATCTTAATGGTTAGACTTTATGAAAAATGCATCTGGGTTTAAAACGGACTAACCTGCATCTAAATATTGCATGTCATCAACCATTTTTTGGAAGATGTTACACTCTGAACAAATATACTAAGGGCATTTCATAGTACTGATAAACTATTAAGGACCAGCACAATATTTTCTCCGTTATCATGTAAAAAATCCAAGGTCGCATAATACTTCTACAAATGCTAACTAGAAAGTGAGAGTATCTATCTACTCTATCTATCTATCTATCTATCTATCTATCTATCTATCTATCTATCTATCTATCTATCTATCTATCTATCTTTCATATACTGTATTTATCTATTGCCTATCTATATACACAGATACAGTCATTTTAGTGACCATAATTAGGACTAGTAACTTGAACATTAAGCAGCCTCTAAATCAAACAGCAACTTATATTATTTCTGCCTTCCTTTGTTTTATAGATCTGCAAACAGGGATGGGCTACTGCCCAGATGGGTGGGAACGCAGTGGGGTAGCAAAAATGGAGCCCCACCCCAGAGCACCCAATTTGCACTGAAAGATGTTGAAAGAAAATGCAGGGCATCCTGCATAAGCCACAGCCACAGTGTGGTAATAAAATTTTTGTTGCCCTTCACTGTCTGCAACGATCACTAAATGTGGCAGCCAATAAATGAGGAGGATGGAGGGATGGAGGGATGGGGGGATAGAGGGATGGATGGAGAGAGAGACAGAGAGGAGTCCCTGTGGATTTTACACCATTAGTCATTGCTCATAGGGAGAAGTGCTCATCCTCATTTCAAATCCATTGAACCAGTACTGCCTAAAGATATTTCTGGGGTCATATGGCCCAAAATTGTGATGTGAAATGGTGGCAAAGGTAACTGGAACCTGCCTGCACCCACTACTTTTACCAAAGTAGTGTGTAGGCTGCAAATTTATATGATAAATTACAACCAGTGCTAATAAACCATCCATTATGTTCCATCATGTTGAGATAGCCAAAGCTTGGTCAAAGTGGAAAGCTTCTGTTTGCAAAAGCATAGTTTGGCAATGGGTTTCAAAGGAGTAGTTCACCATTCTGTAGGCAAAGTCCTTTAATATGTAAGAGGTTTCTTTTTACTGGATACAATTTTTGCTTCCAAATTAACATGCTTAAACTAAATAGAAACTGTACTCCCTTATTCAAGGTTATTTTGTGAAATCAATGTCTCCATTTAGTTTAATAAAATGCTCCTTATTTTATTTTATAATTCTATTCTGCTAATACAGTATATTATAATAAATGCAATTAGGCCAATTTACCCCAAAGTATATCAAAACTAATCCCAAGTTTGAAAGAACTATATTTGACTGATTACCTACCATCTTAAATATAAATTCATTATGATCAATATTTTTTTCAATTATATTTATCCCAAAGTGTCCTATTATTTTAAAGTAACAGACAGGAAACAAAATGTTTCCTCCTCCCTTCATAGAGATCCCTGCATAAATTAACCACATATTCAAGCTGCTATTTTGATAGTTTTATAGCCTACAAAATATTATTGTTTGAAATTGTGACTCAAGGAAGGAAAAGGAGAAGAAGTAGAAGGAAGAGAAGGAAGAAAAGGAGAAGAACAAAGTTGTTATTTGTCATACATGATTTTTTTCCCCAAAAGTATTAAATATGCATGAAAAACATCCCAATTTTTACTAAATCTGGTTGGATGGAAGAATAATGCTTTAATGCAGTGATGGGTTACCAAAATTTTTACTGCCACACTGTGGGCGTGGCTTATGCATTTTGTTTCAACATCTTTTAGTGCAAATTGGGTGCTCTGTGGTGGAGCTCCAAATTTTGCAACTGGAACTGCGTTCCTGACTGTTCCCGGAGGAGCCCATCAATGCTTTAATTCAGGGACAATGGGCCCCATAGATTTCACAGCAGCTTCTCCCAAGCAAAAGAGCACTTAGTAGTTCAGGCAGTAAGCTCAAACTTTCACCTTGCTAAATATTGAACATTTTCCAAAGTGAAATAAAACTGAATCTGACAGCATCCTGTGGTACACTCTGTGCCCATTGTGTAAATTACCTGATTCAAGAATCCGTCTACCTCATTCCCTTGCATTTCACGAGCACAGCAGTTAAATGCATTTGTTCCCTTTAAAGAAAGCTACTTTATCTCTAATATCAGGAGCATTTCATGCCTAGCTGACAGTTAAAAGTTCCAATAAATATTTTGCACTGACAAAGTATAGAATAAAAAATATGTTATTAAAATTTATAAAAGGAGAGAAAAGGAAAAGGTCAGTGACTAAGTTATATTTTGTACTTTTCGGGATGTCAAAACAGAGCCATATTTTTCTGCAATGTAGATATGAAACGTACTTTAATATGTCTAAAATGATATATGCTCCTGCAGGATTTCTGAGCTCTCTTTCCCCTTTCTCAGTTTAGAATGGTAAAATGTATTGACTTAGGCTGGTTCAGAGTTCTCTGCTTTTTATTTTCACTTTTGTTGTTATATAAAGTAGCAAAGTCACACTTGGCCCTTGAAAGGTGCCAGTAGGGGAGAGGTTCAGAAGAAATCAAGTCTCTTTTTCTTAGAAATTGAAGTTCTCAACTCAAAGTGTGCCCAGCTCCAATTACATCAAAATAACTGATAGCAAGAAGGAAAAAAGCAGAAACATGAAAATATCAATAGAAACAAGCAGACATGAGAACTAATCTAACTGAAACCAATAGCTCTTCACATCCAACTCCAAATAAAGAACTTCTTCACATTTATGCCAATGGGAAGCCCATTAGCAGGACAAGAACTAAATTAATCCAATCAGCCACTGTCCTGATTTTGATGGCAATCTTGGCATTTACCATAGTCTACTGTATAAGAAAAAGGTTCATGCTGATAAAGTCATAATTTCAATAAGCAAATGTTTTCTCACATTAAAAAACAGTAATACACAGCAATACTACTACTACTAATAATAATAATAATTATTATTATTATTGTTGTTGTTGTTGCTGTTGTTGCTGTTGTTGTTGTTTTGTTGTTATTGTTTGTTGTTGTTGTTGTTGTTGTTGTTGTTATTATTATTATTATTATTATTATTATTATTATTATTATTATTATTATTATGTCAGTGCAACACAACAAACGAGATCACTATGCTGGATTTCGTATTTCATCACCAGTCGGGCGCTTCCCAAGCACCTAGGACTGAGTGATGTAGCGGCGAATTATGTTTGCCGATCCCAGTAAAGCAGCCTTTTGCAATTGACAGATGGAGATTTTGTCAATTCTGATGATTTTCAAATGTCTGCTGAGATCCTTTGGCACTGCTCCCAAGGACCACTGGGACCACTTTCACTGGCTTATGCCAGTCATTGCAGCTCGATTTTCAAATCTTCATATTTTGCAAATTTCTCTAGCTGTTTTTCCGCAATTCTGTTGTCTCCTGGGATTGCAATGTCAATGATCCATACTTTCTTTTTCTCCACAATTATGATATTTAGTGTATTATGTTTCAGAATTCGGTCAGTCTGAAGTCAGAAGTCCCACAGTAGTTTTGCTTGCTCATTTTCGACCACTTTACTTTGCCACTGGTAGATGGTAGTTCTAGCACATGTTCCAGTGGATCATTTGTGCCACAGCCTCGTATCCATGCTGGTAGTCAGTCTGTGTGATCTTTTTGCAGCAGCTTAGTATGTGATCAATTGTCTGTTTCTTTACAGAGTCTGCACTTCGGATCATCTGTTGATTTTTCAATTCTGGCTTTGATAGCATTCCTTCTAATGGCCTGTTCTTGTGCCATTAGAATGAACACAGCCTTCTGTCTCTTTTTTGAGTGTTTCACTTGTAAGCCATGACCAGGTCTTTTCTTTATCCACTTTGCCTTCAATCTTCTCCAAGAACTGGCCATGCAATGCTTTGTTCTTCCAGCTGTCCATATGACTTTGAGTTACAGTTTTTCTGTACTGGTGAGTCATTCTGTACTGGTGAGTCATTCCAATTTTAAAGATCATCCCCACCTTACCATCTCAGATTTTGATAAAATTTGGCACATAGTTTCTTTATGATATAAAACTATGCTGTGCAAAATTTTAGTCCAAAAGGCTAAAGACTGGGAGTTCTAGGAGACCTCAAATAAAGTTTGCAAAATGCTGAGTCGGCAAAAATGACATTTTGGGCCAACTTCTTGAAGCTGTAAACGTGGCAGTTTCAGTAGTGTGTTGGAGATACTTGGAGTACCTGCATACCTTGTAAGGCTTTGTAAACTGGCAAAACCCCATGTACCTAGTCGTCTTACCTTTTACATGGTTCAGGCTCAAACTTTGCAAAAAAAAATCCTGAAAAATGAATTTACAGCAATCTTCAGGCTGCTGTAGTTTCAAAACTACTTGGCCTTTTGGGTTGATTTTTGGCAGGTGTGCTAAGTACACATCTGCAATGAGCTTCCAATTTGTAGCACTTTCCTTTACATTGTTGAAAAAATATAAGAGTTCAAAGTTGGTACTTAACGTTTTTTTGCCAAATTTTGGCTATCTTTGATGCCCTGTTTGATCCTGTGGGACAGCTTCAATCCTCTTCAATTTAGCAGCATTAGAAAGAGCAGATTCTCTTCTCTAAGAATATATTGTTTTAATTTTGGAGTCTCTTCATATAGGGATTGAAAAAATTTCCTCAACTGTTTGAGGGCAGCCTGTGATTTCTGCACTTATAGCATTTTTTAAAAAAAATAAAGAACACAAGATGTTATAAGACTGTGTTCAAAAATATTAAATATTAAATAAAAATATTAAAAAACAGGAATGTTTGTTAGAAAATGTTTTACTACGGCTTGGGAACCTAGGCAAAGACACCCAAAAGAGGCTTGGGAACCTCATGTAAGATGCCCATGGCTGGACATACCTGGCTGTCAGGTGTGACCTCTTGGCGATGAGCCACCATGGACCAACGCATGTTTAAAGCACTAATTAATTTATACAGCCATTAGAAACATCAATGGGCCTGTTTCATGCAACAATACTGACAAAACCCCCACTTTTTCGCACCCTTATTTGAAATCCTTCCATTTCCTAACAAGCATTCCCGTTTTTTAATATTTTTGAACATAGTCTTATCACAGGCTGCCCGCAAACAGTTGAGATTTTTTTCAATCCTTATATGAAGAGATGATAAATTATGCCTCAGCAAATTATGTTAGTAAGGAGAATTTGTTTTGGCTTCAAAACAGTTTGTTTTAAATATAACAACCAATATGGATAAGGCATTGAAAATGTCTCTTTACAATCTACCCCAGGGGACTGCAATGGCCAGTCTATAGCCCACTAGTGGTTTGAAGCCCATTCAGAATCCGTCTGCGTAGCAGTGGACAAGTGTGCATGCATCTCCAATTGCACGAGTGGCAGATGTTCACATTTACACATGAAGCTGCATTTGTGTGAGTGGCAAATAGAGCTGCACAGATGCATGTGCACACACCTCTACCGCTTGTGCGAAAGATCCTCTTTCTTCCCCCAATGGGTTTCCAAACCAGAACGACTGGGACCACCGATCTATTATTTTCCTTTGAAAGTTTAATAGTGTTATCAAAAACTTTTGAATCTTATTGTAAAATGTTTATTTACAATAAATTAATTATATTGATGTTTCTCTTTTCCACAAAACTCAGTAAAAAAAGTTTGTAGGTTTAAGAGGAATTTATTTACTTACTTACTTACTTACTTACTTACTTACTTACTTACTTACTTACTTACTTACTTACTTACTTATTTGATTTTTATGCTGCCCTTCTCCTTAGACTCAGGGCAGCTTACAACATGTTAGCAATAGCACTTTTTAACAGAGCCAGCATATTGCCCCCACAATCCGGGTCCTCATTTTACCCACCTTGGAAGGATGGAAGGCTGAGTCAACCTTGTGCCGGTGATGAGATTTGAACTGCTGACCTAAAGATCTACAGTCAACTTCCGTGGCTTGCAGTACAGCACTCTACCTGCTGCGCCACCCCGGCTCATAATTTACACACGCACACACACACACATACACAAACCTCCACCCAAGAATCAAGTAGCAATACCTTGAATCCAAGGATATTTGAGGCAGCTTTTCAGTATTTATCATTACCAAGATAATTTAAATTAGATTTAAACAAAGTCTTCTTATATGGTATAAGCCAATTCTTATCAGCAGTCACCTTTAAGAGAAAAGTAGGTTTTCTGCTGCAAGATATTGATCTCTTCATCAACAACTCACTCCAAACTTCAGTCTTAATAATATAATTCCAAATTAGAATGAATCAGCTCTGTTGGGAGAACTGCTGTTAACAAGTATTGACAGGTTGCTTACAATGCTGCTCATGCTTTGAAAACAACGGTGTGTGAGATTTTGCGCATTAAACACAGCTGTAAATTTCCAAGAAGTAAAATCAGAATCATTATTTGCCATATTCCAGCATATATGAAGGAGTTTATCACATTCCTTTCCAATTCCAAGGTTCCTTTTTAGGGTTGCATATATTCATATAGATATTCATGTAAATCCATATAGACATGCATGCACAAAAATATTTTAACTTTTAACAAAAGCTTCTAAACTTTTAAAACCTGAACCTGAAATGCTATACTATTACCCTACCTATCTTTTTCAAAAATGCATCCAATCTTTTTTTTTAACAGAACTAATTGGTATGTTAAGAAAACAAAAACAATTCTGAGTAGGAATTGAACATAGCTGAGTGCTGACTTCAATTGAAGCAAATTATAAGAATGGAGGGAGAGATGATTAACGAATACAGCTCATCTGTCTGGAACCTGCACTGCATATCAGACATTATTCAATATTCCAGAGATATTTCACACGAAGAGTCCTCCACTCCTCTGCTTGTAACAGAATATCTTATGCCATCAGGCTTGAAATTCTGGGCTTAGACAACTTAGAACTATACCACCTTCATACTACTCAACATTATCTGCTACAATGTTTTAGCTGCCAATGACTACTTCAGCTTCAACCTCAACAATATATGAGTACACAATAGATACAAACTTAAGACAAACAGCTCCAAACTCAATTGAAGAAAATATAACTCCAGCAACAGAGTGGTCAATGCCTGTAATGCACTACCTGGCTCTTTGGTTTCATCTCCAGACTTCCATAACTTTAACCTTAGACTGTCTACTGTTGATCTCATCCCATTCCTAATAGATCTGTAAAAGGTGTGCATAAGTGCACCAATGTGCCTATCATCCCTGCCCTGCTGTCCCCCATTTATTCGTATCCATTTCCTGTATTCATAATCATATTTATAATTATATCTGTTATCTTATACATGCTTGAATGAATGAATGAATGAATGAATGAATGAATGAATGAATGAATAAAAAAAATAAAATAAAATTATGAATGATACAGCAGCCTTATTGCCTCTTTTCAAATACAGGTACAAATTCACAAATATAGCTGATATACATGTGGAGACCTATCCTAGAGCTCTTTCAGAACAGGGTATGTTTTGATCTGATTATCTAAGAAGACTTGTTCCATTTCCTTCAAAAATAACAATTAATATTAACATTTAAAGGAAGCGCACATTTTAAATCTCTAGTTCAAAGGATAAGAAGAGGAAAAGAGAATGATAGAAATGGATTTGGGGCAATTAACACTGTAATTAACAATGACAGTAACAATCAATTTAAGCACTACAAGGTCATGCTAATTAAAATATCTTGAAACTTTTGGGCAACCTTATTAATACTGTAGTTGAACAAATCTTTGCAACCTCTTCATTTTTAAATATAAACTCTTATCAAAATACACATTTCTTGTTCTAAATCCAATGCCTTGAGGCAAGCAGTATAAATAAAATGCTAGAGTAGATGAAAATGAATCTTCTCAATAAAAATGAGATATTTTGTCATCATACTCCTCAACAGCAGATCAAGCAATCACAGCTATAATATGTTGTTTCTCTCTTCATTTCACGTTCAGTAATGAATAACTGTTTTTTCAAGAGCACTGTGAAATATTGCAATAATTGTCAAGCCAGCCAGATTGGCTGTGATTTTGTCTGCAATCTAAAAGTCTGCATGCATACTCCACCTCTGATCTTTTCTGTCTCCTGTGTCTTTTCTTGTTAACCAGCAGAGTGATGCAATTTACAAATTCAGTACTTGACCATGGGTTAATCCAATTTTTTTTTTAACTTGCTACATTGAACAGCTGGACTGTAGAATGATAGAAGAGGGGGAAATACCCAAAGTATCCAAATCAGTCATTCATAGGACAACTAACTTTTTGGAATTATTTAACTGCAAACATAGCTGGGCTTTTATTTTTATTTGGCAATTTGTCCATTTTTTTCCAACAGTAACCGAATGGAGCTGAGCATTGATTGGCCATATTTATTTTTATTAATTTTATTTATCGTCTGTGGCGGCCCCGACCCTCTGGAACCAGCTCCCCCCGGAGATCAGAACTGCCCCCACCCTCCTTGCCTTTCGTAAAGTTCTTAAGACCCATCTCTGCCGTTAGGCATGGGGGAACTGAGACATCTCCCCCGGGCCTATACAGTTTATACATGGTATGTTTGTGTGCATGCTTGCTTTTAATAATGGGGGTTTTAGTGTTTTTTAAATTATTAGATTTGTTCTTACATTGTCTTTGTTATTGTTGTGAGCCGCCCCAAGTCTATGGAGAGGGGCGGCATACAAATCTAATAAATAATAATTATTATTATTATTTAACTTGTCCAATACACATTGAAGAGAATAAAAAATAAAACATATAGTAATACAGTATATATCAAGGAAAGTATAGAAGAGAAGATATGAGAATAAAATGCATCCATGAAGAATAGAGAGGAAGATATATAAAAGATATATAAATAAATAATATTATTTATTATTTCTTTATTAATTGGATTTCTATGCCAACCCTCTCTGAGGATTCGGGGAAGCATATTCCCTTCTTGATATCTACATGGAGTTTGCAGCAAATATTTTCTCTTTGCACCCAGAGAGAGAAATATCTGCTGCTACCTGGGATTGAACTCACAGCCTCCTAGTGATTGTGAGGCAAGAGCTCCACCTTTAGGTCACCAAATCGCTTGGTATCATTTTCATCACTGAACATGAACAAAAAGATGTTGTATTACTTCAATGGTAAAATCTTTGCCAATGGAAGCATTTAGCCAATAAAGCTGAAAATTTATTTTATGTCTGCTCTTCATCATGCAAACAATGTTTGATTTTAAAAATCTGGAATTATTCTTCTTGGAACTATAAGCATTTTCCCAATCCAAAAGCCTTGGTCTAAAGAAGCATCACAAAAGATTCTTTATTTCATTGCCAAGCAAAAGATATTGTAATATCAGCCAATAGTAGACCTCACTGAAACGAGCTAAAAGTGCAGACTAGAAGCCAATTAGAGAACCTTCCAGTGAATTAAAGGGAAAAAAGGGGGAAAATA
This sequence comes from Erythrolamprus reginae, assembly GCF_031021105.1. Taxonomy (NCBI): domain Eukaryota; kingdom Metazoa; phylum Chordata; class Lepidosauria; order Squamata; family Dipsadidae; genus Erythrolamprus; species Erythrolamprus reginae. The sequence goes on along the minus strand of NC_091950.1, from coordinate 294,032,023 downwards.
TTATACATGGATGTGCCTTTGTATAATTTCCAAAGAAAATAGCAAGATTGTGATAGTTTTCCCTGATCAAGATCTAATTCAACAAAATGCTGTTCATGAAGATAGTGGTTTTTTGCATGTCATTTTTCATCTTATTCTGAGATAAAATGTGTTGTGATCAGAATGCCAATAAAAAAACTTCAAGGCACTCTTCATCTTTTGAATTTTTGGCTACTTTGTGTTAGATAAAACGTCCCCAACAACATGTATGATCAGAAAGACACTGCAGAAGCTGATCATCCTGGAAATGGTTTAGCTTGTTTGTGGATTAGAAGTGGGTGGGGGGAAATGAAACTATGACTTTAAAACGATGTGATCTATTCTAAAATTATGATCTTTTTCTAATATTTTTAACTGAGTCATAAGGGAATTGGCAGCTAGGCCACTCTCTTTCAGCATACAACTGGATGAAATCACTGGTCACTTTCTCTGCAACAGGTTCTATTTTTCATCCATGATGTAAATGTTGACATTTTTTAAAAAATGACTTCCTTTTTCTGAGTCTTTTTTGGAACACTGGAAAGCCCATCATGTCTTTGAATTGGCAAAAAAAATTGTTTGCCAAGTGAAATTTTACTAGGAGAAAAAAACCTTATGACTGATTTTATCATGAAGTAGCCAGTTCTTTAATCGTTCTTTGCAAATATTTTTTATATTTTGTCTACATGAATGAAATTTATTTCTAATGAATCTTCACTCCTTATCTTCACACAAAACTATGAAAATGTGTGCTTGTGAATTTTTCTGGGAATATGACCTATGATTATGATCACCTTTTCCATTTTCTATCTTGATAGAGATTAGAGCCATTGATCTAAAATAATTTTAAAGTTTGACTTTATTTTTTCTTTCTGCAGACTAGAATAGAATCTAGTGTAGTTTGCCATTATGATGAATGTCTGGTTCATCAATCATGTCTTTCAGTTCCAAAGTCACAAGTTAAAAATGAGTTCGAAAATAGCATGTGTCACACTAAAATCAGATATATAGATTTTATTGAAAATGGTGTATGTCACAGTAAAATCAGGCATACAGTTCCATACTGTATGCCTGGAAAAGCACCAGTTGATGCCAATGTCACTATGGGATATGTGAGTAGGCTTCCTATAAACATAGGCTGGCAAGATAAACTTGCATAGTTTATACACCAGAATTATAGGCTTTGCAAAACTATAATATGATTCACTTCTTTTTTACTTAGGTGGGAGTTCTCAACTTCTTAGATCTGAACACTGGCCATCAGCATTTAGGTTTAAATCATTAGAAACCTAGAAGGGAGGTCATAGAGATTTTTTAAGGGGAAAAAGTTTTTTAAAATTTATTTATTTTATTTATTGTTTTGTCAAGTATGTATTGGTGGTATACAAAGGTATAATAATATTTATATACATGATAATAGTAAAAAAGAAACATTAGGACAGGGGGCCAAAGGCACTCTGGTGCACTTATGCACACCCCTTTATTTTTTCATTTATAGTCTTTCTTCGTTTTCTTAGAATTCTATGTACCAACAAGATAATTGTATTTGCTTAATGATTTCTATGATACACCATTATTCTGAAATTCTCTTTTAAACATATATGAGTAACTATTTTAAATATATATGAGTAACTTTTAAATATATATGAGTAACTATTTTATTCAAGGTTTAAATGTATCCATTAAAAAGTTTCAGGTGAATAGTGGCAGAATTTTTTTTAAGTAACAGTAAGTTGTTTTGAGAAATACATTTTGTGGGTGGGTTTTTTTAATATAAACTCAATGAACAAGATTCACTTCTGCGGAGTGCCTCAATTGTTTCTGGATAATAAGCTAATCCAGTGATGCTAGGTACTGTTTCTCACATGGCATAGTATATAGTTGCATATTTGTATCTTCGGACTGTCCATAAAAGTGTATGCATTAATGAAGTTGATATTATTGTAATCTGGGTAATGAGCCAGAAGCTATATATTTAGTACACCAAGAAAGGCAATAAAATGAACCTTAATTAAAAAAAAATTATGTAAGTTATATATCTTTTCATTTCCATGTGATTTTTTTTTCTTTTGAAAAGAATAACTTCACTGTATCCTTTTGCTGAGAGTATGAAGCCTAACAAGTAAAACGTCATCCCTAAAGAAGTCATGCAAAAAAAGTTGCAAATCATTTATTTATTTTATTTATTTATTTTGTCCAATACATAATACACATTAAAGAGAATAGATATGTAGTAATATAAAAAAAGAAAAGAATACAAGAAAAGATATAAAAGTATAGGTGAACATATTTGAAAGGAACAAAAGATAAATGAGATAAGGAGAGACAATTGGACAGGGGGAGGAAGGCACACTGGTGCACTGATGCACACCCCCTACTGACCTCTAAGGAACCTGGAGAGGTCAATCGTGGATAATCTAAGGGAAAAATGTTGGGGGTTAGGGGTTGACACTACTGAGTCAGGTAATGAGTTCCACGCTTCGACAACTCGGTTGCTGAAGTCATATTTTTTACAGTCAAGTTTGGAGCGGTTAATATTAAGTTTGAATCCGTTGCGTGCTCTTGTGTTGTTGCGATTGAAGCTTATTTGAGACATAAATCACAATTAAATTATTAAAAGTGATTCATTTACTTCATATCAGAGGTGGGTTCCTATTGGCTTCTTTAGAATCATTCTTTAGTACCGTTAGTAAAATGGTGGTGAAATCACAGATCTGGTTCTGTCTACACTGGTCTGTGGAAACCGTCATCTTGTTTTTGTTTTTATGCATGTGCAGAAGCTGAGTTTTTGGCACTGTGCATGGCCATGCCCATGTGGCACGGCCATGCGGCATGCAATGCATACATAGTCATGCAGTGAGGGAGGAAGTGAACTGGTAACTAGGCAATTTAGAGCCTACCCTTGCTTCATGTCCAGGACTAATCGGTACAAATTGAAAGAAGCCATAATTTATCATTGTGAGATATTATGGAATTGAAAACTCTGATAAATTAGCCACAAACACAGAGACACACACAGAGAGAGAGAGAGAGAATACAGTGATCTCTCGATTAGCGCGGGGGTTACGTTCCAAGACCTCCCGCGCTAATCGATTTCCGCGTTATAGTGGTGCGGAAGTAAAAAACACCATCTACGCATGCGCGCCATTTTTTTTCATGGCCGCACATGCGCAGATGGTGGAGTTTGCGTGTGGGCGGCGGGGAAGACCAAGGGAAGGTTCCTTCAGCCGCCCAACAGCTGATCTGCTCCGAAGATGGGGTAAAGGCAAAGGGGAAACCCCATCTTCGGCTCCTCGCTGCTGCTGCGCTGCGGAGCGGATCAGGTGTTGGGCGGCTGAAGGAACCTTCCCTTGGTCTTCCCGCCGCCCAGGCAAAGGGGAAACCCCAAGATCGCTTGCCGCTTGCCGCTTGCCGTATTGCAGCTTGGAGCCTTGCTTCGCCTCCTTCGCTGCAATACGGCAAGCGGCAAGCGATCTTGGGGTTTCCCCTTTGCCTGGGCGGCGCTGGGGCCATGCGGAGCCGCTCATCTAGGGGGGCGTGGACCGGCAAGGTGCCCTCCGCTCTCTCTCTTTCTCTTTCTCTCCCTGTTACCGGTGTGGTATAAGAGAGAGAAAGAAAGAGAAAGGAGGGCGACTTGCCAGTCCACGCCCCCCTGGATGAGCGGCCCCGCATGGCCCCAGTGCCGGACTCTGCCGTTGCCTCCGCCCTTGTTCGGCTCTGCAGCTGAGAGGCCACGTCCACCCCCTCCTCGGTGTCCCCGGCACCCAGCGTCCCCACGCCGCCTCCACCTCCCGGTAATGCGCCCGACCTCTGCCTCTCTCTTTCTCTCTCATATACCACGCCGGCAACAGGGAGAGAAAGAGAGAGAGAACTAGCGCGGACTTATAGAAACATAGAAACATAGAAGACTGATTATTATTTTGATTATTTTATTATTAATTATTTTTTAATTAATATTTTTTGAAAAACCGCGTTGCAGCGTTTCGCGCTAATCGAGACCGTGCTAATTGAGGGATCACTGTATACCAATATTTCCAACTACAGCCTTATAGGAAAAAATGTAAACATTGTTGCAAATTGGCACATACTTTCATAATTTAAAGGCCAGGCACAACTGTTTCCCTATTTCCTATAATATGAACAGTTATAGTGGGTGGTTTGCCAATATATTTGTACTTTTTAACAGTTCTCTTGCCTCTGCCATGGACTCGAACAGTTTTAGTTATAGATTTTAAGAAAGTCAATGAACCACATAATTAGAAGCTCAGTGATGTTTTGTTTAAACCTACAATCACCAATTATTTTATAAGCATTTGTCTTGTGTATGTGGGACTTAACAGTTATTCTGGAAACAGAGTTCTATAAAGTTCTTTGTTGCATACTGAGCGTTCTGCCTGGCTCTATGGTAAGAGTCTCCCGAAAATTCAAGGGTACAAATTTCAGACACACACGCTTGAAAGTTCAAAACAATGTTCTTTATCACAAAAATTCAAAAGAAACAAAGCATCCTTTTTGTATTGCAAAGAGCACCTGTCCCAAAACAACCAGGTAGTCTTTAATCAGTCTTTAAGTACTTAGCTAGCAGCTGTGAAGAACCATCACAGCCCTTCTTCTTCCATGAAATGAAACACACACACACTTTGCTCTGCTTTGGTTTCAAAGTCGTGAAAAATCAACAAAGTCTGGAAAGAGCAAGGCACAGTCCTGAAGAACAACAATCAGATAATCTTCCACAATTGGGGCAGGAGCTGGGCCAGAGCCAACCACAACACTGAGAAATGAATCACTCCCGTTTTTGCTGCAAAAACACTTGTTACTATATATAGGGCTACCGAGTACACCATTTTCTGTGTAACTATAGAATGTTCATTTCATTCATAGGCAAAATATGTGTACTCAAGGATTTCATATCCCCAGCCTATTTGGAATAATAAGGCATCTTTTTTTCAAAAATGTTTGAGAGCTTTGGGGAGAAATTCAAATGGTAACTCAATTCAAGCAGCTACCTATCAGCTCTTCTGCTGCACGAATCCCAGCGACCAGTTAGGTCCCACAGACTGGGTCTTCTCCAGGTCCCATCAACTAAACAATGCTGCTTGGCGGGACCCAGGGGAAGAGCTTTCTCTGTGGCGGCCCCGGCCCTCTGGAACCAACTCCCCCCAGAGATTAGAATTGCCCCCACCCTCCTTGCCTTTCGTAAGCTTCTTAAAACCCACCCTTGCCATCAGGCATGGGGGAAGTGAGATACTCTTTCCCCCTAGGCCTTTACAATTTTATGCATGGTATGTCTGAATGTATGTTTGGTTTTTACTTTAATGGGTTTTTAATTGTTTTTACTATTGGATTATTGTGTATGCTGTTCTATTATTGTTGTTAGCCACCCCGAATCTCCGGAGAGGGGCGGCATACAAATCCAATAAATCAAATTAAATCAAATCAAGCTCTACCAAATGGACAATTTCAAATTTCTTAGAAATATCCAATATTTGTAGGCTTTAAAATACAGTGTTTACAATACAGTGTTCTAAAACACAGGGCAAATATGTATGGCTATATCTTTAAAATTTAGGAATCACCAAGGTGACAGTGAATCTGGTTGTGTAGGGCAGGGGTGCCCAACCTTTGTGACTTGGCGGTCCAGCTGTGACAGGAGAGGAAAATTTGGCCGAGTGGTGACCCAGCACTCACACATGTCAGTTGTGTGTGTGTATGTGTGTGTGTTAGCCCACTGCTCCTGCAAGTTGAGCTGCATGTACACACTTGCACACTGGCCCACTGCTCATGTGGCCTGGTTCTGAATAAGCCATGGCCTGGTAGTGTGCCGTGGCCTAGGATTTGGTGACCCCTGGTGTTGGGCATCATTTGATGAACTTCAGTTTTATTTGCTATAATTTACACATTTCCTTTCTCTGTATCACATGAGTAAAACTCTTTTTCTCCCAGGTAACTGATAGCTAATCAAGATCAGAAAGCTTATCTAAGCTGTGAAACCCAGCAGCCTTCTCTGTTCAACACCTTTTAAGTATTCAAGTTCTGACAAGCATTAACTATTTTTTTCACTTCACAAGTAACTGGACATTTTGGAAGTTGTCTATGTTTACTTCTGTAGGGACAAATAAAAACCCTTCCCCATTGTACTAGTCATGTACAATGAAGCCAAGGTAATAACTTGGCACATAGACTAGGACATTTTAAGTTGGAAAGTTCTAGTCAATGATTTAAAATAACATATTTGTATATGTAAAATAATGAAGCTTACCCCTCTTACTCCTGTATATTAAATCAATGCAAAATAAACAAGTACTATAATCACCCCAAAGCCATAGTTCCCTCTAAGCTGAGCAGTGAGCAATCGCTCACTTAAAAATCATCATCAACTCAGAGTTTTCCAAACTTGCGCAGAAGCCGAGAGGGAAAGAGTGAGAGGGAAGGAGAGAGAGAGGAAGAGAGGAAGAGAGAGAAACAGATAGAAAAAAGAGAGGAAGGAAAAGGGAAAGAAAAAGAATGGGAGTAAGGAAGACAGAAAGAAAATCAAAATCTAGTTTGAAACTATCTCAACTATTTAAGTGGCATTTTGATATTGATAGAGTTGCCCTATTATGAGCTCACTGTTATAGACACACAGTACAGTATTTTATTTTGAAATTCTCTGAGGCAAAACAGGGTGGGTTTTTTATTTGTTTGTTTGTTTGTTTGTTTGTTTGTTTGTTTGTTTATTTATTCATTTATTATTTCTGTGCTGACCAGTCCCGAAGGGACTGCCGCTTAGACACTATACTTTTCTGCCCCCCCAAAAAAAAAATTAGAGGGAACACTGTGGGCCAAAGCTGCTTTCTGCCCCTGTGGGAAGTTTCAAGGTTGTAGCCAAATAAACCTCTCTTCTTGATTCACTGAGCATGGAACCATTATTCTAAAGCATTTTATGACAGATTTTTAAGTGAAATAGCATTTGGTATTTAGACTTATATACCACTTCAAAGTGCTTTTATAGCCCTCTCTATGCAGTTTACAGAATCAGCCTATTGCTCCCAACAGTCTGGGCCCTCATTTTACCATCTCATAAGGATGGAAGGCTGAGTCAACCTTGAGCCGGAGGTGAGGTTCCAACTGCTGACTACAGTTATCAGTTAACTGAAGTAGTCTGCAGTGCTGCACTCTAACCACTGTGCCATCCTGGTTCTATTAGTGAAACAGCCTTTCTACAAAGTTTAGAACTGTTTAGAAACAGCCATTCTAGAAAGTTTAGAACTAAGACATCTTAAACAAGATCTAAGTATTGCTCACAAGATCATATGCTGCAATGTCCTGCCTGTTGGTGACTACTTCAGTTTCAACCACAACAACACAAGAGCACACAACAGATTTAAACTTAATATTAACCGCTCCAAACTTGACTGTAAAAAATATGACTTCAGTAACCGAGTTGTCGAAGCGTGGAACTCATTACCGGACTCCATAGTGTCATCCCCAAACCCCCAACACTTTACACTTAAATTATCCATGGTTGACTTATCCAGATTCCTAAGAGGTCAGTAAGGGGCGAGTACAAGTGCACTAGTGTCCCTTCCATCCCCTGTCCTATTGCTCTCCTATATCTCCTATACCTTTCTTCTACTCCTATATCTCTTCTTCTATTCTTTCATTGATATGTTCTATTACTATATCTTCTTTTCTATTCTTTCATAGATATATTTTACTATGAGTATCTCCTCTATAACCTTCATCATGTATTTTACTATGTGTATAAGATATATACCCACTAAAACCCTCATTGTGTATTGGACAAAATAAATAAATAAAATAAATAAATAGACAGATAGTGGTAGCTTACTGTCATAGCAGATTGTTGATTGTAAATTCTTCCCTCCCCAGATCTTAAGGAAATTAATGGTAATCAGGAAAAATCTTCCTCCAGACATGTCCTAAATTTTTGGAGACCCAAACTGAAACCAAGAATTCTTTCTGCATCGACATCTCTGAGATATATAACAAGGAAGATTGGCCCCTTCATGGAACTAGAAGTGCAGAGACCCACTGATCACATCCTGATTTCTGAATAGATATTAGTAAAATTGCTAACATGATTGTGTTTCAGAAAGCACTGTTTTCCTCACCTATTTCTGAAGTTCAGAATTACATTTATCGAAATGTGATCTCAGAATGCCAATCAAGGAAAAGGATATGATGAAATGTGTCAAGGCATTAAAATGAAGAATTGATACCTACATTTTTGCATTCAATGGAATGCAACTACAGAAGAGTAAGTTTGTGTCATGATGTCACCATGTACCCAGTGGTGGGTTGCAGACCAGTTCGCATGTACCAGTGGCAGAAATTTCCACCCATTAGCCGAACTAGCAGACATGGCCGCCCAGAGTCCTTAGGGAGCTGGGCGGCATACAAATTGAAATAAATAAATAAATAAACCTTTTGTGGGTCATTTGCATGACATGATGGTGGTGCGTGCAAAATGCACACTTCTGTTGCCCTGTGAACTGGTAGGAAAGGTAAGTGGAACCCACTCCTGCCATGTGCATCTTTTTTTAAAAAAAATTCAGAACTAGATCTTGCTGTCTACACTAACATGCTCCCTTATACTATAATCAAACAGCCGCCCCGAGTCTGCGGAGAGGGGCGGCATACAAATCTAATAAATTATTATCATTATTGTAGTTGCAATGTGGATGAGTATAGCAGATTAAGGGAAAGTACATAGCCCCTGAGGGGAGGGTGAACAACTTGTGGAGAGAGTCTGGTCACACATGAACTCCATTCCTGTTTCATTTCAATTTGTACTTATTTAGGAAAGACTGGAAAAAAGTGCTGCTCTTCAATTTGGTCTTGATTATAGTTTTCTGCCTGATCCAAGATTGGAATACATTAGGATAGTGGATTGTTTAAATAACTGCCCTTTTTTTTAAAGTAAACATAAATAAAACTCCCCCTTTGGACCACCAATACAGAGATTGGAAAAATACAGAAATGAGCCTATGTGACCTCTCCCACTTTGAACTCCATATATCCGTGATGGCGAACCTTATGGCACACCTGCCACAGAGCCATATCTGCTGGCACACAAACCGTTGCCCTAGCTCAATATGCATGTGTGTGCCAGCCAGCTAATTTTCGGCTTGTGTAAAGATTCTTGAAGAGGATTTTTGGCCTCTCCAGGCTCCAAGAAAGCCTCTGGAACCTGGAGAGGGTGAAAAACAGGTAGATGATGCACACCAGAAGTTGGGAATCGGGGGAGCATTGGGCACCATGCATACATGCACAGGGAATGGGGCAGCATGGGAGGGTCACACAATATGCGCAGGGGGCAGGGCATGTTGAATTATCAGTGTGGCATGCACGCGGATGATAGCACACATGCATGAGCTTTTGGCACCTAAGGAAAAAAAAGGTTCGCCATCACTGCCCTATATGTTCAGATGAATGGGATTTAATATTCTTATTATCACAAAGAATCATCCTCTGAATCCTACTCTCAATAACAGCAGGAGATATCTCAGTGCCAAGAAGAGACCAGCCAAAACAATTTGCAATAAAACTATAAAAACAAAGAGGAATATCATGCTTGCTAAGTTATCTAATGAGGAATATTAAAGCCAAATTTTAGGCAGAATTCTCCAATGCACATTAGTAGACTTCACCGAAACTGGCTAATCACAGTTTTGGATATGGGAACGTTGCGCACGTTTATTTTCCTGGGGATCTACTCCAAATTGTCTACTATGTGAAAAACACATTTCCATACTCTGAGCAGTATAATTTCACATTTAAAAATGAACTGTTCTTTCAACTATGAATATGTGTGTGATCTATATCTATAATAATCTGTACTGATATTTCTATATTTATCTATTTACATCTATCTATTTTCAGAAGAGTGGGGAAAACATGCAATTTTAGGACCACCTATAGGGCATTCTTGCTTTATTGAGTAGTCAATACCTCTAAAGGCTTCCTTACACTATCAGGCAAAAAAGTACAAGTGATAATTAAAATAGAGACAGTAAGGCAAAGAAGAGTGTGATCAATATCCTCAACAATGAACATAATTAGTTTGTCAAGTTGGCACTAAGTAAATTTTGACCAACTAGCTCAGACTTTATATATCTAGACTGGAGATGTTACAGGACAGGGGAGAAACCTTGCAACAAATGTGGGGAGGTGGAATGGAATAGAATAGAATAGAATAGAATAGAATTTTATTAGCCAAGTGTGGTTGGACACACAAAGAATTTGTCTTGGTACACATGCTTTGAGGGTGAGGTTGAAAAATGGAACATATTAAAAGAAATGATTTTGAAGTACTTCCTAATATTTTTTCTCAAATGATACAAAAATGGTAAATGGTTAAAAATTATTACGTATTGTCGCAACTTTTACTCCCCAAGACGATGAACAACATATCATGACAGCCTTAGATAAACTTTCAATATATCTTCATAATTCATACAATCTGAGAGTTGTCGGAAGGAACTCTTCAAAGTCATCTGATCCAATTCTCTATTCTGTTCAGATCCATTAAAGTATCTCTATTAATACCATCCAGTAAAGAACAGAACAAAAGTTTTCTTTTAATGAACATAACTTTTCAATCAGGAAGTTCTCCCTGAGCCTACTTCCTACTAACTTCAGCTCACTAGTTTCGACCCTGCCTTCTGAGCCAATAGAGAATATATTTATTTTCTCTTCTGTATAGTAACCCTTCATATATTTGAAGATGTCTATCATATCTTGCATTATCTTTTTCTTTTGTAAGCTAAGCTAAAGTGTCAGATTCTGATGGGCGGACAATGAACCTCTAACCAAAGCACTACTTTAGATTGTTCCTTTGGAATTGAGGTAATCCGTGAATTAATTACAAGAATAGCAGAATCAATTAGATTTATATACCACTTCACAATGTATTTTCAGCCTTCTCTAAGTGGTTTACAGAGTCAGCATATTGCCCCCAACAATTTTACTGACCTTGGAAGGATGGAAGACTGTGTCAGACTTAACTGATCAGGATCGAACCCCTGCAATATAGCATTCTAACCACTGCACAACCATGGCTCCTTAACTATAACTTACTTCAGAGTAGAAACTTTCTATGATCTCTGATGGATTTTGTGGCTACTCTTTTCAGTATAGTGTCATTGGTGGATTTTGGTGCACAAATGACTTGATTCAAGTCATTTTTTTTACTCCTAGCAACTGCTTGGACGCTGAAGTACTCTTGACAAGATTTCAGAAATGGTTTATTATCATCTCCTTCCTAGGGCTCAGGGAAAAGGGACAAGGTCCCTCTTTGTACTCAAGGTGCTTGTTTTGTCTCCAAGTTGGACTAGAACTCATATTCTCCCAGTTTCCAGCTTGATGGTCTAGGCCAGGGATAGGCAAAGTTGGCTTCTATGACATGTGGGCTTCAACTCCCAGAATTCCTGAGCTAGCATGATTGGCTCAGGAATTCTGGGAGTTGAAGTCCACAAATCATAGAAGAGTCAACTTTGCCTACTCCAGGCCTAGGCTCACAGGTATCAAATTCATTGCATCACATTGTTGTCCCATGACATTTTGTGATGTTTTTCCCATTTGCAGAACTGAGGTCACACTTACATGTAATGCATCCGGCCCATAGGCTGCCAGTTTGACATCCATGGCCTAGCTACTCTGCCATAGAACTGTAAACAGAATAATTAAATGGATTAGTAATTAATATTTATACTGAAGAAAATATATGAGACCAAGTTTATTTGAGAGCATTCCTTTCTTCTTTGGTGAGAATTGAGCAAAAAGAATAGCAAATACTCCTAAAAAGCATAGTATTGAACTGAATCACAGAATAACTATTGCCAGCCTTTGATACCACATTCTAATATATAAATGCTGAGCTTTTCAGTGCAGCCTCCACAGTAGAACTTCAAATGGTTCAAAGTCTCAAAGGCATTGCTTTTTTTTCTTTTTTCTTCTGACTTTAGGGTTATATGTTGGTGACTCTGTTTCTGTCCTGCACTGAAAGCACTGGGAATGCAATTGACATGACCAGCAGTAATCACTTATTTATACTGTTATCTGCATATCTTTTCCTATATTAGGTCTTTATTTCTTAATTACTTGAGAATTTCTTGACATTCTTCATCTCGCCCTAGCACCTTCTGGATTCATTATGACTGCAGACTCCTAAAATATCCAGCCTGTTCAAATATTCTGGTTGAAAACTCACTCATCTGAAGGGATGCCCAGTTAATGAGGATTGTGCTAAGTAAAGCCACTAAATCAAAATGAATGGACAGGCTCATATGTCTAAAGTGAGGAATGCCCAAATTGATCACTTGCTATCGCATTGCTGCTAAGAAATTCACTACTGGGTAGAATGACAATGTTCCTGCTAACTTTCTAAAATTCATACTGGCTTTCCTTGTCAACAAATCTCATTCTGAGCTTGGAGCAGTGGACTGGGATGGAAGTTTGACTCGCCAAAAGTTTGCTTCTATTTCAATGAAACCACATTGATATAAATAGAGAAAAGGTTTTGTGGGTTTAGTAAACACTCTGGGTTGAGTGGGAGGCTATCACGGCCTAATTGAAGAGTGTTAATGAAGTGGAAGAACAGCAGAGCTTCCAACACTTTAACTTGCTCTTTAAAAATGAAATTATTTCAATGCTCTTATCGAGCCCTTACATCCTGTCTAACCCAGCTATGATTGGATCCTTTCCATTGTGATTTATCCTTTCGATAACCTTCTCAGTATGGAGAAAACTTCAAAAGTATGTTTATTTCCTAAATTTTCATTAGAGCCTGCTGAAATCAGGTGACATGAATCAGGTTAAAAAAATTTAAAAACCTCCAATGTTTGGCTCTGGAGTACAAAGAAATTCATTACTGGCTGGAATGACAATGCTCCTGCTAACTTTCTAAAATTCATACATGCCCACAAGATCATATGCTGCAACGTCCTACCGGTCAATGACTACTTCAGCTTCAACCGCAGCAACACAAGAGCACGCAACAGATTCAAACTTAATACGAACCGCTCCAAACTTGACTGTAAAAAATATGATTTCAACAATCGAGTTATCGAAGTGTGGAACTCATTGCCGGACTCAATTGTGCCAGCCCCTAACCCCCAACATTTCTCCCTTAGACTCTCCACGATTGACCTCTCCAGGTTCCTAAGAGGCCAGTAAGGGGCATACATAAGTACACTGGTGTGCCTTTCGTCCCCTGTCCAATTGTCTTTCCTTTCTCTCACTTATCATATATATTCTCTTCCTTTCATATATCCTCTCCTCTAAGTTTACTTTACCCTTATATATATTACTACATGTCTATTTTTCTTCCTATGTATTTGTGTATTGGAGAAATAGATAGATAGATAGATAGATAGATAGATAGATAGATAGATAGATAGATAGATAGATAGATAGATAGATAGATAGATAGATAGATAGATAGATAGGAAGGCACTTTCTGACTTCCATGGGCTGGAACTGCAAGAGTTCTTTCTTGTGAATGGTACAGCTGGTAGCATCTTCCTTGCAAAGGCTTCAGGCAGCCTTGATCTCATAATGCCCATCTTCCAAAAATGTTCATATAGTATATAATATGACTCACTTGCCAAAGGGCTGAAGTAAGGACAAATCAGCTGGGCTTTCTCCTTGCCTGCGTTCAGGATGAAAACACTTGAAAATACAAGCAATGGGTGTGAAGAAATGCCAAGCAAATGCAGTAGCTAACAATGACAGAAACCAAACCTTATTTGATTAATTTGTTCTCTTTGTTAAGCATAGCCAGTCAACTCTGAATAGAAAGTAATTCCAAAGTAATTCCATTTTCCTTTCATTGGTGAAGCCAATTAGTAGGCAAACCATTAAATCAAAGACATAACCAAATAGCAGTCTTTCATTATGCTCAAACCTCCTTTTGCCTTTCTTTCAGCACAATAGCAAAGACCTTCCTAAGGTGGGTGATTTTTTTAACCAGTTAATTCCTAAATGAAAGAGGGACAGTTGAAGCTCTTATGGGCTTCTTCACTGAATATTAAGTAGTTATCAGGGCTACAGATGAATACACCTGCCATCTGTTGTAAAATGGGGCAGACTGAGTTCCAGTCACCTTAAGCATAAAAATTTGGTGATTTTAGGACAAACGTTCTATCAGTGCAGCCCAACTCAGAGGCTGTTGTTGTGGGATGACAGGAGGAGGAAGGAGTACTAGCTAAGTTTGCCGCACTGATTTACTTTTAAATAATAAAGGAAGGGTCAAAGTTTAATAAATAAGTAAATAAAAATGTTATGGTATATGGAGGGAGGGGGGGGAATGATAGGAAGTGTTAACATGGAAGACTGACAAATCAGTTTATGAAAGTTATCCATACAATGATTGCATGCTATAATTACTACTACTGGTTATTGATTTGATTTGATTTGATTTGATTTGATTTGATTTGATTTGATTTGATTTGATTTGATTTGATTTGATTTGATTTGATTTGATTTGATTTGACTCGACTCGACTCAACTCGACTCGACTCGATTTGTATGCCACCCCTCTCCGTAGACTCGGGGCGGCTAACAACAGCAAAAAGACAATATGAACAAATCTAATATTAAAAGTAATGTAAAAAAAAAACCAATTTAAGAAACCAATCATACATACAGACATACCATGCATAAATTTTATGTATGGAGGCTGGTGGGAGGAGACAGGCAAAAGGATCTCTCAGAGGGCTACTAAAGCATGCTCACCTCTTCTTTTCTGGGATTTAAATGACATAATTTGTTTTCAGCCTATTACAGTTATTATATTTACTCTTTGGTATACTATTGGTTTACTTACCATTTTAAATGGTTTCGTATACAAGTCAATGTGTTTTAATGTTGTCATGTTTCTCAGAAAATTGTTTGTCAGACAATTTGATTCATCTAGCTGATCTAAAAATATGTTCTCTTAAAGCCAGGAGAAACCACTCCCTACAAAATGAGGATCTAAAATGAACTAACAATGAGGACCTCAGGACTCCAGCTCAGTTAAGGGAAAGTTGGCTTGGATCAGATGGCAAAGCAAAGCATAGAACTGGCTCAATTCAGGACAGAGCAGCCCTTTCACTGTTAGAAAAATCAAGGAGGAGGGCTGAGTTATTAAATGAGATAGTGAAAGAACAGAACTATATCTTCTGGTACACTAAACAATTGTAGTTCTGATCTATGGCATTTCTGGCCAAAATACCCAACATCTTAAGGAAGTGTTTGTCTCTTCCATGTAGAGATAATTGATTCTGCTGGTGCATCCTTCACTTGCTAGCATTCATTTATCTACCCAGTAGGAAACCAGAAATGTTTTCTCATGCTAGGAAAGATCTAGATGTGAGCAAGGTTTTATTGTGTATAAATATTAATACAGTAATTCCAGTTACGATGTCAAATTTACTGTGAAATCCATTGCAGTCTTATAGTCTCACAGGAAATGAATGAATCCCATCTAACACTCAGAATTTGCAGATCTTCGGAAGCTCTTGTTTAGTACAAATCTGTTCTGCTCCAGCTATGGACCACAAAGAATGCAGTACACACAAAGTCTGTACAAACTTTAGTTTACTAATTAAGGACTACTAATGAGCTTTCATAGTAGTTGTTAAACACAAATACAGTTTAAAGCACTCTTTTCTGAACACTAGCTGTTATTTCAACTTTATTAACATCCAGTACAAGTCCACAAAATAATAACTCCGTTCTGAGTAAATGGTTTTGTAAATAACTGCAATCTTACAGTATCTGGCAAAATGCCCAGAAGCAATTTGCAGGAAAAATGCCAAGAGAGAGAACAAAAGCAAATCAGACATTTCTGGAGTCAAGACACTAAGGAATATGAACAACACTGTTTCCTGCAAATTGGCTCATTTGTTGTCATCCCTTACATAGGCTAGGGGAGTGGCCAATTAACTCCAAGCCTTACTCTTCCTGAGTAACCATTCTCCTCCTCAGTAACCATTCCTGCCTTTTGGCAGCTCTGTGTGCCCGTGCATTGACAATAAGCCCTTCCTCTTCTTCCTTTTCACTGATAAGAGCTTCTTCAAATTCTGAAGCCCCTGGCTGAATTTCCACCTTTGGCAACGAGTGTTCCCCAGCCTCCTCACTATCTGACTCAGGTGCTACTGCACAGGCCTCTGGAGCAACACCACATTAGCCTCTTCACTGTCAGAATCAGCTACCAGCTGAATGGGCTGCGGGTGGGCCACAACAAAAATGGAACGCCTTTGGAAAGCTAAAGCTAAATTCTCTTCAGTTATCATGTTGTTCCTTGGGAGGGGGTGTGCTGTTGTGCTACATCTTGCTTCAGCAAACAAATACAGTTTGAAATTGTTTTCTTTTCATTAGAAGGTCAGTAGATTTTAGAGTTTCAGAGTTAGCTGATAGAGGCCTATGTAATGATTTGCATATGTAAAATCAGCCATATATCAAAGATCATACAGAAAGATTTTCACATTGCCTCACAAAATAATTTCTATGTATTCTACTTAAACATTAAGATGCCTTATATAATCAATGCTATCAGAACAATATACAAGATACTAATAGAAGCCAGTCCAGAGGTGTGTTGCTCCCATTCAGACTAGTTCTATAGAACCGGTAGCGGGAATCCCTGCTCACCAAACCCGGAATGATGACCAGTTGGCTACCCCCCTGAACTGCTCTGGTGGTGGCACCATAGGCATTGACATCTTGTTTTTGGCCTCTGTGCATGCACAGAATCTATTTTTTGCTTTTGCACATGTATAGAAGATATTTTTTGGCACTGTGCATGCACTCGCATGGCACGCAATGCACGCACACTGACGCAGGATGGAAGGAAACGAACGAATAACAAGGAAAGTTACAACCCACCCTTGAGCCAGTCCATAGAGAACAATAAATATTGCAGCCTTGGAATCCGTTTTTCAATATCAACCAAACCTTTGTGGATGATCCACAGTATAGGTACTTCTTTTAGTACATCATTTAGTGATTGATTGAAGTTACAACCGCACTAAAAACTGTGACTTACAACAGTTAATAGTGGAGGAGAATATTTATAGCTCAGGGTTGACGTGAGGGAGGGAATCTTGGTGCTCTCTGAACTTGCTTGTTTTCTTGCAGATATTTCATTACCAAAACTAGGTAACATCATCAATGTTAGGGAGTAATGCAAGAAAATAAGCAATATGCAAGGACTCCTCACTTACTATTGTTGAAATATCCCCACAGCCACATGATAAAAATTTGGACACTTGGCAACTGGCATGTGTTATTGATGGTTACTGCAACCCAGGTCATGTGATAGCTACTTGCTACTTCCAACAGGCAATGTCCATGGGGAATGGTTAACAATTGTGCAATTCACTTAACAGCTTCAGTGATTTGCTTAACAACTGTGGCAAAAACATAAAATTGAGCTGGCGGTGGGTTCCTCGTGGTTCGGACCAAATCGCCTGAACCGTTAGTGACCTGCTGATGATAGAATTTTGGTGTCATGGATCCAGTTCTGTCTGTGCCAGTCTGTGTGTGCCGCCATCTTTTTTTTTTTGTAATTTTCATTGTATGGCTTTTCCTCATCCTCTGCTGTGAAAAAAGCCCTCCCACCCAGTGTTCCCTCTAAGTTTTTTGGGGGGTGGGCGGAAAAGTATAGTGTCTGAGCGGCAGTCCCTTCGGGACTGGGTGGCACAGAAATAACAAATAAATAAATAAATAAATAAATAAATAAACAAACAAACAAACAAACAAACAAATAAAAAACCCACCCTGTTTTGCCTCAGAGAATTTCAAAATAAAATACTGTACTGTGTGTCTATAACAGTGAGCTCATAATAGGGCAACTCTATCAATATCAAAATGCCACTTAAATAGTTGAGCTAGTTTCAAACTAGATTTTGATTTTCTTTCTCTCGTCCTTACTCCCATTCTTTTTCTTTCTCTTTTCCTTCCTATCTTTTTTCTATCTGTTTCTCTCTCTTCCTCTCTTCCTCTCTCTCTCCTTCCCTCTCACTCTTTCCCTCTCGGCTTCTGCGCAGGTTTGGAAAACTCTGAGATGATGATGATTTTTCACTGCTCAGCTTAGAGGGAACTATGCTCCCACCTACCCATGGGTTAATACCAACCTTTATTTCTTCATCCGAAGCACAGCTGAGCAGCTCCTCAGCTGTGTTTCTGCCCGAAACTACCTTCTGAGCATGCCTGGAAGTGAAATTGGTGGGAGGGATGCGCACGTGTGCGAAACATTACAATCTGCACCAGTAGGGAAGTTAAGTAGAACCCAGCCCTGAATTGAGCATAACAGTTATCTTGCTTACCATTGGAAATTGTGGTCATAAGTTGAGAACTACCTGTATAACGATTCAGAATATGATTGGAACATTGACTTTCGAAGGATGGAAAGTTGGCCCCCACCTTGTCAACAAATGAGCATTTTTCTGTTTATCTGATCATTTTTTAATTAATTCTGCAGTAAGATTAAAGAGCTGTTTCAGCTAAATTTATCCCATTACTGCTGGTGATTAGTATTGCATGTGTTGTGTTTTAATTTATTTTTTTAAGTCGTTGCTTAGAGATGATGTTACTGCTTTGTGCATGATTTTAGTTAGAAAGAAAGGAAGGAATAATAACAACAATGATAACAGCCATCATGAAGCTTAGAGCAAAACCGTCAAACCTATTCCATACTTTTATATGTTATCAACAGTTCAACATATTACAGTTTTCTGTTTGGAGACTTTTAGAAATTCAGCAACCTGAAACATCTACTTTGTGTGAATGATTTCCTTCTAAAGCATCCTTTAAATCTGGTTCTTTGTTATTCTTAATGGTAAGAATAACAAAGAACCAAATATTTTGGATCCAAGGTGCAAGAAAGAAAAAGCTTCCACTTCACATGAAAGCATAGCATCTTGCTTATTCTGCATAGGGTATCTCATGATGTTACCGTTTTTGTGCATGATTTTAGTTAGAAAGAAAGGAATAATAACAACAATGACAACAGCCATCATGAAGCTTAGAGAAAAATCTTCAAACCTATTTCATATTCCTGTATGTTATCAACAGTTCAACATATTACAGTTTTCTGTTTGGAGACTTTTAGAAATTCAGCAACCTGAAACATCCACTTCGTATGATTGATTTCCTTCTAAAGAATCCTTTAAATCTCTCCTGAAGAATGGTAAGAATAACAAAGAACCAAATATTTTGGATCTACAGTGCAAGAGAGAAAAAGCTACCATTTCACACGAAAACATAGCAGCTTGCTTATTCTGCATAGGGTATCTCATGAAAAGAGCTTCCCGTCTCCCTGGCAACAAGTAATCATCTATGTGTGAGAAAGAGATAAGTAGCTGTTAATGCAACATCAATGAGACAATCCATATGCACTCTCTCTGTATAGAATATCCAACTCAGGGTACTTTCCACAAATGACATTTTAGAGAAAGCAAAACAGAGAGAGAAACAAGCAGGCAGGCAAAATCCAATCAGGAGCAACAGCTTCAAATCAGAAATTCCAATCAGCAATATATTCGGTAGAAGAGGTTACTTAAATCTTCTTCAAGACTCGACAGACAGGCTGGGATGTCGCAACCAAGAGTGGAACCGAATGGAAGGGTCAAGTTCCCAGCAATGACTATAGAGCATTATGGGTCACCACAGAGGTTTTTTTGTTCCAAGATAGCTAACAAGGTGGCACACTAGCTGTCCAGCGTTACGTAGTAAAACCCATGTTTGAGCATACAGGTAGTCCTCAACTTTGCAACTTTACAACCACAATTGAACCCAAAATTTAGGGTGCTGTGTGAGAAATTTGTTCAGTGAGGATTTTGCCCCATTTTACAACTTTTGTAGCTGCATTTGTGAATCACTGCATTTCTTAAATTAGTAACACGGCGGTTAAGTAAATCTCATTTCCCCTTTGTCTGAAGGTCACAAAAGAGGATCAATGTGACTCAGGGATACTGCAACCGTCATAAATGGGAGTCAGTTGTCAAGCACCCAAATGTAAATCACATGAGCATGGGGATACTTATGGTCATAAATCCCTTTTTTCAGCAGCATTGTGACTTTGAACAGCCACTAAATTATTTTGCCCGTGTGTCCCAACCGCCCGTAATTACAGGGTAATTAGTCCAAAAAGACACACACCACATGATAGAAGGAAAACCAAAAGTCTTTATCAACAGAAAAGCAGAAAAAAACTCCCTTTTTAAATGTCAAAGGGATTTTCTGGTACACACAAAGCACAGGTTAAATGCAATCCAATTTTTCACCCAGTAACTGGGAAATTGAGTCCAATTCCAAAGTCCAGAAAGTCCACACACAATCTTGAACAGGGAAACAGCAAAACAACGATAATAATAATAATAATAATAATAATAATAATAATAATAATAATAATAATATATTGGATTTGTATGCTGCCCCTCTCCGTAGACTCGGGGCGGCTAACAGCAATGATAAAAACAGCATGTAACAATCCAATAATAAAACACTAAAAAAAACCTTATTATAAAACCAAACATACACAAAAACATACCATGCATAACTTGTAACGGCCTAGGGGGAGGAATATCTCAACTCCCCCATGCCTGGCGGTATAAGTGAGTCTTGAGTAGTTTATGAAAGACAAGGGGGTGGGGCCAATTCTAATCTCCAGGGGGAGTTTGTTCCAGAGGGCCGGGGCCGCCACAGAGAATGCTCTTCCCCTGGGGCCTGCCAAATGACATTGTTTAGTCGACGTGACTCAGAGAAGGCCAACTCTGTGGGACCTTATTGGTCGCTGGGATTCGTGCTGTAGCAGGCAGTTCCGGAGGTAATCTGGTCCACTGCCATGAAGGGCTTTAAAGGTCATGACCAACACTTTGAATTGTGACCGGGAACTGATCGGCAGCCAATGCAAGCCACGGAGTGTTGAAGAAAAGTGGGCGAACCTTGGAAGCCCCACGATGGCTCTCGCGGCTACGTTCTGCATGATCTGAAGTTTCCGAACACTTTTCAAAGGTAGCCCCATGTAGAGAGCGTTGCAGTAGTCGAACCTCGAGGTGATAAGGGCATGAGCGACTGTGAGCAATGACTACCTGTCCAAATAGGGCCGCAACTGGCGCACCAGGCGAACCTGGGCAAATGCCCTCCTCGCCACAGCCAAAAGATGATGTTCCAATGTCAGCTGTGGATTGAGGAGGACGCCCAAGTTGCGATCCTTCTCTGAGGGGTCAGTAGTCCCCCCTCCCAGGGTAATGGAAGGACAGATGGAGTTGTCCTTGGGAGGCAAGACCCACAGTCACTCCGTCTTGTCTGGGTTGAGTTTGAGTTTGTTGACACCCATCCAGGCCTCAACAGCCTCCAGGCACCGGCACATCACTTCCACTGCTTCGTTGACTGGACATGGGGTGGAGATGTATAACTGGGTATCATCGGCGTATTGATGATACCTTACCCCATGCCCTTGGATGATCTCACCCAGCGGTTTCATGTAGATATTGAATAGCAGGGGGAAGAGGACCGATCCCTGAGGCACCCCACAAGGGAGAGACCTAGAGGTCAACCTCTGACTCCCCACTAACACCGACTGTGACCGACCGGAGAGGTAGGAGGAGAACCACTGAAGAACAGTGCCTCCCACTCCCAATCCTTCCAGCCAGCGCAGAAGGATACCATGGTCGATGGTATCGAAAGCCGCTGAGAGGTCAAGAAGCACCAGGACAGAGGACAAGCCCCTGTCCCGGGCCCGCCAGAGATCATCCATCAACGCGACCAAAGCAGTTTCCGTGCTGTAGCCGTGCTGTAGATCTTGATGAAACTATGAATCAGATAAACTTCCACAAGGCTAAACCAGTACACTGTTCTTTTTATCTTATTACAGCAGCCCCACCCAACCACAGGTGGCCTCACTTTTCTCCAGTAATAATCCTCCAGTTGTTCTCTCCTATGCATCACTCTACGCATGCGTGGGTCTGTCATAAGTTCTTGTTCAGAATCCAGGGATGATAAGGATGATTGATCTCCTCCTGGGCTGTCTGCCAAACTCCCCCCTTCCCTGCTACTCACGCTTCCTTTGTCAGAGGAGCCTTCATCGGGAGATTATATTGGACGCAAAACAGGCCTGGGGCATGTGGATGTTTCACCCACATCCACCTCCACATTCCTTGGGGCAGGAGCTGGGCCAGAGCAAACCACAACATAAATGAACCATTGTAATTCAAGAACTGCATATACCACTATCCCAAAATTCAATGATAATGTTAAGTCCAGGAACAACCTGGAGTCTTCGGAGAGGGGTGGCATACAAATCTAATAAACTATAACTATAATCAGATTCACATTACAAAAAAGCAAAGAAAAACTTGCAAAAAAACAAAGCAGCAAAAACAATTAAAAAACAGTGCACTATTGGGCAGCTGAATCTGGGCTCTGCACAGGTATAAATTCTAGCAGGGCTAAAGTTGATGGATCAGTTTTGCAGAAGTCAAGTTAGGATCCAATTGTTTCTTGAAAAAAATGAAACAGAAGGGTTAAAATAAAGAGTTGATGTTTAAGTTCCTTACATAAACCACCAGATGAATACAATCTTAGAGAGGTAGGCTGAAGGTTGGAGAGCTGTAAGAATAGGGAAGGCAGATCCTTTGCTATCTCTAAATTTATAAATCAGAGAAGTCAATCACTTGTGGACTTCAACTCCCATAATTCTCCAGGCAGTGTTAAATTTGCCAAGTTTGGAGATCCCTGTTCTAAAGCAGCAGCTAAAGATAACTGCATGGAATCTGCCAGTGTGTCATTATAAACCAAGGCATGTCCATCTTAAAAAGACATGGAATCCTCTTCTAAGCCATGATCAAAGCCTCCTTTCCTTATTGTGATACTCATTTTAAATGAACTTATGCAGCTGGAGTCCTTTCAGTGTCTCACTCAAAGGCATTCACACTTGACTTGAATTAAATATCATGCAAGTGCTCCAGGATTAATCAAAAGAATTTCAGTGTATGAAGATGCTGATACATATGTATCTAGCTTCTTCTCATTACATTGGGAATGGTCCAAATTGGAAAGGAATGAAATTGGACTGTGATCAGAGACTGCCCATTTTATTGTCATGCAACAAATCCTCCAGTGCTGATACAGAAATATCAAATAGAACTGAAATCCAAACAAATTGGAAAGACAATATTTTAAATATTTTGGACGAAGATTTCAATGATGCGATGTCTATTAAATCCAATGTGGGTCTGTTGCATTGTAACTGAATCGATGTAAATTTTCAGAGAGTACCAGGGGTGTATGTTT
Organism: Erythrolamprus reginae; assembly: GCF_031021105.1. Lineage (NCBI taxonomy): Eukaryota > Metazoa > Chordata > Lepidosauria > Squamata > Dipsadidae > Erythrolamprus > Erythrolamprus reginae. The sequence continues at coordinate 294,008,719 of NC_091950.1, read as the reverse complement.
TTTGTTTTTCCTCTCCTAACCATGCAAAAATGTTGTAGAGGACTGCAATGACTGAAGTAATGTCATTTTAACTTTTACATTGTGAGCAACGTGTTAGCGATGTGGCATACAGCCTGGCAAAATAATGTCAACATAATCTGCAATCCGTACAGAAAAAAATGAAATGTCAGCCAATTTTACCAAATGGCAAATGATTTTTACTGTTCAAAGGAGATGCTTTATAAATCTGTTAACTGAGGCACGACAAAAAAAGCATGGGAAACTGAAGGCTTTTGGAAGGGAGCAATGGAGAATCAATGTAAGTAGAACTACTACATTTCCTCAAAGAAAAATCGTAACATTTACTTATAATATTTTTTTCCACAAACCTTTTCTCTCCAACTCATTTATAGCTGATATGGTTGACTGATCTAATGGTGGACGGATGTAGGAATCGATAATGTTTTAATGCCCTAAAAAGAATTACTTTAGGAAACGTGTTTATTCTTCTGTACAACACTGGAACCACACTCTATATAAAATTGAGATCTGTAAAATTTTTGCTTGGGTGTTAAATAAATGTCTTAAACTACTAAAATCAATGGGCTGTTGATTTAATGGCCACAGGCTACCTGGATCCAGTCCAGTTCATTTTTGAAAAGTTAAAATAAGAAATTGGATAAGAAAGCTATTGACCTAGTTCATGAATTACATTAACCACATTTTATTTGATGAGGTTTTGTCAAACAAATCACAATTATCTGGCTCCATCTAACACAGCCTAAAGACAATTTAATTTAATTTATTGTATTTCTATGCCACCCAATTTCTGAAGGATTCTGGGTGGCTTACAACAGGATATAGAAAATACATTTAAAATATCATAAAAGATTAAAAAAAACAATTAAAAAATAACATACATTCATATCATCCAGACCAGACCTTGCCATTGCAAGATCAATGGCCCAAGCCTGCTGGAAAAGCCAGGTCTTCATTGTTTTCCAGAAGACCAATAGAGTGGGGTCAGTCCAGATCTTGGGGTAGTTGATTCCAGAGAGCCGGGGCAGCCACAGAGAAGGCCCTTCCCCACAATCCCATCAACCAACATTGTTTAGCTGATGGGACTTGGAGAACACCAACTCTGTGTGATCTTACCAGTCGCTGGGAAGTATGAGGTAGAAAGCGGTCTCAAAGATAACATGGCCCTGAGCCATGTAGGGCTTTAAAGGTAATAACCAACTTCTTGAATTGAGCCCAGAGACCAATAGGGAGCTAGTGCAGCTCACGGAGGATTGGTGTAATGTGAGTGTACCTAGGTACACCCACAACCACTTGCCCGGCTTTATTCTGGACCAATTGTAGGGGTAGTCTTATGTAGAGTGTGTTGTAATAATCCAACCATGAGGTGATAAGAACTATAAGGAGAGCCTCCTGATTCAAGTAGGGTCGCAATTGTGCACAACATGAACCATTGCAAAGGTTCGAACTCCTGCATCAGATGAACTAGTCGAAAGACAAGTGCCCACACTGTATTTGTTTATTTAATTTATATGGACACCCAACTCAGCAAGGGACTCTGGGAAGCATACAGTTCTAAATTATATACAAGCCTAGTCAACTGTCTCATATTTAGCTTGGAATGTGAAATATGGCACCTGATACCCATTAAGTAAATAATGTCTGTGTATTTATTTTATTTATTCAATTTTTATGCCGCCCTTCTCCTTAGACTCAGGCTGGCTTACAATATGTTAGCAATAGCACTTTTTAACAGAGCCAGCATATTGCCCCCATAATCCAGGTCCTCATTTTACCCAGCAAAGGATGTAAGGCTGAGTCAACCTTGAGCCGGTGATGAGATTTGAACTGCTGACCTACAGATCTAAAGTCAGCTTCAGTGGCCTGCAGTACAGCACACTACTTGCTGCACCACCCCGGCTGATGTGCATGTGCATGTGTGTATGTGTGCATAATAATGTGTATATGTGTGTGTGCTTACAGGGGAAAATGGGAGGAAGAGAAATTTTAATAACATACATCATACTGACATACTGATTATTGGTAGCCAGGTGTATTTATTCCACTTTGTCGGATAAATCATAGCAGGAAACAACTGAAGTAGGATGTCCATAGAAATTAAATAAATTCAATCTGAGTGCTTGTCAATATTATTGTGTTTAGTGGTTCCCCCAAAGAATACTGACATTCGATTTTTTAATTTTATTTAGTGTTTACCTTTACCCAAATGTCAAGCAAAACCTAACTAAAAATAGGGAATAGAATGATTGGTTTTCTCGATGGATTTAGCTCAGACCAGGTTTTACTTCGATTGAACATTTGTGATCAGTGTAAGAACTTGGAAAACCTGATCGGAACTTTTTTTTTCCCTTCCCCTCTCTCACTTTTTCTTTTTATGTCCTGTTATTTAGGATATAATACTAAGGACTCTTTTACTAAATCACTCTAGGACCGTGATGGTGAACGTATGGCACATGTGCCACAGGTGGCACACCAAGCCATATCTGATGGGACACGAATTGTCCTTTGTCAGCTCCAGGTGATTTTTGGCATTCCTGACGGCAGGGAGAGGCTGCTTTCGCCCTCCTCAGGTTTCAGGAAAGCCTCTGGAGCCTATGGATGGTGAAAAACGGACCCAATGGGCCTACTGAAAGTTGAAAAAGCCATTGGGCCTGGTTTTTTTGCCATACACAGACTCCAGAGGCTTTCCTGAAGCCAGAGTAGGGTGAAAAATGAACCCAATGGGCCTACTGGAAGTTCAAAAAACCATTGGGCCTGGGTTTTTTGCCATACACAGACTCCAGAGGCTTTCCTGAAGCCAGAGTAGGGTGAAAAATGGACCCAATGGGCCTACTGGAAGTTCAAAAAGCCATTGGGCCTGGGTTTTTTGCCATACACAGACTCCAGAGGCTTTCCTGAAGCCAGAGTAGGGTGAAAAATGGACCCAATGGGCCTACTGGAAGTTCAAAAAGCCATTGGACCTGGGTTTTTTGCCGTACACAGACTCCGGAGGCTTTCCTGAAGCCAGAGTAGGGTGAAAAATGGACCCAATGGGCCTACTGGAAGTCTTGAGGCTTTAGTGAGATCTGTGTGCATGCATAGGAGGGCATCCTGGTGGGTTGCACATGCATTCGCAGGGGGAGGACATTGCATCATGGTGTCGGTGTACACTCACTCGCCCTTTTGGTACCCGAGCAAAAAAAAGGGTTCACCATCACTGCTCTAGGAGGCTTTTTCAGCTGACAAGTAAGAGTAACATTATTTTAATGCATAAATAAAGAAAAAAGAAGATCACATTAAATGTGTTGAATACAGGCATCACTTTGCGAGTCCCCCTGAGTGTTCAGCAGTTTCTGTAAAATAAAATTGGACCAACTGGGAAGCCATGTTCTCGGAATATGCAATATCATTTCTTAAATTTAGCCCATGCTCTTTCAAAGTAATCAGTTCTTCAATCAGTCAAAGCTGAGAACAATTTTCCAACTAAATTTCAGATTCTGAAATGAATTGCCTCAAGCCCTTTCCTCCCCCACCCACAAATAAAAAGGTGAATAGTTAATCGGTCACTTCAAGCCTAAAGGCTTTTGGGTAGTTTAAGAGTTTAATTATGATTGATTGACTGACTGAAGAGTTTAATCACAAAGTCATCTGAGATCTCAGCTCTTGGGCGAAATGATCTGATTGGATTTCTATAGCACATCATACTGAATTAATAGTGCCTGAAAAACCATTTGAGAGAGATTGTCTCTGCCGCATTTCTCTGCAGAAGTTTTGCTATGGTTATTATGTGCCAGGAACAGATAGATAGAGAAAGAGAGATTATTTGAAAAGAATCACTTAAACAATTTACTTGTTCATTAGGCAATCTCAGGTATTTAGAAAAAATACAATATCTTCTAATATATACTCTGTGCATTTGCAGCAAAAGAAATTCCATGCAGAACCTCCATGCTTTACATGATCATACAAGGGGAATATTAAAATATTAATTTGTCTTAACAAATATGAGTAGACTAAGTAACTAATTGCATGCCATCGTGCCACAGATTGTTAAAAAGAAAAGAGAGCAAATTCTCCAAGTTGTCTAAGTTGTCATAGGCAAAGATTTTTCTCAAGTTGTACTCCTAGAAGGTTATATTAATTTATACTCCCCTCCTCATTCAGTAAAAAATGAGCAAAGAGGATTTTTTATGTATATAAATCAGTTGCCCACCTGCTTGAAATGATATGTGCTTTATAAAATTTTCACACATGAAAAGTCTAAATCATAACAACTAGCACTGAAAAGCTGTGTTTGAAACACTGAATAGATTTTACTTCACTTTGCTGCTTTTATGAGATTTCAAATGAACAATGAAAGCATTAGCTCTATGCTTAAATTTAAGAGACTTCACTAGCCTATTGCTTCACATATTATTTTTTAAAAGGTCATCTAAATTATGGTTGGTGGTGAGATGGTTCCCAAATTCAGCATTTAATAAAAATGTATGAAAAATACCAAAAATTGAATATGTATGAATGCAAAAATGATTTGGGGAAATCGATTTCAAGATATAAACTAATATCTCAAATCTGAAATGTTTATGGACATCTAGTTGTCCAGAATGGTTTTCGGTTTTTTTTTCTAAAAGGCAGCTGGACTTCCTTGCTTTTCCTTGAAGATGTTTTGCTTCTGATCCAAGAAGCTTTTTCAGTTCAGATCCGAAAGTACTTTCAAAATGTATGGGCCAATTTTTTAATTATATGATCTACCACAGGGATCCCTACACGCAGGGCCAGGATTGTTTGAAACCAAGTTGCACAAGTGGCATTTATTTTATTTATTTATTTATTTATTTATTATTTAGATTTCTATGCCGCCCCTCTCCGAAGACTCAGGGCGGCTCACAACAAGATAGAACAAATCATAAATAATCCAAATAACTTTAAAATATTTAAAGATTTAAAAGAACCCCATATACTAACAGACACACACACAAGCATACCATGTATAAATTGAACATGCCCAGGGGAGGTGTTTCAATTCCCCCATGCCTGACGGCAAAGGTGGGTTTTAAGGAGTTTACGGAAGGCAGGAAGAGTAGGGGCAGTTCTAATCTCTGGGGGGAGTTAGTTCCAGAGAGTCGGTGCTGCCACAGAGAAGGCTCTTCCCCTGGGGCCCGCCAACCGACATTGTTTAGTTGACGGGACCTGGAGAAGGCCCACTCTGTGGGACCTTATCGGTCGCTGGGATTCGTGCGGCAGGAGGCGGTCTCGGAGATATTCTGGTCCAGTGCCATGAAGGGCTTTAAAGGTCATAACCAACACTTTGAATTCTGACCGGAAATTGATCGGCAGCCAATGCAGACTGCGGAGTGATGGTGAAACATGGGCATACCTAGGTAAGCCCATGACTGCTCTCGCAGCTGCATTCTGCATGATCTGAAGTTTCCGAACACTTTTCAAAGGTAGCCCCATGTAGAGAGCATTACAATAGTCGAACCTCGAGGTGATGAGGGCATGAGTGACTGTGAGCAATGAGTCCCGGTCCAGATAGGGCCCCAACTGGTGCACCAGGCGAACCTGGGCAAACGCCCCTCTCGCCACAGCTGAAAGATGGTTCTCTAATGTGAGCTGTGGATCGAGGAGGACGCCCAAGTTGCAGACGCTCTCTGAGGGGGTCAATAATTCCCCCCCCAGGGTAATGGACGGACAGATGGGATTGTCCTTGGGAGGCAAAATCCACAGCCACTCCGTCTTATCTGGGTTGAGTTTGAGTCTGTTGACACCCATCCAGGCCCCAACAGCCTCCAGGCACCGGCACATCACTTCCTCTGCTTCGTTGACTGGACATGGGGTGGAGATGTAAAGCTGGGTATCATCAGCATATTGATGATACCTCACACCATGTCCTTGGATGATCTCACCCAGCGGTTTCATGTAGATATTAAATAGCAGGGGGGAGAGGACCGACCCCTGAGGCACCCCACAAGGGAGAGACCTCAGAGCCGACCTCTGACCCCCCACTAACACCGACTGTGACCGGCCAGAGAGGTAGGAGGAGAACCACTGGAGAACAGTGCCTCCCACCCCCAATCCCTCCAGCCGGTGCAGAAGGATACCATGGTCGATGGTATCGAAAGTCGCTGAGAGGTCAAGGAGCACCAGGACAGAGGATAAACCCCTGTCCCGGGCCCGCCAGAGATCATCCATCAACACGACCAAAGCAGTTTCCGTGCTGTAACCAGGCCTGAAACCCGACTGCTGGGGACCTAGATAATCGGCTTCTTCCAAGGACCGTTGGAGCTGGAGTGCCACCACCTTCTCAACAACTTTCCCCATAAAGGGAAGGTTGGAGACTGGACGATAGTTATTAATTACGGCTGGGTCCAGGGAAGGCTTCTTGAGGAGGGGGCGCACGAGCGCTTCTTTATAGAGTGTTGGAAAAACTCCCCTCCCCAAGGAAGCGTTGGTAATCTCCTGGACCCAGCTCCGTGTCACCTCCCTGCTGGCCGAGACCAACCAGAAGGGACACGGATCCAGTAAACAGATGGCGGAATTCACAGCTCCAATGGCCTTGTTCACTTCATCAGGTGTCACCAGATCAAACTTTTCCCAGACAGGTGGACAAGTACGTGCCCCAGTCACCTCGACTGACTCGTTGTCAGTCGACTCTGTTTTCCAATTGGAGTCGAGATCAGCCCGGATCTGAGCAACTTTATCAGCGAAAAACGTGTTAAAATCCTCGGCACTGTTCTGCAAGGGCTCCCCAACTCCCTCCTGGTTAAGAAGGGAGTGGGTCACCCTAAACAGAGCGGCCGGGCGGGATTCCGCTGATGCAATCAAGGCGGCATGGTACGCGCATCTTGCCGCCTTGAGCGCCACTTTGTAAGTCTTAATAAAAGCTCTTACAAGTGTTCGATCAGATTCAGACCTACTCTTCCTCCATCGCTTCTCTAGACGTCTCTTATGGCGTTTCAACTCCCGGAGCTCCTCATTGAACCATGGGGCTCTACAGGGTCTAGCGCCACGGAGAGGTCGCAAAGGCGCAATCCGGTCAAGAGCCTCCGCCGCAGCCCTGTTCCAGACCTCCACAAGAGACTCCGCCGAACTGTGGACAAGTGCCTCTGGAATAACCCCAAGCGCCGTCTGAAAGCCCTCTGGGTCGATCAGGCATCTGGGGCGGAACATCTTAATTGGTTCCGTCTCCCTGCAGGGAAGGATTGGAGCCAGGAAGTCAAGCCGTAGTAGAAAATGGTCTGACCATGACAAAGGCAATGCTTCTAAGCCCCTTAGTCTCAGACCATTACTCAATTGCTCGGGAAGAAATACCATGTCAGGTGCGTGCCCTCCCTCGTGAGTCGGACCCTGAACTACTGGAGTCAGGTCCATGGCTGTCATGGTGGCCATGAACTCCTGTGTCAACCCAGAGATTTCGCCGAGCGACGGCAGATTGAAGTCCCCCAGGACAATGAGTCCGGGGAACTCCACCGCCAACCCGGCTACCTCCTCGAGTAGCACAGGCAGGGCTTTTGACACGTAGCTGGGAGGCAGGTACGTGAGAAATAAGCCCACCTGAACCCCTAAGTCCAATTTCATCAAGAGAGACTCGCAACCCGCAATTTCCGGAGCAATGAGTCTACGTAGGCAAAGGCTCTCCCTGGCTATAATAGCCACTCCTCCCCCCCTTCCCTGGGGTCGAGGTTGATGCCATATCTGAAACCCGGCTGGGCAAATTTCAGAGAGAGGAACACCTCCCTCTGGGCCCAGCCAGGTTTCAGTAATACATGCCAGGTCGGCTTCCTCATCCAGGATCAAATCCCGGATGAGGAGAGCTTTATTTACCACCGACCTGGTAAGTGAGCACGTGTGCACAGTTCCACTTGTGCAAGCAGTAGACACTCAAGTTCATGTGCAAAGCTGCCTGACACTTGTGCAAATGGAGCTGTGGCCATTTGCACATGCACCTGCTACTCACACAGAACCATCCCCTCTCCCCCACGACCAGGTCACCAAATCAGAAAATTAGGGACCACTGATCTACAATGCAACCACAACATCTCTGACAAACTGCTATCCAATTTCAAATTATATATATGCAGAAACCAAGTTGGATGTTTCATTCATGAATAGTCTTACCATTAGGAAATTTTCCCCTAATGTTAGGTGAAATTTGTTCCCATCATTCTATCAAATCTAATCCTGTATTTTCTAGGAAATACAGGCTTCAGGGAACCACGGTATCCTTGGAAATAAAGATAACATTAGAGGGAATTTCTTTACTTTTGCTTTTGAGGTTTTTAGATCAAAATGGGGTTTTTTAATATAAAAGATATAGCAGAAAATTTAGCAAAATGCTTACTTGGAGAAATCATATTGGAGAGTCCATTTATAGGCATTTATAGGCATTTATAGTCCTATTGCTTTCCTCTGGACAATTAGGTAACACAGTTCAAATATCATGACCAGCAGAGAATAGACTTATATTTACTCTGATATTTCCATTTCTGCTCAGCAAAGGGGGGGCGGGGAGGGGGGATTTTTAGCAGATGCAGTGCAGTACTGGTTCATTTATTCTTGTAATTAAGCAAGACAACTAGGTCCTTTTTGTAAGTACAAATGAGAATTTAAAATGTGATGATTGCTACTGATGTTTAGTTCACAAAGAATCACCTGTATTAATATTTAATTGAAATTTAAATTGATGCGGAAATGGAAAAGGAAATTTATTATAGCAGCCTTTTTTTTTCCAAAAAAAATCTAATTTTAAATATAAAGTAGCCTACTGATAAAACTAACAAATGAAAAGAAGCAGAGCATTTTGCAAGAGGTAACTGCAAAATGAGGTTCCAGAAACCTCAATTCAAATGCTAAGAATAGGAAAGGCAATAACCAAAATAGTAATAATAATATAAACGTTACAAAGGCTGTACTAGCATTAGATTTTACACACAATTACATTCCATTATTTAGAGTAATGTATTTCTAATTTTAAAAATGCTGTATATCTGGACCTCGACTATATGATAGAAAATTGATTCATTTTTAATCGCAGTTAAATTACTACTTTCATTTCTCTGCCACTACAATAATACTCCCTTTCCATTGTATAGCTGCCCTTGTATCGACTATGCTATTAAAAATAGTCTTCTGCTAGATTTTGCTGGAAGAAACACAGCAGTGCCACCCTAACAACCAGGAGAGGGCAGGTGTGGGTTTTGCTTTATAAACAACTAATTCAAATAATAACATCCAAAAGAATATGTTTCGTGACAGGTTATTATCAGACAGAAGTGGAGGCATTGTCATTTTTCAGCTTCATCCTTTCCAGCCTACACAACTGTAGGCGTTAGGTCAGATTCTATACATTATGGAAACTAACAGAATAATGAATAAAGAATGTTAAGTTAAAAGACAACACGTTAGGAATTTGAACCAATTGTTAGATTAGTTTCTGAAGATTATGTTAGCTAAATGTTAAGTACATTTATAAGTAAGCCGGCCCTATAAAAATGATTTTTGAATGCTGAGCATTGTTCTTCAAATCATTTAAAAATGTTTTTAATATTGGCTTTGTATCTCATGTATTACTTGTTGTGAGCTGCTCCGAGTCTTTGGAGAGGGGTGGCATACAAGTGTGTGTGTGTGTGTGTGTGTGTATAAATAAATAAATAAATAAATAAATGAATGAATGAATGAATGAATAAATGATTCTCTTCCCTCCCGCCCAAGAGTCTACAACTTTGCAGCCACCACTGCTCCTCTCCTCTCCTGCCATAGGAGTGGAACCAGGCACCATTTTTTCCTGCCCAACAGCTGCAACCAGAGGTGCCTGATCCGCCCCTCCCAAGACCAGCTTCCCCGCCACAGCATCTGCCTGCCTGCCTTGCAGATTCTGGGGTGGGGAGGTACCAGGAGAGGCTACCCCTGTAGCTGCTCTTTCTCCTTGGTGGGGGCACCAAATCCTCTAGAGCTGCAGCCCCCATGTGGCCTGGGAAGGAAGAAACACAGAAAGCCCCTGCCTGCCATCCCTGCAGCCCCCCGGGGAGGAAGCCCATCCAGGGGCTTGACCAGCTGTTGTACTCCTCCAGCTCCACAGAGAAAAAAAGAGAGAGGAACGAAGGAAGGAAGGGGGAGAGAGAGAAAGAAAGAAAGAAAGAAAGGGGAGAGAAAGGGAGGAAGAGAGGAAGAGAGAGAGAAAAAGAGAGAGAGGAAAGGCAGGAGGGAGAGAGAGAGAAAGAGAGGAAGAAAGGAAGAGAGAGAGAAAAAGAGGAGGGAAGGAAGAGAGAAAGACAGAGAGAGAAAAAGAGAGAGAAAGAGAGGGAGAGAAAGAAATGGAGGGAGAGAGAAAGAAAGAGAGATAAATAGCGAGAAAGGGAGGAAGGAAGAGAGAGAGAAAAGGAGAGAGAGAAGAAGGGAAGAAGGGAAGAAGGGAGTTATTCTGGATTTCTGGAAGTACAGTGATCCCCCGATCATTGCGAGGGTTCCGTTCCAGGACCCCCCGCAATGATCGGTTTTTCGCGAAGTAGCGCTGCGGAAGTAAAAACACCATCTGCGCATGCGCAGATGGTGTTTTTACTTCCGCAGCGCTAGCGAGGAGCCGAAGATTGGGGTTCCTGGGAAGGGGACTCAGCTGGGAAGCGGCGCTGGGGTTTCCCCACCGCCCACGCAAACACCTCGCTGCCGCTCGCCCGCCCTTCACCCGCCCACGCCGTTCGCTCGCGCCGCTTCACAGCTGAGTCCTGAAGCCAATTCGCTTCAGGACTCAGCTGGGAAGCGGCGAGAATGAACGGCGTGGGCGGGCAAAGGGCGGGCGCGCGGGCAGGCAGGCGGCGGACAAGCCGTTCGCTCGCGCCGCTCGCTCGCGCCGCTTCCCAGCTGAGTCCTGAAGCCAATTCGCTTCAGGACTCAGCTGGGAAGAGGCGAGAATGAACGGCGTGGGCGGGCGAAGGGCGGGCGGGGCGCGCGGGCAGGCAGGCGGCGGACAAGCCATTCGCTCACGCTGCTCGCTCGCGCCGCTTCCCAGCTGAGTCCTGAAGCCAATTCGCTTCAGGACTCAGCTGGGAAGCGGCGAGAATGAATGGCGTGGGCGGGCGAAGGGCGGGCGGGCGCGCGGGCATGCAGGCGGCGGACAAGCCGTTCGCTCGCGCCGCTCGCTCGCGCCACTTCCCAGCTGAGTCCTGAAGCCAATTCGCTTCAGGACTCAGCTGGGAAGTGGCGAGAATGAATGGCGTGGGCGGGCGAAGGGCGCGCGGGCGCGCGGGCAGGCAGGCGGTGGACAAGCCGTTCGCTCACGCCGCTCGCTCGCGCCGCTTCCCAGCTGAGTCCTGAAGCCAATTCGCTTCAGGACTCAGCTGGGAAGCGGCGAGAATGAACGGCGTGGGCGGGCGAAGGGCGGGCGGGGCGCGCGGGCAGGCAGGCGGCGGACAAGCCGTTCGCTCACGCCGCTCGCTCGTGCCGCTTCCCAGCTGAGTCCTGAAGCCAATTCGCTTCAGGACTCAGCTGGGAAGCGGCGAGAATGAACGGCGTGGGCGGGCGAAGGGCGGGCGAGCGGCAGCGAGGAGTTTGCGTGGGCGGTGGGGAAACTCCTTGCTGATGCCCGCCGCTCGCCCTCCCGCCAGCAAGAGGGGGAAGACCTAGGGAAGCCGCCCAGCAGCTGATCTGCCCGGCGCCATCTACACATGCGTGCCCATAGAAAAAAGGGCGCGCATGCGCAGATGGTGTTTTTACTTCCGGGTTGCAAAATCGCCATATAGCCATTCCGCAATGATCGGGATCGCAATACCCGGGGGATCACTGTATTGTCTACAAGGTGGGAAGATGTTCCTCTAAAGTGATATCGCTTCTACAGATATTTTAAAATGTGAAACATTTTCTAACTGCCTTGTATAATAATAACAACAGAGTTGGAAGGGACTCTGGAGGTCTTCTAGTCCAAACTCCTGCTTAGGCAGGAAACCCTACACTACTTCAGACAAATAGGTATCCAACATCTTCTTAAAAACTTCCAGTGTTGGAGCATTCACAACTTCTGGTGGCAGGCTGTTCCACGGATTCATTCCTTGTCAGGACTGTTCTCCTTAGTTCTAAGTTGCTTTTCTCCTTGTTTAGTTTCCACACATTGCTTCTTGTCTTACCCTCAGGTGCTGTGGAGAATAGCTTGATTCGTCTCAGATAATTTAGGTAACTAATTTATTTATTTATTTCATAGACCAAATTTTTAATCAAGGAGCCCAACACCCACCCACCCATCAATGGTGTCCCGCTTTATCAAAGTGAAAATTTGGTCACCTTCAGCTTATGAGCTTAACATTTCAATATTTGTTGTTATTGATATACTTTACTTTACTTTTCCATGTTCAATTGCACTTATTGTTAGATTTTTAAAAACTACATATTTGATCTACATTTAGAATTAGATGCACTATTTAAAAGTAAAGAATAAAACGAAGATATCCCCCAAGACAAGGAAATTTTGCATTGGGATTTGTGGAAGCAGCTCAACATTATAAAGTTCTGCTTCACTAAAGTATCACAATAGGCAGCAGTCTAATAAAATAATGTTTTACTACAAAAAGGGGGAAATTTACTGAAGCAGGGTTCACATCATTCTCCTATTGCCATCATTTCATGGCCATATTATTCAAAACCAAAAATAGAAGTTTTTTTAGATTAGAGCTTGCTTTAGAGATGTAACTAACCAAGTTATTTCAGTTAGTTTTAGTTTGTTAAATAATTAAATATAGGGTACAATTAAATCACTATGTTATTGTTTTATTAATTCCACTCTCTTCAGTGGAAAATAGTAATTTTAGAATCTTTTCCATCATAATCAATGTTTTAAAATTATTTGGCTATATATGTTGTGACAAGTATAGTTCGTTTCTCAGTTCTATACTTTATTACATTTTATATTTCATCTTTATGCACAAAGTTAAGGCAGCATATGTAGCATTCTCTTCTCATTTTTCCCATCACAACAGGCAAGTTCATGTAGAAAAACTGTGATAATGCTATTGGACAGTGAAGGGTTCTGAATCCCATCATTGTAGCGCAGTTGCGCATGTGCAACACTTCTGTGCATGCACAGAAGCTTTTGCACATGTACAGAAGCATCCGAACAGGTGGGTGGAGCCTCTCACCACTGCCGCTACCAGGTTGTAGAATCATATTGAATTGGTAGCAATCCACCACTGCTATTGGACCAAATTCATTCCAGGGCTTCTAAATCTGAGGCTTACCTCTTCTAGTCTAGCACTTTAATCTCTACACCAACCACTTTGTTCAATTTAGATAAGTAATTCAGAGTAATTGAGGGTTTGAATTAGACAGGCAGTTAGTTATGAAACTTCATTACAAAGGTGAATCATATTTTATACAATTAGATGGTCAATTCAGAAACTAAATGTATATTTCCCCTTAGCTACAGGATTCCTCAAATATCATTAACATTTGGCTTGGTAATTTATTCTCCTTTTCTGTTACTGTTACAATGCAATACATCATATCGTTGCTATTGTATTCTTCTTGACAATACTAGTAAAAATTAGGGATACCAAGTGGTAATGCAGAAGTACAAATGACCCCCAGATGGCAGCAAACAATTGGAGGTTTCAGGCTTGTTTTGTTGCCATCTAATGTTTTTCTGGATTTTTGCAGTATAAATAAACCTATTAAGAAGTTAACATTTACTTCTATTTCTTTTCCTACCATAAGTCAGAATTGGAAATGCACTGGAATTAAAGCACCTAATATCCATCTCTTAGGCCAAAGGTCACCAGCCCATGGCTCTGGAGCTGCATGTGACTCTTTCATCCCTCTGCTGCTTTCTCCCTGTCACTCAAAATATGTATCACAAGTGCCAATGTGTAACACCCACCAACGTGCAATTTATTAAGCTTTTCAACCCTTGGTATGCCAATCATGGATAAATCCAAGAAAAGACAGATTATTGTCAGAAGAAAACAGAATCTTTAATGGAAGTATATATGCTAATTTTGTGGCCGCTCAGGAAATAGGCATGGGAAGAGTTTTGTGGTTCCTGGTGTTTTCTTTTCTGTGGGAAATGGGTTCAAATGGCTCTATGAGCGTTTAACTTTGCCAACCCCTGTCCTAGGCTATGCATGAACAGTTTTTATTTGTTTTATGACCCTGTAATTCTGGGGTGGGGATGATTAGATGGAGTTGAGCGTTCACCAGCTGGATGCCGCTTTCTGATGCCTAAATGGAGTTAGCAGCCTATATTTTATTTTTGCACCTGGATAGAAGAACATCTATCCCTGCCTAGGATTGAACTCCCAGCCTCCTGAGTATGAGGCAGGCATTTTCACCCCTAGACCATCGTGCTGTTCAGCCTATGTATCTGCAGTAAATCTGCAAAACTTTAAGGTCTACATATTTCCCTCCCTTAATATAGACTGTCTCTGACCCGAGATTAAAAAGCCTCCAAGGTATTTAGAAATGTACAGTAGGATAAACAGAATGACAGAAAATCAGCTTTAATGTGCACTAAGAAAACATCACTTATAACTCCAGGCATAAAGGAACACAATATGCTATCTCAAAGCAACTAAACAATTAAGCTTCAACAAAAAAGAAGAGAGGATAAATTCAGGCTCCTTAGGGCTGAGAATTGCTGCAAAATGGAGTTTTCTGAAGAGGACCACTAGACTCCTAAACAACTGAAAAAATGATCTAGTACAAAGAAAAATCAACCAAAAGAGAAACTTGCAAATAAAAGCAAATAAAACATCCCCAGGAGCAAAACAAATTACAATTTAATTTGTGTGTATTGTTTAATAGACTGTTAAATTGGCCACAGCCACCTAGTCACAGGACCTAGCCACACCCACCCAGCCAATCCCCCCCCCCCCGTAGTCTGCGGGGCTATGAATTGCCCCCCTGTTTAAAAAGTTTGAGAACTCTTGTAATAGGGAGAGCAGGCCATTCAAGTTGTACGAGTACAGGTAGTTTTCAACTTACAACAGTTCATTTAGTGACTGTTCAGACTTACAACAGCACTAAAAAAAATGTGACTTATAACCATTTTTCACAGTTATGACCTTTGCAGAAGCATCTCCATAATCAAAATCCGGATGCTTGGCAGCTGGTTCATATTTTTGCGCATTGCTGTGTCTCAAGGTTCTGTGATCACCTTCTGACAAGCAAAGTCAACTGGGAAGCCAGACTCACTTAACAACTGAGTTACTAACTTAACAACTGCAGTGATTCCCTTAACAAATATGTCAAGAAAGGTCATAAAGTGGGGCAAAATTCACTTAACCAATGTTTCACTTAACGACAGAAATTTTGGTTGTAAGTCAAGAGTTACCCATATTTTTTATGGACACAGTTCATGGCCATAATAGCCAGAAAAACATGTTACCTCAGGAAAGGAAAAATATGTTACCTCAGAAAAAACATGTTACCTCAGGAAAGGAAAAATATGTTACCTCAGAAAAAACATGTTACCTCAGGAAAGATATAATACCTCCTTCCTGACTCTTGTTTTTTAAGAATAGTTCAGGAGAACATGCCCAATCACTCAGACAAATTATTTATGGTCTATAATTCTTCCACCAGCTTTTTTTTTTAAGCAAACAAAACAAATTTTCAAACAGCATAATATTACATCCATTCAAAGCTGCTCTGCTCTCCTATGATATATCTATACTCATTATCTTGGATGTGGCCCAAATAGGGGGGGAAATGACCTTTTATCTGCACCAAGCTAGCAAAAGAAAGTATAGCTTACCATGAAATACTGTAGTGTCATCCCCACTAGGTAGACCAGGCTAAAACAATCAACCCACAGGAAGACCAGAAATACACTTTATTGAGATACTGTGGTTGTAATAATAGAATCCTGAAAGTCTGGTTTCTTTATACTTCTTCTTCCTAAACTCCAGAATCAATATTTCCCTGAGCCACTTCCAAATATTATCTAGTTTTCCAGGACTTAAAAGATGTCTCACCCACTTTGCCTAGATATCAAACCTTGTGAAGTTCAGTCAAGGTCATTTTTCTTACTCTTTACAGTTAGGTTAGAGAAACTGCAGTTTCTCATCTTATTACTCCTAATTTAGAATGCAGATTAAATAAGCACTAAAGAAGAATCTCTAGATCTCTGCAGCTTGGGCTAATAGACACCTTTTCAATATAAAAATGGCCCAATAATAGAAAGCCACAAACTGACTGCCAGTTGTATTTGATGCTATTATAAGATCTGCCCACATTTTAACATCACTCCGTGAGCTGCACTGGTTGCCAATTGGTCTCCGGGCCCAATTCAAAGTGCTGGTTATGACCTATAAAGCCCTACTTGGCTTAGGACCAGATTATCTTTGTGACCGTCTTCTGACTCATGTATCCCAGTGGCTGGTGAGGTCCCACAGAGTCAACCTTCTCCAGGTCCCGTCGACCAGACAATGTCGGCTGGTGGGGCCGAGGGGAAGAGCCTTCTCTGTGGTGGCACCAACCCTCTGGAATGAACTCCCTCCAGAGATAGGTGCCGCCCCCTCCATCCTGGTCTTTCACAAAGCTTTAAAAACCTACCTTTGCTGTCAGGCATGGGGGGCATGAGTGATGGGACTGTCTCCAGCCAATATGAGATATGATTAGATTGCATGAATGTATGCAAGTGTTTATGGGGTCTTTTAAGTGTGTTTTAGTAAATCTTTATAATGTAGAGATATTGGATTTCTTATATATTGTTATATTAATGTTGTACGCCGCCCTGAGCCGCCTCGAGAAGGGTGGCATAGAAATCTAATAAATGAATGAATGAATGAATGAATGAATGAATGAATGAATGAATGAACGAATTACAGATATGGCTGAAGATACCAATTGAAGCCTGCAGAGATTCTCAGTCATCCAGGTCATAGTTGTCTCAAGATGCCTTTGGCACAACCATGGCCTGGATGACTCAGAATCTCTACAGAACTTTAGCTATAGAATTTGGTACGAACACCCTTTGAATGGTCTGGAAGTAGGAATGGATTTCCAGAGAGGAAAAAATGCAGACTACGGGAACCAGGAGCACCACTCAGGTGATCCTGAGGACACAGATGCACCTCCAAGTGCTTCAATGACCCTCTAAAGCAGGGGTGGGCAATTAATTTTGCCATGGGGCCGCATGAGAAATTGGGATGGTTTTAAAGGGCCAGACTAATATAATTAACTCAGTTCTACCCAATACAGTACTGTAAAGATCCAGACCCACTACCCAGCCCCTTAATTGTTTGTTTTATGGCAACACGATGCAACACAGTCACTGCGCTGGAGTGTTTGCGTGGTTTCTGTACTTGGCCGCTCCCGGTAGGAGGTCGGGGCTGGGAAAGAGCTCACCGTGTCTGCCGGGACTCCTCCGGTTCCTGCTTTTCTCACCACCCCTTGCCCAGGTCTGCTCTAAAGGGATGCAAATGACTAGCTGTCTGCCATCAATATAAATCCTTCCATTCCCTGCTATCCTGTCAGACCTGAAGAAGCTTCTTGGATGAGAAGCGAAACATCTTAAAAAGAAAAAAAAAACCAGAAAATCCAGTTGCCTCCTGAAAAAGCACCTTTGGGAATACCAGATTGAAACACAAAACAGCTGCATCCCCACCCCTCCAAAAGCACCCTTTATATCATCAATATATTATCAATAAGATTGCCGTTTCCACAATCAATGCAGCACTCTAACTTAACAAACTACATCCACATTTGGAGCCAGTGGCTGTGCTTCTGCGATATCATAGAATATTTATTGGTCAGAAATTTATGCCATCTAAATCCTTATTGGTAAGAGGGATTTACAAAGCAAGTTGGCATTTCAGTTTTATCAGTGACTGCAATGCTTGTGCTTGGTTCCCCTGAGAGAGAGACAGAAACTCTTCAGAGACCTCAATAAGCACGCTTAGTGACTACATCTTTACAGTTATACTGAAATGATAGCCACAGCAGACACACTCTGAACAGCCAGGAGAATTGGTACAGAATTTATACTCAGGCAGACATCAATTCCTAAGCACTTGTTTATGACTCCATTCCCTATGGAGTGAGTACTTTGATTTCATTTTCCCATACCTCTATGTCTTGTCTGTTGGAGACAGCTGCTTGTGTATATTCTCTGATTTCCTGCTCTTCTCGCCATATAATTCCTAAAACATAGGAATACTGTCCCTAATAGAACCTTGATAACTAGAAGAAATGTGAAAATGAAAAAATACTCAATGGAATTGGGTCTTCGGGGACAAATTGAATAAGGCTGCATTGGGCCGTAGCCGTCTTACTCTCACAGGGTTCTGAGTGATATAGGATTGCATTGTTATTTATTTATTTATTTTATTTATTTATTCAATTTTTATGCCGCCCTTCTCCTTAGACTCAGGGTGGCTTACAACATGTTAGCAATAGCACTTTTTAAACAGAGCTAAACTATTGCCCCCACAATCCGGGTCCTCATTTTACCCACCTCGGAAGGATGGAAGGCTGAGTCAACCTTGTGCCAGTGATGAGATTTGAACTGCTGACCTTCAGATCTACAAGTCAGCTTCAGTGGCCTGCAGTACAGCACTCTACCTGCTGCACCACCCCGGCTTTTCTTTTCTTCCCTGCATGGCACTTCCCTGTTATTGTTTATTTAGAGTAAGGCATATCATACACAGACTAGCAATATATACAGTGTTACCTCTACCTAAGAACGCCTCTACTTATGAACTTTTCTAGATAAGAACCGGGTGTTCAAGATTTTTTTTGCCTCTTTTCAAGATCCATTTTCCACTTACAAACCTGAGCTTCTGAAACTGTAACCAGAAAAGGCAGGGAGAAGCCTTCCTGGGGCCTCTCTAGGAATCTCCTGGGAGGAAACAGGGCCAGAAGCCTCCGTGGGGCCTTTCTAGGAATCTAGGAGGAAACAGGGCCTCCACCCTCCCTGTGGTTTCCCCAATCGCACACTTTATTTGCCTTTATACTGATTCCTATGGGAAAAATTGCTTCTTCTTACAAAATTTTCCACTTAAGAACCTGGTCACGGAACAAATTAAATTCATAAGTAGAGGTACCACTATATTAACATTTACCTAGATTAGTAAAGCACAATAAAATTATAAAGAAGACCTATGTTCAAATATTAATGTCTAAGCCAGTGATGGTGAACCTTTTTTTGATTCATGTGCCAAAAGTGTGTATGTGCATTAATCTCTGAAGGATGGAAGGCCGAGTCAACCTTGAGGATCGAACTCTAGGCTTTGGGCAGAGTTAGCCTGCAACACATTCTAACCAATGTGCCCCCAGGCTCTGGTGTATTATTAGTATTTCCAGACCAAAGCCACCAAAGAGTGCCAATCTGAGATAAAGTTTCTGGACTATCTCTTAGTGGCTAAACAAACAAATTTAAAACTTTTGTTCCTATAGTTCAATGTACTAGAGATTTTCTGGACTCAAATTCTGGTTGGTACGGGCAACTGTAATTCTGGAGTTCTGGTTATAAACCAGCAGTCAGCTTTGTTTCAATAGAAAGAAAAAGAAAAGGAAGAGGGCTTCCAGTAAATGGTGTGATTGAACCTTTTTGTTCACAAACTAGAAAAATTTAAAAGGGAAGAGAGAGAGAGAAAAGAAAGTTTTATGGTATTTCACTGTCATCCACTCCCATAGTGGTAATAATAGCCACTCACAGCAATAACACACTTTTCACAGAAATGTTACTAATGCACTGGGCAAGGAAAAATTGGGGGAGAGAATATAGAGAAAAAGAGAAACGTGGTTGAAAACTATGATAAAGCTCTGAAAAAATGCTGCAAATACATTTTCATTCAGTCAGAACATCTGCAGAAATGAACAATTTTGTAAGCATTTTTGGAAAACATGGCTTTTTCCATAAAATCAGATTTTTCATCTACAAGTGGTTTGATCCAGCCAACTTTAAAAAAAAAAAAATTAAAAACCAGTCCTCCATTTTCATAATTTGTTTTTCTATCTATTTTCTGTAGATCTAAATTAGTGGAAATTTATTTTATTTTATTTATTTTTATTTATTTATTTGTGGATTGGATTGGATTGGATTTGTATGCCGCCCCTCTCCGAGAACTTGGAAATGCATACAGGGAATAAAAAGTCTCCTTTGTGTTTAACTGGATGTATTTTTCTACTTCATGGAAATACTCATGTTGTTTTCTAGGCGATAGTATGAAAATGGTTTGCATTCATTACCCAGTCTACCCTGTAGGCCAGAAATTTCCTAGCAGTCTTTAACTCAACTACTTATCAGGCCCAACCCCCACCCCTTAATTTTTTTAATTCAATCCATATATTTTTTGGGGGGGGGATTCTACTCCACCTCCTGCCCCAGACAGGAATTCTCAAACCATTGCAGATAAGTGGCTACACAATCCTTAGGGCCCATGTCTCTAAGAAGGTGTCTGTTTCCACTCCTTAATAGTTCTAGCAATCAATCCCTGTTTCAAATGTGGATTTCTTCTATAAAACTCTCGTCCATTGGTTCCTGCCCTATCCTCAGGCACTGCAGAAAATATATCTGTGACAAATCTTCAAGTATTGGGACAGTATGAGCAAGCCTCCCATTAACCTTCTCTTCTTTAAGCTACATATATCAGTTCTTTTAACCTTTCCTACTTGGATTTCACCTTAAAGCCACTCACCATTTTTCTACTTTTCTTTGTATCCTTTTTAGTTCCTCAACATCCTTCTTGTATGATGACAACCAAAACCGCAGGAGGGTTCTGACCAATGCAGTATAGAATGCAATTGTTGCTTCCTACATCTCAGCATTATAGTCTGTTGATGCCGCCCATGATTGTAGGTGCTTATTTGATAGATGCATCATATTGCTTGACTCATATTTACTCTATGGTCTATGAGGACATCCCAATCATTTTCACAGGTATTACAGCTGAACCAAGTGCTGCCTACCTCGTACCTCGCATTTGGTTTTGCTGTCTACAGTAAATGCAGGATTATACTTTTCTCACCACTGAACAGCCTTTTGTAAAATGAGGCCCAAACTTCAAATCTTTCAAGATCCCTTTGAACCTTGAGCTGTGTTTTAATGTTTTAGTGGTCCACCCATACCCTCACCCCAATTAGAAGATATATTTTGTTATTGTATGCAAATTGCTTTAGAGAAGCATGAAAAATAATAGCAGAATTCAAACAATATACATATTTTTTTCCCAACTGATCAGCTCCTCTTACCACTATTTGTTACTACTGGCCATATTTTATTTATACACCTTTTCTCCAAGTTACATTTCTTTCATTTAAAAAAGAATACATTACACACGTTAAACGGTTTTTGCAGTAAAGGAAATTCAATGATCAATTCTTCTAACATAAAACATACCATATTGGTAAATAGCAATAGCACTTAAAACTTATATACCACTTCACAGTGGTTTACAATCCACTCTAAGTGGTACATAGAGTCACCAATATTGACCCCAATAATCTGGGTCCTCATTTTGCCAATCTCAGAAGGATGGAAATCTGAGTCAACCTTGAGTCTGGTGAGATTCAAACTGCCAAATTAAAGGCAGCCTGAAGTCAGTAGAAATAGCCTGCAGTACTGTGCCACCACGCCTCATACCACCATTCCTTCTTCAGGCAGGACAGCATGAATCTCTCTTTATCATTTCATTGTTCAAGTACAGTCCTCTTTTATACTAGAGTGCAGTATGTTTGTTCAACTTTTAAATAATAAAGTTTAATAATACTATGATTATCCCATCTGCAGCAGCACACTCCATTCCATTCCCTTAGTATTACTCCACCTTAGTTCAGCAATCACATTTAAATTAAAAGACACATCATGCTCTAAAGACTTGTGGGAATATCGCACAAAGGATAAAATGTAACTGGGGCACACTTAGTTTGATGTTGTGGAAAGCCTGTTGCAAGTCTGTCTCACATTTATCAAACTGCATTTTAGATGAAAGTTGCCCCAGGCTGGAATTTCACTTTGAAACTACAAGCAATAGTTCATGAGTACACACAGATCTATTGGCAAAACAATATTGAGATAAATAAATGAGAGTGGGAGAAGACAAATAAAAGACAAATACAGCTTTCATTAAACTTACCAAGATTGCAGCTCTAGTGTTTTGACAGAAATATTTTTTGAGCTACTTATTTGCACAATAGGAATCACTTGAGCTCCATTTTCTAAAAGAATTTAATACATGAAAATGACTTGATAGAAACACTGCAAAACTGAGTTTGATGTTTCTTTATAGGCTAGGTAATGCTGTATTCTGATATTGGAATATTTCCGAATATTTGGCATGTCAAGGTCACCATACAAAAAATAAAAATGAGCATTTTCAAGATCAGCAAGATAAGTCGCTATACATAGGACAAGAAATTAGGTGATGGAGATCAAACTCATCATTATGCAATGTACAGCCCAACATTTTTGACATCAGAGAACATTATGATTGATGACATTTTTCTACTTGTGTCAGAACATATGGGGAGATCTTGTAGAGACTGCAATGTCACCTCTGTCTTAGAAACTGAGGTGCCAGGATACAGTTACTCAAAGATGGTGAAAACAAATTCAGAAGAGTTATTTGCTTCCTTTTCAAGTTACCTGCCTAACTCAATGTGCTTTAAGCCAGCACAAAATTCAAATTAAGGAATAAGAAACAAAGCATGCTATAATTGCCTTGAAAATCATAGATGGTTGAAACCTATGGAAAGTGGATTTAGCATTCATCCTATGTCCTACTGCAAACCATTCTCTAAATAGAAAGGGAAGGGAGGAGAGCTATTGTATTGAATTGCAGTGAAAATAATGTACTACCTGGATTGTTTTGGGTCCAAATAGTCCACTATTTTATTGATTTCTGAACAAGACAAAAGATATCCCTGTCCTAACTTCAAACACGTATTTCTCATGTACCCATGATGGTTTGGGGCTGGGGGAATCAAAAGGAGAATTTAAATAACAAATCCCTAGGCATATGCAGAATTGATCCTTGAGAGCCTGTTTAACAAGTTTAACAAAATATTTTTTAAATTTAATTTTGTTTTATGTTGGGAGAATTTCACACTATTTTGAAACATTGGAAGCTTTATTAAAATATAATCCTATGAAACCAGCAAATTAAGATACAGAAGTATTTACATTTACCCAGCAGAATAATATCAACCAATATGTTTTAAATTAATTCATCTTTCATCTGAAATTATTGCTCAGCGCATTAATCCAAAACTTTGCTGTGTCTACCTCTTCTTTTTTCTTTTGCCCAATACTGCATTAATGCTTTTTTTACAGGAAGCTGTGGGTGTTCATCTATCTTCAACCTGTTCTGCCTGTACTAGAAGCATCTTGGCTATGCAGGTTTGTATTAATGAAATGAATGGAGTCCAGCCAGGATTCTTATCTCACAAGCCCACCGAGTAGTAGAACAATTCTTTTCTCATTAGTGCAAAGCTGTGATTGTGCATTACGGAAACTCACCTACCTAAACCATTAGCTTTTTTGAAGGCCTGATGAATGGAAGAGGTTTTATACACGAGAATCCATTTTTTAAAATACATTCTGTGGTATTTTTAAATTTTAAAAAGTACCTTTGAGTTAAGATATTTCTGGAATACAGTTAGTCTTCTATAAAGCCTTAATAAGACCACACCTGGAGTACTGCATCCTTTTGGTCACCAAACTATTTAAAAAATGGTGAGATTCTAGAAAAATGCAGAGAAGAGCAATCAAGATCATTAGGGGACTGGTTACAAGAACTGGGCATAGGTAGTCTAGTGGAGAGAAGGACTAGGGGAGACATGATAATGTTCCAATATTTAAGGGACTACCACAGACAGGATGAGATCAACCTATTTTGCACAATACCTGAAGGCCAGACAAGGAATAATTGATGGAAACTGAACAAGGAGAAATGCAACATGGAAACAAGGATAAATTTTCTTGACAGTGAGAACAATCAACCAATGGAAAAGCTTGCCTTCCAAAGTTGTGGGAACTTCACCAGCGGAGGCCTTCAAGAAGTGATTGGACTACTATCTGTCAAAAATAGTGTCTGCTTGGGCAGGGGGTTGGATTAGATGACCTACAAGATCCCTTCCAACTTTGTTAATCTGTATCTGTAGCTCTGAATCTCAATTTATGACAATCAAATGTAACATTTATATTTGCTAGCTGAGAAATTTGTTAAGTAAATTTTGCCCATTTTATGACTTTTTTTTTACCACATTTGTTAAGTTGCAGTTGTATTAGTAACATGGCTAGTAGTAAAAATTTTGGTAGCCCTTCATTAATCTGTTGGTTTAAGATTAGATAATATCAGTATAGAGATGATATCCAACTATATAACTCAGTTCCTATGTTGAACAGAAAATGCTGTTGAGGTCCTGACCCAGTGTCTAGATCAGGGGTCTCAAACTCGTGGCCCGCGGCCAACTGCGGCCCTCAGGACAATAGTTTGCACCCCCCACCTCAATATCAAAGTGTAATGTTAGTGTGGCCCGAGTGTGATATGAATGGCACTTTTCAATGTTGTGTGCTGAGTTGAATATGGTTTCTTCAGTCTTCTATATATGCTATATCATTATCATTATCATTATCATTATCATTATCATTATCATTATCATTATCATTATCATTTTATTTATTTATTACTAATTTATTTATTTATTTTCTTATGAATTTATTAATTAATTTATTTTTTTTAACACAAAATAAAATGAAAAAATAAAGACATTTGATAACATTGGAATGTTTTTGTAAGAGCTTTTCTTGTGGAAAACCTGATGCGGCCCAGCCTCACCCAGACTCTACCTCCAGCGGCCCCTGGGTAAATTGAGTTTGAGACCCCTGGTCTAGATCTTGCAAGTCTGGATGGGAGGAATAGTTTCAGAGACAATCCTGCGAATATCAAGCAATATGATATTTATACACACAAATTTTCCAACTTTGATCTTGAATGAGCTTGTACCTAGGGGCAGAGTTGGGGAAGAGTTATGCCCTCTTAAGTAATGTTTTGTTGTTGTTGTTATTTATTATACAGGATTTAGGAGACACTTATAATTTCTTTTTGGTGTGTAAATATTTTTCTTATTTTTAGCTATAAGCTGCCCAGAATTCTTGGAAGACAGTTGGGCTATAAATTATATAAATATTGAGAACCAGTTAGACATAGTGATGCTGGGACCAGGCTAGAAATATGGAGACTGTGAGTTTCACTCCTGTCTTAGGTGCTGAGCCAAATGGGTGATTTTGCACCATTCATTTTCTCTCTGTCCTAGAAAAGAGGCAATGGCAAACAACTTCTGAAAAACCTTGCCAAAAAGGCCTGAGAATTAAAGGCAGTCTTTAACGGTAGTGGGTTCTAAATCCCGCCACTACCGTTTTGTACGTGCACTCAGGTGATGCTTCTGCACCTGCACAGGAGTGACCTGGGCAGGTGAGCATAGCCTCCCACCGCCAACACTATTGGTTCATTGAACTGGGCCAAACCAGGAGCAACCCATCACTGGTTTTTAAGAAATTGATATGGATGAACAGAAGAAAAAATACATACTATATATACAGTGCATAAAATAATTATAAGACATCTAATAGTAAAACATTTAGAATATTTTCTTCAAAAGCTACAGGTAAAACAAGAGGTCTATTCCGCCTTTAAAGCAAACAGTCAAAACTGAATGCATTTACTTAGAATAAATCCTAGAGTCCAATGGGACTTTTATCATAGGAAGTATGTCTAGGACTGTAGCCAACACCAATTAAGCTACTTTATAAGTGCCAGATGCTTAATGTCTTTATCTATAAACACTATTACACTTTCTCCCCTCCTTTTTGGAAAAATATATACATACTATGCAGCTTAAAAATACAGAGCAATTTTAAAATATTAATTATAACTGCTTAAAAATCCAGTTTTAAAAAACTGTCATTTTTTTTAAAAATACTGTAGTTTATCATTGAAAAAAAATGCTACCATTATCTTCTCAGTTGAGAAAATATAGAATTCCTTTAGGAAGAAATATTTCAGCAAGACCAGATAAGTAGTGGGATGCATTGTATTCAATTTAGTTTCCTGAAATAAAACTGTATCACAAAAAAAGTATAACCAATTATGGTACAACTTTTAAAAAGCCAATTATGATATCATAGATGTTGACATCTCATCTCTTGATTGGCAAACATTATTCTCTAACTGTAGTAGTACTGAGGACTACTACAATATCTTTTTGCTCAAAATGCAGAGTCATTAAATTATATCTACCACTAAATATCACCAGACCAAGAAAAACAAATTATCCATAAAAATAAGGAAGCTCCAATCCAAAAAAGATCCCTTTGATGGAAAAACAAAATTGGCTACATTACTCTTTAAAAGCCACTACAAAAATCTATGCCACCAATTAAAGACCCAATATATCAATTATTACATAAATCAAGAAGAAAACCTGCACACAAATTCCACACACACCTTCTACAACTTTGTAAACAACAAACTCAAAGACTCAAGATCCATCCCTCCCCTCAAAGGACCAAACGGTAAAGAATATAATGTTGAAACTGTTAAAGCCAACTTCTTTAAAACATTCTTCAGCTCTGTCTTTGTAAACACCAATGGCTCATGCTCAATATTTCCAAGTTGCACCCCAAACAATCTAACACAAACTGATTTTACAGGAGATAATGCTGGAAAAGTATTACGCAACCTAAAACGATCTCTATCCATTGGACCTGACAGTCTATGTGCATATTTCTTTAAAAAGCTCTCCACAACCATAGCTGAATCTCTAAGGATAATTACTAACCCAACTTATGGTCACTAGCCATAGTCATCCCTATCTTCAAAGAAGGAGATCCCAATAACATTGAAAATTATAGACTAATCTCTTTATGTTGCGTCACCTGCAAAGTCGTGGAATTAATCATAAATCAATCTAACACCCTTCACCTAGAAACTAATAACCTACTCTCTAACAAACAATTTGGTTTTAGACAAAAATTATCCACTAACCTGCAACTCCTACACTTCAAAAACATATGGAATTCACAACTCAATCAATGTATATCAATAAATGCAATTTATATAGACTTTTGTAAAGCATTTTATTCATTAATACATGACAAACTAGTTTGGAAACTAAGATTTTATAGCATCTCTGGTCCCCTTCATGATTGGATAATTATGTTCTTGTCAAACAGACAACAAATGGTTAAAATGAAGAGTGCCCTATCAAATTTAATTTAATTTAATTTAAACAAATTAATTTAATAAAACAAACAAAGGAAAATATTTCTTCATCCAGAGGGGTCATTGGTTAATGGAATTCACTTCCAGAAGAGGTTGTGACAGCTATCAGCCTTGATAGCTTCAAGGCAGGATTAGACAGATTTATGGATGCCAAGTGTATTGGTGGTTATTGAAATGGATGTCCATGTGCCGCCTCTATGTTAGTTGTGGCAGGCAGGATTCCCTTGAGTACCATTTGTTGGTGGTCAAGGGAAATGGAGGCTTTTGCCTTCTCTTTCTACTCAAGATCCCCATGTACAATTGATGGGCCACTGTGTGACACAGAATGCATAGCTCTTCTTATGTTCTTATGTTCTTAAGACACAGTGATGGATGCTGTTAAATATCCCATATATTTAAGGCTTCTTCTCCTTGACGTTTCTCCTTGAGGCTTCTCCTCTGTTAAGGATTCTTTTCCATCCTGAATATATATAGTACTATATGAATATGAAACACTTCCTATTCAGGTTCTCCAAAAAATGGGGGTTTGGGGGGGGACAGGGTACATATGAGCTTCTCATAAGCATCATGCAATGTGAAGATATGAAATCTCAGTGTTCATCAATTGTACCTTGGAAAATTGATTAACTGAAAATTTCTGTAGGGCCAAAAGGAAGTGGAAACAATTTTCAACACACTCTGATATGTAGGTACAGCTTGATTTTTTTTCCCTGCTATCTTCCAATTTTAAAAGTTTACAATTTTTTGTCAACCATAATATAACTTCAATCCACAAAACTGCAGTAAGAATCAGCAGTGAAAATAAGCAGAACAGAAACAGAACTACATTGGAGATTAAAACCCTAGGAAAACAAAGGGCCCTTTCAGGCCATCTAAAAACATTAGAGCAGGCATCAGGCAAGCATCTCTAGGGAAGGAGAGTTTGACAGCAGGACATCATAATTGAGAGTACCCCTCACTCCTTCCCTCTTTGCCTCTCTACTTGACCTCAGATGACAAGGACATTCATGCAAAAAGAACACAGAATACAGGGAGATATGGAAGAAGACACAAACGTCTTTAGAACATCATCCCCAGAGGAGCACACAAAGCTTCATCGTTGCTGGCTTTTCAGAGAACTAAAAAAGTTTGTAGGTTTTTTTTTTAACTGCTGCTGGTTTTAAGTAAATGTTGGAAAATTGCCATTTGCTGTATCTACAGTTTGCACTGTTGTTTTGTGCTGATACTGTGGAAAGTTTCTTACTAGAGGTATGTTCAAAAGAATTATGATAATAATGATGAAATGCATGGAAGTAGTTGCTGCAGCTAACTGTCTTAAATTTGTGTGTGTGTATATATGTATGTTTACCCTCCTTGCCTTTCGTAAGCTCCTTAAAACCCACCTCTGTCGTCAGGCATGGGGGAATTGAGACTTTCCCTTCCCCCTAGGCTTATAAAATTTATGTTTGGTATGTCTGTATGTATGATTGGTTTTTTAAATTGGGGTTTATAATTAACTTAAATATTAGATTTGTTTACATTGTATTATTATTGTTGTTAGCCGCCCCGAGTCTATGGAGAGGGACGGCATACAAATCTGATAAATAAATAAAATAAATATGTATATGTATACATGCATACATATATATCCATATTTTTTGAAGTATAAGACACTCTGGAGTATAAGATGCACATTACGAAAACAAGGAAAAAAATGCTGCCTCTGCCTACCCACATCCATTGGTATTCCTCTGGCTAGCCAACAGCCTGGTTGGCTTCAGCACTTTATTGCAGCCTGATTCAACATGAGCAGCTGATTGGTGGTTTGATTGGCCTCCCAAAATACCGCCAATCAGCTGTTCCAGGCTGTGAAAATTGTCACAGCCCATTGGTACCTCTGCTTTTTGGATTCCATGCATCCTGTTTTTGGCTTCCACATGCTCCATTTTAGACCCATTCCAGGCTGCAGGGATCACCACAGCACATTGCTGCCAATCATGGTCTCCATGCATCACATTTTTGGCTGCCACACATGGTATTTTTGGCCTCTGTATGCCCTATTTTTGGTCTCTGTATGTCACATTTTTGGCCTGTTCCAGGCAGCAGGGAGTGCCACTGCAGCCACCACCAATTCCTGCCACCTGGAACCAGCCAAAAGCCAAGAAAGTTTGGAGGTCAAAAATGGGGTGTGCAGAGGCTGAAAACAGGGTGTGTGAAGGCTGAAAACATGAGCCACCGAGGTTGGCGATCGGCAGCAATCAGCGATAATGTGCTGTAGCTTGAAACTGGCCATAAACAGGATAAGGTGGAAGGGGCTTTGGCAATATTCTCTGTATAAGATGCAGACATTTCCACCCATTTTTGGGGGGCAGAAGTGCATCTTATACAGTGATCCCTCGAGTTTCGCGATCTCGATCTTCGCGAAACGCTATATCGCGATTTTTCAACCCGGAAGTAAACAACACCATCTGCGCATGTGCGCCATTTTTTTTTTCCTATGGCCACGCATGCGTAGATGGTGGAGTTTGCTTCCCCCTGGCCAGATCAGCTGCTGGGCGGCTTCCCTGGGTCTTCCCCCTCTTGCCGGGGTTTCCCCTTTGCGTGGGCGGCGGGGAAACCCCAGCGTTGCTTCCCAGCTGAGTGGCGCGAGCAACGGCGTGGGCGGGCGAAAGGCGGGCGCGCGGACATTGGGCACACGAGCGGCGTGGCGGCCGGACAAACGGCGGCCGCTCCTGGCGGCAGCACGAGCAACACGAACAGCATGGCGGCCGGACACTTGGGAAGACCCCCGCCCAGCAGCTGAGGACCCGCCTGCCCGCCGCTTGTCCGGCCGCCGCGCCGCTCGTGCCGCCGCTGCTGGCGCGAGCAACGCCGCTTCCCAGCTGAGTGGCGCGAGCAACGGCGTGGGTGGGCGAAGGGCGGGCGCACGGACAAGGGGCGCACGAGCGGCGTGGCGGCCGAACAAACGGCGGCCGCACGAGCAACGCAAGCGGCGTGGCGGCCGGACAAATGGCGGTCGCGCCTGGCGGCAGCACGAGCAGCACAAACGGCATGGCGGCCGAACAAACGGCGGCCGCACGAGCAACGCAAGCGGCGTGGCGGCCGGACAAATGGCGGCCGCGCCTGGCGGCAGCACGAGCAACACAAACAGCGTGGCGGCCGAACAAACGGCGGCCGCACGAGCAACGCAAGCGGCGTGGCGGCCGGACAAATGGCGGCCGCGCCTGGCGGCAGCACGAGCAACACAAACAGCGTGGCGGCCGAACAAACGGCGGCCGCACGAGCAACGCAAGCGGCGTGGCGGCCGGACTAATGGTGGCCGCGCCTGGCGGCAGCACGAGCAACACGAACGGCGTGGCGGCCAAACAAACGGCGGCCGCACGAGCAACGCAAGCAGCGTGGCGGCCGGACAAACGGATTCTCCTCCGACCTGCCCTCACCTTAGCTTCCAGCTGATGCTTCGATCCTTGGAAGAGGCCAGAGCGCCTTTCTGCACCACACTCTGCGCTCGGGTTCCTTTCCGGAAGATGGAAGTTTCTCTCTTTCCATCCTTTCTAGCAATACAATACTCGATGGTTAAAATGGTTTTAACCATCGAGTATTGTATTGCTAGAAAGGATGGAAGGAGAGAAACTTCCATCTTCCGGAAAGGAACCCGAGCGCAGAGTGTGGTGCAGAAAGGCGCTCTGGCCTCTTCCAAGGATCGAAGCATCAGCTGGAAGCTAAGGTGAGGGCAGGTCGGAGGAGAATCCGTTTGTCCGGCCGCCACGCTGCTTGCGTTGCTCGTGCGGCCGCCGTTTGTTTGGCCGCCACGCCGTTCGTGTTGCTCGTGCTGCCGCCAGGCGCGGCCACCATTTGTCCGGCCGCCACGCCGCTTGCGTTGCTCGTGCGGCCGCCGTTTGTTCGGCCGCCACGCTGTTTGTGTGTCGTGCTGCCGCCAGGCGCGGCCGCCATTAGTCCGGCCGCCACGCCGCTTGCGTTGCTCGTGCGGCCGCCGTTTGTTCGGCCGCCACGCCGCTCGTGCGCCCCTTGTCCGCGCGCCCGCCCTTCGCCCACCCACGCCGTTGCTCGCGCCACTCAGCTGGGAAGCGGCGTTGCTCGCGCCAGCAGCGGCGGCACGAGCGGTGCGGCGGCGGGCAGGCGGGTCCTCAGCTGTTGGGCGGGGGTCTTCCCAAGTGCGGAAGTAAAAAACACCATCTGCACATGCGCGAGGGCGCGCATGCGCAGATGGTGTTTTTACTTCCGCACCACTATATCGCGAAAAATCGAGTATCGCGAGGGGTCTTGGAACGTAACCCTCGCGATACTCGAGGGATCACTGTACTCCAAAAAATATGGTACACACAGACACACACACACACATATGTATGTTTGTTTGTTTGTTTTGTCAAGTACATATTGGTGGTATACAAAGATATAATAATATTTATATACATGATACTAGTAAAAGAGAAACATTATGATAGGGGACAGAAGGCAATCTGGTGCACTTATGCGCATCTCTTACTGACCTCTTAGTTATTAGGAGTCAATCGGTAGAAGTGGCACCCGTTGGCATGAGATATGAATTGTGCAGAAGCCAAAAACCAGCAAAAATTACAAAACCTCACTAACGCTAACGTCCTCACACAGGATTTTGCTTGCTGTAGAAGCCAAATCTCATGCGGGGGTGCATTGGGGGTGCATAGCGGCGCAAACATCCCGGAATTTCTTACCGGGATGGAGCACCTGAGCGTACCAGCTGCTGCCCACCACTGTATATAAACATATACACATACATATACACATAAATACACACACCAACACACACACACACACACACACACAGAGAGACAGAGAGATCGCTCCCATTAAATGGAATTAGTACAATTTTATAAATCAAGAGGAGGAAGGGGAAACAGGTCTTCAGTGCCTTCTGAAAGAGTGTTGTTGATTTTGCTTAAATAATAATCTTGTAAATATGATAGTATTGTATCTCCTTGTCCTCCTTATATTCCAGTGAATTAGAGGACCCTCTGCCTCAACCACTTCCCAATGTTCTTGCTTTGGTGTAGTCACTAAGCCTTGTTTTCTAGATAAAGATTCTTACATATTTCTGTCAAACCTATATTTCTTTCAAGGCTCCTACCTTTGATTATCTTTAAAAACTCCTTGAAAAATATGGCTTTATTCATAGCCCTTGGCTTTGAGTGGACAGCGTGTGTGTGTGTGTGTGTGTGTGTGTGTGTGTGTGTGTGTGTATAATGTTTTCTTCCAAGATACATATTATTCATTTTTAATCTTTTAGTTTCTATTAGCTTTAGCATTGTACACCATCCAGAGTGTTCTGGAACTGAGTAG
Source organism: Erythrolamprus reginae (assembly GCF_031021105.1). Lineage (NCBI taxonomy): Eukaryota > Metazoa > Chordata > Lepidosauria > Squamata > Dipsadidae > Erythrolamprus > Erythrolamprus reginae. The sequence continues at coordinate 293,976,197 of NC_091950.1, read as the reverse complement.
CTTTCTAAATGTAATCAATAAATTAACATATAGGTAGATGCTTATATAAAATTATCAAAACTGAGTACAGTATTACTTTTAAAAAACATAAAGGTTCTTTCATGATATTAGCTAAATGTTACCTATCAACTTTCCCAAGCAGGTTCCAGTCTTCCTGAGATATTTTTTAAACTTAAATCCATCCACATAATTCTGCTTTCTTCAAATCCTTTAGGACTACCCAGCCAAGGTTTACTGAGAACAAAGAGACACCCAACTTTCTGTCTTCCTGAATTGTACCCTCTGGCAACTCTCTCCAGAAAGTCTTAGGAGGCAACAGTTAGTCAATAGGCCACTCAAAATGAATAGCTCTCTTAATCCCCTCCAACAACGCTTAGTTAATAAGGAGGAAGCAGCAGCAAACAGTTTTAAGTGAAGGAGAAGGATTCTTACAGTATGCATCCACTAAATAAAGCAGAGAAGATTGAAAAGCCAAAAGATCTAAGAAATATGAAAATCCTAGTCTTCAACTTATTCTGCAACCATATTTCTGTCCCTTCACAATAGTTCCAGACTAATTCCTGGGTACTTATCAAGCAGAATAAATTGGCAATGCATTATCTATGTAAGAGTAACCAAGGATATAATCCATATGCACAGCTGGTGGAGGCCTAAATTTGTAAAAGCAGCATGAATCCATTTAAATAGCAAAGCAGGATCCACAAAATGAAAGCGTTTTTAAAAGTGTTTTAAAAATAAAAGCTGGAACAAATGACATGAATTGTCCTGACATATACACACACTAAAGTGTGATCTCATTCTACTATTCTTCACATTGTGCTTAACATCTTTTATTACAAAAGATTGTAATAAAACACTTCCCTATGCCATTTTGCTAGTAGCTGTCATAGTTATAAATGTTGTACAAGTTAACAAACAAAACAAATGGAAAAAAGACTAATCATATATAAATATTAGAAAACAATGTTTTTTAAAAAAAATCTGGAATGTGTGGAGAATTTAGGACACCTTAATATTAGTAAATGTTTTAGCATAAGAATTCCTGAGCATTCTCAGAATTTTAAGCATAGCAGCCATTAATTAGCAAATTTTTCACTTAATGAGCAGTGTAAGAGAAAGTTGGCCTGGTAACTAGTTAACTAAAGTTCTCGATTGATATTTAACAAATGTGTCACCCTGTATATTGACAGCCCTTCAGAGACATTTAGTAATGAAACAGTTAACTAGTGTGCCTTATTGGATCCTCCTCTTATGTCGCAATATCCTGCCAACCTCACTTCCTTCTTCTTCTCTCTTCTTCTTTCTAACCTCCATGTTGTAAGATGTATATGTTCTCCTGTCCCTCGAGAAAGTCTTTTATTTGTTTATTTCTGTTTTTAAAATAAATATATCTTGTTTAAAATGATTGAGGCTTCTATCCATCGACCTCCGCGGGGTTAAGGTCCTAACAGACTTTCATTTCCCCCTGACCATGCAGCATACTGATTCTGTTTTAAGTTGTTTGCCTTTTTATAATCAAGAATGACTAATCACCGGAGTGTAAAATGCACCTTAGTTTTTGGGGAGGAAAATAGAGAAAATAATCTGCTAACCAGGTATTCATCTGACTAGCGTCCTTAGCCAGAACATTATTTTATCCCCTGGTAGGACTTTAAAAAAACTTTATTCAGAGAGAGTAACAATGAAAGAGCTTGCAAGCCAGTAAGAGCTGGGAACATTATTAGCACCTGGAAAGAAACATTCGGAGCAAGTAGAGCAATAGAAAAAACCCTGCAAAGGTTTAGGGCTTGGAAACATTCTTCACAGAGAGTAACAATGAAAGAGCTTGCAGGCGGGTCAGAATTTGGAAGATCATTAGCACCTGGTTGGCGCTGGGGGGAAAAAAGTTACATTCAGAGTATAAGCCGCACCCAAATTATCATCCTCTTTTAGGGAGGATCTTATACTCCGAAAAATACAGTAATTCTGTGGTTTCTTATTGCATGATTAGAAAAACATCCTGTTTTCTTTGTTTCTCCATATTGCTTGCCTATGAATGTTACTGAACATCTCCATGTGTGCTTAACCTGGCTCTGTACACCCCTAAGAGATTTTGGAAACTAAAATATTCTGGTATCTTTTCTAAGTAGAAAAAGTATAAATCTCATGTCCCTGAGGTTTCAAATGAGAAGGAAGAAAAACTTGTTACACTCTCAGTATAAAAGTATATGGAGATGCTCAGTCATCCAGGTCATGGTTGTTCAATGCTTTTTCAAGAAGCAACTGAACTTCCGTGATTTTTCTTTGAAGACATTTTGCCTCTTATCCAAGAAGCTTCTTCAGATCTGGCTGGATGGTAAAGAATGGAAGAATTCTTCACAGCTGAAGGAGTTTCTTGGATGAGAAGCAAAATGTCTTACAAAAAAAATAAACACAAAGTCCAGTTGCCTCTTGAAAAAGGACCTATGGGATACCATGATCTGGATGACTAAGAATCTTCATAGACAGTTGACCATTCAAAGTTATGATGAACACCTCCCAAAACAGTCCTGAAGTTTTAACATCCCTCCACTCCCATGGTTACATAACTGCATTTTGGGCACTTAGCAACCAGCCTGCATTTTCAGCCATTTGCAGCATCCTTTTTTTGCACAAAACTAATATTTACTTTCGATCTGATTTAAAATGCCCTATAGCAAACAATGGGTTTACTTAATTATCATGAGTTCACTTAATTACCATGGTGATTCCCCAAAATGTCATAAAATAGGTCATGTGAAACTATCACAACTTATGATCAGAATAGGCAGGCTCCATTTGAGTTGTAACTTGTGGACTACCTCTAGCTGATATTGGCTATAAAATTTCAGCAAGGTTTAAGATGGTTATCTCATTAGAAGTCCACCTGGAAATACCAGAATTGTAGGCTAGCATGGGGCTTCAAAATACTACATACTAGCTAATGCTGGCTAATGCTACATTTAAAAAAAAAAAACGAGCCAAAGAAACCAAGCGTCTGCTTTGTCATTCTATTATTTATTATTCATTTGAAAAGCTCATCAGTGTAGCCAGACAGGAATTACTTAATGCTACTGTCTGAGTACAACTTGCGAGAGAAATGGTCTTGCCCAATGGAATGGAATTTCTGTCTAAACTAAAACACTGTACACTTACACCAATAATGGTATTCACGCAGTGATCCTCATTAACATTGGCGAGATATGCAGCTGAACTGACAAAGCATGAAAGGCTGAAATCAGCATCAAGTAGTTTATTCTTAATGAATTTGGCATGTTCTTCTGTGAGAAAGAAACTGTGTGTACTCTACTGACACTGATCTAATTAATTTCTAATCAAGAGTGGTGCCAATTCCTTGACATAATTTAGGGCAGAGCCAACTATATGGGGATGCATGTTTACTGAGCCACATACAACCAGGGTCTTCTTTGGTAAGAGGACTAGCCCCTTTACCTTCATTGGATCTAGATAAAACATGGGTTTTAAGTATTTTTTCAATAAAGTTAACAAAATGCTGCTAAGGTTTTAGTCCAAATGAGACCTGTCCTGAGAACAAATTTTCCATCAAAATATGTCAGTATTACTTACAAGGCTTCTCATCATTCTCAAACCATATAGCAAATGAGAGTTTCACAGGGATTTTATTTTATTTTATTTTGGTGTCTTGTAAAAACTGCCACACTGCAAACAATAGGCTCACTTAACGACCTGGCATTTGTTTAACGACTAATGCAAAAAAGCTAATAAAATCAGTTATGGTCACATGATGATCTCTTTTAAAACTGTTATATCTTACAATTACAGTTGTAAGGTGTGGATTATCTGTAACTCATAAATCAGTGTGTGTAAAATTCCATGATAAATATCTAAGAGTAGTGCAGATACCATTACACTGACATCGAGGTTTTTAAAATTAAAAAAAAAAACTATTAATGGTAATAAAGCTTATGTTCAGTTTATAAGAGCATTTTGTATAGGATTCCAAAAATATGTTCTACCTCCTTTGTGATACAGATGGGAGGTTGAACAACTAACCTTGTGGTGTGACCGGAACAATGTAGAACTGAAAACACTCAAAACTATAGAAATTGTGATAGACTTTAGGAGAAACCCTTCCATCCTTCCACCTCTCAAAATACTAGACAACACAGTATCAACAATAGAGAAATTCAAAATTTCTAGCTTCTGTCATATCTCAAGACCTAAAATGGTCACCTAACATTAAAAACATCATCAAAAAAGCACAACAAAGAATGTTCTTTCTGCGCCATCTCAGGAAGCTCACACTGGCCAAGGAGCTACTGACACAGGTCTACAGCAGAATCATTGCATCAGTCATTTGCACTTCTATAACTGCCTGGTTTGGTTCCACAACCTAACAAGACTGACACAGACTTCAGAGGATAATCAGAACTTCAGAAAAAACAATTGCTGCCATCCTGCCTTCCATTGAGGACCTGTATAATGCATGAGTCAAAAAGAGGGTGGTGAAAATATTAAAGATGCCTCACATCCTGGACACAAATTATTTCAACTCTTACCGTCAAAACGTCACTACAGAGCATTGCACACCAAGACAACTAGACACAAGAACAGGTTTTTCCTGAATGCCATCACTCTACTAAACAAATAATTCCCTCAACACTGACAAACTTTTTACTAAGTCTGCACTTCTATTTCTACTAGTTTTTTCTCATCATTCCTATCATCCTTTTCCTCCCACTTAGGACTGTATGACTGTAACTTGTTGGTTGTATCCTAAGATTTTTATGAATATTGATTGTTTCTTCATTGCTTATTTGACCCCTATGACAATCATTAAGTGTTGTACCACATGATTCTTGACAAATGTGTCTTTTTCTTTTATGTACACTGAGAGCATATGCACCAAGACAAATTCCTTGTGTGTCCAATCACACTTGACCAATCAAGAAGTCTAATCTATTTTTATTGTTGATAATCATCTTTGAAAAGAAAGAGAAAAGAGACACAGGTGAAGCCTGTGAATATGAAGCACAGAGATTGCATTGTGCATAAGGGGTTGTGTACACCATCTCTTACTGTCTCAATTCAGCCCACTGTAGCAATAGCACTTAGGGTTATAAACTGTTTCATAGTGCTCTACACCCTTCTCTAAGCAGTTTAAAGCATATTGCCCCCAACAATCTAAGTCCTCATTTTACCGACTTCGGAAGTATGTAAGGCTGAATAAGCCTTGTGTAAACCATGAAACGAACCTAGCGGAGGCAATCTTTGAGGCTTTAGGATTGCCACAAAGCAGAAGAAGGGACCGGGGGGGGGATAAATAGCTGGGGTTTGTAGTGTTGGGAACCAAGAATATTGCAACAGGCGCTGGGGAGAGGAGCAGTGGAATACCCAAGCAACTGGCCAGCAACTCTATTGGACAATGTGACTCATGACTTGGGGGGAAAGGTAACTTTCACTTCTTAATTAGGTAAAACCCACTGGAATTTTCAGAGTCGGTTTTCACCAGTTGTGCCAATATGATGTAGCCAATCAAATTGTTCTTTGAGGAATCTACCTGCCTCAGAATTCTATGGGTGCATTATTGGGAATGCTGACTTCTTGAGCCAGTGAAAATAGAACTATCCAAACCAGCAGTCAGCAGAATTAGCTTGCAGTACTGCATTCCCACCATTGCGTCACCTCAGCTCTATGATGCCAACACATCTGCCCACTGGCAATCTGCCCAAAAGGAAAATGGCTGCTATATGGGAAAATGCGAAGACCAGGATCTTAATGCAAGTTGGACATTTACTAAGTTACAACACTGTGTCATACATCTATCAAAGTCTCAAGGAAAATCGAGTGATAGGCTTTCATGATTTACAAAAGCACTGTCAGCTTAATGGAAGTGGAACTGATTTCCACAGAATATAAACTGATCTAACCTTTTTTTTAACATGTTTTTAAAAAACTCAGTGAATTTTGCCACTTAACATTCAGGTAAAACTGAACACTGTATTTTATTTCAGCACTTGCACTTCTGTATGCAAATAAAATAAAATAAAAAGACACATACAAAGACAAAAGGTCCATCTAGTTCCAGCATTCAGTATCTGTGAGCATTTCCATTTCTTTCTTCTGCAATGAAAGAAAAGCTTCTTCAGGAAAGTATCTGAGACAGATGTACCTGCAGATGCCTTTGTTATCGCAAAGGCATAAGAAGAGGTGATAACTACAGCGGAAACAGGGACAAGGTGATCAGCCAGTGGTTTTATTTTATTTTTTATTTATTTTTATTTATTTTTATTTGTCAAAACATGTACAAGATAATAGGTATGGTATAAATATAAACAAAAGCAAAGTAGGTATAGGTAAATTTTGACAACAGAACAATAGGACAGGGATGGTAGACATGATGGTGCACTTATGCATGTCTCTTACAGACCTCTTAGGAATGGGTTGAGTTTGACTATAGACAGTCTAAGGTTAAAGTTTTGGGGGCTTTGGGAAGACACCACAGAGTCAGGTAGTGTGTTCCATGCATTGATCACTCTGTTGCTGAAGTCGTATTTTCTGCAGTCAAATTTCAAGTGGTTTACATTGAATTTGAATCTATTTTGTGCATGTGTGTTGCTGCAGTTGGAGCTGAAGTATTCATTGACCAGTAGGACATGGTGGTACTGTATATGATTTTGAGAGTAGGTTGTTGATTTCTAGGTGAAAGGTGATGGATTGATTTATGATTGATTCCATGACTTTGCAGGTGATGGAACATAAAGAGATTGATCTGTAGTTTTCAACGTTACTTGGATCTCCTTTTTTGAAGATAGGGATGACTGTCGCTAGTGATCATAAGTTGAGTAAGAGGCTAGTCCTGAAGGGCTTTTTCAAAAATTATTCTTAGAGGTTCAGCTATGGTTTGAGGAGAGCTTATTTAAGAAATATGTGCATGGACCATCAGGTCCAATGGGTAGAGAAGGGGTTTTTTTGTTGGATAATGCTTTTCCAACATTATCTTCTGTAAAATCAATTTGTGTTAGATCATTGCAATAGTTTGAGGTGCAACTAAGAAATATTGGACATGAGCCACTACTATTTACAAAGACAGAGCCAAAGAATGTGTTAAAGAGGTTGGCTTTAACAGCTTCACATTATATTCTTTGCCATTTGATCCTTTGAGGGGTGGGATCTCAAGTCTTTGAGTTGGTTATTTACAAAGTTGTAGAAGACATGTGTGGAATTTGTGTGCAGAAGGCTTTCTTCCAGATTGATATGATAATTGGTACATTTGGTCTTTAATTGGTGACATAGATTTATGCAGTGGCTTTTAAAGTTACTAATGTAGCCAGTTTTGTTTTTCCACCAAATTGAACCCAGATGTTTCAGGGCCCAGTAGCATTTGAAGCCAATGAAGTAGCCAGCATCTGCACATGGAAGGAGAAAAATGCAGGCAAATTCTAATTCTATGGTCTAACACACTGGTGGTCAGATTACATAGAAAGTTGGGGAACAAGATGTGCTGGAACAAGAAGAAAGCAAACCAAACTTTGTCATCAACATCCTTCTTAGATATGTTTCTCAGACAATGAATTCTTTCACAAGCAGATGTTAAACAGTGCCAGACAGTCATTTGTTAGTTTTCTAGTCAAACCCAAGAACAATTGTCCATAGTAATATCTGGATTGGCTTTGCAACACAATAGATTCCAGGCATGAAGCTTTCAATTGGTGCCTCAAGATTCAAGCTCTTTAGGCAGCATACGTCATAAGTACAGAGCTCCAAGTGCCAAGTATAGCTGGAAAACTTCCCATATTCATTTGTTTTCTACTGCTTATCAGGCTACTTCAGGATGGAGCAATACTACAAGATTTTTTTAAAAAAAGCTTGGCACAAAAACAGAATGTTTGAAAAGAAAAGGCATTCAGATAGAATTATGCCTTAAGCAGGTCTTGGAGAAATAATAGTCAAAAGCCCATTTGGCCATAGCACAACAGACTGTATCTTCAACATCTCCAGCTTCTCATTTAGAGGCTTCCACACAAACCACACTACTCTCAAAGTGAAGCAGCCACCTAAAAAGCATGTGGGGAGGAAATAAGAGACCCTTTTTATCCACAGCCATTAGCCCTGAATCACCAATCCCCAATGAGAGGCCCGAATACTTCCTCAAAGGTAAATGTAACAAAGGGAGGAGTACCTAAAAAATTTCATAACCTCTTGAGAGATATAGTGCAGCTTAAAGCAAATATTTATAACAGCCAAGAATTCCATTCTTTGAATTTGGAGAGCCCAGCTAGGGAATTCTGGGAATTTAAACCCACACAGATTAGAATTGCTGAGCCTGAGAAACACTAGAATCTTTAATTTAAATGCTGTCTTCCTTAAGACTAAATTATAGATAAGATATATACATGCGTGGAGATGGACGAACTCACTAACTCAATCAAGGGGAACAAAATCATGGAATCAAAACGAACATGGCATGAATGGGTTCAAAAGAGAATATAGAAACAATATAATATGAAGCAACAGTACAATTGAAACAATCTACAGCTACCTTGTAAAACGTTTTATTTACCAGTTAGTGAACGTAATAAATATTAGAATATAAATATAAAAGTATGAAATATAATGTATATAATGGAATGTAACAGGTAAAAATCTACTATAAGAATGTTAATAGAGATGATTTATAATCTGTAAAACAGAATAATGTGTGATTTGAATTATATGTGAAAATATTTCACATATAAAATATTTTTTAAAATAAAAAAGACTAAATTTTAATGAACATTAACTTAAGTAAGGATTCAATATAAGATTTCACTTATTCTTCAGGCACTGAAGAATAAAAATGCTGTCAATTTAGAAATAGTGTATAGATTTCTGATGTTCCTAGCATTGTGTTTGTTTATTTAAAAATTACAGATTATGTTAATCACAATAATATCTGCCTTTTTATATTTTTCTCCCCCCCCCCCAGTGAAATACATTTAGAGGAGACAGAAACATCCCTTCTAAATAAGTACATTTAGTTAATGCTGTCAGCAATGAGCAGCCCTCGGAAATATACATACATACATGCATGCATGCATACATACATATATATACAGTGATACCTTGTCTTACAAACTTAATTGGTTCCGGGAAGAGGTTCTTAAGGTGAAAAGTTTGTAAGACGAAACAATGCTTCCCATAGGAATCAATGGAAAAGCGATTAATGCGTGCAAGCCCAAAATTCACCCCTTTTGCCAGCCGAAGCGCCTGTTTTTGCGCTGCTGGGATTCCCCCGAGGTTCCCCTCCATAGGAAACCCCACCTCTGGACTTCTGTGTTTTTGCGATACTACAGGGGAATCCCAGCAGGGGAATCCCAGCATCGCAAAAACAAGCGCTTCGCTGGCAACGTAAGTCCGGAGGTGCGGTTTCCCATGGAGGGGAGCCTCAGGGAAATCCCAGCAGCACAAAAAACAGTGCTTCACTGACAACGGAAGTCCAGAGGTGGGGCATCCCAGCGGCGGCAGTGGGTTTGTAAGGTGAAAATAGTTTGTAAGAAAAGACAAAAAAATCTTAAACCCCGGGTTTGTATCTTGAAAAGTTTGTATGATGAGGTGTTTGTATATGGAGGTATCACTGTATATGGAATATTGCATATTTGCTGAAATTATTTAAAACAAGACGGCCAAGACAATGTAGTTAAATGTCTTTAAAAAAACCCTAGCAGCTTGAATTTATTTAAAAAATAAATAAAACCTGACATTAGATTTGACAGGATTGTTTTTCACCAACAAGCATTGTATGTATTTTCTCTGTAATACAACCGAACATTGCATTCATTCTTCAGAAATCCATATAGTTGCAATAGAAAAATGCCATCTTGTATTCTACGCTACATAAATTGTAAGGGTTATTCAGTCTCATATGCTATAATAGCTTTACAAGTCAGGGTTTATGCATCCAGTTTGCCTTGGTTTTTCAGATTAACCTTGGCTGGGAAAGAGCGGGTGCAAGCAAATATTCCAAAGTTAAAAACAGAGTAACTGTGTTTCTGGCTCATGGATTTTGTTCACTTTTTTTTTCATGCTTATCAAATCTCCTGGTGCTGATCTGGATATCTGAAATTTAATGAGCAATAGAATATTCAAGCAAAGGAATTTGAGGCTGTTCCAAATCATTTTCATCTTTTGTCTGTGCTGTTGTAGCTCTAAAATGCAACTGTGGAATTCAGGAAAATGGCATGGGACAAGGGCAAACCATTATGCCAGATTAAAATGTTACTTGTGATAACAATTATAGTCTTTGTCTTCACCTCATATTGAAATTGCAATAAAATTATTTACCTATAGCAAAACCTATAGCAACATCTTGCTGAAACAATAAAGAATTTAATATGCTATACTTAGTAGCAACACAAAATATGAGTCCAAGTTATTTTTGCAACACCTTTACGCAAAGCTTAGATATAATTATGTCTGTACAAAATATTTGTTGTTTTCTGAGACGGCTTAGAGAAGAGTGTTAATATACCATACTATTATCATGGTTTGGTATATTAGAGAAGAGTGTTAATATACCATTATCAGTACTAGAAAGTTCTGCTTTATAAAGCTCTACCTCCCCAGATTGAAATATATTTTCTAAGATTTAAAAATGCATATATAATTTGAAAACATTTTACAGGACACAGAGTGGGCTTCCTTACGCATAAGAGAACATGAAAATAAGGTTATATAAAATCCCAGCATTTAGCCATAACTATTTTGACAGGTAAGTAAAACCCAAGGCAATCTATTGTAACACCAGCTGAAATTTGTAAACTGAAATATAGTATACATTACAGCCTGAAAAATGTATCCTTTAACTGTGCAGGGTTCAGTGTATTTCTGTAAGCCATGAATCCTCCTGCTTGTTTCATGCAACAAAAATAGATTTCTGGCAACTACGTTATTTGTAAGAAACAAACAAGCTGATCTTCAGCAGAAAGTCCTTCTCTCTTCAATCCATATACAATTTTAGGCATATATCTTTGCAAGGGGGCTTATACACAAGTTTGTGTGTGTGAAAGATTCCAAATATGTGCATTTAAAGAGAAATGAGCCCTTTCTAATTCAATATAATTACTTTTATGTAGATTTGCATCAGATTGCTTTCTGGGGTCTTTATCAAAACACATTAATAAATACAAACTATGCTTCAAAATCATATATATTACTTAGAGACAGTTACAATAATATCAGAAATATATTTCATACTAGTAGCTGAATACCCATGCTTCGCTATGAAACTATGTGATCAGGCTAGATACATTGAAACTTAAAGCTTGAAAATGTATGTAAAATGTGTAACTCCTTAACATCAGAACATTTTAATATAAGGCAACTGGCAGTTGGAACAGAGTTCTTTTCAGGTAGGGAGGGGGAGTAGAATATCCCAGCCCACAGACCAGATGAGTCACACACTGGCCACACCCATTTTGATTTAATGAAGGGGTAGCATCAGAGTGTGTTAAAATATAAGTCAGCTGGCAGTTGGAACAGAGTTTTTCAGGTGGGGAGGGGGGAATAGAATGTCTAACTCCTTAGCATCAGAGCATGTTGATAAAATACTGTATAAGAAATACTAATGATTTGATGGTCATTTTGAAAAATCCTTTCTTAGCGAGCATCTAGAAGCTATGGGGAACATATATGCCAATTTGCAAGATTGTAGGCTTTACAATTTTGGAAATTTCATGATGAGTAAGTGGTATTTAGCTTATATATAGATAGATTTTGCTGTAGGTAAAGAAAGAGAAAGAGTCATTATATTTAAAATAAAGGTAAACATTCCCAGTTCTTTCAAACATGTTAGACGTAGACCAAACCATAGGGTAAATTTGTCAAATGCTTGTTAAAATCATTGCTTATTGTCAGGGGAAAAGCATACAAATGTTTTGTTTCTCTCCAAAACCAAAAATAATGGGAGGGAGGAAGGGACAGAGAAAGGGAGGGAGGGAGGGGGAGGGGGGGAGGGAGGGAGGAAGGAAACAAAACAGATTCAGGATTTTTTTTAAAAAAAAAATAGATTTTATATGTTGACACTTTCGTGCCCAGCACAGAATTGCTAAAAGCCAAATAAATATTTTCATTCATGCAGACCCCAAATATTCTAACTGATTTCCCCACCCATGACATTTTTAAATAAATGCATTTAATTCCTGTCTGTCAATCATAACAGTAAATATCTTAATAACTTATTTCCCCGTGCAGTGAACAAAACCCAGAATCATTAAAATTTAGGAAAGAATTCTCTTATATTTTTGTCAGGCAAATGATTAAAGGAAAAAGCAAAAGCACAGGAAGCTCTGTTGGCTTAGAAATATTCAAAACTATGATCAAGCAGGCTTTTTTGTCACCTGCACTAGGGATGGTTTTGATCATTTTCAAGGAAGCAGGATTTGTACACATAAAGTAAGTGAAGTTTTGTGGTTTTAAAGGGCAAGATAAAGATAAAACACACTGATCATTTACACTAATCATGAAATATTCCATTGAAAGAAAAACAGGTTTTATATAGTTGGTAAGCAGTGAGGGAACAGGAATATTTCCTAAGACAACTTTTAAGTAAAGTTATATTTTAAAAAATAAAATAATAAGTGCTGTTTAATATTAAACCACTTTGCAGAGGACAAATATATGTATGCTATTTGAACACTTTTAATCTGACTTTTAATATTCTCTCAACCTAAAAGAAGTTAATTATCTGTTTATAGTAATTGGGAAATGATGTGTATAAAGATAGTGAATAAATATATATGCAGCAGTGGTGGGTTCCCACTGGTGCGGTGGCAGACTCCGTTCTGGTAGCAGTCGCCAGATTGTGCAATTTGCGTGGGACAGCTCCAGTGCCGTCTTTGATGGTCCGTCAGCTGGTGTCATCTCTTTTTTTGATTTTCAGGCCTTTTTTGCTCCCGAGCATGCGCAGAAGCAAAATCTCTCATGAGGAAGCCTGTGCATGTGAGATTTCAGTGATTTTTTTGTTTCCACGCATGCACAGAAGAAAAAAAATGCCAAAATTGCACGCACAGTGTGTCCCCTCATGAGATTTTATGCATTTTTGCTTCCTGCACATGCGTGGAAACAAAATTGTGTGAGGGATGCATGTGTGGACAAGCATGCAGGCACACCTGAATCAGGAGGATGCACACACAGTATACCAGTGTGCAGATAAGTGCAACCAGCTGCTGATATGCAGGGTTCGGAATGTTACGGTTTAAATTTGCTTTAAGCCCAAGGTAATATGCAAATAAGCTGATGAGTGGATTTGTACAATGCATGAACCAAGTTACTGGTCATTGTTCAAAAAACCATAATTAGAATTGGTGAGTTAACATTATGACTGAACTTAAAAACTGTATTCTAAAATGGGATAGATGCTAGAGTTGGTTCTAGATTTAGGGACAGTGAGGCCACTATTATTATTGCTATTCTAATTGAAGTGAATATACGTAGCTCAGAATTGGACTATTGAGTCTTTCATGCTCTCTAAGTTTGATTGTTTATTACTACAGTTTGTTGCTGTCACACACACATTTAAACTCGGTTTGACATTTTATCCATTTATTGAGACCATCCCAAGACTTGGGGTAGGTAGATGTTCTTTGATGGTGTTAAAGATGCCATTGCAGGATGTAGTAATTTGTTCCAAATAAAGTGGCCTTTCACAAATGACTGGTGGTGATTTGGTCAATGCCAGTGGTGCTCAAATGGTATTTCAGTTGATTGGGGATTCCACCCAGGAAGCCTGTCATTTTTGGTACTGTCTTTACTTTCTTTTGCCACAATTGTTCTACTTCTTCTTGCAGGTCTTTGCATTTTGGGATTTTCTCCCATTCTTTCTCTTCTTTTCTGCTGCCTCCAGGTACTAATTGTTATTATAACTCCCCCCACCCAGAGTCTTCTCTAAAATTGCCATCAATCAATCAATCAATCAATCAATCAATCAATCAATCAATAAATAAATAAATAAATAAATAAATAAATAAATAAATAAATAAATAAATAAATAAATAAATAAATAGATAGATAGATAGATAAATAAATAACATTACTTAGCTGTTACTCTCATCTAAATAAGCATTGAAAAGGGTTTAGGATAAAAACAACACAACATACAGTCCAAGGTTAAAGAAAAGGCAGATTTAAAAAAGCTAATGACAACCCACAAGACTTTGATGCCTGAGTAATAAGCCAGACTTTGACTGCTTCCAAGAAGGCCAATAGCATTGGTAGAGATATAAATGTGACCAAAAAGGCTTACTTGATTATAGTTTAAACATTTCTAACGTAACAGGGCTTCCTGTGCTTTCTCTTTTTCTCCCTTAATCAATTGCCCACCTAAAAATTAAGAATCTAATCTCAAAGGGCAGAAGATGGACACAGAAATATCATGCTTCTTGGGTCCCATAAGATAAAGACTTGAGATCCAAAGCATGGCCCACCATTCATATGTAACAGGTCAGGTACAGACAACCAGGAATAGGTGGTCTTTAAAATATATTGGCCCAATGCCATGAAGAACTAGAGAGGAAAGAACATGTGAAATAGAAAAGTGCTACATTCTTTTAAGTATAAATAGGAGTGATAGATAATACTAAATGTTGTATTTTTTAAAAAAATAACGCTACAGAAGAAATATCTAGTGGACGAGGACGCTTCCCTCCAAGACATTCTTAAAGCTGCAAAAGCTTCCGAGATCTCCGAAACTTCTGTAGCTGAAATAAAACGCACAACGCCGACCGTTCATCACATCCCAGATGACCCCGACTGGCACAACTGCCCAAACGAAGACAAACATCTGGAATCCAGCACAGCGGACGACGCCTGTCTCCAAATCCGCAGGCCATCTGACCGCGACACCAAAGAGACACCCCGCCAGGACAAGTGCGCCGGCTGCAACGGAAATCATCCACGCTACCGCTGCCACTTCAAAGATGCCTACTGTCGCCGTTGCCAGCGTCGTGGCCACATCGCAGAGGTCTGCTGAGCCGTAACCCCCATCCCAGCTTACCAACCAAACCCAAGACCTTTCTCTACACCGAGAAATAGACGACCGCCGTTTTCTCGCAACATTTCCCGATCAGCCGACGACTCACACTCTTTCAACCAAAGAGGTAATTGCCCCTCTTCCGTAAACTTCAATTCTCCCGCCGCGGAGAACAAACTAATTGTCTCTCTTTGCCTAAACGGGTTTCCCTGTGAGATGGAGTTGGACACAGGCTCGAGACATTCCATAATGCCTTGGCAAAAACTTAAAATGTATTTACCCCATGTGGAAAGAACCGACTTAGAATCTTGGGATGCGGGTTTGAGTGACTTTCAAGGTCGGAAAATTCCAGTGTTAGGAAGCATTAATGTATCAAATATGTTTAAAACATTCTGAGGTCTTTTACCTCTCATTGTGGTCGATGGCCCTAGACACACATTATTGGGACTTAAATGGTTACAACCTTTGGGCATCGTAATTTCAGGGGTTAATAATGTATGTGATTCTTTTGACCCAAATGACTTATTGAAAGAATTTCCTGAAGTTTTTTCTAGCGAATTAGGCAGATATACCGGCAGCCCTATTTCTTTTAATCTGGATCCAAACGTTTCGCCTATTCGTTTAAAGCCCCGCCGAATTCCCATTCCACTTTTGCCTAAAGTAGATGAACAGTTGGATAAATTAATAGCTCAGGGCATTTTGATCCCAACAGATCACGCCAAATGGGAAACACCTATAGTTACCCCTATTAAACCAGACGGCTCGATCAGAATTTGCGCAGACTATAAAGCCACAATCAACAAAGCATTACAACACAATGCTTATACAATACCAGTTGTGCAACAACTCCTGCACACTCTGGGTAACGGGTCAATCTTTGCGAAGTTGGACCTTGCTCAGGCATACCAACAACTCCCCGTTGATCAAAACACCGCAGAAGCCCAAACAATTGTTACTCACAGGGGTGCCTTTAAATGCTCCAGACTAGTTTGGAGTTTCTACAGCCCCTGGCATTTTCCAAGGACTCATGGAACGAATTTTAAATAATATTCCAGGGGTCGTCCCATATTTCGATGACGTATTAATTTCGGCCACATCAAAACCAGAACTTTGGGACAGAATTAGAAGTGTTTTAACGAAATTTAAAGAGACAGGGCTCCATTTGAAGGCAGATAAAGGCTCCTGGGCAGTCCCCAATGTCAAATTCTTAGGTTTTAATATAGATAGATTTTGAATTCACCCCACTAATGATAAAGTTGAAGCCATAAAAAACGCCCCAACCCCCTCAAATAAAACAGACTTGCAAGCTTTCCTCGGACTCCTTAACTTTTACTCTGTCTTTCTTAAACAGAAAGCAACGGTGGCAGAACCGCTCCATAATCTCCTAAAGAAGGACTCTGCCTGGACGTGGGGACCGAAAGAACATGCCGCTTTTCTCGCAGTAAAAAATTTACTTTCCTCAAACAGTGTCTTGGTTCAATACAATATCGCGATGCCCTTAACATTGACATGCGATGCGTCACCTTTCAGCATAGGAGCCGTTCTTAGTCATAATTTCCCAGACGGCACTGAAGCCCCGATCGCCTATTATTCTAAAACCCTTTCTTCAGCAGAGAGAAATTATTCCCAACTCGATAAGGAGGCATTGGCAGCTGTGGCAGGAGTCAAACGGTTCCATTATTACCTCTGTGGTCGTTCTTTTACTTTAGTTACAGACCACAAGCCTCTCCTTGGCATTTTGGCGGGAAACAAACAAACACCCGCTTTTCTTTCCCCTCGCATGACTAGATGGGCCATTTTTTTAGCCGGTTATAATTATACCTTAATCCACGGGGGGGGAAGGACATAGGAAACGCCGATGCACTGAGTAGGTGCCCACAAAAGGATTTAGTTATTGACCCTGCTCCAGCCTCTAGTATTTTGCTAATTGAGACAAATAAGCAAGCCCTATTGACAGCATCACAGATAGCCGAACAAACGCAAGTAGATCCAATTTTAAAAAACATTAAACAATGGGTATTGAAAGGTTGGCCAAATGAACAACAAACAGAACAATTTCAGCCATTTAAAAATAGACAAGTTGAACTTAATGTATTAAAGGATTGTATTTTATGGGGGGGCAGAGTTGTAATTCCAAAAGCATTGCAGAAACAAGCCTTGCAACTATTGCATATAGGACACCCAGGAATAGTCAAAATGAAAACAATTGCCAGAAGTCATCTCTGGTGGCCTGGATTGGACAAGGACATAGAGTTGTGGGTGGGTGGTTGTGTACCCTGCCAAAAATCAAGACCCAACCCACCAAAAGCCACGCCATCAGAGTGGCCAACACCAAGAGGGCCCTGGTCCAGAATACATATTGACTTTGCAGGACCAATCAGGGGCCAATCCTTTTTATTAGTCATTGATGCATATTCTAAATGGTTGGAAATTGAACTCATGGCATCTACCACTACCAGTGCAACTATAAAAGCCTTAAGGAAAATGTTTTCCACACATGGCATTCCGGATATTGTGGTTTCTGATAATGGGTCTCAACTGACAGCCCGACAAATGGAGTTATTTTTTGCAGACCAAGGCATAAGACATGTGCTTACTCCCCCTCATTGTCCCCAAGCTAATGGACAAGCTGAACGAATGGTTAGATCCACAAAGGAAGCATTAAACAAGGCACCACTAGGAGATTGGCAACAACAACTTGATGAATTTCTAACCATTCAACACATAACGCCATCAGCTTCAACGCATAAAAGCCCAGCGGAATTATTAATGGGCAGGAACCTTCGTTCTAAACTAGACCAAATTCACCCAAATTACCAAAATGAACAAAAAGAATTTAAAATGCAAACCGATAGACAATTTAATAACGGGGACTTAATTTATGCTAAAGACTATGATTCAAATGATAAGTGGAAAGAAGGAACAGTAGTAGAGAAAACAGGTTTCAAAACGTATTTAATTTTGTTAACAGATGGGCGTAGTTGGCACCATCATATTGACCAACTACGCAAGCGAATTAGAGCTAACACAGACATTTTACCCACTATAGAAAAATCTACAGAGGACTTACCAAATCCAGTTCAGGACTCCAGCGATGGCTGCCTGTTGCCCCTGGAGGCCGGTAGAGATCCAATTGCAACATCGCAACCAGGCCCGTCAGAAACTAGCCTTAGCGGAGCAATACCAGCGCCAGCCATCCAGGCAGGCAACACCCAAGAGAATGAACTGTGCAGGTCTCAGAGAGCTGTGAAGCCACCAATCCGCTTGCAGGACTGCGTGACGTGGATTAACACGTAGTCATGGTCTTTTCTAAAAAGGGAGGGGTGTTGTATTCTTTTAAAAATAATGTAAGAAATTTTCTGATTGGTTAAGACGCGGCTATTTGGAAAATAGCCGCGAAAGTTAAATGACTGTCTGTTGGAAAAAGCCCGCCGTTTTTAAGAGTACAGTGATCCCTCGATTAGCACGGTCTCGATTAGTGCGAAACGCTACAACATGGTTTTTCAAAAAATATTAATTAAAAAATACTCCATGGTTTTTTTGCTATACCACGGTTTTTCCCACCCGATGACGTCATAACCAAGAGTCACTTCTCTGTCTCTTTCTCTTTCTTTCCTGTCATTCTCTGCTTCAATCATTTTCTCATTTCTCTTTTTTTCTCCCCTTTTTTCTATCATTTCTCTCTCTCTTTCTTCCTCTCTCACACTCTCTTCCTCCCTTCTCTCTCCCCCCCTCCTGCAAGTAGAGGTCGGGTGTGTTACCGGGAGCTGGAGGTGGCGTGGGGCCGGACACTAGGTGCTGGGGAGGACAAAGGAGTGAACGTAGCTACTGCCTCTCAGCTGCAGAGCCGAATGGGGGCGGAGGCAACAGCGGAGCCCGGCGCTGGGGCCATGCGAGGCTGTTCATCCAGGGGGGCGTGGACTGGCAAGTCGCCCTCCTTTCTCTCTCTTTCTCTCTCTTATACCACACCGGTAACAGGGAGAGAAAGAGAGAGAGCGGAGGGCACCTTGCCGGTCCACGCCCCCCTAGATGAGCGGCTCCGCATGGCCCCAGAGCCGCCCAGGCAAAGGGGAAACCCCAAGATCGCTTGCCGCTTGCCGCTTGCCGTATTGCAGCGAAGGAGGCGAAGCAAGGCTCCAAGCTGCAATACGGCAAGCGATCTTGGGGTTTCCCCTTTGCCTGGGCGGCGGGAAGACCAAGGGAAGGTTCCTTCAGCCGCCCAACACCTGATCCGCTCCGCAGTGCGGCAGCAGCGAGGAGCCGAAGATGGGGTTTCCCCTTTGCCTGGGCAACGGGGAAACCCCATCTTCAGCTCCTCGCTGCTTCCGCGTTGCGGAGCAGATCAGCTGTTGGGTGGCCGAAGGAACCTTCCCTTGGTCTTCCCCGCCGCCCACACGCAAACTCCACCATCTGTGCATGTGCGGCCATGAAAAAAATGGCGCGCATGCGCAGATGGTGTTTTTACTTCCGCACCACTATAACGCGGAAATCGATTAGCGCGGGAGGTCTTGGAACGTAACCCCCGCGCTAATCGAGGGATCACTGTATAAATAGGGCAACGGGCTAGCCGTTGCCCTCATTCGGAAGATACTTGTTGGTGATTGTTTCCTGTCTTGTTGTTACAATAAACGTCTACTGTTTGACCAACCTCCGGAGTCGTGATTTAACACTAAAGATACAATTTATTTACAATAAAATTAACTTGCCAATGTGTAAAACAGATAAACTATCCTACCTATTGTTTTAGGAGGAATTTATCTGTTTAGTTATGAACATACTTTGCTTATATAACCATTATGTTGAAGCAAAGTTGCTTTGTCTACATTAGAGGTCTGTCAAACTAGTGGCCCATGGGGCAGAAGCATCACACGCAGGCCACACCCACCCAGCTCTGCAAAGGCAAAAAATGTCATTGTATGTCATGATACATCACATGATACATTCAAGTTTGTCACCTATGGTCTACAAGAAGCTGGTTTCTCTTCAAGCATCCTAGACTGGGATCTTGCAATTTACTATGAGCAACACCTGGCACTGGGTCTACACCCAATGAAAGATCTTAATTGATCATTTCTCTACCCCTCTTGGGAAATCCAATAAAAACTCTTTTACGAACATTACATTACAAACCACAAACAACCTTGATTTACAAATGAACAGATACTATCACACAGATATAAGAATAACTTTAAACTATATTATGAAACTCGTTGAATAATTCCCTTTTCTCCTACTGAGGTAGCTGTTCCTTTTTCTCCTCTATTCTAAAAACATTTACTTCAGAGTCACTCCATCACCCCCACCCATTCCAGCTATTTTTCCTTCTCCACTGACTGCAATTTCAACAGGCTTAAAGGCATATATTTTAAAAGCACACAAGGAGACTAAATTTCTACTCTTTTGAAATCTCTTAAAGCAATTTGCTCACTCTTGGATTCTCTTCTCCTTGCTGGATGGTGTCTCTTGGATTGGATCTCTCTAGGGGTAAAATGCTACTGGTTCAGCCCAGTTTGAGTGTGCCAGTAGTGGCGGCTACAAGTGGTTCAGAGAACCAGTAGCGGCGGCGGCGCAAAGCTCTTCCCACATATCCAGAAGTTGCCATTTTCTTTTTTTAAAACCCTCTGCACATGCGCAAAGCCTTCTGCACATGTGCAGATGCTGAAAAAAAAGTGCGCTTCCAAACTGGTAGGGAAGATAAGATAAAATGGACTTTTAGCACCATTATAATTTTCTAATGCAACTGTGTGTGGTTACATTTATGAAATGTTAGTTTAAACCCACCTTGAGCTTGAAATGCATACACATTCGTGCATCTACTTATAAAGAAATATAAAAATGAATCTTTGTGGGTGTTTGATGGTGAGAGACAAGACTATATTGTATTTTGAACTCAATACCGTGGCAACATCAACAGTTGCTCACTTAAATGTTAATTGACTCATGGAACAATTGCTTCCATAATTTAATTTTATTGCACATCTTAGTTATTTTCTTTGGGAGCTGTTTCCCATGTTACAACCAGAAGTGTGTATTTCATAATACACTAAATGGTGCTGAGTTCAGGCCTAAACATACAGTCATACAGTATACACAAAGAAAATCATGCATACACACCATATGGTATATGCGGTATGCATCCTAATTCTGATTTGTCTATATCCATCTCAGCAATGAAATACAAGATGGATAACAGGTGCCAAGAAGATGGTCTAGTCTCATATGAATGATAACCAATCATATAATTTATGACTGATTCCAAATATCCCTGCAGGCCTTGCCTAAATTAATGCCTTATTGACAACATGCAGCTCTGCCTCTCCTCTACCCCATCAACATCCATCACCAGATTTCTTAAGGCAATTCAAACTATTAATGGGATTTTAAAAAAGAGATTCACCTGTCTGAAAGCAGCTTTGTGGCATGAGTGCTATAAATGAGTAGTAACAAATGAAAAATATCCAGCACTTTATCAGAGATTAAAGGCAGATGTGTGTACACACATTTTCCGTCTGTTTTCCTCTTTCTCTTCACAAAACACATACATTAGGCATGATCTTCGGAATTTTTTTCCCTAGAGTTAATCTCTAGTTTCAGTTGAATGTTATCACTACACAAACAAAAGCTGCATCCAGATTGTATCTATTTTGCAAATTTTCATGAACTTTACCGGTTTGCTTGAAAGAAAATTATCATAATGAAGTGATAAAATGTTCTCTGCAAAAAGGTCTTGTGTCTTTTTTCTTAATTATAATATGCCGCACTTCTTGTGATACAATATCCATCAGTAGAAACATAGAAACATAGAAGACTGACGGCAGAAAAAGACCTCATGATCCATCTAGTCTGCCCTTATACTATTTTCTGTATTTTATCTTAGGATGGATATATGTCTATCCCAGGCATGTTTAAATTCAGTTACTGTGGATTTACCAACCACGTCTGCTGGAAGTTTGTTCCAAGCATCTACTACTCTTTCAGTAAAATAATATTTTCTCATGTTGCTTTTGATCTTTCCCCCAACTAACCTCGGATTGTGCCCCCTTGTTCTTGTGTTCACTTTCCTATTAAAAACACTTCCCTCCTGGACCTTATTTAACCCTTTAATATATTTAAATGTTTCGATCATGTCCCCCCTTTTCCTTCTGTCCTCTAGATTATACTGTAGTCATGTCAGCTCTTATAGCAGGGCGTCAAACTTGATTTCATTGAGGGCCACATCAGAGTTGTATTTGACCTTGCGGGAGATGGGTGTGTATGGCCATAGCCAGCTCGACATTACTTGTGTTGGGGGCACCTGTGGTGGCCTGAGCACTCTGCCAGCAAAAATGGGTCCCCAAGCTCCATTTTCAGCTGTGACAGTTGCCTGCAAATCTCTGTCAGTAAAAATGGAGCTGGAGAGGGTCCATGTGGCCCTCTCAAGATCCGTCTTCACTGGCAGAGGCACTATACGCTGGTCCTTTGCTGTTCCAAGGCAGCCCCATGGGCCAGATCTAAGCACCTCGTAGGCCGGATTCTTGAGTTTGACATCCCTATTCTATGTTCTGTTGGGCTCTCTGGTAGACTTCTCCCAAAAATTCACAGGTACAAATTTCAGACACGCACAGGTTTGAAAATTCAAAACAATGTTCTTTATAATGAAAATTCACTTAAACTAAGCCCTCTTTTGGTATAACAAGGAGCACTGGTCTCCAACCAAACTGGTAATTTGTACATGTCCCTTATCAGTTCTGTGATACTTAGCTTGCAGCTGTGAGGCAATTCACAGTCCTTTTTCTTTCACAAAGCGAAACACACTTTGCTCTGGTTTAGTTTCAAAGCGGGGGAAAATCAGCACACAAAAGGTCAAAGTCAGTAAAGAGTCACGAAACACATAGATCAGATAATCCTCCACAATGGCCAAACCCACAGGCTGCTATTTATAGCAGCCTCACTAATTACCACAGCCCCACCCAAACACAGGTGGCCTCATTTTCTTTGATAATAATCTCTCAGTTGTTGTTGCCTATGCATCGCTCTCCGCATGCGTGGCTGTATCATTAACTCTTGTTCTGAATCCAAGGAGGAGCTAGATAATTGATCTCCTTCTGAGCTGTCTGCCTCTCCTCCTCCCTGTCACTCATGTCTTCTTGGTCAGAGGAGCCTTCATCAGCAGGTTCCACCGGGGGGCAAAACAGGCCTGCAGCATGTGGATGTCTCCCCCACATACACAGTCCGTGGGGCAGGAACTGGGCCAGAGCTAACCACAACATTCTATAGACTATGGGAGACCTCACCTGTCTAAGCAGATGAGACTCTGAGATAAAACAAATCCATTCTGAACCCTCCCCTTGTTTTTTATCCTGATCACCAAGAATTAAATCCAATCTGAATTGTAGAATTAGAACTCAATTCTGTTAGTCAATCAAATATTACATTTGTTTCAAAATAGGTCCTTCTCATATGTTTGATTAGCTGTCAGTCAGGATTTCGTACATACTACATTCAGGAGAGAACAGCCTTTAATAAAGATGTTTTTCCAACTAAATATACAGGAAATCATAATCTAAAACTCAATAATGTCTGAAAAACAGCTTATGGCACTATTACCAGGAACCATCTCTAAAAGATCAGCAGCTCCCAATATGCATGTTTTATCTTTATGTTTCTGTTCAGTCATTACTGCAGAGGAGATGAAATATGCTGATTCTGTGACAAGTGAGCGTGATATTTTGATTTGCATCCTTGTTGCTATGCCAATGACAAGCTGATTGCTAGTAAGATCCATTTTTACAACACACATAATAGATTTAGAAGGTCCATGCCTACAGTACATTATATGTTTAAGAATGTGTGGGTGCATGCACACGTTTGTGTATGCCTATGATTAGGTTTACACAAACATACCATACCATACCATACCATAACATAACATACCATAACATACCATAACATAACATAACATAACATAACATAACATAACATAACATAACATAACATAACATAACATAACATAATTAACATAATAATATAACATAAAGCAGAATATACATATACATAAGCATATATTGTACATATTTACAAATTTATACATTTGTGTGTGTGTGTGTGTGTGTGTACATAATGTACATGTACAGTGGTACCTAGGTACTGGAACGCTTTGGTTCTCGTACATTTCCGATACCAAACAAAATTTTCGGCAAAAATTTGCTTCGGTATCTGAACAAAAATTTGGATACCGAACAGCCACAGAAAAAATTGTTTATTATCCGAAATGGTACAAGATCTGAGGGGACGGGGTGAGACGGAATGGGAGTCGGAATCCAACACGCCCATCCTGGCCGCCCACTAAACAGCCTCCCAGTCTCTAGTCTAAGCGCTCCAAGCTGTAGGATGGGTGGGGGCGGCTGCAATACCGGCAGTTTCTGGGGGGCTCCTTTCCTTAGTGGTTTGTCTTGTTCCCTTGTCTTGTTAGCTACACCAACTTTCTCCTTCCCGACGGCGGCAACGGCTTTCCTTCGAGCAGAAGCAGCGCCTGGAACATCAGCAGCTTCCCTTTCTCATGTGACGTTCCCGGCGCTGCTGCTGCTTGAAGGAAAGCCGCCGTCGCCGGGAAGGAGAAAGTTGGTGTAGCTGCCTACAGCTACAAGACGAACCACTGAGGAAAGGAGCCCCCCCCCAAAACTGCCGGTATTGCAGCTGCCCCCACCCTTACTACAGCTTGGAGTGCTTAGACCTCAGATCTTTATCCCATAGGAAATAAAGGAAATAGGGGCTGGAAACCAATTAAACCCATTTCCATTATTTCCTATGGGATAAATTAATTCGGTACTCAACCAAATCGGTTCTCAACCACACTTCTGGAATGAATTGTGGTCGAGAACCGAGGTATCACTGTATATTGTAACTATTATGGTGTATTCATAGAAATGGACCTTCCAAATCTAGTATGTAATAAGAAGGCAAAACAAAATATCAGATAGACTTGTAACAATGCACACAGAGAAAGAGAGAGATAGATGCACACACACATACACAATGATTAATCCAGAATCTTTTAAAAGAAATAGCATTAATACTGAAAATTACAGGTAATATGTACAACTAATTCAATTCTGTATAAGGTTAAGGAGGGAAATGTTGGATTTATTTGAACAATTTTAGCATTATATATTTTGAACAGCTACACTTATTTTGTTTTTATGTTCTGCAAATGAATGTGAATGGAGAAGAATTGTAGGGTGACAAGATGCATTAATAAGCACAACAATAAGCACTTCGCAGTTTCAGAGGAAGGGAAATGAAAGGAAAAGTGGTAAAAATAGTAAGGAGTTTGAACTCATCTAGTTAGAGCAAAATCCTTTCAAATCTTCTTGGCAAAACTCCAATAGTTGACTAGATGCAGCAAAGAGTTTGCATTTTATATATCACTTTGTCATCTAAAAATCGCCTGGATTTTTACAACTCAGGAGCAGTAGTTCTTGGCACCCCATTCTTCATAACAGGCTACCTTCTTTTAATTGACAGATCATCTATCTAAATGACAGCTAACAACACAATTATAAAGAAAGATAGGATTACGTGGAGTCTTAACTAGCTTACAGTAGTATCAACTTATTGATCGAACGGGGAAAGGAATACTGAATTTATATGCTAGAATTCTTCAAACAGTTTCCTTGAGAACATAGGATGAAACCTTGATGCTATCAGAGGAAAATAAATTGAAATGCTTAGCTTATTTCTGGAAGTTTCAGGAGAAAATTAATGCAAAATAGGCCTATTAAAGCTTATTTTCAGCAAGAACAATAAAAATCGTACTGCCAATACTTGCATTTAGCTGCCAAAATGCTCTGGACCATAAAATGCATGTAGCTTTTGGAGAAGAAATCAAGAAAACAAAAAATCTCTGCCTCCTAGCCCCAGCACATGGTTTGTCAGGACTCTGTTGCACCCACCACCAATCAGCAGAGCAACAGCTGGATCTCAACCTCCCAGAGCCCTGCCAATCAGTGGGCTAATTGATCAGAAATAGTGCTATTGATGAACCTTTGCCAGCATTCCCTGGCTATCACCGCTGCCTATCGCAACTGCCCCTGTTCGCTGCTACCATTCACTGCTGTCATCATTCAGAGCCACTACCTATTGGTGGCTGGATCGGTGTCTGGAATACACTGATCAGCTGTTCCAGGCGGCGGGGATCATCACCACCTATTGCCGCCATCTGTTGCTGCTGCCATTTGCCACCACCATTCACACTGCAAATTATCTGTGATGCAATATTTGATCCATAAGACACAGAGACGTTTCCAACTACTTTTAGGAAACAAAAAAGTGCATCTTATGAAACAAAAAATACAGTATTTTATTACTGGGATGTTTATTACAATGTTGAAGTAGGCTTTGCTACTTATCTAGAACAGAATAGAATAGAATAGAATTTTATTGGCCAAGTGTGATTGGACACACAAGGAATTTGTCTTGGCGCATATGCTCTCAGCGTACATAGCAGATGGTCTCTTGAGTAGGAAATCCATTGAGAATTTCAGGGGATAGTAGAAAATGAAGAAACTGTTTGAGAGCATTTCACCGAGGCAGCCTTTGTCTAAAAAACTCTATAAGCCTACTTTTAATATTATCTGCTCACTTCAATAAGGAAAATGAATGAGTAAATATAAAATTGTTTTTTTAAAAGATGGTAGTTTGCCTGAAAGCACAATCCTACAGGTATTCTCTCTATACCAATGATGGTGAACTTATGGCATGGGTGCCACAGGAGACACACGGAGCCATATCTGCTGGCCCGTGAGCTGTTGCCCTAGCTCAGCTCCAACATGCATGTGTGTGCTGGCCAGCTGATTTTTGGCTTGCACAGAGGCTTTGAGAGAGCCTCCTGGAGGACAGGGGAGAGTGTTTTTACCTTCCCCTGACTCCAGGGAAGCCTTTAGAGCCTGGGGAGGGCAAAACACGAGCCTAATGGGCTCACCAGAAGTTGGGAAACAGGCCATTTCCAGCCTCCAGAGGGCCTCTGGGCGGGGGGAGTTGTTTTTGCCCTTCGAAGGATAGTGTGTGTACATTCTCTTTCGGCACCCAAGGAAAGAAAGGTTCACCATCACTGCTCCATACAATGCAGTGATCACAATAGTACAGCATACAGGCAGAGATTGCTTAGCTCGGTTTACAACTCTTAACATCTAAAGTAAGTGCACATTCTTATAGATGAAGGATGTTCTTTGGCTGTAAGTCAATTCTTTCTCATTGACTTGCCTTTCAGTATGTAGACATTGCACTGGGGAAGAATTTATGAAACAGTCCACTAATGAACTCATCACTGCTCTAGGAACCTACCACATTTCTTTCAAGTCAAATGTTAATATAGGCTAGAGTTCCTATTTTGACAATCTGAAACATACACATACGCGAATATACTTTTATCTCAACGTCAGGACTTCCCTTTGATCAAAACTTTCTTGTGAAAGCCTATCAAAACCAAAGTGCTCTCTCATCTACCATGACAGATCTATCTTTGAAGAGTTCTAAACAAACCTGAACATGCCAGTTTCTAAAGATAGACCATTATTATTAAGATACTGAAATGAAGGCCCATACTTTTCAGATTGCATAAAGAGCTACTCCTTTCATTTTCTACAAAGGTGACATGGCATTAAGGAATACCATGAACTGATAATCATACTTTTTAAAATCTATATTGCATGGGCACTTAAATAAGAGAGATGACTTCTGCTTTTCAAGAGTAAAACAAAACAGAAATCAAAATTGAAACAAATATTAGGTATAAAAAATGGTGTAAAGTAGTTTTAAAAGTTCTTCTGAGTTAGAGTGGAATGGAGCAGCAATTTATTTATTGCTGATATGCCTCTTAGCTACTATGGTTTTTTATGTATGATCTGTTAGGTTGTGTGTTTGTTTTTTATAATAAGGGTTTTAAATTGTTCTTTTAACATTAGATTTGTACATTGTGTATTGTTGTGAGCCGCTCCGAGTCCTCAGAGAGGGGCGGCATACAAATCTAATAAATTATTATTATTATTATTATTATTATTATTATTATTATTATTATTATTAGCATTAGCATTAGCAATAGCATTAGCATTATTAGCATTATTAGCATTATTAGCATTATTAGCATTATTATTATTATAAAAAAGCAAATAAACAAACAAACAATAAAAGGCAGTTGGTGGATTTATACGTAAAACCACAGGTTTGCTATCAGTCAGTCATTATAAATGTCCTTTCTAATGAAAGAGGAGTAGGACCGGTATGGGTGGGATCAGCAATCCGTTAGTGGAAATGGAGATGCACATGCATCTCTGCGCCCCCACCAATGCATGCACACTCACACCCGCATGAGATTTGGCTTCTGTGCATGCACCAGAAGCGAAATCTCATGCAAGGATGCTCTCGCAAGTGAGATTTTACCCTTTTTTGGCATTTGGTGAAATCTTGTTTGCGCACATGTCCTCATGTAAGATTTGGCTTCTGGTGCATGCGCAGAAGCCAAATCCTACATGGGGATGTGTGTGTGTGCACTTGCCGGACATGCGCCCGCCCGCGCCAGTCTCCGTAAGTGCTTCAATAGCGGCAAAAGGTAGGACCCCCCCATCTGAGCAAGACCAATACATTTATCTGAAATCTATTTACCTTCCCAATGGTTCAGAAATGAATGCTTTGTGGTTAGAAAAAAGAAAATGGTGACATCCAGACAGTTGGGCAGAGCTTTGCACTACCACTGCTTACTGGTTCTTCAAACTATGCACCGCCACTACCACCGGTACACCCTGTACCGGAACAAACTGATAGCATTTAACCCGATTTATCTCTATATGTGCAATCATCTCAATGGGTTTCATCTCAAATCTGTAGAAACTATGTCCTAAATTCTTTTGTTATATAGTAGCTCAAATCTTTTTTTTTTTTTTGGTTTCCCAGTTAATAAGAAGTGTGTGTGTGAGTGTGTGCGCGTGTGTGTATTTGTGTGTGTGTGTTCATATATGATTATATACAGGGTGTTCTCAGTTAATGATGGCAATTGGTACTAGAAAATCCATCATTAAGCAATATGGTTCATAGAGTATGATGTCATTGACTGCCCTGACTTACAACCGCAGTTCCAGTTGCAGTCATTAAGTGAACCCTGCATGGTTGTTAGGCATGAAGGCACGTGATCACCATATCTGACTGCCTACCAGTTTTCCCATTGGCTTTGCTCCGAGTCTTCGGAGAGGGGCGGCATACAAATCTAATAAATTATTATTATTGTTGTTGTTGTTGTTGCTGCTGTTGCTGTTGTTATTATTGGAATCTGGCAAGCAAGGTCAAAAACAATGATCACATGATTGCAGAGAGCTGCTACTGTCATAACTGAAAGCCAAATGGTGATCACATGATATAATGATGTTTTGACGGTCACATCTTCAAGGGCATAAATCTTCTCATTCAGGACTGTCATAACTTTGACCTGTCATTCAGGTCATAATTTGAGGACTAACTGTACTCATACATTCAGACTGGATTCAAACATTAAGGCATAATGAGATTTATTCTGTTTATGTCTTAGTCATTTTTATACAATAAAAAAAGCAAACTGTGAACTAGTTTATGCACTATATTTCATAAGCAGGAAAACAATCTAGAATAATTAAAATCAATTTTAAAACTCTGGGGAAATGAATTACTGGATTATGCTTTTACAAGGAGAATGTTATTAACAAAATAGAACTGGAAAAATATATTGTATCAGTAAAGGTTTAACTTTTTGTTTTGGTCTTTTCTGGAAAACATGGCAGTGATCTTCAAGTTTCTTCTGTCTTCAACCTTTCTCAGGTTAAAAATTACTTAGCAAACTCTTATTTTGTTCTGTAAGAAGCTGAGGCAAACAAAATACATTCAGGTCTTTCACTTTCTTGGCATTATATCTGTCTAACTGATTTATCTACGCTGCCAGGTAGGATATTTTTCCTCTGGTTATAAACTGGGCTAGGTTTTGTGACAGTTTCTACAAAAGAGTGAGAGCTCAAGGTTGTTGCTAGAATCCCACAGCCAGAGTCATCTGATTTCCTCCCGGGGATGTATTTCTCAACACAAATATGTAACAAACACATTCTCAGCAGGTGGCAGCATTTGTCCATTTGTCCAATCCTGCTCAGGATTGGTTCTGAGGTAGTATTTGATTTCCAAGGAAACCCAAAACTAAACAAAGGGGCCAGAAGAAAACTACAGCAAACTACTTACACATAACTAGGCCATAACTACGAAGGAGTCAATCTTGACTTTATAAAGAGGTGCTTTTTAAATTATGTTAATTAGTTTTTTTTAAAAAAAAACTTGATTGGCTTCTCATTTGCTTCTGGAACAATTCAGAATATGGGCAATGGTCCAGATATTTCTGTATGGGAAATGTTCAAAATGTGAACTTACTTATTAATTAAAATCTTCACAAGAGTACCCCCACCAGCGACTGTTCAATCAGTGCAATTAGTCACATATTCCTACTTCAATGTTTACAACTGAATAACACCAATGTTCATCATTCTCCAATACTGGTTTTAATTATCTTAAGAGCAGAATTGATATTATCTAGAGCAGTGTTTCCCATCCTTGGCCACTTGAAGATATCTGGACTTCAGCTCTCAGAATTTCCCAGCCAGCATTCACCAACAAGTCTGCCTGGATTGCAAAAATCCAAACGGCCATTGCAAAGGGCTTAACTTTCCAGCAGTCATTCAGATTTTTTGCAACCCAGATCTTGTCACTTAATTTCACCAGAATACGCAGGACTGAAGCTTTGGTTGACTAAGCTCATAGTTTCAAACTAAATTTTGCTCTCTCCCTCCCTCTCTCTCTTTCTCTTTCTCCACCTACCTTCCCTCTTTCTCTTTCTCTCTCTATTCCTTCATCCCAAAAGATTTTCAAATGCCCTACCGACTTCCACGAGTGCTGCAGGCAGGCTCCTCTGGGCCTAAAACCCCACCCATGTACAGGACTGGACTGGCTAGCAGATTCCCCCTGGGTCCTAGCTGCCACCCTTTTCCTCAAACAAACAAGCTCAGCTTCCCCCGGGACTGTTACTTTTCTGTAGGGAAATTTAGTTAGTTAGTTAGTTAGTTAGTTAGTTAGTTAGTTAGTTAGTTAGTTAGTTAGTTAGTTAGTTAGTTAGTTAGTTAGTTAGTTAGTTAGTTAGTTAGTTAGTTAGTTAGTTAGTTAGTCCAATACATAATACACATTGAAGAGAATAGATATGTAGTAATATAACTAAAGAAACGAATAGAAGAAAAGATATAAAAGTATAGGTGGACAAATTTGAAAGGAAGAAAAGATAAATGAGATAAGAAGAGACAATTGGACATGGGATGGAAGGCACACTGGTGCACTTATGCACGCCCCTTACTGACCTCTAAGGAACCTGGAGAGGTCAATCATGGATAGTCTAATCGTGGAAAAATGTTGGGGGTTAGTGGTTGACACTACTGAGTCAGATAATGAGTTCCATGCTTCGACAACTCAGTTGCTGAAGTTATATTTTTTACAGTCAAGTTTGGAGCGGTTAATATTAACTTTGAATCTGTTGCGTGCTCTTGTGTTGTTGCGATTGAAGATGAAGTAGTCATTGACAGGTAGTACGTTGCAGCATATGATCTTGTGGGCAATACTTAGATTGTGTCTTAAGCGTCGTAGTTCTAAGCTTTCAAGACCAAGGATTGATAGTCTGCTTTCGTAGGGTATTCTGTTTCGAGTGGAGGAGTGAAGGGCTCTTCTGGTGAAGTATCTTTGGACATTTTCAAGGGTGTTAATGTCTGAGATGCGATATAGGTTCCAAACAGATGATCTGTATTATTAGCAGAAGATTGTTGAAGACAATACAAATAAGCTTCTTGATAGCAAAGTAGTAAAAAAACATGGTCACTCAAAAGATTTTCTTATAGAGAGCAATGAATGTCTAAATATTGTATAGGTAAGTGTTCCAATTTTTAACTTTATAGGGCTGGCAGCCCTAATAATATCTGTGAATGCGATAAGTGCATCGAGATACAGTAAATATATTTAACACCCTTTTTGCCACCAGATCATTCTTAAGAAAAACTCTTATCTGTTACTTGAGTTACTTACTTCGGTTTAGTCTATTGTTTTCTTCTAGTTGTAAACTTCTTCTACAGACCAGAAAGGCACTTCCAAATAATCTTTTATGTTTTTTTGTACTTAAAAATGTTTCAGATATTTTGGCTAAGTAACATTCCTTGCATGTTTTTCTCAAGATCTTCTTCTTCACTGTCTGATACCTTGCTGGCCAATGTTGGCATTGCTCATCAAACAAGCAACAAGTAGTTAGTTCTGCACCTCACTGGACAGCCAATCAATGGTGCTCTTCCCTGGTACTAACCCTGCTGCCATTCCAACATCTGGGAATCTGGATCATACAGGCTGCTATCATCTGGGTCACCCATATGGCCATTCCAGGGCAATCATAATTCACCAATTCTTGGTTGTCTTTTCACCAAGAGCCCAATCCAAACAAATTGAAGTCCTCCCACCCACAAGCTTCTAACAATCTGCTACAAACTCATAAGAGGTACCTCCTTGCCTTTCGTAAACTTCTTAAGACCCACCTCTGCTGTCAGGCATGGGGGAATTGAGACATCTTCCCCAGGCCTATATAATTTGTGTATGGTATGTTGTGTGTATGTTTTTTTAATTATGGGTTTTTTAGTTTTTTTAAATATTAGATTTGTATTTTACATTGTGTTCACTATTGCTGTGACCTGCCTCGAGTCTATGGACAGGGGCGGCATACAAATTTAATAAATAAAATAAAAATAAATAACTCCTATAGGTACCTCTTTAAAAAGCATCCAGCCTGACCACAATACCAAATCTCCCCCCCAAACCCCACCACACTATTCTAGAAATAACTTCAACTCTGAATAATAATATTGTAATTAGCAAAAGCATATTGTTAAATATGTAGTATTAAGTAAAATATAAATTGGAGTTTACTTTTCCAAGAATGCAATCCATGTCACCAATTTACAGTATCCCCCTCCCCAGCCTTTTCTGGCCTATTGTTATGAAACTATATTTATTTTATCATTTAGAAATTCTATTCAGCTATGCTGAAGTATAAACCAAAGTAATACTTATATAGTTGGTAGCCTTCCAATAAGTAAGAAGAAATCATTCCATTGGGGAACACAACCAATTTGTAATAACTGAAATCAAAATAATGTTATTTAAGAAATTATCCCAAATACAGCCCTATAGGGATAAAAAGGCTTTCCCCCCACAAAGTTTATAATTATGGATTGTAGGAAGAACTAAATTGCTAGTTCACTGATTTCTGTTCTCTGTAGGCTAATATATATGCAAGTGGTTTGGTATAAAAATCTGATATTTTAAATCATGACTGTAGAAAAAGTTAAGTTATAGGAAAAAATGAATTCCTTAATTATCAAATACAGTGGTACCTCTACTTACAAATTTAATTCGTTCCGTGACCAGGTTCTTAAGTAGAAAAGTTTGCAAGAAGAAGCAATTTTTCCCTTAGGAATCAATGTAAAAGCAAATAATGCATGCAACTGGGGAAGCCACAGGGCGTGTGGAGGCTTTGTTTCCTCCCAGGAGATTCTTAGAGAGGCCCCACAGAGGCTTCTCCCCATCTTTTCCAGCCCTGTTTCCTCTCAGGAGATTCCTAGAGAGGCCCCATGGAGACTTCTCCCCGCCTTTTCCAGCCCTGTTTCCTCTCAGGAGATTCCTAGAGAGGCCCCACGGAGGCTTCTCCCTACCTTTTCCGGTTACAGTTACGGAGGCTAGTGTTTGTAAGTGGAAAATGGTTCTTGAGAAGAGTCAAAAAAACCTTGAACACCCGGTTCTTATCTACAAAAGTTCATAAGTAGAGGTTTTCTTAGGTAGAGGTACCACTGTAGTTGGAAAGGAACTCAGGAAGTTGTAGACTCTTCCATTCCCTTCTGTTCAGTTTCAAGAAAGGCATAGAATTTTAGGATTATTTCAATTAACTTCCAATATTTTTGGCTAAGCACATCTGTTTTAAAGAGAAAGTTAAGAAGGAAACCAATTAGTTTTCAAACTTGTGAAAACAAGAAATTATTGAGGTCATTTATTTAACAAAATTGTATTTGACAATGTTATAGCTAGTCCCATTTCTGTTCCATTTCAGAAACTAAGATAAAACAATAGTGAAGTCTGTGACCTCAAACTTGGATCTGTAAATTTGTCTGGAAATGTCAATGTAGGCACAGATCAACCAGAAAGACAAACATTATCAGGATACTGAAATAAGATATAGTAGAGCTGAGCTTCAAGCCAAGAAGAGCAGAAAATAAAAACATCAATCATTAGTCAGATGTCATCAAGTTGGGCTCAACTCAGAATGACTGTGTGAAAAAATATTCTCAACCATGACCTGCCTCTAGTTACAATCTGATCCCATCCATCCACTTTAGCAGCTGTTTTATTTCTTTCTATCTTGCTAAGCATAGCTTTCTCTATACTTCTCTATTATCTATTCACATCACAAATATATGAGTTTCAAATGTTCTTTTACGCCTAATCTTTCACTTCATCAAGCTTAAACACAATTTAATCATCAATGTATTACTGGGGATAATTTCTCAATAATATTGCAAACGGCATTACAGATAAAACATGATCTAAAGTTAAATTGACATATAACAATTGCCAGCTTCGTTAGAGGAGACTGTTTCTGATTCTTCTGATTCTTCTTGTGCCATATCCATCATTGGACATTGGCGATCATGTTGGTGATCCTATTTTTATCAAGAACCATGCCAAAAAAAGTGCTGTTGAGTGTTGTCCAAACCAGTCACTTAGATTTTGAAACTCTTTCTGGAAGAATCTGCTACATCAAAACCCACATAAATACTTTTCCTTTTGTTTTTGTAAGGTCATTGATTTTTTTTTTCGAGGACAGCAGGAGAATTCTCCAAGATTTTATAAAAATGTTTTTCTTTCTTGCAGAGGAATTGTCAAGTCAGGGGTTTAGTAGACACTTCATTGCTGCAGTGTACAGCAGCTCAGCATCCTCGAGAGAGATTAAGGACAAGCCACTTGAGTCTAACTGTTTTTGATTCAAGCTTTTGCTGAATATGTCACTTTTGCACATAATCCCCACATGATCATACAATCTTGTTAGATGGTATCTACAAATGACATTGCTCAGGAGGTTGCCTGGTACATCACTGTGAATATTATACTTGAAAGTACAGACTGATTGCAATTAACAAATAATAAAAGATTGTTTCATTCAGTATATCAAAACTTAAAATAAACCCTAAATAATGTTGTTGCATATTGGGCTGAAGAGAAGGAAGTCAATGCAAAGAAACATTGCTTGCATCCATCCCACAACATCAAAACTACCATCTCCAACAACAAAACACCATCCTGTACACCATCAACCAAGACTAGGTAAGTGTACCCCTTACTTTCTCAATCCAATCCAATGCTAATATCAAATGCAAACTAATCAATGCAAGAAGCATAGTTAACAAAATGCCCAAATTCCTCCTTGTACTAAACACTGACACCTTCAACATTATTTTTGTCTGTGAAATATGGCTAAACACATCCCTCCCTGACTCCATCATCACAGCAAGAAACTATCTTGTCTTCCAGTCCAACAGTGAAATTTGCAGAGGAGGTGGAGTAGCTATATCCTACCAAAGACACTAAACCTAAAAAATATCCAAGTTACATATGATCTCACCCTTCCTGAAACCATTGTCTGTGATCTGTCCTTAAATACCACACTTTGCTTCCTATTTCATTACAGACCCTCAGACTATGAAATCACACGTGTGAACAAATTAACTAACTGCTAATGTGGGCAGCATCCTGCCCATACCCCCTTATCTTTCTTGAAGACTGGACCCAAAATTAACTGGACCCTAAATTAATGCATGACTGAAACCATCCATACAACCCTATGCAACACTATTACCAATCTAGGACTCGACCAACTAGTAACAAACAATACTAGACCCAACAACTGCCTTGACCTCATATTCTGCAACATCAAAAGCACAATTTATGGACTATAAATAAAATAACCTTTTTCCAACAGTGATCACAGCATGATAGACTTCAGCCTCAATCTACACCATTGCAAGATTGCATTGGCATCCTTCAGTTTTGAAAGATTCAATTTCCCTCGAAAGACCATGGTATCATGCTCATTGCAAGAATCACCTTAATAATTGGACACCCAAGTACAACTTTTGAAAAGCCAACTATGAACTCATAGACGCCAACCTCTGAACTCTTGACTGGCAAACTCTATTCTTTGGCTGTAACACTGCCAATGATCTCTATAATATCTTCTTGCTCAAAGTCAAAACAACTATCAGACTACATATACCACTAATAACCACCATAACAAAGAAAAACAAACTATCCATATCACTAAGGAAGCGGCAACACACACACACACACAAACAAACAAACACACACACATAAATCCCTCTGGTGCAAAAACGAAGCAGGCTATGTAACTAACTTCAAAAACCACTACAAAAATATATGCCAGCAAATAAAGACAGAATGCTCCAACTATCACAGCAAACAAGAAAAAAGCCTTCTGTACACAAAATCCAACTGTGCCTTCTACAACTTTGTAAATAACAAACTCAAGGGCTCAAGACCCCTCCCGTCACTAAAAAGACCCAACAACAAAGAATGTTACCATGAAACAGTCAAATCTAACCTTTTCAACACATTATTTGGCTCAATCTTTGTAAACAGCAATGGCTCATGCCCCAAATTCTCTAGACATACAACAAATACAATAATTTTTTAAAAATAAACTTCACTGAAGACAATGTTGAAAAAGGGGGATTTGGGGTTCCTGCAGAAGCGTGTGGAACTCCATGCCACTGTGGTTGATGATCACGCCCTTTCCTCTATGTTTGTTCTGCTTTGAATAATATTCAGGACTGATGCAGATGGAAATTAAGTTATGCATGAATATCTAAAATTGCTCTTTTACCTATATCTAGTTTTAAATTTCAAGATGGTTTGGAAGCTATTTATAATTGCAAATTTTATTTCCCACTTCCAATCAATGAGAGACAAAAATCATTTCACATAATTTATAAATGAAAACTGAATTTATCATTTTTGTAGTGAATATTATCATGTTACCTTGGATGCAAATTTAAAGTGCCTGATAAATGGGAAAAATTCAGGATCAGTGCAACAATAATTAACAACATCTTATCAACCCAAAAGAGCTTTAAATGAAAAGAAATGACTTTATGTTCCTTAATACAGGTATTAATATAAAATCAACATTTTAGCACAAGAAAATGATATTTAAGGTATTTAAGAATGTTCTCATACCAATACTGCAGGATACAGAGATTAGTTTTTCCTGGTTCAAGAACCAGTAGTAATTTGGCAGCCTGTGTCACTAGAACTGGCGGGTACCCAGGCCTGCCAAGCCCCCAAGCCAGTTCTCTCAGAGGCAGGATGGGTGCCGCCATCTTGTTATTGGCTTCTCCACATGCACAAAAGGTTTTTTACATATTGCGCAGGCACAGGACACATATCTCACATGCACCTGCTTGGTGTGTCCCTGAGCGAACAGATAGCAGGAGAAACCAGAACATATCCCTGGCAGGATAGGATGGAGTCTGAGAGAAAGTATTATCTTATTCTGTTAATATTTCAAGTTAGAAGTGAGAACAACATAAAAAAGTGTCCATGAGATTAAAAACAGAAGTAATAAATATTCCACTTGAAACCAGATTTAAGAATGTTGGATTCTTGGTCATGAAAAACCAAACATTCTGCAAAATATTTTAATTTTGCTACCTCAGGGAAATGGTCAGGGCAGGCTGGCATTTAATTGTATTTTACCTTGCTGGTCACAAACTGTGCCTGGCCTGAATTAGATAACAGTATTGCCAATTTAAAATGTCAGGTAATTTTGCCAGTTGAAGCACAGAGGTTGGTGTTGTTATTTTAAAGTGAATTGGGAGAATCTGCTTGTTTGGTATAAAACATGTAAATGGAAATGTAGTCCAGCACTTTCTAATTCTTTCCTTCCTAACCATTTGTACATGCATCCCTTCACTTTCACATTACATTAAGCAAAATAATGCCATGAAACCATTCCAAACTTTTAACCAACTTCCAAAGAAAATGCCAGTCAAAAAGAAAGCACTCACTCAATACTGGGCACAATGATGAAAACAAACATGACATCATTTTCTTGTTTAGTCTGGCAAAACCAGAAAACAAAAATTCTGGTAAAATTGGTTGTGATTTGCATGTCAACCTGTTTTATCTGAATGTTTTATCACTTAACAGACTGCGAGGAATAAGGACATAAACATAAACATTGTCAGTCAGTAGGAAGCACTTCCTAGATTTAGTGTTTTAATCTGTTGGGATATCCACTTTTCTTTTTTAGACTGTCATTTCTTGGAAAGGCATGTTTTCTAACTGCTGAAGTATAAATATTAAAATACTGGATTAGTGAAATATAAATGCTTTGCTCTTCTGGAAGGTTAGGAAATAAATTTTGTCTGGTCTGGCATTGTATCTTCTGGTAAAGCAGGGGAAAAAAGCATATACACACTTAAACACACATACACACCTTTGAGTCAGGGTTGACTGGTCCCTGTTTTCTTAGTAGGATTGATTGATTGATTGATTGATTGATTGATTCATTCATTCATTCATTCATTCATTCATTCATTCATTCATTCATTCATTCATTTATTTGATTTGTATGCCGCCCCTCTCCGAGGACTCGGAGCGGCTCACAAGAAACAGTACAAATCCAATACTTAAAACAAATTAAAACCCTTAATATAAAAAACAATCAACAAACAATTTATCACTGCTTCCTTCAAAAGACCAAGAGAGAGTAACTGGCCCAAGGTAGCCCAGCTGGCTTTGTGCCTAAGGTGGGACTGGAACTCACTTCTGATTGTGACTGAAGGTTGCCAATGAAGATAAACATGTGTTCCTTCTACATAATTGCAGTCTGGCAGGCCCTAGGGGAAGGGCCTTCTCTGTGGTTACCTCTGCCCTCTGGAATCAACTCCCCACCGGTGATCTGTACTATTCCCACTCTCCTGGCCTCCCGGAAGAGCTTAAAAACACATCTATGCCAGCAGGCGTGGGGCTGCTGAACTTGGTTACTTTGTGCCAGCCCATTTTATTGTCTGACTGTTGGAGATATGACAGAGTTGTATGAGGTGGGTTGTCTGTGATATGTTTTAAGTTAAGGGTTTTTTTTATAGTGACATTTTATATTTTGTTTTATTCAATTTCTATTTCTTCCATTGTTATATATTAATATGTGGTAAGCCGCTCTGAATCTCAGAAGAAGGGCCACCTAGAAATCAATAAACAAACAAACACCCCAGTTGTTGAAGACTTCACAAAAATTGAGCCATTCTAAACCCAGTGTTATTTCTTCATAATGATGCAATGGATTGAAGTTAGTTGGGGGAAAGATCAAAAGCAACATGAGAAAATATTATTTTACTGAAAGAGTAGTAGATCCTTGGAACAAACTTCCAGCAGACGTGTTAGATAAATTCACAGTAACTGAATTTAAACATGCCTGGGATAAACATATATCCATCCTAAGATAAAATACAGAAAATAGTATAAGGGCAGACCAAATGGACCATGAGGTCTTTTTCTGCTGTCAGACTTCTATGTTTCTATGTTTCTGGGCTAAACTATTTGGTTTGTCTGAATGTTGATTAAGCCTAATGTGTAAATCTGAGCTTTATAGTATGAAAACCATGGTTAGCTAATGACTCAATGTAATTATAAACTCAGCTACTCTAATTTATCTGAATCATGATTTTTAAAAAAACATAATATGGATTATCATGTTATATTAGCCCAGCTATAAACTAGAAGAGAAAAAAATGTAAACTTTTGTTTTCAAAACAATTAATTAATAATATGATATACTACCCATGATGTTTTAGAATAATAAATGATGACAGTATAACCCATACAATACTCAGTTCTCATTTTCAGATGACTTCATAACCTTGAACATAATTTGAGTAAAGTATTATACTACTGTACTTAACTAATTCCATGGAAAAAGAGAGCTGTAAAGGCTTCAGAAGCAGTAACTTCCTCATTTCCTTTATTAGAGCACAAATACTCTGCTCATGAATAAGTCACAGTCAATCATTAATTTTGCAATCATTAACTATGCACTGCATATACCACAGGCACTTCAAATAATTAAGCACAAGTGTTCTTTATAATCCATGTAGATTTGTCAATCCCCCTCCCCAAATCCATCTTGTTAGACATGCTTTGCTTCCCTAGACATGCAATCAAATATCATGCAGAATAAAGAGTCCTCATACAAAATCCCATTTTGTAAATGTACTTGAAATTGCATTAATACAATTACTTTCATTTTGTGTTTATATTATGCCTAGTCACAATTGTCATAACGCATTAATACATCTTTAAGACAATGGCATTGCAATTTTAGAAAATCTATAGGCTACATGTTAAAACGCTGCATTGAAAATGTGCCATGCTAATGAAGCATTATAATCCAATAGATGCTAAAATCAATTAGCGATTTGCCAGTTTGAATTTTTACTCCTCAAAAAGTGGGAGGGAAGGGAATAAAGGATTCTTTTTTTCCCTCTTACTACTTTTCATTTAAAACTGGCCTTTTCATATAGTAGATGGTGAATCCAGTCCCAGCACTTCAGCTTAATAAAATCCTTTTTATTAAGCAAAATCAAGGATGAACATTGCAAAGAATAAATATGTCAGCATATATTGGATCTTTCATCAACCTCTTCCAGAATGTATCATATGTCAATGGATTTGTTTATCAAATGTGGAAATGGCATTGACTTATTTTCGCTCTAAGGCGTGTTTCTAATTTACATATCCATACAAAGGAGTTTATTTATTTCTGCATTTTTACGTAGAAATAGACAGGGAAATTGTCTAGCTAAATTATATTTAGATTGCTATAGTCTTGCACCAATATGGTTTCTGATGCAGGCTGGCCTTTATTCCAGTTTGGAATCTATTCCATAAAACATAAAAGATACAATCTCCTTTGTGTCAAGCTTAACCCCTAATGACTACATTCACCATCCATGTGGTGTTTGCAGCAACAATATGGAAATAATTCTATGTTGTTTTCTTCTAAAAGGTTTTTGCAATTTCCTAGTCTAGTTTCTAGCTCTGGGTTTAGGCTGGAAAGGATTTTATGGGTAGCTACTATAGTGAAATATTATATAACAATCAATCAGTATTTACATTTGAAACATCTTACCTATAATACTGGAATGAGAACATCTTTGGTTTTTAATGTTAATTTAGACAAAGTGGGAGAGAGAGAGGAGGAGGATGTGGTGGCCATCAGAAAGAAAGGGAATAAGGAACAAATGATGTTATATTGTACAGTATATTCTAAATTATTAAAAATTACTGGGCAAGAGATGAAGACACCAAGAGTGACATGTAACATGTCATCTTGGAAGAAGATTTCCAGGGTAAAAAGGAACTTCCCATAAAGTTCAAGTATGAGAACTTTAAAAAATAGAATTGATGTATTTTAAAAATAATAATAATAATAATAGCCAGCCTGCTGTGAAAGGTTTGGCAGTGAACAAAAGTTTTGGATGCAAACAAAAAACTCTGTTCAGCAGTATATGGGGAATCAGAATATGAAAAGTTCAGAATGCCATGGGGAAAATAGAAGTCTGCAATAAAATATTTAATAAGCAATCTATGGCCCAAGTATAAATATTTTATTACCAAACATAGCTTTGACCCATCCCAACAGCGGTCAAGATTTCCCCCCTTTCTTTTATAATTTTATTTAAGGTCCTTGAATGTTTGAATTGCCACAACATTTGGAGTTTTTTTTTAAATGTAGGTGTTACAGGAGTGGTAAATCAACCTAATCCCACAAATTTAACAGTATTTCTTGCAGAAAATGTTGTCAATACTGTATTGATCATATCACAATCATGCATATCAACACTGCCATGAAAAGTTCTAATTTTCAAGGTTTCTGAGCTGGTGCCAGAAAAAGTTAGTCTGGCATATTCTAGAGTAGAAGAAACCTCTTGATGAAAAGCAAAACATCTTCAAGGAAAAAAGTTGCTTTTTAAGAAAAGCATCTTTGGGACAGATTCTAGACACACTGTAGTTTTTGGATATGCATCCCTGACTTTTCTTCACACTGCAAATTCAGACTGACTCATTTTTTTTCAATTCAGCTAGTTCTGAACTTCTGAGTTCAATTCACTGAATCCATTTAGTTTGATTTGGATTATTAAATTAATTTTTTTAAAATGCCATTTCCATGTATGTGTGGAAGTATCCAACACTTCTGGTTATTTGCTTTTCTGATTCAATTTGGAAAGTCAGTTTGATTCAGGCCTTTGAATCAAATGTCTATGCTGAATTTTTATTGAGCAGTTATTTCATTTCATTTTCTCTAGCTATATTTTAAAGGTTGCCCTCTCTCCAAGTTTCTATGTACAGTACTAATATTCCAATTTAACTGTGCCTTATAGCTCTCATTTTGTAGTTGCAGAAATATGTTTGAAATATGTTTGTAGTTGCAGAAATAGGTTTGAAAAAGTCATGAGAGATGTACATTGGGTTATATAATATTACTATTAACAGGAACCCTCCTCTGCAGGATGAAGGCTTCTTCTGGGATAATTATGAATTACAGTATAATCTACTACAACGATCCAGTGCCATCTTCTATGCCTAAATGAGAATTAGAATTTAGGTCCAACATCTTAAAGACAACATCATATTGACTCTCTATTACCATATGCCTTAAATAAGTAATCACTGCTGCTCATGTCTCATATTTTCCAAGGGCCTTGAGACCATGTTTAAGTCAGGAATAGATCCACTAATGTATAACTAAAGTTAGGGAAACAACACCTCTGGAGCTAGAGATACATTTTTATTCTTAAACTTGATAGTTACGTTGTTCTAGTTATATACATGTACGTAATGAGATGCAGCTGCTAAACAGGAAAATAATATCTTAACTTTAGCAGTGATCATAATATATAATTGTTCCAATGTATTCTGCCTTGATTTGACTTCACTTTAAATTCTATGTCCAATTCTGGGCACTGCATTTTTTTAAAAAAGAAAAAATTAACACAAGGAGAAATACTACCAATACAAGCACTACCAAGAGAATAGTCTGGAAATCAATCCAAGTGAGGAATTGTTAAAGAATATGGGAATCTTTACCCTACAGACCAAACAATGAAGGGAGGATATGTTAACAATCTTGAAACATCCACAGGATTGTTATGAAGATTTATTTTCTAATACTTCCAGAGAGCAAGCCATAACAAGTCGATTAATATTACAAGGAAGTAGGTCCAGGCTAGTCAGTAGGTGGAATCTCCTGACTGTACAAGTTGTCAGCCAGTGAAACAGTCTACCTTCCTGGTTCTTGAACCAGGAAGAACTAATCTCTGTATCCTGCAGTATTGGTATGAGAACATTCTTAAATACCTTAAATATCATATTCTTGTGCTAAAATGTTGATTTATATTAATACCTGTCACTTCTTTTATACTAGTACAAAGGCAGGTTGGCCATCCATTAGCGACACTCTAGTGGATTATGCACTAAGCAGGAGATCAATTCGAAGATCTTTAAGTCCATTCCAATTCTATGATCCTCTCTCTCTCTTTCTACAGTAGTCATTCTTCCAGTTTTAGCCTTTTCCTTCAGCTAAACAAGAGTTAAATATAAAAGAGTAGTGCTAGAGTTAGAAGAACTCATATGTCCTTATGTCCTTGGTTTAGTTTGCGAACAAGAAAAGGATAAACATTTAAAGCCCAAAGCATATGAGATGGAGCTTTCGGGCTTTCCAGTATCTGCAGAAGAAAGCTCCTTAAACATTTGAGGGAAGGACATGCATAGATATCAAGAGCCTGAAGAGATCCAGATCAATATTCACCCTGCTTGGGCCACACCAGCCAAAACCTGAAGGTCAAAGCAGAAGTCAGGCAGCTCTGGAGAATGAGATTTGGCAGACTGAGGGTGTCACTGACTATTAGGCCAGGAGGTCTTTCACGGAGCCATCTGTTTGTTTTGCTGGGCATCCCAAGCATGCTATAAACCCCCACCCATATATTCTGCTGAAGTCACCATTCACAGCTGCAATCTGTGTTTTTCTATGTGGAGAAGCCAAGCTGGAAGGCATGGTACAAAGCCAGTTTCTCCATTTGCCAAGCAAAGGGCTATAGACACATGTTCACAAGTCTTTTCCCCCCCTCCCAACACAGAGACGAACAAGGGGAAAGAACACTGCTTCGGGCAGCTGCAGAGCAGCTGGAATTTGGCTGCCTGCAAAGAGCTGCCCCCGGATTGCAGGTGGTGACAGGAGAGTGACAGGTGGGCTTTCCCTAGCACAGGCACCAGGTTTTTCTTCTGTAACAGTGCTCTAATTGTCTTGCTGCCTAAGGTGAGAATGAACTCTTGCTTTACTAGGAGAGATACTTGAGACAACAGACTGGGGCTACCTCTCCATGCTGGCACTTCAGCTCA
The DNA here is from genome assembly GCF_031021105.1 of Erythrolamprus reginae. Lineage (NCBI taxonomy): Eukaryota > Metazoa > Chordata > Lepidosauria > Squamata > Dipsadidae > Erythrolamprus > Erythrolamprus reginae. The sequence continues at coordinate 293,931,625 of NC_091950.1, read as the reverse complement.
AGGACAACCAGCTCAATACAGCCAGTTTTCCAAAGAATGTGTTGCTGGTCTTCAAAAGCAGAAAATTGAGGAAAGGTTTCCTGATGAGGGATTTGTCTGAGAGGATTAAAACTTGTCTTAAGGATCAAAATTCATGCTAATACAGATTTCCTTACTATTTTTTTTTTTAAAAAAATACACAAATGCAAACATCAACATCAAGTCATCAATGACTTGGACAAAGGGCTAGGTGGGGAAGCCATCAAATTTGCAGATGACACTACAGAAGATAGGCTCAAGATTCAGAAGGATCTTGACAGACTTGAACATTGGGCACTGTCAAATAAAATGAAATTCAGTGGTGAAAAAAGTAAGGTTCTACATTTAGGCAACAAAAACAAAATGCACAGGTGCAGTATATGTGCTCAGCAATAGTAACTGTGAGAGGGATCTTGGAGTCCTAGTGGACAACCATTTAAATATGAGCCAGCAGTGTGCAGCTTCTGCCAAAAAAGCCAACATAGTTCTAGGCTGTATTAAGAGAGGGATAGAATCAACATCATGTGAAGTGTTAATACCACTATATAATGCCTTGGTAAGGCCACACATGGAATACTGCATTCAGTTATGGTCACCACGATGTAAACAGAATGTTGAGACTCTAGAAGGAGTACAGAGAAGAGCAACAAAGATGATTAGGGGACTAGAAGCTAAAACATATGAAGAACGGTTGCAAGAAGTTGGTATGTGTATTTTATGAAAAGATGGACTAGGGGAGACATGATAGCAATATTTCAATATCTCAGGGGTTGCCACAAAGTAGAGGGAGTCAGGCTATTCTCCAAAGACCTGAAGGTAGGACAAGAACCAATGGATGAAAACTAATCAAAGAGAGAAGCAACCTAGAACTAAGGAGAAAATTAATGACAGCTAGAACAATTGATCAGTGGAATGCTTGCCTCTAGAAGTTGTGAATGGTCCAACACTGGAAATTTTTAAGAAGACGTTGGATAACCATTTATCTGAAGTACTGTGGTGTCTCCTGCCCAAGCAGGGGATTGGACTAGAAGACCTCCAACTCTGTTGTTGTTGTTGTTGTTGTTGTTGTTGTTGTTGTTGTTGTTGTTGTTGTTGTAATCATCATTATCATCTTCATCATCACTTAAGTCTATAGGATTATCTATCAATGCCCTTTCATGAGCAGCATATCACTTGCTTTGATTGATCTCCAAAGCTAAGTAGGCTGGAAAAGGAAAAAGGCATATTCTAAAGAGACCAAACACTATTTGAGTTAAGATGACATTTGCTTGACTCCCAGAGCTCTAAGCCTATTAGAGACATCTCACTTGCAATCTCCTCATGGAAAGCAGCTGTCTGGAGCAGGCATCTTCAATCTTGGCAACTTTAAACCTGGAAGACTTCAACTCCCAGAATTCCCCAGCCAGTTAGTTGCCTGGAGAATTTTGGGAGTTGAAGTCCACCAGGATTAAATTTGTTACGGTGCTGATACACTTGTAGACAATCCCAAGTCTCCTCCTTCTCCAGAAAGGAATTGTAAAAAGCCAGTCCACTCACCAATTCTTCTTTCCACTGCAATCATTCAATCCTGTTCTTAGCAGAGCTGTCTTCAATTCGCCAGAATGAGATGGAGAAAATGTTGATTTATGGAATGGAATGGAATAGAATAGAATTCTTTATTGGCCAAGCATGCTTGGACACACAAGGAATTTGTCTTTGGTGCATATGCTCTCAGTGTACATAAAAGAAAAGATACATTTGTCAATAATCATGAGGTACAACACTTAATGATTGTCATAGGGGTCAAATATCAAACATTTTAAACATCCTTCCCATGATCATTCTATGTCAGGGCAGGCCTTCTTGTGAATAAAATATTCAAACCTTCTTCTCCTGCCTCCAGAATCTACTGTAGAATACTTAATGTTATTCTTTCCCAACTACAAAAACTAGTGGGAAATGGAACTATTAAATATAAGGCAATGTTTTCCTTCTGTACATTAGAAAAACCACTGAGGTAGACAATTGCAAACAGAAGACCAGTGAATTGAACTATGACAGAAAAGGTATCAGTAAAATAGTTTCTTGGACAGGAAGAAACTTAATCAAAATTCATACAAAATTCCCCACAGTAATCTTGATGCTTGTTTGCCTATATAGATGTGACATAGATTTAAATGTCTCCTTGATCATACCTAGTTATTCTTTTAAGAAGAGCTAAGCATTCTATCTTGCTTAGAGAACATCAAAGGCTTCCAGAACTTTAGAAGTAGGACTTTTAGAGGGCAAGCAGTTGGGATTATGGCCGTAAACCAATCAAGAAATGAAGAGAATTGCTGTACACAAATTCTGCAAATAACCACAAATCAGGCCAATTGTCCTGTTGATAGGAAAAGTAACAATGCAAAAATTACTCCACCATACCATTGGTCCCTCCTGATTACGCATTTGTGGGTGATGAGACAATGACAAATTATAATGAATTTCCAGCAATTGAAAGGGAGATTTGTAGAACCTGGATGTAAATTCAAGATCGCATGACTGACGGCAGACATTTTGCCCTCCCAAAAAGTAACCTAGAAATGGTTTTTGCAATCTCCACAATAGTTGGTAGCCCCTTGTGTAGAATAAAATGAGCCATCTTAGCAAAATAGATCTACTGTCATAAACTATCAAGTAACCTTGCAAATGTATAAGATCAGTAATAGAATCCAAGGAAATTATATCACTGTCCTGAAGTGAAGCAGAACAGGGGGAGCAAACTGGACAGCTTAGAAATGCTGGCCTTGTCCAACAAAACATATTGTACAATAGAACATTGCATGTTGACATCTGCTTTCACCCATGGCTACCAGAACTCTCTGAGTAAAAAATGTAATGTTTAGAATATTCCCCTATCCCCTATCTGAAAATCCTATTTTTCCTTTTTGGAGAAATATCAGAATCATCCCCTGTGATAGTTATTTGCTTTGTGACATTAAGTGCCCTTCTCAGTCATATTGAAGGGTTCGACTTTTTTAGCAAATGGTGAGAAGTCCAATTGAAACCACCCACCCACTAAAACAAATAGTTTTAATCCATAAACACCTACTTCCTGCTCTTAAGGTGAGATAAGGCTAACAAAAACCCCACAAAACACACTTTCCCAAAGATGCAGTGGCTATAAAATAAATGCAGTTAGAGCAGAGAAGAAGGATAATTATTTTTGTAGAACACCTAAATGCCAAGAGGAGCAAGGAAACTAGACAACACAATCAATTTAGTGAAACCAGCAGCTTGCCATAAATTGTATATCCTGCAGTAAATTTCACTAGCTTTCCTCTCTCCCTAAAGTGAGGCATCCAAGCTTTGGTTTCAATTAAATAAATCTAGCTATATTTTTATAGATCATTTCTTTCGTGCCTTTAGCAAATTATGTCTATCTATATCTATATCTATATCTATACCTATATCTGTACCTGTACCTATCTGTACCTATATCTGTACCTGTACCTATCTGTACCTATACCTGTACCTGTACCTGTACCTATACCTATACCTATACCTATACCTATACCTATACCTATACCTATACCTATACCTATACCTATACCTACCTACCTACCTACCTATCTATCTATCTATCTATTATCTATCTATCTATCTATCTATCTATCTATCTATCTATCTATTATCTATCTATCTATCTTTCTACACACACACATACATACGTATGTATGTATGTGTGTGTAAGTGTAATATGTGTGTGTGTGTGTGTGTGTGTGTGTAGATAGATAGCGCGCACCAGTAGTGGAGTGGCAGGTAAGACCAATCTGCCATATATATTGCATGGGCAGCTTGAGTTGCCTCACGTGCACATGCGCTATGCATGTGTGTGCACATCCCTGCGGAATTTTGCTTCTGTTCATGTGCAGGAAGCAAAAACACACTGAAATTTTATGAGGGAACATGTGCGCATGCAAGATTTTGGGGATGTTTTGCTTCCTCATGCATATGAGCGTTCCCTCAGGAGATTTTGCTTCAGTGCATGCGCAGGAAGCAAAAAATACAAAAAATTTGAAGAAAAAGATGGCGGCACCTGAAGGATTGACACTGGACCAGTCACACACAAATTCCACAATCTAGCGGCCACTACCAATGCGAAGTTACCTACCTACCGGTAGCAACCCAAAACAACATTTTCTGGAAAAGACAATCTATTCCTTCCTGCAATGAGGACAAATTGTTTAAAAAGAGTTTGAATAAATTATATCCAAGTCTTATTTATTTTATTTATTGATATATTTACCCTAGTAAGTGCCAGACTATTTCTTTGTCTATTTGGCCTTAATTAAGATTTAATTAAGCACTGACAATTAATTAACATATATCTAGTCTGGTATTTCAGGTACATGTAGCCTTCACTTAAGAACTATTGGAATAAACAACTTCATCATTAAGTGTTGTGGTCACTAAAAAGACCTCGATTATGGTTTTAGCAATAGCAATAGCATTTAGATTTATATACTGCTTCATAATGCTTTCCCACCCTCTCTAGGCAGTTTACAGAGAGTTAGCATATTGCCCCCAACAATCTGGATCCTCATTTTACCAACCTTGGAAGGATGGAAGGCTGAGTCAACCTTGAGCCTGCTGAGATTCGATCTGTCAAACTGCTGGCAGCCAGTGATCAGCAGAAATAGCTTGCAGTACTGCACTCTAACCACTGCACCACTGAGGCTCTTCATTTTCTTATGTCATAGATGATACTAGTAAAATAGAAACACTTACTGACCTCTTAGGAATCGGGAGAGCTCAACAGTGGATAGTCTAAGGGTAAAGTTTTGGGGGTTAAGTGATGAAACTACAGAGTCGGGTAGTGAGTTCCTATTTGGTTAAGTATATCATTGTAGTTGTTAAGCAAGATATTGTGCGGCTGCAACTTGTATTGTGTGCGAGGCTGCAATGTTCATCAATCCACACCAGACACAAAATACCTGAATGGTGATCATGTGAATGTGGGGTGTGGGATGCTACAATAGTTGTAAATGAGAGGATTGGTTGCAATGCTGTTTCTTTTTATATTATTGTAACTTTTATACCATTGTTACTAAAGGAGGCAATCGAGAACCAAGGGCTACCAAAGTCTAACTTTTTTTCAAGTTGATGAGTGATTGATGTGTTTATGGTTTAAAGTTGTGCTTTTAATGAACAAATTATATGAGCCGGGGTGGCGCAGCAGGTAGAGTGCTGTACTGCAGGCCACTGAAGCTGACTATAGATCTGAAGGTCATCACCGGCTCAAGGTTGACTCAGCCTTCCATTCTTCCGAGGTGGGTAAAATGAGGACCCGGATTGTGGGGGCAATAGGCTGGCTCTGTTAAAAAGTGCTATTGCTAACATGTTGTAAGCCGCCCTGAGTCTAAGGAGAAGGGCGGCACAAAATTGAATAAATAAATAAATAAATGAGTGAGTGAGTGAGTGAGTGAGTGAGTGAGTGAGTGAGTGAATGAATGAATGAATGAAGTTAATAAGGGAGAGAGGAATAAACTGTATACTACTAAAATAAAATTATGAATATAAAGGATGTCCAATCAACACTCTGTAACTGCCTATTTCCCTCCTGCAAAAACATTACCTGCAGAAACATGTACCACTGTTTCTTAAAAGAATATTGTAGCATGCAATGAATTTAAACCAGTAGTGAGTTCTAAAAACCCTTTACTACTGGTTTGTGCACATATGCACATGCGTGCAAGGCTTCTGCACATGCAGTTCTTAGAACTGGATCAAACTGGGAGCAACCCACCGCTGATTTAAATATATTAAGATGACACATATAAATGAGCCTAGGATAATGTGCACTAGGTTCAAACTCTGTTCAACTAAAGCCTTTAAATTTCTAATCTAATTCTAAAATCTAATTGCAGTTTATGTCTATCATAAATCATCCAGGTCATGGTTATCCCAAAGGTGCTTTTCAGAAGCAGCTGGAGTTTTTTAGTTTTTTCTTGAAAATTGTTCACTTCTCATCCAAGAAGTCCAGAACCGAAGGAGTTTTTGGGATGAGAAGTGAAGCATTTTTGAGGGGGGGAAAAAACCTTAAAAAGTCCAGTTCCTTCTGAAAAGCACTTTTCGAACAATTGCAGTTTACAAAAATAAAAATGCCTTACCTAGCCCATTGGGTAATTAGCCAAATTTATTTTTAAGAGTACAGTTCAAACACAAAAGATTATTTCTTTTTGTTGATTTTACCTTATGATTAAAATAAAACTGGCATATTGTATCACATCACATTCCGGGGTGGGCTTCAAAAAATGTAGCAAGGGGTTCTCGTCCTGGTTGCTGGGTAAGCATGGTTATGATGGGGCATAGCCTAGTTAGCCTCCTGCAGCACAGGGGGGGGGCATTTTTGCTCTCCCTGGGTTCCTGAGTTTTTTCAAGTCTCTTGGAGGGCAAAAATGGCCTCCCCGGCCTTCAGAGTCCCTCTGGAGGCCAGAATGGGCCCATTTTCCCCAAACTTCCCAAATGTCCAGTAGGACCATTTTTCACCATTTCAAGCCTCCACTTGTGGAAGGGCAGAGTGGGAGGGGGCAGCTAAGAATGGGATTTGGGGGTTTCCCAAACTGCACAGAATCTTAGCTAGAAGTTCTCCTGAACCCCTGAGAACCCCCAACAGCCCATCCCTGATCAAATTGTATCATATCATATAATAGTAATAATAATAATAATAATAATAATAATAATAATAATAATAATAATAATAAATTTATTGTCATTGTCAAAACAACGAATTGTCATTGGCAACAAAAGCCGTGTGACACCCAGAGACCAGTCCCACCATACATAAAATTTAAAAATAGAATAAAAAATAGAATAAAAAATAGAATAAAATGTCCCACCCACTATAAATTCCCCCACCCTGAACCACTCAACCATCTACATGACAAATCGAGTAATATTGTCCAACAGTTCACTGATGATGATATATTATATTACAGGTATAGTAAGTAATAGTATTTTGACTGTCTAAGAGGAATTTTGGATAAAACATTGGCATTTCATTTGGTACTTCTGACTGACTAGAATAAAGCTAAAATATTCCTAACTGATACCTGTCTGTACCTTAGAAAAGTCATCTCTACTCACAGGAAAACAGAATGTAAGCAAATTGCCACCAGCTTTTGAAGACCTCTAATTTTGCAGAAAAAGTCATCCATTCTCTAGTGCTGCATTTGATTCAAAGTCATGGCTTACTTAATAAAATGCGCATTGGAAGTATATGGAAGGAAAAGCAACATTAAATAGAATGTTAGCAAAGCTTTACAATCTGGTTCTGTTGTGCTGAAGCATTGAGAGCTTGGAGTTTCTTTTATTATTTGTAGACATAGCTGTGTTTCAGAACAACGCTGAGGAAATACTGTTAAAGCCTTGCAGCAAAATGGCCACACTTAACCAGAATGATTTTTAACACAAAAGGCAGACATGGCTAACCTATTCCTATACTTAAAACTATCTTAAGTATCCCCCTCCCCAGCGTTCCCATGTTGCTGTTTTTGGCACAACAGCAATTTGTTTATTAGTTCTGGCAGATTAAGAGATGAAATAGCAGCAAGAGGCCACTTAAAACTAAAGTCCTCCCATATCTACCTCAATATTCTCCATTCCCCTCCCAAATGAGCCCACAACTAATACCTACATGAGACTATTTAGAGGGGGAAATCTTTTAATCATTTCCAGAAATGAAATAACAAAATATTATACCGTCCCTTTGCTGGCATAATCATCTCACAAAACAGCCCTCATTCCCTACAAAGTGATGAGGCTGAATTGCAACCTTCAACCCTCAAACATTGCCCATCCTGATGTAATTATGCTCCATTATCAAATGTTCTTAAATCGTGAGCAGTTGTACACTAATTAAATTGTTCTATTTAAGGATTAGTAATCTAACCATTAGCCATCTAAGTTATTTTTAATGTCAGATAAAATTAATAGACTTGAATTATGCATGGATTTTGCCTGAACTAACATTGGAATTTGCTCATTAAATGCAAAACGGGAAGTATCTGATGTAACTAATGCACATGGGGAAATAAATGGAATGTTATTAAAGTAGTAAAATACCCACTAAAACCCTCATTGTGTATTAGACAAAATCAATCAATCAATCAATAAAATAAATAGTTCAACACTGAGCAGGAAGTAAAACAAAGCTGTGTGATGTCTCCTTGATTGTTTAATGTATGGATGGATAATTGCATCATTTTGATGGCATGTGAATATACATGTACTTTATGAGCAAATAAGAAAATATGATTGACAACAAGATTCAATGCATTGTATGAATCTGAAGATTACATGTAGTCATTTAATGACCTTTTGAAGTAGGAAGGCACTGAAAAAACAATCCTCACACCTAGGACTGTTGCAGCATTTACCTGGTCAGGTAATCATGATTTGTGTGCCTGGCAATTGTTGTGCATTTATGATGGTTGCAGCAATCTTCAATCATATGATCATCATTTGTGACTTTCCTGGCAAGCTTCAGTCAAGCAAAGTCAATGGCAGGAGGCTGCAAGTCACAGTTACATGATGTCTTCCCTAATGACCATGGGTGGTTTGTTTATTGACCATGACAAAATGGTTGTAAAATCATATGTAATCATGTGAAACCTCACTTGATGGCTGAACCACTTAACGATGAATATTATTATTATTATTAATAATAATAATAATAATAATAATAATAATAATTAGATTTGTATTCCGCCCCTCTCCGAAGACTCCGAATAATTTCTGGTGTACAACAAGTGAGATGATTGAAGAATGGTTCTATGCTACTTAGTTTAAAAGAAAAGACAAAGGTTTAATAGACAACAAAGGGGGCACTATAACAGTAGTTGACAGAAGAAACAAATTTCCTTAAGAAAGTGAATAAAAAGGAACATGTCAGTGGAAGACAGCAATACCAATATATATATCACATAGAAGCATCATTAGATCTAGCTGCATAGGAAATGGAAGGCTGGAGACCTTTGAACAGAAAAAAGCATGATTACCTCTTTGCAAGCGGAAAGTTAAAGCAGGGGATTATGTCTTCTACAAGGCATAAATGTAGTACCTGCCAGTAAGACCTATTACTTTATAAAATATGCAGTCTCCCAGGGATACAAATTAGGGATGTCAGAGAGTAGTTGTCATCATTTCCTAGTTATTCATAAGGGAATAAATGACATTACTAAGAGCAGATGGAAATTCAAAGGTTTAAAGGTTAGAAGGGAAACTCAACAATCTGGGGATTCAGGTAGTATTTTAATCTTTTTTTTTTCACTCCAAAGAAACAAAAGAGAAAGGATGCTACAACTGAATGAGTGTACATGGAAATTATTTCAGTGGGAAAGATTTGGCTCCTGGCTAGATAGTCTGAAATATCTGCATACCTGACTATAACTGCACTGAAGAAGTACATGAGAGAAAAATATAACTAGAATTTATTAAATCATTAAATGAAAAATCAGACTCAAAATTCAATTTCTGATAAATTCAGCTTTCAATGTCTGAGTCTGAAAATAATCTTAAACAAATAAGCCTAAGAGAAATGTAATGGAAGTTTGTCTTATCTTGAATTAGCAAGATATAATAGCTACGTGTGATGAGAAGGCACAACTATTAGATCTTTACCTGGCCCAAAACTATACTTAAACAGCAATCACCAGTGGTTCCTCAATTAATTGGAGGGACATACCTAGTGAATGCTGCAGGCTTAGATCTAAGTCCTCTATTCTGAATAATTTCATTAAAGGTTTGGATAAAGAGATGAAAGGATGGTTATCCCATTTGTAGAGGATACTAATGGAATCAAAATAATTTTGAATTGCAGTCAAATGAACTGAAAATAGCAAATGAAATTTGAGACAAATAGGAAAAATATTAAATGTGCCAGCATAAGATAGAGGTGCTTGCCATGGTTACAGCATCATTTATTCATTTATTGGTCTGACTCAATCTCAGGTAATATAGGTAACCCTGGATAGCTAGAGAAGAGGTCAATAAGGATTACCATCAGTCTACAAATCTTGCAACTGTTTCAAAGACTGATTGGACTTGCAATATTTAGCCTTGAGACAAGATGACTGAACAGGTATATGACAGCATTCTTCAAGTACGCAGAAGAAAACTTTGACCTCTTCTGTATTATCCCACAGAATGCTCTTAAATTATGGAGAGACTATTGCTGATCAAAAGTGAAGAGAATTTTCTAAAAGTAAGAATACAATGAAACCAAGATAGTAAGAGTTACTTTACTAGATATTTTCAAGGAAAGGGTGAGCAGGAATTCTTTTATTGATGGACTTTGTGATGTTTTCCCCTAGATCAAAGCGTGAAACAAATAATTTCTCGTAGACTGTTCTATGAAATCTCAAGGCATCCTCTACTTTCTTAAAAGCTCAGCAAGGCTATGCCACATCAAAGCGGTTGCTCCAAGTTCCTTCTAGCACTTTTAGAAGACCAAAGCAACATGAATTCAGCACCTTGATTGAGACATCACAGAACTTTTCAAACTGAAGTACCACCTTGTCTCAAATTACTCTTTTAATCCAACTCAATTCAAAACGACACCGACAATGAAGTAGCAATGCTCTGATGTAAGTGTTACCTTATATTCCTGCACTGTACTAGGGTTAAACTGAATGGACCAAAAGGGCATTCCCAATTCTATAATCACATCAATCAGATCTTTAAAAGGGGGAAATAATGCCTTTTCCAATTTGGAAACTGGTTAAAAAGTAATGTTGCATCTTTTCTTGGCATTATGCATGAAGCATCAGCAACAGATGCCTGTTCAAACTAGTAAAACCTCTATTAAACCATCCAAGTGAAGAATAGTATTGTTACTATTGAGAAATTTAAAATGGATCCTTATTACTAAGTCCCCAATTTTTTCTCAGTAATTTTTATTAAGGAAGAGCTACTTGGATTGCAAACATTTGGCACAGAAGAAGTCAAATTGCAAAGGATGTGCTCATATCTGGATATTTACCTTTCACTTCAGAATGGAGAGAGTAAAGAGGCAAAGAGTAAATGAAAATAAGCATTTTATTATTTATTTCTCTCTGCTTGGAATAAAGTTAACCTCTGGCAGATAGCATCAAAAGATTGTTATTTGAAGTTTGGCTTCTCAAACCTTTAATTTCCTTCACCTCTTATCTGACCATCTTTCCATATTTTGCTCCAACATTCCAGAACAGATTCAGAGGCCTGGAGATAGATAGCATAGCATCCATTCTAAAATGAGAAGTAGATAACTGATGAAGATAGATACACTTGCATAACCAGTTATCATATTCTTTGTTCTATATGCATGCTTCTAGTGCTTCTCCAATGAAGCCAAGAAAGTGTTCCATTGTGTTGTGGTCCCATTATATTCCAATAATGGAAAGTATGAATGAAGGAACAATCATGTCCACTAAGCCATTCAAAAAATTCTTTACCACCCTGTGTGTTATGCATTTCAGCTCCTGTTAGCTGGATGTATTTCAAGATAAGATAATAGTAGGCAGCTGGGAAGGGATTGTATGGTCCTGTAAAGGCTAGTTGAACTACAATTCCCAGTACTTATCCCCATTTGCATTGTTAATTTAGGGTGCTATGTGCTACAGTTCATCTGTATCCGGAAAGTGAAAAATATGCTATCTCTAGACAATATTTGTATTTCAGTTTGTTTTGTTTTCTCTATTAAGAGTGAATTCAGAAAAACATGGTGTTGAAATTTTAGGTAATAGAAATGTGGCAGATTTCACTGTTAAAGAACTATCATAGGTCACATTGCAAATCAGACTTTTGTTCAGGAAAATATATTCAGTATTCTTAAATACGGAACTCTTAATTCCTTAGAATTATAAATGTAGCTATAATTTGAATAGAACTGTAACACAATTAAGTATGACTAATCATAAGTACTCTCCAATCTCCATCAAAATCAGTGGGTACTTACTTCCACATATAAGATCACAGCCCCAGAATTAATGCTAATACTGTAATAAAATGATTTTTCCCATTTTTACTTAGTTTTTCCTCTCATTTTAATCCCTAAGGCTGTTTTCATTTTGCCTTTAACCCTTCCTTATTATGTGTTTCAATCTATATAATTTTAGTAGTACCCTTGACCAGTGAAGGGCTACCAATTTTTTAAACTACCACACTATGGGTGTGGCTTATGCAGGACACCCTGTATTTTCTTTCAACATCTTTCAGTGCAAATTGGGTGCTCCAAATGGGGTGGAGCTCCATTTTTGCTATCCCGCTGCGACCCCCCTCCCATCCAGGCAGGAGCCCACCTCTGCCCTTGAATCTTATTAAATAAATATTTAGTATGTATTCAAAAAGCATTAAAGCAGAAAAAGAGTGACATTTGTTTCACTTCAGATTGTTATAAAAATAAAAATTCAGTTGTTCCCTTTGCACCCAATCCAAGTTATAATTTAAATAGATTTCTACTGCTCTTTTAGATCTGGAGATACATTTTGCCTAAGAGTCTTTGAAAATCCAAAATTATTTTCTTTGATCAAATTTGGAATATTTTAATCCTTCACTTATAAAATAATGGACCAGCTAACAGTAGAGTCAAAGGAACAATATCTAATTTAATTTATCCTGTGAGAGTCATACATAAAATATTTTTTCCTTTTTTCCCCATTTTTCCTTTAAAAAGAACCCCACAATGAAATACTTTGATTTGTTAAAAATATTTTCATTGCTACCCATTATTTTATATAATTGCCCTATAGCAAAGAAAACAAACATTGTACTTTTAAAGCATAGTGAAATATTTTAGATGAGTGATGCTTAAATAAGAAATAATCCAATTATCTAGTGAAAAGATACATATAGAAAAAATATTTTGAGATTTTGGTGCCTTAACATATTTTTTCCTCAGAATTTATTATGTTTTCTGAAATTTCTGTTTTGGAATAGAGATACTACTGGAATACTACTATGTTCAGTATCCTATATGAAGTGTTTTAATGCTGAGACAAATCCTTATTTATCTTTTTTCCAAGTTGTAACATAGTAGTCTTCATTTAAATCTAATCATATCTCTAAGGAGATATGTATTAATTGAATAAAAAAATTGTAGGAAACAATATAAGAGATTCAATAGCCATATATCAAAGCTCAATATGTAGGCTTATACATTTGGTATGGTCCCTTAATCTAATTAGTTTTGCTGGTTTATAAAAATGAAGGGGTAATTAATTTCTCACATAGTTTATTTTTCAGATACCTTTGGTTTCTAAATTAAAACCAAAACCTATTGATAAATCAAAATTAGTTTTATGCATATGATATATAGGACCTGGAACATTTGTATTGCTTAATGACAGTCACAACAGCAGTGTGGTTACATTATTAAATTAAATTTGGAAAAGCCAACATCCAATTCTAGCTTCAGTCTTAAAGTTCATTCAATTATTTTGAGCCAATCATTATTTTGTGGCCTATGTACAACTTGAATTCCTTAGAGGAAAAGCAGAATAGCTTTCTAACAAATAAAACAAGAAAGGAGATAATGATCCCTCGGTTTCCATAACTTTGTGTCTGGCTGAAGCTACTGTATTTTAGTTGGGGTCTTTGGCCTGTCACACTTTACAATATTTTAATATATACATTTTACTGTAGGAAATTGGGATGGAAAATTACATGAGGGCTGTCTGTATGTAGCCATAACAAATTATTTCTAGATAGCCGAGGTCATTTTTTGTCTCTGCACCTGCACAGAAGGAGATGGATTCTGCCAGCCTGGCAGTTGAAGATTGGTCAACGTGATGGACAGGGATGTGGGGGCAAGGGTTTGAACTTTCAACTGGGTGGTGAAGTCCAAGGGACTTCAGATTCAGGTTTCAATCAAATGTGCAAACTAGGCTCTGTTAATAAATTAGAACTTTGAGGAATACCTTGAACTCTGATTTAGTTTTGGATGCTATTTGGAACCCTGACACTTTGTTTACTTCACATCCCTAAACTTTCATGCAGAACAGCAGAAAATACTATTTTAAGTGAATAGTCTTAAATTGCCCTGGCTGATTTGCCTCAAAACAAAAAGAACAACAGCAACAACAATAACAAAAGGCTAGGGTAACACTTAATCACACACACATACACACTACAAAGATACCAGTGTGTATTGATTCCCTTATCTCTAACTGACTTGCTGTGATGTCTCTTAAGTTTGTTAAAGGCCATAGGCAATTAGTTGTCATTGACTTGCTGGGATCTTTTGACTATCCCAACCCTTCTCCTTATCTCAAATAAGTCTATATCCATTATTACAATATGGTCCTGCCATTATCCATTTGGAGAGCAGGTCTTTGAACACAAGGAACTAGGTAGTTCTACATTATACAGGTAACTAAAGCCACAATTGATGAATCTCAGTAAAGACAATGCCTGGCATGAACCACAGAGACCTGTCAACAATCCTATTCATGAAATAAACTGGGTGGTCTTTTCATTATTCCTAATCTCAATAGGCTGTTTTAATGATAAAATTGAATGGGGGGAAATTAACACTCCTGAGCAAAGTAGAATATACTAGAATAAAGGTCAATTTCACATCATTAAATAAACTTGCAATACAGGGTAGCCTTGTGATGGAAGGGAATGCTAAAACTCTTTCCATGTACTGAATTTTCAGAATACTTAAGGACCTTCAGTAGATAGGATCGTCCTCTACATTTCCTGTATGAACTAAACATCTACTGATGTTCTATTAAATGCAACTAAAATCTCATTTCAATTTATACAGCAAGATGCTAAACTGATTACAAGAGCCCTGAAGATAAACCTAGGTCAAACAATTGCCAATTGCACAATGGCAGATAGCGCTCCAGAGGGTTAACATCATTGTCCAGAGGATCATTGGTTGTCCTCTTCCATCTTTGGAAGACCTTTATAGCTTCCACTGCCTTAAGAAAGGTCCTTAAAAACATTCTTAAAGATCTATCTTATCCTGGGCATCCTTTTTTTGAACTAGTACCATCTGGCAGGCAGTACAAGACAATAAAAACAAGGACAAATAGTCTGAAAAACAGAGAAGTAACTATATTGAATTCTACTGTATAGCGCAATATTTATGTAATATCAGGGGTTTTCAATACAATTGTATGGAATGAGAAGGATGTGTGTTTTTGTTTTATTTTTTATGCATAATGTACACTGAAGATGGCATTTTATTTCATTGTACGATGTACAATGATGATAAAGTAAACCACCACCACCATTACTACTACTATTTATTTATTTTATTTTTATTTATTTATTCATTTGTCCAATACACAAATACATAGGAAGAAAAATAGACATGTGATAATATAAAAGAGGGTGAAAGTGAACTTAGAGGAGAGGATATATGAAAGGAAGAGAATATATAAGATAGGTGAAAGAAAGGAAAGACAATTGGACAGGGGACGAAAGGCACACCAGTGCACTTATGTACGCCCCTTACTGGCCTCTTAGGAACCTGGAGAGGTCAATCGTGGAGAGTCAAAGGGAGAAGTGTTGGGGGTTAGGGGTTGACACAATTGTCTACTACTACTACTGCTGCTGCTGCTGCTGCTACTACTACTACATTTGTCCCCACTTCTTAATACTTATAGGTTTCATACATTCTTTGGAGGAGAGGCTTTGAACCTATGTTGAAAATCTTGCTGTGGTATGTATAATAGCTTGGGGCTTAGGCAGTCATTTTGCAAAACTTAACACTACATTTGCTGCTAATGGTCAAGTAACATACAGGGTTTCCCAACAGATTTTAGATCAGTTGTTTTCAAACTTAGCAACTTTAAGATGTGTGGACTTCAATCTCCAGAATTTCCAAGCTGGTGAATTCTGGGAGATGAAGTCATACGTGTTAAAGGGGCAAGGTTTGAAAAAATGCTGTTTTCAATCCAAATATGGGGTTTGTCAGCAATTTACTGCATTTATGGCTGTTTTGCATTTGAAGGTAAAATTATTCCCATCAAGAGAACTTGCTGCTGATTTAGAAGCATCAGACACAAATATCCAGACTGCTGCCTTTAGGGTGACATAAAACAGGATCTTAAAACAAAGAATCCTGAACATGAGTAATTACAATATGCAAAACTACATTTCCATTTTGTTTATGAACTATTCCAAAAAGAATGGATCTCACAATTAGCCAGACTGCTTTTCTCAAAGATTCTTGAAAGCATTTTGCTCCAATCTCAGCAGATGGCAGTATAATATTTAATAAATAAATAATGCAAGTATGTACAGTGGGCTTTCTAGGCCTTCCTCTTAATTATTTCTTTATTCTTTTATTCCCATCTTGAACAACTGAATAATTGATGTGACAAGTGTGGTTATCATATTGAATTAGCAACTGAGGAATCTTGTTGACAAAAGAACTTTATGCCCACCAATCCTGTATGTTTTTCATGTAACTCTATTTTATTTCTTAATATAGATCCCCTGCACATTACCTACAAAAGAGACAATTTCATGCCCCTTTCATGATTTCATTTATATTCCCTTTATTTACTGTACTATTTTTCTCTTCCAAACTTTATTTTCCTCTCTCTCACCAGACACGTTGTTCTTTGAGGAGTGTATGTTTGATGGGGATAATATGTATTAAAGGTCATGCAGCTATCTCCCATGAAATTACATTGGATAATGAAGCTGGTCTCGAATGCAAAAGCCCCTAGTTCAGATACTGTATATCACAAAAATAATATTTGGGAGGGGGAGAAACATTGTATTATGCCAGCAGAAAACTAGATATGCACCCTTCTTTTATTTCTTCTTTTTGTCATGAATAGTGCATTTCAGAAATTTGTTTTTGTATTGCATTACTTACATTTTGTACTTCCACATGACCTGCCCATGAAAGTCTAATTTCACAATGTGGAAAAACCCACCTCCTAGTATGATGTTATATAAACATTGAAAGCTTCCCAAGTGAGGTCGGAGATGGCATCTCAGGTGTATCATGTACAGAAGAGAAAGGGGACAGTAGTGAAAAGAATATATGCATTGCAATGAATTTTCAGCCTAGGACATCAATAGAATAAAATGAAAAAGAAGCAATATGCTGCAGTCTTGAGAAATCCTAGACTGTTATGAGGATAACTCAATAGTGTGGGTAGAAGGTTGCTTTTGATTGTGAGGAGAAGGGGAGAGTAGGAGAAGGAAGAGAATGAGGAGGAGGAGGAGGAAGAGGAGAAGGAGGAGGAGGAGGAGGAGAAGAAGAAGAAGAAGAAGAAGAAGAAGAAGAAGAAGAAGAAGAAGAAGAAGAAGAAGAAGAAGAAGAAGAAGAAGAAGAAGAAGATACAGTAATGTTTTAAGATTAAGCTTCCAGATTTCTGGATTTTTTTCCCTTTCTGGAAGTGAGGCAAAGGTATTTTAAGGAAATTCTATGCAGTAACATTGAGCTAACAGCCCTGGGCCTTGCTGATTTATATTGTTCTCTGAAATCAAAGTATTTTATTTTATTGAGTCCTCATTGGTGACAAGAGATATTTTTAAACTACTTCTTGTAGAAGAGTTTAAATCCTGAACCTAACCATGTTTAACTGATTACTGCACAGATGAAACAAATTGGATTCAACGGAACAAGGGGATATTAATATGGACAATTTGAAAGTTTATGTCTCTGAGTAAATCTCTATAGAAATATATCTGACTACTCACATACTGTATATGATCCCAGGCTGTAGAGCACAGCAATTCATATTCCTAGCTCTGGTGAAGATAAGCATTTTCAATGCAGAGGAAAGTGATGAATGTATACAATGTACAGTTTCAAATATTGCCCTCAGCAAGGCAGAGGGTAACATGATTATGATATTATTAATTGAGCAATGCAAATGTCTAGCTTCTAACAGTACATACAATCAATATTTTGTACACCAAGAGCATGTACACAACCATTGTTGGACTTATTTATTTATTTATTTATTCATTCATTCATTCATTCATTCATTCATTCATTCATTCATTCATTTATTTAGTCCAATACATAATACACATTGAACAGAAAGATATGTAATAATATAAGTAAAGAAAAGAATAGAAGAAAAGATATAAAAGTATAGGTGAACATATTTGAAAGGAGGAAAAGATAAATGAGATAAGGAGAGACAATTGGACAGGGAACAGAAGGTACACTGGTGCACTTATGTACGCCCCTTTTAAAAACAATAATAAAATTTGTTATGCTACTACAGTGTTCCTTCCACTGAGTTAATTCATTAAAAAGATGGTACAAATTATAAGACTTTATATGACTGCACAAGTTCAAAAATCCTAAAACTATAAGGTGAGTGCCTAATAAGACATTTTTTGAAAAAAAAAAATATATCTGCTAAGCCATTTTTACTTTGTAACTGGCTTTTTACTGGCTAGACAATAAAACTAAGGGACTTCCCCCATAACAGACTTGAACAAAAATCCTGATACAGGTCGTTATTTAATGTTCAGGGTCTCAATCTAAATGCTTCTGAGCACCTAGAGAACACCTTTAGCCCAAACCAATACTTTAAAACTAGGTTTACACATGCAAAGAATGAAAAAAATGTGTGCTTTTAAAAAACTTAATTTAAAGAAGGTTTTGAAAATATATAATAATTTCCCTTCCTACAAATCTAAATTTGAAAAATCATTCTCATCAGATATTTAGAAATAAAGTTGCCCATAATACAATAGAATACTCTTAAAGAAGAGGTTTCTCATTATATTCCTAAAAATGCCAAATTTATATGGCCACCAGTCAAGAAGGAAAGAATAAAATAAAACTATTGGCCTTTGCATTCAACAAGATTTGTGTCTTAAGACAATAAAATAACTTGGAGGCAACTTAATATACAAGTTACATGAACTGTAGCTCTTGGGAAATTAAAGGAAAGCAAATGCTATCCCATAGAGATTTGAAGAAGCAAAAGGCTTCCCCAAATCTCTTCACTATTTGTCCAATGGCGGCTTCCAATATTTGCACCGAGGTGAGCAAATATTCAATAAAAATTTCACGAGAAGTCCTGCTGCACTTCTACAATTTCTTATTCACAAATCTTGAAATAAGCTCCATTCAGTTCAATCGGATTTAGTTTTGAAAAAAAAGCAGTGATGGGATTCTCTTGTTGATACTATAAATAAATAAATTAAAGAAAATCTAGTACAACATAGACAAATTATCTTTGAATGGCTAATACAGAACTGAAATAGTTAAATTGAATGAGCTGATTTATAGTATTCATGAGAAATGCAGGCAATTGGATAAGTGCAAAACACCTTAACCATGTGTAAACTTTAAATATTTGTTCACTGAATGGTTAAGCCAAGGTACTGACCTTCCAACATTTTTCATGAGGATTGTGAATAATTGAAGTGAATGTGCAGTAGCTGTCTTAATAAATCAAGGATTGCCTCTTATGAAGTACCTATTCAGCATGCAGAAATATCTTATTCTAACATTGTATTAGTATTAATCCAGTTATATAAAAAGTACAGTATCTTGATCTTTCTTTTTTGCCTCCCTTCCATGTATTAACAAAGCCTACCATGCTGAGCTTCTGAAAACAAATAAAACTGACCATTTTCAGAATTAATCTGAATATTCATTTTATATTTTCCAAAGGGAAAAAAAGCTAAAGGTAGGGATAGGGGTAAATTCCTGTTTTGTAGGATTGGAATATCCTCTGAAACATTTCCCTACTGTTTGTTAATGTATTTCTTCAAAAACACAAACATTCTACTCTTGCTTAGGTCTAGAAGGATTAAGCTAAGTTTTGCACATAGTATTGATTAGAATAACAACATAAACATTAAACAATTCAGATATAGAAGAATACCAGGCTGAGTAGGGTCAAATGCATCATCAGTCATGAATCCCTGTGCTCCCTCAAGATATCTAAAGCCAAGTCACCTTGAATTTCTTCTATCCTTATCTACCACCAATTTTCTTTGGCTGTTAGTAGTTAGTAGATGCTTGTAGAGAGCTTAAGCTTGCAATAAATCTTTATTCCCATTTCAACTTCCTGATTTTCCTGGTGCTTGACACCGTGCCAAGGTATTTAGATCCATGAATTGTGAAGAGAAAGCTCTCCTTTTACTATCCTCCTTTCACTCTCCATTATGAATATAGATTATGCCAGTGATGATGAACCTATGGCAAGGGTGCCACAGGTGGCACGTGGAGCCATATCTGCTGGCACATGAGCCATTGCCCTAGCTCAGCTCCAGCATGCATGTGTGTGCTGGTCAGCTGATTTTTGGCTCACACAGAGGCTCTGGGAGGGCATTTTTGGCTTTCAAAGAGCCTCCGGGGAGATAGGGGAGAACATTTTTACCCTCCCCCCGGCTCCAGGGAAGCCTTTGGAGCCTGGAGAGGGTGAAACACAAGCCTACTGGGCTCACCAAGATTTGGAAAACAGGCCATTTCCAGTCTCCAGATGGCCTCTGTGGGATGGAGGAATGTGTTTTCGCCCTTCCCAGGCATTGAATTATAGGTGTGGGCACTCACACATGTGTGATAGCATGTGCATGCGCTCCTTTGGCACTCAAGGAAAAAAAGGTTCGCCATCACTGGATTATGCAATAGGGTTGTGCAAGCCATTTGAAAATGTTGCTCACATCACATTGCTTCATGAAAGGGGCAGCCCTTCTGGTTATCTGTGGCGGAATATGCCAATTCTACCAGTACAACTGTCAAATTGATACCAATCTTATACTTCTGTAAGGGATTTTACCAGCAGATCAAGAGCCATTTGGAACCTCTCCTCTAGCTGCATTTCCCATACTGTAAGACTTAGGCATCTATACAGCCAACTAAGTAAGATAATGTTAAAAACTAAATGCTTATTTGGGAATTTATTTTATATCACCTCTATATCCTGCAAGGGCCCTTATGTAAACATCTGCATGCTTAGGGGAATTCCAATGTTGCAGAAGTTGTGGCAAAAGGTATCTTTAGAGAATAAAACCCCAAAAGGATGCAAAACAAATTTTCAGAAATATGCTATGGGAGTGAAATATGTATGGTGATCATGAGGAGGAATGAAGCCGAAACACCAGAGAGATGGGAATTCAAATGGAATACCTTACAAGCTTCCTTTCACTGAGGCTTCAGTGAAAGTATAAGGCTATTATTATTATTATTATTATTATTATTATTATTATTATTATTATTATTATTATATCAATACAACACAGCAAACGAGATCACTATGCTGGATTTCGTATTTCATCACCAGTCGGGCGCTTCCCAAGCACTTAGGACTGCGTGATGTAGCGGCGAATTATGTTTGCCGATCCCACTAAAGCGGCCTTTTGCAATTGACAGATTGAGATTTTGTCAATTATGATGGTTTTCAAATGTCCGCTGAGATCCTTTGGCACTGCGCCCAGCATGCCAAGTACCACTGGGAGCTGCTATTATTATTATTATTGTTGTTGTTGTTGTTGTTGTTGTTGTTATTATTATTATTATTATTATTATTATTATTATAGATTTGTATGCCTTTTGGCTTTTTTTTTTTTTGCCCCACGTAGAATTCTTGACTCACTTCCCCCAATGGCATGTATTGTATATAACACTTTTGTCATGCCAAATATTTTTTCCGTACAGTATATTTGCCAGGACTTCCATATCCCCTGCTCAGTGAAAATCTCCCAGAGCAGGCTTTCATAATTTGGCATTTTTTAAATTTGTGGACTTCAACTCCCAGAACTCCCCAGCCAACATGCTGAAGAAATCCATGCATATTAAAATTGCCAAGGTTGAAAAACACTATCCTAGAGCATGATTGACAGGTGAGCATCCAGCAGCAATTCAGACATAAAAAGTATAGCAAAAAAAGGAAGAAGATAAATATTTTAAGGAGCCCTGTTTCAAGCCATCATCAGGTTTACCTCCCTAAGGATTCTCTTTAGAACTTCATCGGTTGAGCACAGCTTATCCCTGCGACTAGAGAATAAACATCTCAAATGCTTTCTCCTTTAAAGTTGCTAACTGAAAGGACCCCCATGTTGTTAAAGTAGAGCACTGTAAGGGATGAATACTTAATGAGATCTAGGAAACCTTGGGGAAGAGTCTTTGAGCGTATGCAGGAAAAATAAAACAAGGGCCTAGAGGAAAAGGAAAACATACATTTCTCTGAATTTTCTTGATATTTTCCCCTGAAATCTTCAACCTACATTTCCCTAGCCTCAGAAGAGAGACTAAGGAAGCATGCCACCACAATTCATTTTTAAACACAGAGAGGGCTAAATATACTACACAAATTTGTTTCCTGGAAGACTTGAAGCATCCTTCTTTCATGGCTGGTTTGGTTTCAATATACAGTACAGTGGTACCTCATCATACGAACTTAATTGGTTCCAGAAGGAGGTTCGTAAGGTGAAAAGTTCGTAAGATGAAACAATGTTTCCCATAGGAATCAATGTAAAAGCAAATAATGCGTGCAAATCCTTCAGGAAAATCCCAAACTTTAGAAGGGAGGCGAACAGAGGGCAGGGAGGAGCAGCTAAAGGGGGCGGGTGGAAGAAGCAAGGCTAGGCTAAAGGGTGAGTGGGAAGGAAGAAAGGCAAGGGGGGTGCCCCTCCCTTTTCTTTCTTCAAAAGACACAGTTTCAGTGCCTTTGCAAGCATGCAAAATCTTTACTCCTCCAAGCTGCCCCTCCCTTTTCTTTCTTCAAGAAAGGGGGAAAAAAGAAACCCCTTCATCCCAGCAGCAGCTGCTTGGGTTCGTAAGGTGAAAATAGTTCGGAAGAAGAGGCAAAAAAATCTGAAACACCGGTTTCATATCTTGAAAAGTTCGTTAGAAGAGGCGTTCGTAAGATGAGGTACCACTGTATCTATTTTTCTAAGCTGATCTATAGTGGCATTATGGTGAACTATGGGACCCCTGACAACAGAGTAAAAGGTCACATAGTAAAAACTTCATGCTGGCGCAGATGTCACATTTTTGTGGTAACATCTCGATAAAATAGGCATGGCTAACATGCCACTCTTCAGCTCAATTGCAAAAGCCATCATTTCAGAGCTTTGGGGAAGAGTAATTTGCTCTAGCTGTTGTGTGGGAGGAACAGAGTGATCTGGCTTACATATCATATTGTACCATAATGTGATTTGTTCGATTTTGAGTTGGCATATTGTATGAACTCATCCACTGCAAACAAGGAATTGTTGCTTAGCAAGAACATCAAAACAGAAAATTGTCGAGTAACTGTTTTTCATGGAATGGAATGGAATGGAATGGAATGGAATGGAATAGAATAGAATAGAATAGAATAGAATTCTTTATTGGCCAAGTATGACTGAGTACACAAAGAATTTGTCTTTGTTGCATATGATCTCAACGTACATAAAAGATATGATACATTTGTTAAGAATCATGAAGTATAGCACTTAATGATAGGGTACAAATAAGCAATTAGGAAACAATCAGTATTAATATACTCTTCTTCTCTGAACCCTCTGTTCTTTAAAGCCTTTGATCCAGTAGTACAATAACATATAGGAATACACAAAAATGAATGTGTTTTCTTATATTAGTCACCCTAATTGTTCCCCCTCCTATTGTCTTCCTTTTTCAACTTCTGAATTGCGAGATATTTATTACAGGAGCTTATCTTTAAAATGTGTGTGGGAGGCATGTACACGCACGCACACACACACACACACACATACATACACACACACCATTGAGTTTATTTCTGGCAACTGCCTGGACTAGTCCTCACAGTTGTTTTTTAGTAAGATTTCAGAAGTGTTTTTCCACTACTATCTTCCTAAAGCTGAGGAAGACAAACTGATCAGTTGAGTAATCTCTTCTAGAATCTAAACATACTCCAAACCTTGAGCCATTCCTCATAGAGATTTGGCTTGTAGATATCTTGCCATCTTGAAAGCTATGCTCTGTACACTCTCCATTTTGTCATTGCCTTTTTAAAATAAACTGTACATGTTATGCCAAGTGGGGTCTGTCCAAGACAGGGTATGACAATTATGTCCCTATATTCTTGTTAATATACTTTAAAATAGCTTTTCCCGTTTTAGCAACTGCATCATACTGCTGGCTCATGTTTAATGTGTTGACAAGGACGGACAGGCTCTTTGCACATGTATATTTCCATGCCCTTCCTAAACAAATGCTTTTCGTCTTTTTTTTCTGCAGAGATGCAGAACTGCGCAAAGTTTTTGCCTTGTAAAATAGATACAAAATTAAACAAATAGCCACCCATGTTGTTGAAATCGCCACATTTTGTGAGATTTGTGAAGAAGAATGTCCAAATCTTGGGAATTCTTAAGATTTGGGCATTATATTCTTTAAAGTACAGGTAGTTTTTAGAGATAAAATACAGGTAGTTTTTACAGATTTGCCATCACAATTGAGCCCCACATTTCTGTTGCTAAGCAAGACATTTGTTAAATGATTTTTGCCCCACTTTACCATATTTCTTGCCACAGTTGCTAAGTGAATCACTGCAATTGTAAGTTAGTAACTGATTGTAAGTTAGAAACTGACTGATTTTATTAAATTGGGTTTTGAGCTTGTAGTTTTTAATTAACTAGATTTGTTTATATGCACTGTTTTATATTATGTCTTCGGAGAAGGGCGGCATACAAATCTAATAAATAATAATAATAATAAATAATAACATCATTGTAAAGTGAATCTGCCTACTCCATCTGCTTGTCAAAATGTCACAAAAGGACCGGTGTTACATAGAGGCATCTAAATTGAGACAGTGTGAATGTGTTTGGCCCACCATATGAAAAAAATTAGTTATTTAAATTAGTTATCTTGGTTTTGACCTTTTTAGTGTGTGGGAGGGTATTTTTGTCACTGTGCCACATGTTCCCATGAGGCGAAACCACGCGGCACAGGAGGAACTGAACCAGCGGGAAGTAAGTTAGAACCCACCCCTGTATAGGTACATTGTTAAACCTGTTTTGCATTGTATGGGAAAGGTCCATAGTCAAAGCAGAGTGGAAAGCTCTAAGTGTCATAACCTGGAAGCCATCTTTTGCATTGGGCCTTGGATTTACTTTATTTTACAGGCATGAGACATTTACTGTTATGGAAAACTGGAAGGGAGGTTGTATGGAGCATGGGCAAGGGTGGGTTTTCTTCACTCAAGGACACCTCTGTACATGCACAGAAGCAAAAACAAAAAAACAAAATGTTTTGCCAGCACCTTATCTCATAATTGAATTGAAGTATATCATATTAGTGTTTTCTTCATTATTTATACATTGTCCTGCTGAAGTTAAAATCTTTTATTCAAGAGTCCTTTGTCTCATCTTTCCATATTCTGTATCCTGAAAAGTGAAAAGCCACTTCAAGGGATCATTTGAAAATCAGCATGCATTCTGCATTTCATGCCTGTAGCAGAAAGAGCCTCGGGCAAGAACAGGTAATTTTGGTTTGCCTTATATTGTTTCAATATAATATGTATTTGAACAGATTATATCAGGCTGGGCTTCCTCTCTCCCCTTCCAAATCAAAGATTTAATGCTTGATTTTTTTTCTTTTACAGAAAGCATCTGCTTATGTTCACTTAATATTTGCCTTTCCATTTTAGTCTATTTTCTTGCAAATTTGAAAAGCAAATCAGAAAAGATGTCCTCAAAGTCCAGCATAAATACATGCTGCAATAAAAATGCAAGTGTTTCCTTAGACTTTTATGCAGAGTAACCATCAATTTGGTATAGAGTCAATTTTTTTTGTGGTTGGGCCAGGGAGGCTTAAGTTAAAGTTCTTTTTTGACATGGACTGTATTCTCTGTCTAAAAATTAAGCAGCTTATTCTGAAAGGTAATCGTGGACGCAATTTAATACTATAAATGGCCAATTTTAACATGGTGTAGTAATCTGAGGACATTGATATAATATTCTACAACTGATCAAAATGGTCCATTTTATGCCACCAGATGCATCAAAGCAGAAGATGAAATAAACTGTAGCTCACCATAGTAAATGTAATGCCCCTGTCGGAGTCTGACTCTGCGGCTGAAGATAAGCTGGAACAAGAACTGACAGCGAGTGAGAAGGCCATTCCCTTGGCCTTGGGGAAAACTGAGGAACAGCAGAGTCAGGCCAGGCCAGGCTGTTCAGAATTAGCAAGGCCTGCTAGCAGGGAGGAACAACTGAGAACCATGAACTACCCCTGTCTTATGCAAGAGCTTGGAGAGTGCAGAGGAGGTGGGATCACCTTTGATGGAAGAGGCCACCAATGAGGAGAGGACTCCGCCCAGCTTTACTAGGCATACCTGGGGAATGAAACTTTAGGAGACACTGTGGGGAGGAGCATTTGTCGAGTTCCTGGAGTTTTGTGTGCTGACATTTGAACTTGCCAAGAATCCTTGTGGCATTCTGGACTGATTATCTATATCTATTGCCTCCTGAACGTTTTGCTTTGTACTTGTTTTGCTAGATAAATTTGGGATTTATTGCCATGCAGCATTGTTGCAGACAGCACTGGACTGAACTAATTGCGACCAGAGGCTGTTTGAGATTTCTTGGACAGAGATTTGGAGCACTAAAAGGGTCGGTTTGAACTGCCAGCTGTTTGTGTTATCTCTGTGTCATGCCCTGGGTCATCACAGTAAATTAGAACAACTAAACATAAGAAAAGCTAATCTAGATAAACCAAGTTGTAGCTTGTCTAAAAATCTATTTTCCATAGTGACAGGCCAGATACATTTAGGAAGTCTACAACTAGGATATGAAGGCAAAAGGGACAGCAATAGCACTTAGATTTATATACCACTTCACAGTGCTTTACAGCCCTCTATCAGCAGATTACAGAGTCAGCATATTGCCCCCAATAATCTGGGTCCTCATTTTACTGACCTCGGAAGGATGGAAGGCTGAGTCAACCTTGAGCCGGTGAGACTTGAACTGCCAAACTGGAAGCAGCCAGCAGCCAGCAGAAATAGCCGGCCATACTGCATTCTAACTACTGTATCACCACAACTCTAAACCAGCAAAAAAAAAAACCCACTGCTTTTTTGATGCTCCTAGCATTGAAAGCATAATGCCATTTAATTGGAAAGTTCTAGAGCTATTGATTTTACTGGTAAGATTATCAATAAAGTCTGAGAGACTGAACCTTTTTCTGTAAATTGATTTATTTTAAATTATTATTAGTATTTGTAAATTATTTTATTTTATTTTATTTTTATTTATTTATTTTATTTATATGATGCTCATGTCATTGTCTAGTGAGGACTGCAAAGGATATGGCAGGGATACAGTTATGTTATATTACAGGGACTCATTACATTTGCTCTCTTTCTTCCCAGTTTTACAACAGTATATATTTTTGAAGATTCTGGATACTGCAGATCTGGATGAATTCACAGATACTGTAACATCATATGTCAGCTTCTGTGAAGACCTATGTGAACCGACCAGGAACTTGCGAATACAGTATACAGTAACAATAAAACTTGGTTCACAGCTTTAAGCAGTTACGTTGTTCCAAAGAGGAAGCCTTCAGAAAAGGTGATAGAATGCTGTACAATCAGGCCAGAAATGTATTAACAAGGGAGATCAGAGCAGCAAAAAGAAGCTTCTCTGAAAAGTTAAGGAAACAGTTGAACCAGCAAACATGGAAAACTCTTAAAAACATCACTGGCTACAGCAAATCTCCTTCCCAAGCTGAAGGAAATCAGCAACTGGCAGATGACCTGAATGTGTTCTACTACAGGTTTGAAAGAAAACTACAGCCACCTATCTCCACAATCTCCACTCCAGACGCACCAATAACAACCAAACATCCTACAACTGATCCCATCCCATTGGGTTCATAACTCTGGTGATCACAGAAAAGAAAGTGCAAGATCTATTCCATAGACAGAAGCCAGGAAAAGCACCAGGCCCTTACTTAAAAGTCTGTGCTGACCAATTGGCCCCCATCTTCACCCAAATCTTCAACAAATCACTAGAGATTTGCCATGTTTCTTCTTGCTTCAAATGCTCCACTGTCATCCCAGTGCAGAAGAAGCCCTCCATCAAGGAACTGAATGACTACAGACCAGTTGCTCTAAATCTATAGTTATGAAAACCTTTGAAAGGCTAGTGATGTCCCACTTGAAAACCATCATGGATCCACTGTTAGACCCCCCTACAAATTGCTTACTGAGCAAATAGCTTGACAGAAGATGCTGTTAATATGGCTCTGCACTACATACTACAACATCTTGAATCTCCAAAGATCTATGCAAGGATCCTCTTTGTAGACTTTAGTTCAGCATTCAATACCATAATAAAGGACACTCTTTATTAATTATTTATTATTATTATTATTATTATTATTATTATTATTATTATTATTATTATTATTATTAATTAGATTTGTATGCCACCCCTCTCCAAAGGCTTGGAGCAGCTAACTAAACTAAATCCGCTAGTAGTACCTGAACACACTTGTAAGTGAATCATAAGTTTCCTAACAGAATGCAAGCCACAGGTGAAGCTAGGCAAAATTACATCCTGTACAATTAGCACAGGAGCCCACCAAGGCTGTGTACTCTCACCATTTCTCTTCTCTCTATGTACCAATGACTGCATCTCAAACAATCCACCTGTTAAACTACTGAAATTTGCAGATGATACAACAGTGATTGCTCTCATTCAAGATGATGAAACTGCATACAGATGGGAAATTGAACAATTACCTCATGGTGCAACCAGAACAATCTGGAAATTAACACACTCAAACCATATAAAGTGTGGTAGACTTTAGGAGAAACCCTCTCATTCTATCACTTCCTACAATACTAGAAAGTATAGTTTCAATGGTAGAGACCTGCAAATTTATATGTTCTATCATATCTCAAGACCTAAAATAGTCACCTAACATCAAAAATGTCATCAAAAAAGCACAGCAAAGAATGTGCCAACTCAGGAAGCTGAAACTGCCCAAGGAACTGCTGATACAGTTCTACAGAGGAATTCTTGAATCTGTCATCTGCACCTCTGGTTCAGTTCTGCAACTCAACAAGAAAGACACAGACTTCATAGGATAATCAGAACTGCAGAAAAAAACAATTACTGCCAACCTATCTTCCATTAAGGACCTGTATACTGCACAAGTCAAAAAGAGGACCATGAAGATAT
Organism: Erythrolamprus reginae; assembly: GCF_031021105.1. Classification (NCBI taxonomy): domain Eukaryota; kingdom Metazoa; phylum Chordata; class Lepidosauria; order Squamata; family Dipsadidae; genus Erythrolamprus; species Erythrolamprus reginae. The sequence continues at coordinate 293,902,501 of NC_091950.1, read as the reverse complement.
TTACTGACCCCCTTGCATCCTGGACATAAATTGTTTCAACTCCTACCCTCAAGACAACGCTAAAGAACACTGCACACCAAGACAACTAGACAAAAGAACAGTTTATTCCTGAATGCCATCACTCTGCTAAACAAATAATTCCCTCACTACTGTCAAACTATTCACTAAGGCTGCATTACTATTACTATTAGTCGTTTCATCGTTCCTATCACCCATCTCCTCCCACTTATAACTGTATAACTGTAACTTGTTGTTTGTATCCTTACAATTTATATTAATATTATTTCCTGATTGCTTTGAATAATTCTTCCATCACTTGAATAATTCTGCTTTCACTTTAATGATGACAATCATTAAGTGTTATGCCTCATGATGTATCTTTTCTTTAATGTACACTGAGAGCACATGCACCAAAGACAAATTCCTTGTGTGTCCAATCACACTCGACAAATAAAGAATTCTATTGTATTCTAATCTATTCTAGTTTATTCTAGGCTAGGCTATATGATGCTTAGAACATTCCTTTTCTTTAAAAAGCAGAATGCTTTGTTAAAAAATGGAGTAAATGGCAGAGTGTTTGACTTATTGTTCCAAAATCTGATGGTTCATAAAGAGCACAGGTTGCTGACCCATACTCCTTGTATTAATCTAATCCACTGTTAATGCTATGAGTGCCAATGGCTTCAACTCATCTTTTAACAATGAATTCCAGAAATATCTCAGAGCTACACATAATATACTCCTGTTAGCTTTCTCATTTCTGTATTTTCTGGAAGAATTATTCAAAGTGTATGACAGAAAGCAGTTGTGCAACCCAAAGGCATTTTCTGCTCAGAAATAAATCCCATTAAGTTGAGTAGAATTGTAGCCATGAACAGCTGCATGAAAAAAAAATCTAATTATGAGGATCCAGTGAAGTAACTATGATTGTAATAAATGACACTAAACTCAAGAAGAAAAACTGAAATATTTGCAACATTCCCCCTAATGGCAAAGCTAGCCCTTCTTGATTATTTTACATACCTAAAGAGGAAAGTATACACATCCAATAATGTTTGTGCCATGTTATTGCTTGTAGCTCCCACTTTTACCATAATAAAACTCACATATTTATTATCAATCATCATGAAGCATTTAAATGGATGTGAAGATGATTGGGATCAATATAAAAAAGCTTTTCAATTAATTAGATATAGTGATACTTTGGTACTCATTTTAATTAGTCCTGAGAGAGTAACAAAATGATGATACTAAACAATTTTTCCCATAAAGAATAATATAGTGACTCACAAGGCAACTAACACCGACAACTTCTAGCTTATGCAGTAAGTACCAAACAAATGGTGAATATTGAGGTAAAATGCAGTGAGCATCAAATTCAATGAGTTTTAAAGCAATTGAGTACCAAGGTACCACTGTACATGAATGAGTAAAATAGATGTAAAAGTCTCTCAGTTTATAACGGTTTTATTTTAAAGCCTAATTAATTTATTATTAATTTATTGGATTTATATGCCAATTGTTATGTTATCACTGAGGAGTTAGTTTTAGCTCACTGACTTCTGAACATCTATATGAAGTTAAATCTTACCACAAATTCTGTCCCTGATTCTGAAATTTGCTATTTTTTAACATTATTGCAACAGAGAAACATCTAATAATGCTTGTGCCATGTCAGTCAAACAAATGAACGGATACTTTCAGAAGCAGGGCCAATAAGTAATTCAATGGCAGTAACTACCACTTCCAAATTATTATTCCAATCCTGATTTGTACATTATAATCCCTTAAATTCTCAAAGCAAAGTCACTCCTTATAGTTAGGAAACCTGAGCCATGAAATTCAGATATGGTTAACCGGTCCCTTAACTCTGTCCACCAGTGAGGTATAGACAGTGAAGGGCTACCAACATTTTTACTACCACGCTGTGGGCGTGGCTTATACAGTACGCCCTGCATTTTCTTTCAACATCTTTCAGTGCAAATTGGGTGCTCTGGGGTGGAGCTCCATTTTTGCTACCCCACTGCATTCCCACCCCCCACCCGGCAGAAGCCCACCCCTGGGAATAGACCACTTCCTTTTTACATTCACTGATATCTGAAGATTGCAGAAGTACCTCCACTTCCAGTACCTGGGGAAAAATGTTTTAAATAAGCACATATACAGATTGACTCCGCCCCGTTCTGCCTCTAGCACTACTAAAACAGTGCTTTTTGTTATCTAAATAAGGAGCTGTTAAATATAATCTTGGCTTATTTTTTCCCCCGTCTCTTCTACCAGCAGGACATATACTTGCAGTTCGCTAGAATAAAGCATTTCAAGCCAATCATTTGACTTACTCTAGGATTAGTTTATCATAATAACTATGTTACATACCTCCCGTAGTATTTATGCATTAGCAAAAGACAGCCTTTCCTCTCCATAACCAATATTTTTGATCTGAGCCCTGGAATTTGGATACAGAGATGTATCGGAAAAGCAGCATAAAAGGTCTGGAAGAAAATTAGTTAGCAACTATCTAGCATACTGAATGAGGGAAGCGGGAATCAATAAGCAACAAATAGAAACCTGTGGCCTTCCAGATGTTGATGGCTGCAGCTCCCAGCATCTCTTTTGGACTACATTGACTGAAGCTGCTGGAAGTTATAATTCAGCAGTAACTGGAAAGTGACAGATTCCCAGCAGGTACTTATGACTGTTTTCTTGCTATTCTTTTGTAACAATTAGCACATGTGGTACCAACCTTAGTATGTAATTACAAGCTGGGTAAAACTGTAGGGAAAAATATATTTTAGAAGGCAGGAATCTTTTTATAATTAAAAAATAGACGGCAGTACATGTTCTCAGGGTCTCCTAATTTTAGACATATAAATACTAAAACATTTTAATAGCATTTACAGAATGCACTATAGAGTATCTGCTTTTTTTAATTAAACAAATGTTGATTTTGTAGCTTTTAAATTATGCTAGTTTTCCTTCTCCGAGATTTGAAAGAGGAACTTATTTTGAGGTGAAGAGCCCATTATTAGTTCACAGAGATGATTTCTTGGAGAAAATTAAGGCATGAGCGGTGAAAATTGAAGATTCACTGCAGGCATATAGCATCCTGCTGTTCATATATTGAATGCAAATGCAAACAGTGGGTGGTTTTTTTAATCTCTTTTATCTCTTTATATGAAGTGATCACTAAACATTAATATCAAATTGTTCATCAAGCATTACAAAGACAATGTCATGTTTAAAAGGTCATTCTTGTCTATTTCCTGTATGGTACCCACTATTAGGGGAAAAAACATAACAAAATTGCAATATTTTTGCCAGTTTTCTTTATGGATCTCTCCTTTTTTAAAAATTCATCGGGAATAGCATATTTTGTTTTGTTCAATTACGAAGCAGAGGGAACCATTTGAATAAGTAGTACATTTCTCAAACCAATAAGAGCTTTTGCAAATGCATAATCAAAGAATAACGCCACCCATATTATTGGGAATATTCTAACTTGATAAACCTATTGTTGCTTAACAGAAGGCGGGTACCTGCAGAAATACAAATGTGGCCAAAAGATAATCTATTATGATTTGGCCATCAAATCATTTTCCACATCATTTTTTTCTTCCTAGTGCTTTCTTCTTCTTCATCATCATCATTACTATTTTATTCACAAAAAACAGTAATACACAGCAAACAAGATTTATGTGCTGGATTTTGTATCATAACATCACAAGTTGAACACTTCCCTAGGATTGTGTGATGTATTTTCGTGTGATGCATGCAGATCCAAATACAGTGACCTTTTGCAGCTGACCGATCATGATTTTTTATTGTTTTCAAATGCCGTCTGAGATCGTTTGGCACAGCACCCAGTATGCCAATTACCACTGGGACCACCTGTATGTCAGAATCATTGTAATTTGATTTTAAATTAAATTAATTTAAATTAAATTTAAAAATTAAATCCTGTTATCGGGTAAGTTGTTGCTTTTCATCAATTTGACTGTCACATGGTATGGCAACATCAATGGTCCACACTTTTTCTTTTCCGTGAGGTCCGGTGTATTGTTCCAAAACCTTTGAATTCAAAAGTCCCAAAGTATTTTGGCATGTTTGTTTTCAACTAGTTTCTCAGGTTTATGATCCCACCAGTTCTTTATCACTGGTAGGTGGTAGTTGTGGCACAGGTTCCACTGAAGCATCTGGGCCATGTAATTGTTTCTTGGTCTGTAGTCTGTCTTTGCAATTGTCTTGTAGCCGCTAAGGATATGACCGAATTGTTTCATCAGCTTCCTTGCAAAGTCTGCATTTTTGGGTCATCAGCTGATTTTTCGATCCTGCCCTTGATTGCCTTTGTACTGATTGCTTGCCCCTGTGCTGCAAGAATCAAACCTTCAGGTTCTTTCTTCAGTGTTCCATTAGTGAGCAATAACCAGGTCTTCTCCTTATCAACTTTTCCTTCAATCTTGTCAAGGAACTGTCTATGCAAAGCTTTATTGAGCCAGCTGTCAGCTCTGGTTTGCATTGCAGTTTTCCTATACTGATTCTTTGTCTGCTGTCCTTTCAGAAGCTTCTGGTTGTTTACTTCAATCAATGCAGGTTCTTCATTTTCTTTGATGTATTCTGCCAATGCCTGTTTTTCTTCTACTACTGTTTGTTTTATTTGTAAAAGTCCTCTGTCACCAGATTTTCTAGGCAGATATAGTCTGTTGACATCACTACAGGGGTGAAGTGAATAGTGAATGGTCATGAGTTTTCTTGTTTTTCTGTCCCAATTGTCAAGTTCAGCCTTTTTCCAATTTATTATATCAACAGTGTATCTTATGACAGGTAGAGCCCATGTGTTTATGGCCTTGATGGTATTGCCTCCATTGAGCTTGCTTTTGAGCTGATTTTTTGTATGTATTCTTTGCTGACTACATTTTTCACATGCCCATTTTTGATGTTGTCCAGTTGTAGTATGGCCAGGTAATTATAGGCCTCTGGTTGATGACACTTTATGGCTTGTTTATGCCCATACTTTCAGTGATTTTACCCTTCTTCAGTGCTACTATGGCACATTTATCCAAACCAAACTCCATGCTGATATTAGTGCTAAAGATTTGGACAGTGTTGGTCAGAGAGTGGGTTTTGGTTTGAGTTTTTCCATACAGATTCAGATCATCCATGTATAGCAGATGTGAAATTTTATTAGATTTCTTGAATGTTTGAAAGCCATGGTTTGTTTTTTGTAAGGTTGTTGACAACAGGATCATGACAATAATGAAAAGAAATGGTGACAATGAGTCTCCTTGAAAAATCCCTCTTTTGATGTTGACAAATCTGTAGTTTTCATTCCAACAAACCAGTTCAATTTTCCAGTGCTTCACCATGTTTTTAATTAAAGTACCAGCATTTTTGCAGATCCCAATGGTGTCTAGGCACTTGATGGTCCAAATGTGTGGGAGTGAGTCAAAAGCTTTTTAAAATCAATCAACATTGTGTGAAGATTAGGGTTTTTTTAGCTTTTGTAGTTTTCCAGAATCATTTTCTCAATTAAAAGCTGATATTTTGTGCCCTTGCTTTTTTGTTTGTTGCCTTTCTATTCATCTGGTAAGATATCATTCTCCTCAAGATAATCTTGAATTCTGTCAGAAATCATACCAGTCAATAGCTTAAACATAGTGGGTAGATACGTTATTGGCCTGTAGTTTCCTGGTGATGCTCCTTTTGCTGGATCTTTTTGTATCAGATATGTTCTACCAGTTGTCAACCATTCACTGATAATTCCTTTTTTATAGCATCTCATTGAATTGTTGGGCCCTTTTTTCACGCAGATTGGTCAGTTCTTTACTTTCTTCATTTGTTTACTGATAATTTCAGTTGTTATTTCCAACGTTATTTCCATTTTGTTCTGTAAGAAGTTTTCCTCAAACTCTTCTATCCACCCAGCATTTTTGTTATAGTCCTTCTCATTTTCCCAAAGCTCTTTCCAAAATGCAGTTGTTGCAATTTTTTCAGGCTTTTCAACTACTCTCTGTTGCTTGATTCAAGCTCTGATACAACTGCCGTTGGTCTAATTGAAACAGTTGGTTTTGTTTGTGCTGGATGATTCTGGCTTCATTATCTTTCGATGTTTCTGGCTGTTGCTGTAATTTGTTCTTTCACAATTTCCAGAGCTTCTTCAATTTTTCTGGTGATTAGCCAGTACTTTCTGATCAGGTATTGTTTGATGTTCTCGTCCTTCAGTTATGACTTAGTATTGGTTATTATTTTAAGAAGAAATAAGAATTCATTAATTCAAGAACGTTCATCTAAAATTTTAACTCACCCATGTCTTCAATGCTGAAGTTTGAATGTAATCACGTAACACCTCTGATGTTGTCATTTGATAATTTTTGATAAGTATAGCATATAACAGGAGAGGGGGGGGGAGGAAGTGGGAGAGGGAAGGAGGGAGATATTCCTCTACAGGCAAAGGCACAAAACATGAAGTGGTATTTTTGCTAATACCACCATATCCATACAAGTACCCATGATAAATTAATTCTATAGCTAATGAAACAATGATCTCAAAAATGACCTTGAAGATTATTTTGAAGAATGAATATCAATTCCTGGTATAGATTGAGATAATACAGAAGAACAGTTAAAGTTCTGAAAGTAATTATCCAATTTGGTCCTGTGATAAACTAAGAGAGTGCAAAAAGGTTGCATATGAACTGTTCTGAAACTCAAAAACCCCATTTTGAGTGTTTCATGATCAGAGCAAAACATACATATTTGGAGTCAGTTGTTTTAGGAATGCAGCAAAACATGCTAGTTAAAGTTTAGAGTTTGCTTGCTTAGTTTTTCAGTACAGAAAAAAATGCAGCCATTTTGAGCCGCACCATTGAGTGTTCCATGCTGTTTCAGACAATACATCAGCATGAATGTTCTTTCTTCTTTCATTGGGATGTAATCTTCTGATTGTTTCTATCTGGGATAGTACAACAATAGGGATTAAGAGTTTAGATTGGGAATAAGAATGGGTAGGGTCATCTGGAAATGGCCACAATTTTGAAGAGAAGCAGCATGCCTTTTAGTGAGAGACCTGGAGAGGAGAGATCTGGAGAGGAGTTGAAGAATTATTATAAAGACTTGCAATTGGACACATTGTGCTTTTGCTGGTGAATGAGACTGACAACACATATCTAAGGCAGTGATGGCGAACCTATGGTACAGGTGCCACAGGTGATAGTCAGAGCCATATCTGAGAGCATGCAACCCTATGTCAACTCCAGGGTGCTTGTACATGATGGCCAGCTGATTTTTGGTCTTCTGGAGCACGGGGGGGAGGCTGTTTTCACGGGTTGGGCTGTTTTTTGCTTCCCCTGGGCTTCAGGAAAGCCTCTGGAGCCTGTGGATGGTGTAAAATTGCCCAACAGGCCAACCAGAAGTTCAGAAATGTGGGGGCAATATGGGAGGCTGTGCATGCATGCATGAGGGGAGGCCATTGCATTATGGGCATGGACCATTGCACCATTGCGTGTGTGTACACCCTTTTGGCACCCAAGCAAAAAAGAGGTTCACCATCACTGCTCTAAGGCAACTACTAGATTTTCAATAACATTGAAAGGAGAATGGGAGGGGAGGTTAGTTACTCTAGCATTCATCCACAATCCCATCCATGTTTTCCCATTTTCCCTCAGCCCTGTTTTCATTATTAACTGCAGTTGACCAAAGTTCAAACAAGAGTGCTGGCTCTGAAGCCATGCACTTAGCATAGAGGCAATGTTTTGGCCAGTAGATATAAAATTGTGCAGCCTGGACAGAAGAAACGCATGCAGTTTCAGTTGTTAGATCATACTTGACCTTAAAAACATTCAGAGGTTTGTTGACTTTCAATAATGTGACATTAAGCTTAATAAAGTAAGCCTAGAAGCATTAATCAATGCACCGATGTGACTGATCAAGCGACTCATTAATCACACCTTTCAAAATTGGATTTTATTTCTAATTTTAATCAAAGCTGTCCCCCATGAAAAGCAAACCACCAGTAATAGCGTGCTTAAACTGTTTAAGTATAGCTTTTGATAATTAGATTAACATGATGAGTTTTCAAGGAGCATAAAGCCTTCATCCTCACCCATTGAAGTATATATTATAAGTATAATCTGGTCTCCATTATGTTTTCTCAAAATATCTATTTTATTAAGATCAAGCTGCAGTCCCCTTAATCAATTCAATGCTGATCAGTAGCTGGTGTACTTTCAGTTAATGAAATAAAAATCTCAAGTAAAAATCTTTCATCATAACTTGTGATCTTTATGACCTATAACTGCTATCACACTTTTCATTTTTAGTCCTGTCAGGCTATTTGAGGCTTAGATAAATCCGCAAGGAAGGAGAGTGAAAGATAATGAACTAGAAAGAAAACACCGTGGATTAAAGATGAAGAAAGAAATGTTCATGTTTTGTATGCAGGATTTTTAAAACTTTTGCCAGTTTCTAATAAAAGCTGATGGTAAAAAATTTGGATTGGATCGTATTCAGATACACATATGCAAATTTTATGCATCCATTTTGGAGAAAAACAAAATGCAGCTTTCCTTATTCAGGAAAATTATTTTGCATTAAAAAACTGCACGTTTAAAAGGCTAGATTTGTATCCAAGGGTATTTTACACATTTGGGCACTGAATAAAGATTCTGACACATTTTATTCAACAGGGATAACACAATCTCTCTATTCTTATTTAAATGTCCAGTACTGATGGTAGAAAATTTTGTTTGAATCATTTCTTAATTACAACATGTATAAAAATTCTCAACCTTTTTTCACATAGTGAATATGAGAGAAAACAGGAGACAAAATCTCTACTTTGAGTTGGATGGAAAGGCAGTGATTTTTTTTCCTTTTAATGACCCTGTAATCCCTTGAATAGAGATGGAGTTGGGAAGACTAAATGGACCTGAGAATTTACTAGCTGGATGTCCTTCCTGACACCTACACAAAGCTCAGAGCAGATATTTTCTCTTTGAGCCCAGGGAAAAATATCTGACACTATCCGAGATCGAACTCGGGGCCTCCTGATTATGAGGTGACAACTCCATCTCTAGGCTACCACAACATTTGAAAGACAGCAATAATAATAATAATATGGCATAATGAATTGCTTCATTTAAAAGAAAAATTCTAGATTCCAAATTTATGTAGAAAAACATTCTGGAGAAAAAACCGCACTAACATTTATTAAAAACCACAACTCTTAAAATCCACAACCATACTACATAGGGATTTTGAAAACTGTATTTCCAACATTTCAAGAAGATACTAGCTATGAAGAGACTGGTCCAAACCATTTACTTCCACCCTGTCAAGCTGTTTCAGAACTAGTCTATCATATCTGATAAATTTGAATGTTTGTGACCTAGCTTTAAGTAGTTGCCCTCAAAGAAAATATATTTTAAAAATTGTGCATCTCAGAAGCTAGAGAAAAATATATATGATGCAGTGGTTCAAGTAATGGATTAGATTCTGGGAAACTAGAACTGACAGTATCCTAAATACAAGAGGATAGCTTGAAGAAAAATAATTTATATTAAATTAATTTACCTTTGTAATGTTAAATATTAATTCTAACAACAACAATAAAACATTATATAAAAACCAATCATACATACAGACATACCATGCATAAAATTGTAAAGGCCTAGGGGGAAGTGTATCTCAGTTCCCCCATGCCTGGCGGCAGAGGTGGGTTTTAAACAGCTTTCGAAAGGCAAGGAGGGTGGGGGCAATTCTAATCTCTGGGGGGAGTTGGTTCCAGAGGGTCGGGGCCGCCACAGAGAAGGCTCTTCCTCTGGGTCCCGCCATGCGACATTGTTTGGTTGACGGGACCTGGAGAAGACCCACTCTGTGGGACCTAACTGGTTGCTGGGATTCGTGCAGCAGAAGGCGGTCTCTGAGGTAATCTGGTCCGGTGCCATGAAGGGCTTTATAGGTCATAACCAACACTTTGAATTGTGACCGGAAACTGATCAGCAACCAATGCAGACTGCGGAGTGTTGGTGTAACATGGGCATATTTGGGAAAGCCCATGATTGCTCTCGCAGCTGCATTCTGCAGATCTGAAGTTTCCGAACACTTTTCAAAGGTAGCCCCTTGTAGAGAGTGTTACAGTAGTCGAGCCTCAAGGTGATGAGGGCATGAATTATAAACATATTTGCAGTTTTAAAATTATCATCATCATCATTATTAAAGAATTATTTCCCTCAATTAATTGTGGCATATTTTAATGCAATAAATATTATATTGTACCCTTGATTAATTTTCCAATGAAACTCTTTGTTATCTTCCTCTTTTTTCTTTGAAAACATTTAGGAAGTAAATAACTCTGTGATCTGACAATTGATGAAATATTTTCCCCCCCAACATTCTGTAAAATATTCTTTCCCATTTATAATGCAAATTTCTAATTCATTGCAAGTTCATTTTTCTGATTCTGAGATCCCAATGGGGCACTCCAAGATCCTTATTCTGCCGGATTCTATAAGTTAAAAATCATTAAATGGAATGCCAAGGTGGTGCCACATAAAATTTCTTCTTCCAGCATCATTTTTATTTCCAAGAATTCCCCTCAGTCTCACATAAAGTAATAGTATCTTAGAAAGCAAAAATGGGGAACGGTTATCACTGGTCTTTTTGAATTATATCTCTCTGTTCAAAAACAAGGTAAAATGAGACTTTCATTTTATGAATCGTGGATGGAATATAGGAGGGCTTGTTTCTCAGTTGCTATACCTATCTTAATGAAATACTGAAGTTTCTTGCTGTAGTTAAGGCTTATCACCCTTTTAGTCTTCTGGAAGTGGCTTCAGACGGAACATTTATTGTAAATCAATAAAAAACATTTATTGTAAAACATTTATTGTCATCTTTCCCATTTTTATTTTTCAATTAATTTTGAGGAGTTTGATTTAGTTTTGGGGAAAGATTGTCCTTGCTTGGTGCATTCATTGTTGCATATTATTCTCTCAAATTAATTATGTATATCTTAAGGTTTACTACGTATAATTTAATTGTATGGTAGCAAATATGCATCTGTATGTTTTCAGAGATACACAAGAATATCTCCTAGCCCCAAGTTTATAAATATGCACTCCTCAAGAAGAACTTTCAGTCCAAACTGTTCATGTATTCATAAAAATTATGAATACCTACTATAAATAAATAAATTATAACAATGCTGACTCTTTTATGCTCCTTCAGAAGCAGTAAATCCCTATTACCAGCTGTTAAAGAGAAACATTTCCTTCAAATCCTCCTTATTAATTTCTCAGGTAATTTGATTTGCCACAGAGGGAAGCAGGATACAAAATCCAGATCATTTTACAGAGTTGGAAGGGACCTTATAGGTCAATGATGCTGAACCTATGGCACAGATGCCACAGGAGGCACACGGAGCCATATCTACGGTTAGGTCCCACAGAGTTGGCCTTCTCCGGGTCCCTTCAATGTTGTCTGGGGGCTAGGGGAAGAGCCTTCTCTGTGGTGACCCCGGCCCTCAGGAATCAGCTCCCTTCAGAGAGTCGCACTGCCCCCACCCTCCTCGCTTTCTGCAAGAGTCTCAAGACTCACTTATGCAGCCAGGCATGGGGCAATTAGATCAAGACACCCCCCCCACGTCTACTAAATGTGATGTATGGTTGTGATTGAATTGGTTGATTGATTTTAACATATTGGGATTTTAGCTTGTAGTTTTTAATTAATTAGGTTGTTTTATATTGTGTCTGTGAGCATTGTTTTAAATTGTGTCTTGTGAGCTGCCCCGAATCTTCAGAGAAGGATGGCATAGAAATATAATAATAACAACAACAACAACAACAATAACAATAATATCATCTGCTGGCACAAAAGCAATTTCCCTAACTCAGCTCCAACATGCATGTACATGTTGTCCAGTTGATTTTCAGCTCACACAGAGGTGTTTTTGGCTTACAGAGGGCCTCCGTGGGAATGGGGGAGGGCATTTTTGCCTTCTCTGGGCTCCAGGGAAGCCTTTAGAGCCTGGGGAGGGTAAGAAACAGGTCTACTCACCCAACCAGAAGTTGGGAAACGGGCCATTTCTAGCCTCCAGAGGGTCTCCAGAGGGAGGGTGGACATTTTCACCCTCTCCGGGCATTGAATTATGGATATGGGCATTCATGCATACACAATAGTGCACATGCATGCAGTTTTGATACCCATGAGAAAAAAGGTTTGCCATCATTGTTATAGGTCATCTAGTCCAATCCCCCCACCCATGAATCCAATCCGTCTTCATAGCACTTCTAAACAAGAATTTCAACCCAAGTTTTTACATCAGCTTCTTTATGTGGTATTATTAGTATTTTTCCATTTAACTATCCCTGAAGAGTCTTTATAGTTAGGTCGGTGCTGGAGTGTGAATAAGAGTTTGCTATTTATTAATCATTGAATTTCAAGCACTGTTTTACATAATTTTGTTCTCCAAAGTAAAATACAGAAGGTGAAGGAACCCCTCTGCTCCCAATACCCCCTTACACAAGATAAGTAGAAATCCTTCCAGGGATATTATTCCTTGCTCCTATTTGAGAAGGTGGTGAAAGAATTGCTGCCAGCAAATTTGGAAAGTTGCCATTATCAGCAGTCCTGTCACACGAGCAGAGCCTACTAGGGAATAACAGCTTCACCAAGCAAAGCAGAGAAGAAACAGGTTGGTTTCCTTCACGCTATTATAATTGAAAATTTCCACATGGAATTCAAAAATGCATTCAAGTATGGAAATGGAAAATTGACTATCCCTTTTTAGAATCTCGTAGCTTTTGATACTTTTGTGAAAGAACAGGAGGAAGGAGGAGATAGGAACAGGAAGAACAGAAGGACACACAGGTAAGAAGTTCTCCTTTTTTCCATTTGGGATACAACATCCTAGCTAGAGGAACTAGTGCTCCCTAACTTATGCTAAAGATTATTTTGGAATGAAGGAGGTAGTGATTAGATGCTACACTTTATTGGGTTCTGTTATAATATGTTATTGACAGGCAAGATATAAATATGAAGTGAGTATAGTAAGCAGCGTTTCCTGTAAGCTGCGCGCGTGCGCACACGCATGCCCCCAAATCCCCCCGCGCACCCTTTTCCACGGGCGCGCACTCCCCATCCCCCTGCCAGCCCGCGGGGGGGCGGGGAGGCGCTGGCAGTAGAAAGAAAGAGAGAGAGAGAGAAAGGGGGGAAAGAGATAGCAAGAGAGAGAAGAGAAAGAAAGCAAGAGAGATAGAAAGAAAGAGTGAGTGAGAGAGAAAGAAAGCAATAGAGAGAGAGAAAGAAAACAAGAGAGAAAGAGAGAGAGAGAGAGAGAAAGAAAGAGAGAGAGCAAGAGGGGGAGAGAGAAAGAGAGAGAAATGACTCTTGATTTAAAGCATATGGTAAAAAACACCCAAATAATAACAGGAAAAAAAACCCAGCCATTTGTGTGTGTGTGTGAACTCTTGAACCATTTCCAATAGCTCACCTGTTATTGGAAATGGTTCAAGAATTCACACACACACACATACACACACACAAGGGGGGAGGAGACAGGGATGGAAAAAGAGAAGATAGTAATAATAGCAATAGATTTTGGTTTTGTTTTATTATTAATTTCTTTTAATAAAAAAGAAGGGAAAATTTTTCTTATTTATTTATTTACTTACTTACTTACTTACTTACTTACTTACTTACTTACTTACTTACTTACTTACTTACTTACTTACTTACTTATTCTTCTATGCCGCCCAGTCCCAAAAGGACTGCCGCTCAGACACTATACACCGGAAAAAAATTAGAGGGAACATTGATAGTAAGTATAAGAATATAATGGACTGCATTGTTCTGCAGCCAAATCAAGGCTCAATACATAGAGAGGGAGATATACAGAAATCCTTTATAAGCTTTTTGAACGCTCATCTCTATTAATATAGGAATGTAAATTTTGAAAGAAGCAATATTCCATACCCAGTATTTGTAAATCAAGATTTCATTTCCTTCCTGCAGATTTCATTATTTTTAAAAAATCATATAACTCCTCAGGATTACTGTCAGCTTTAATACATATGTTGGCAGATATCGTGTTCATTTTTACAAAATATTGCAGAATAACCTTGTAGAAAAGCAGTGAAAAATTCTATAGTTTGCATAGAAGGGTGTTATTTGTTTAGCTTCAGTGTTCTTTGGGGGCACAATAGCTCAGTGATTAAAGACACTGAGCTTGGGAACTGGGAAGCTGACAACCAAGGTTCAAGACCCAAGTGTCCCATGATAGAGTTAGCTCTTGTTGTTTACCTCAGCTTCTGCCTTCCTCACAGTTTGAAAGTATGCACTTGAGAATAGATAAATTGGTACCACTTCAGTCGGAATTTAATAGTGTTCTATGTGCACACCAGATCCCTCAGCTAAGAAATAGAGACATGCACTTACCCCCTAGAGTCGGATATGACCGGACAGAGAAAATCTTTACCTTTACCTTTTTCTTTTGGATTAAAACATACTACTTCTACAAACTAGAATTATTTTCTTTTGGGAATTGCTGTCATAAGAATGTAAGGCAAACATCTGGTTATACATGCAATTTTCTTTGAATCTTTTCATTGGATCTTGATGTTTAGGTTCCCTTACTTAAATAGAATATAATACAGTGGTACCTCTACTTATGAACTTCTTTCCATGACCGGGTTGTTAAGTAGAAAACTTTGCAAGAAGAAGCAATTATTCCCATAGGAATCCATGTAAAAGCAAATAATGTGTGCGATTGGTGAAACCACAGGGAAAGTAGAGGCCCTGTTTCCTCCCAGGAGATTCCTAGAGAGGCCCCACGGAGGCTTCTCCCTTCCTTTTCCAGCCCTGTTTCTTCCCAGGAGATTCCTAGAGAGGCCCCATGGAGGCTTCTCCCTTCCTTTTCCGGCCCTGTTTCTTCCCAGGAGATTCCTAGAGACGCTCCACGGAGGCTTCTCCCTTCCTTTTCTGGCCCTGTTTCTTCCAAGGAGATTCCTAGAGAGGCCCCATGGAGGCTTCTCGCTGCCTCTCCCGGCCTTGTTTCTTCCCAGGAGATTCTTAGAGAGGCCCCGCAGAGGCTTCTCCCTGCCTTTTCTGGTTACAGTTTCAGAGGCTCAGGTTTGTAAGTGGAAAATGGTTCTTGAGAAAAGGCAAAAAAATCTTGAACACCTGGTTCTTATCTAGAAAAGTGCATAAGTAGAGGCGTTCTTAGGTAGGGGTACCACTATACTCGGTTCTAGAACTGCTCAGTTGCGGCAGCAGTTTTACTTTAATTAAAACTTAAACATGCTTTTTGAGCACCTCTAGAAAAATGAAACAATAATATTTCTTATTGCCTCATAGGATATGTCAGAATTCCACTGCAGAATGTTAAAATATCTGTGCCAGGAACAAAGAACACAATAGCAGTTTCTATAATCTCAGAGAGTTGATTCATTTTTTAATCCCTATCATTCACACTTTGCTCAAACGAGAGAAAGTAAGAAACTGGCTAACTGCAGCTGCAGTTATTCATTGTCAGTCAGAAATGACAAACATGAAGTGGAAATACAAAGAGTTGCATCACCACCCTGCTATGGCACCATCTGACATCTCTGTGTTGGCTCACACAGAGACCAGAGTACCGTAGAATTGGCAAAAGAATAAACAGTGGGAGGAGAGTATATTTTGGGAAGCTGCGGGCTTTTGCTACTTCTGTAGTACTATAGTTTGTTAAATAAGTGTAGCAGGCTTTGGCAGAAGAAAAAATAGCAACTTCCTTAGGTGGTCCCAGTAACAATGACTTTGCCCACCAGGGTTGATTAAATAGGCCTGGAGAGATTAGGTCAGACTCTCGAGAAAAATACAGTCAACGAAGCAGTGGAAGTGATGTGCCGGTGTCTGGAGGCTGTTGGGGCCTGAATGGGTGCCAACAGACTCAAACTCAACCCGGATAAGACAGAGTGGCTGTGGGTTTTGCCTCCCAAGGACAATTCCATCTGTCCTTCCATTACCCTGGGGGGGGGAATTATTGACCCCCTCGGAGAGGGTCCGCAACTTGGGCGTCCTCCTCGATCCACAGCTCACATTAGAGAACCATCTTTCAGCTGTCGCAAGGGGGGGCGTTTGCCCAGGTTCGCCTGGTGCACCAGTTGCGGCCCTATCTGGACCGGGACTCACTGCTCACAGTCACTCATGCCCTCATCACCTCGAGGTTCGACTACTGTAATGCTCTCTACATGGGGCTACCTTTGAAAAGTGTTCAGAAACTTCAGATCGTGCAGAATGCAGCTGCAAGAGCAGTCATGGGCTTACCTAGGTATGCCCATGTTTCACCAACACTCCACAGTCTGCATTGGTTGCTGATCAACTTCCGGTCACAATTCAAAGTGTTGGTTATGACCTTTAAAGCCCTTCATGGCACTGGACCAGAATATCTCCGAGACCGCCTGCTGCCACACGAATCCCAGTGACCGATTAGGTCCCACAGAGTGGGCCTTCTCCAGGTCCCGTCAACTAAACAATGTCGGTTGGCGGGCCCCAGGGGAAGAGCCTTCTCTGTGGCGGCCCCGACCCTCTGGAACCAACTCCCCCCGGAGATTAGAACTGCCCCTACTCTCCTTGCCTTTCGTAAGCTCCTTAAGACCCACCTGTGTCGTCAGGCATGGGGGAACTGAGACATCTCCCCCGGGCATATACAATTTATGAATGGTATGTGTGTATGAATGTGTGTTTAGAAAATGGGGTTTTTAAAATGTTTTTAGCAGTAATTTAGATTTGTTGTAAATTGTTTTCACTTTGTTGTGAGCCGCCCCGAGTCTGCGGAGAGGGGCGGCATACAAATCTAAATAAATGAAATGAAATAAATGAAATGAAATCTTATGCATTTTATGTTGGATTGCAGACCAAATCATCCATCAGATAAATGCCACAATTCATTTCCTCCAGAAGCCTCTGCTCTGTTTCAGTTTTTGTTGCTAGCCCTTTTGAAATATCCAAGACGGAACGACATTGAATTATTTTGCAGTCTAATTTAAACCATTACATATCGTGCAAATATCCTTCCTGTTTCAATCTGCATGTTAATTTCAAAGAAACAACTTAAAGAAACTGCCCAAGCAGCTGCCTTAAAATACATTGGAAATTGCACATTAAAAAAAGTGAGTGTATGCTTGCTTTCCTGTCTTCTCTGCTTTTGTGTGTTGGCTTTTTTTATTTTAAAATGACCTCCGTTCTACTATAAGGCTTTAGCTCGAACCACATTCAACTTAACATTTCACGATGTTTTATTTCCTCTTTATTTCACTTATTTTATAAACTATAATGCAGGAATGGTAATTTGAAAAATGAGTATGAAAATGCCTGCATCTTTTCTATCTGATGACAACAATTTTACAATTCAGAAATCTGGGCCTTGTTGTTGATCTCCAAGGCTCTATAAACAGAGCCATTAAATTTCTAAATTTGAAACATAGCCTCTTTTGCATACAATATCAATATATATGTATATTGTGTTTATGTGATTTTGCATTCTTCAGTTTGAATCCATTCACTGCTTCCAAAGAAGAAAAATGAACTGTTAGTAATATTTTACTGTCCTTTGTACTGAGTGTAAAATAGGCTAAAAAGACAACTTGTAGTGTCTCTTGTGCCCCCCTCTCTCTTTCTCTCTCTCCTTTCTTTGTCTCTCCTTCCCTCTCTCCAGACAGATATATCTATCTATCTACATATACATATCTACAAGTGCAATATGGATAGAGAAAGAGAAAGAGAGAGAGAGAGATTAGACAGACAAACATATCCACACACAGAGTCATAACACTCACACTATAAACTAAAAAAAATGTTTTGCGTTAATGTCAGTATTCAAATAGAAAGATGCAGCTGGAGCTCTGAGATTGACTAATTTGTGTTGCAAAATATCTCTAGGAAATCTGGTGCAGCTTCAACATGGGGATTCCTGCCAGTTGGCATAGCCTAGATCTTGAAATCGTACAAATGGTTGTTGAAAGGTTTGAGGAAGGAGCAACACAAATGTAGAATTTAAATAACAGTGCTTTCAAAAACACAGTCATAAAAGAAGAGACGATCCAGGGCTCCTGGAGTTAAAAAACTAACAACAATGGTATGTTATCTCTAATACTGTATATTAAGAAGGTCAGAAAAATATTTTTGCTGCTGATAAGTAGTAATGAGATGATTGATTGATTGATAGATAGATAGATAGATAGATAGACAGACAGACAGACAGACAGACAGACAGACAGTAGGAATGAGATGATAGATAGATAGACAGACAGACAGACAGACAGACAGACAGACAGACAGACAGACAGACAGACAGACAGACAGAAAGACAAAATATACATACATGCATACATTCATGCATACATACATATATACACCAGTGGTGGGTTGCTGCTGGTGCCAGTAGCAGCCAGATTTCGCAATTTGCAAGCAACCACTTCAGTGTTGGTCCTTCGGGTACTGTCAGTTTTTCTCTTGAATTTTTGGTCTTTTTTGCATCCTGTGCGTGCACAGAAGCAAAACCTTGCAAGAGGACCCACGTGCGCATGAGATTTTGCATGTACAGAAGCAAAAAATTGCTGAAATCTCACATGTGCACGCATACTCTCAGGACATTTTGGCACGTTTTTGCTTCCTGAGCATGCAAAGAAGCAAAATCATGCTGGAAAAGTACACATGCACGCAAGAATCCTCATGCTGCCTGCGCAGCACACCAGTAGCAGCAGGTAAGAGGAATCTGCCCCGATATATATAGGTATAGATTTATACACACACACCACAAGTATGCAGGGGTGGGCAGCAGGCAAGATGGGGTGGAATGCAGTTCCACCAGCGGAAATGAAACTGTGTGCCCAGTTTTAGCTGACCATCCTCCCTCCCATCCTCCTCCTCCTCCTTGGAAAGCGGCAGGGAGACCAGCACCAACAGGTGTTGCAGGAGGCCCATTTCCTCCCCTCTCTTTTCTCAACAGCTGATCAGCACCTGTTCGCCTAGCTACCCAGCCTGAGGCAGGGGGCGACCTAGGAAGAAGAGTGCGGTAAATGCAAAGCAAATTGTCACCCCAGAGAGCGACACTGGTGAGGTTGTAAATTGAGGCCTTAACAATTCACTTGAACGATGATGATCGTTCAAGCCACTCCCCCCTGGTCACATGGCTGGCAAGCCACTCCTATGCAGTCACATGTCTATCAAGCCACACCCACAAATAAGCCACACCCACAGTGTGGCAGTAAAAATTTTGGCTGCCCATTACTTTATGTATGTATGTATGTATGTATGTATGTATGTATGTATGTATGTATGTATGTATGTATGTGTATATATTTTTGACAGAAAACAAGCATAGACACACACACACACGCACACACAGAGGGGGGGAGGTTTGGTTTCAAGCACATGATCTTTATTTCAAAATGCCAGGATAGCTAAATCCCATTTCATTATGGTCCAAATAGAACTAATGGTAATTAACTTACTAATTAGCATATATTTATAAGAATTATTTAAATATAAGTTTATATTCAGAAAAGATTTGTTTCTTTAAAAAACTATATTATATTTAAATTGTGGCATTACACAGTTGGTAGGGCACTGCCACTGAACAGGTTTAATACTTTAAATATCTGAGACTTGTGTCCATGAACAAGTAAGAGAGCCCAAACTGAAAATGCAATGGAATCACTATAGGGAAATTCTACAGGAATTTTACGTTTTCTGCGTTCGAAAGAAGGGCAGCATCATATCGACTGTCGCCAAACAATTTATGACCAGCTTCTTGTCTCAACAGTTATACAGCCCTCTGCTGCTGCCATTCCCCAAATAATCCCATTTGGAAAAGTGTCAACTAAGTTCTTGAGTGTCACATTTCACATCCCAAAATACAGTATATCCCTAATGTCACCTTGTAGTTGGAGGAAGGCATCTGGCTGGAAGTTCTTAATTTCTAGTTAAAGGTTGAATTCTGTGCAATGGATCCGTCTTTCCTAACAGTTATTGACAAATGTCATTCATAAGTGGATTCTTTATTCATTCCTTGAAAAGATGCTATTGAATAAACTGACCTATGGCCTTTCTGCTGAGCTTTTTCAGTTCTATGAGAATAGTATAGAATGGGGTGGGATGGAACGGAACAGAATAGAATTCTTTATTAGCTAAGTATGATTGGACCACAAGAAATGTGTTTCTGTGTGTAAGCTCTCAGTATACATACAAACAACAAGGTAACGTAATCATAAGATACAAATAGGAGAAGGTAATAAAAAAAGATGAGAAAGATAATAATAATAATAATTATTATTATTATTGTTGTTATTATTATTATTATTATTATTATTATTATTATTATTATTAATTGGATTTGCATGCTGCCCCTCTATTTGTATAGCCATACTATCTGGGTGTATATTCTTAGACATATGATTATGGAAGGATGCAGGGTTGGGATACTGCCCAGATGGGGGGGGGATGCAATGGGGTAGCGAAAATGGAGTTCCACCCCAGAGCACCCAACTTGCACTGAAAGATGTTGAAAGAAAATGCAGTGTGATAGTAAAAAGTTTGGTAGAACTTCACTGGAAGGATGCTTCATCATATACAACTAAAGAGCAAACAGAGATCATAAGTTCTAAGAACATCATTTGCCAAACAGATATATACCTACCTACCAGAGGTGGGTTCCTATCAGTTCCAACCAGCTCTTTAGAACTGTTAGTAAAGTGGTGATGACATCATGGAGCCAGTTATGGTGGTGCTCCATCTTGGATTTTGCTTCTGCACATGTGCAGAAGCTAAATTTTTTCTTCTGTGCATGTGCAGAAGCTATTTTTTACTGTTGTGGGGGCACAACCCTGAGCAAACTGACAGCAAAACAATCCACAAACCACCCCTGCCACCTACCTACCTTCCTACTTAACTAGTTTAAGTTTAAGTTTAATCAGATTTGTATGCCGCCCCTCTCCGCAGACTCGGGGCGGCTCACAGCAATAACAATACAATGTAAAACAAATCTAATATTTAAGTTAATTAAAAAAAAACCACCACAAATTAAAACCAATCATACACACTAGCGTACCATGCATAAATTTTATAAGCCTAGGGGGAGGGAACATGTCAATTCCCCCATGCCTGATGACAGAGGTGGGTTTTAAGGAGCTTACGAAAGGCTAGGAGGGTGGGGGCAACTCTGATATCTGGGGGGAGTTGGTTCCAAAGGGTCGGGGCCGCCACAGAGAAGGCTATTCCTCTGGGTCCCGCCAAACGACATTGTTTAGTCGACTGGACCTGGAGAAGGCCAACTCTGTGGGACCTAACTGGTCGCTGGGATTCGTGCGGCAGAAGGCGGTCCCGGAGATATTCTGGTCCGGTGCCATGAAGGGCTTTATAGGTCATAACCAACACTTTGAATTGTGACCGGAAACTGATCGGCAACCAATGCAGACTGCGGAGTGTTGGTGTGACATGGGCATATTTAGGAAAGCCCATGATATCTCTCGCAGCTGCATTCTGCACGATCTGAAGTTTCCGAACACTTTTCAAAGGTAGCCCCATGTAGCCCCATCAAATTGCTTCATCTTCACCAAGCTTTCTGTCTTTTAACCTACTCTGTTAGAAGGCAGTTTTACTACAGTTCTTAGGAGTTCATATTGTCACTCAGGGATAGTCAAAACATTGGGTTGCATCTTCCTATACTGTGAATGCTATAGGGATTTGCATAAGAAGCTTATTTTGCTGCTTTTGCTAAAGTTTTCAGGCCACCTGGATGAAGTCCTTCCCTCTTTCACAGCAGACAGGCAGACAGCTACTCGCTATTATGCAGCAAAATCTTGCATGGCAGCATGTGGAAGGCGATAACAGGTAACAAAGGGGTGCCAGCAAAATTAGTGCTCTATCTCCCTCTCCAGTTCTAGCTGTCAATCTCCTATTGCTATGTATTGCGCTACTATCTGTATTTTTTTTTTTACTTCTTGCAAGGCATTTCACATAGCCGATCTTGAGCTATATTAAAAAATGCATTCTTTCAAATCATATGTGCATGAATATAGCATATATACAAAAAGGGAGTACACATTAGCTTAAGTTGAATATTAAAACATGTATATTGCGAGTACATTTGCCCAGAGCTTTGAAGAGATGCTTTGCTTTGACAAAGGTTTATGCAAAGTACCCCTTTGAAGCTGCTCTACAAAGCAATATGTTCCTACCCTGCCTCTAAAGGGAAAGAGGCTGCATTGCTTGATTTCTGTGCTCGCTCTCTCTCTCTCTCTCTCCCTCCCTCTCTCCCTCTCTCCCTCCCTCCCTCTCTCTCTCTCTCTATCTAGCAGCCCCAATACTCAGAAGTCTTTGCCCCAAACCATGTATGTGCAAAATTAACTTTGTCAGATTATTTATTTATTTAACTCAACTTTGGCGTTGTTGCCTGACTCTAAACTCTGGATGGCTCATCATAAAAAAAAACCCCAAACCAACACAATCAATTAAAAATAAAGTAAGGGAAATTTTAAAAAATGGCAAAGCCAAACAATTAACATCAAAACATATGAACATAATTTATATGCATCTAACAAGTGGTTCTACCCACCCCAGCCTAAGACCTTGGAGAATAATCAGGTTTGTTAAGACTTTCTGGAATGTCATCAGGATGAGAACCATCTACAGTGGTACCTCTACTTACGAACTTAATTCGTTCCGTGACCAGGTTCTTAAGTAGAAAGGTTTGTAAGAAGAAGCAACTTTTCCCATAGGAATTAATGTAAAAGCAAATAATGTGTGTGATTGGGAAAACCACAGGGAGGGTGGAGGCCCTGTTTCCTCCCAGGAGATTCCTAGAGAGGCCCCATGGAGGCTTCCCTCCCCCCTTTTCTGGCCATGTTTCCTCCCAGGAGATTCCTAGAGAGGCCCCAGGGAGGCTCTCCCTTCCTTTTCCAGTTACATTTTCGGAGGCTCTGGTTTGTAAGTGGAAAATGAGAAGAGGCAAAAAAATCTTGAATACCCAGTTCTTATCTTGAAAAGTTCATAAGTAGAGGTGTTCTTAGGTAGAGGTACCACTGCATATCTTGGAGGACCACATCCATGATAGAGAGGTATACTGAACTAGAACACTATTTAATTAAGAGTAAGCTCACTCACCATCTTTTTCTAGAGCAATAAAAACTACAGGTCACAAGTTGCCCCTTAAATTACTGGAACCATCGTCAGGCATGGGGGAATTGAAATTTTCCCTTCCCCCTAGGCTTATAGAATTTATACATGGTATGCTTGTATGTATGATTGGTTCTTTAAATTGGGGTTTTTTAGATTATTTTTAATATTAGATTTGTTTACATTGTCTTTTTTATTGTTGTTAGCTGCCCCGAGTCTTCGGAGAGGGGCGGCATACAAATCTAATAAATAAATAAATAACCAATTATCATCTAAGACTGGTACAGGTGAGAATCAGCTAGCCAAGTAATTTACAAACCAAGGATATCATGGGCAGGTCCACCACTGCTCACACCGCTTTATTCTGGACCAGTTGAAACTTCCATGTGATATTCTAGGGCAGCTTCATGATTGGCCCATTAGATGAGAAGGGAATGTCTGTCTGGAGAGTTACCCAATTTAGCAAGGAGCACACATGTTGTGTGCAAAGGTGTCTAGCCATAATTGCTACCTGCTCATCAAGTCCAGGTGGATCCCCAGATTGTATGCTATTCTGGATGGAGAACTGAAATTCCATCCAGAAATAAGATTCAAAGGTCTCTGGACATGGGCGATGCCAGCAAGCACAACCCCTTGGTATTTTGGGATTAAGAGAGACTGTTTCTGCACATCCAGATCTTCATAACTCACAGACATAGGGAGAAGTTTCCCAATGACAGCCTTACTTGGTTAGTCTGGACTCAAAATATATAAATGGGTATCGTGAGCATACTAACACTACAAAATGTTGGATAATCTCACCATAGTTCCCTCTAAGCTGAGCAGTGAGCAATTGCTCACTTAAAAATCATCATCAACTCAGAGTTTTCCAAACCTGCCCAGAAGCCAAGAGGGAAGGAGTGAGAGGGAAGGAGAGAGAGAGGAAGAGAGGAAGAGAGAGAAACAGATAGAAAAAAGAGAGGAAGGAAAAGAGAAAGAAAAAGAATGGGAGTAAGGAAGAGAGAAAGAAAATCAAAATCTAGTTTGAAACTAGCTCAACTATTTAAGTGGCATTTTGATATTGATAGAGTTGCCCTATTATGAGCTCACTGTTATAGACACACAGTACAGTATTTTATTTTGAAATTCTCTGAGGCAAAATAGGGTGGGGTTTTTATTTGTTTGTTTGTTTGTTTATTTATTATTTCTGTGCCGCCCAGTCCCGAAGGGACTGCCGCTCAGACACTATACTTTTCCGCCCCCCCCCCCCAAAAAAAAATTAGAGGAAACACTGAATCTCACCCAGTGGTTGCATATATACATTGAACAAGAGAGAAGAGTATCAAATCTTATAACATCCCACAAAGGAAGGACTAGAGAAGCAGCCTCTTTTCATCTTACTAACACCAACTAGAATTTGCCTACAAGGCCAAGATTTCTTGTGTAGCAAACACCAGACAAATCCAACTGAAAGAGGTCTACATAATCTGCTTCCTCCAGGATCCTCTACTTCTCTACTACTGCAGTCTTCTTCTTCTCAACACCCTTCTCCAAAAATTGAAGGTTGAAGACAAGAGAGAAATTCTCTAAGATAGTTTGATCTAAATAAGGACTTTACAGATACAAAGTAACCTAAGAAGTTAAATCATATTGTGACCACCTACTGAACAAATTATTTATTCCAAAGAAAATACAGCTGCTGTACACTGTACTAATGGGACATGTATGGAAGAAAAGTGTATCTTAGTGCATACACATAGAAATATATGTGCAATACCCAATGCTGTTGACATTCTTTTAAGGCCACCATAAAAAAAAGAATCAAACTTTAGATTTCACTTCCCTGAATACTTCACTAGCTGAGGTCAAATTCTAGGTCAGAGCTGAACTCTCAGATTTCCCATATGTGTGTTGTTGCCACCTGGTACTAACCCCTAAAATATAAAGAATGTATTCAGATCATGCTAAATAACGAATGGCATGGAATAATTCATCTTAAGGCAGTAAAACAAATTTCAGCTACATAAATATTAGGAAAAGCATCCTAAGGATAAAAGCAGTTTGATAGTAGAACCAATCATTTAGTAATGGAGGCTTTACTCTTCTCCTGAGCATGTTGGCATTGCAAGCTGTCAATGAGCAGAAAGTTGGGACAATGGCTTCATGATTCTATGAGTATGAATGCTTATTAGATACAGGAAATTTTGGTTTTGTTCATTGAAAAAACTATAAAGTCAGCTGAAGTTGGAACTTTATTTATTTATTTATTTATTTGATTTGTATGCCGCCCCTCTTCGCAGACTCAGGGCGGCTAACAACAATGATAAAAACAGCATGTAGAAACCCAATTAATAAAACAACTAAAAACCCTTATAATAAAACCAAACATACACACAAACATACCATGCATAACTTGTAATGGCCTAGGGGGAAGGAATATCTTAACTCCCCCATGCCTGGTGGCATAAATGAGTCTTGAGTAGATTATGAAAGACAGGGAGGGTGGGGGCAGTTCTAATCTCCGGGGGGAGTTGGTTCCAGAGGGCCGGGGCCGCCACAGTGAAGGCTCTTCCCCTGGGGCCCGCCAAACGACATTGTTTAGTCAACGGGACCTGGAGAAGGCCAACTCTGTGGGACCTTATCGGTCG
Source organism: Erythrolamprus reginae (assembly GCF_031021105.1). NCBI lineage: Eukaryota > Metazoa > Chordata > Lepidosauria > Squamata > Dipsadidae > Erythrolamprus > Erythrolamprus reginae. The sequence continues at coordinate 293,876,726 of NC_091950.1, read as the reverse complement.
CTGGGATTCGTGCGGTAGCAGGCGGTTCTGGAGGTAATCTGGTCCCATGCCATGTAGGGCTTTAAAGATCATGACCAACACTTTGAATTGTGACCGGAAACTTATCGGCAGCCAATGCAGGCCACGGAGTGTTGAAGAAACGTGGGTGAATCTTGGAAGCCCCACGACGGCTCTCTCGGCTGCGTTCTGCATGATCTGAAGTTTCCGAACACTTTTCAAAGGTAGCCCCTTGTAGAGAGCGTTGCAGTAATCGAACCTCGGGGTGATGAGGGCATGAGCGACTGTGAGCAATGACTTTAAATTTTTCAGAAGCATTTCACAAGGAATGTGAATTTCAAAAACAAGCTTCAAAAATGTACCATTTCAATCTAAAGAGAAAGGAAAAGTAATTGGTTCATTTATAACTCTTTGTTCTCCTTCCTTTAAAAAATATTTATATGAAATGGATGCCTATTAAACCTATCATAATCATTAACAAGAAACATTGGTCTCAAATGTTTCTCTGAACCCATTCTTTGAAAGAGTGAATCAGTTTAAAACTCTCAACGATCAAACCCACAGCAAAGAAGCCTTCCTGAAGTCTTCTGTGCATCCCTATACATGTCCTGAAGACATTTTCACAAAAGAAATGGTGAAGCAGGGCAATTGGTGAAGGACCAGAATGCCCAGTTATTCTAAAAGCAGCTTTAATGTACTGTCACCCACGCTCAGTCCTAAGAAAGTCCTCCAAACTACATTTGAAAGTCTGTATCTGCTCCAAGGAACTTTCCAGGGGATGATTCAGAAGAACACTTTGCTTGGATTGATGTGCTGAATGCTTTTTGCAGAACTTTACTGTCTAAGTTAAGGCATACAAATAATAATTTTAAAAAATCCTAAAATGATTTAACAAACTTGGGAATAAATGTAATAAAGAAAGAACATGTGGACATCTGCTTGGCTTAGTGTTACATGTAAATCAGGTCATTCTGGATTGTTTACATAGCCATGATTAAAACAAGCACATCTGAATAGGTGAATCAAGCTACACACACCTAGGACAAATATGTATTACTGCAATCCAGGTGTCTTTGTTTTTAGACTTTATTCATTCTGATCGGCTGATTAGAAATTGTGATTCTTTACATCTTAGATATAGTAAACCTATTTTTGAAATTAGCCACAGTATCACTGCATGAAACCTAAGTTTATTTCTACATTGAACTAGTCCTCATGTAGACTTACGAAATTCAAATTTCATTGCATGAAAATAGATAACAAATATTTATATATTGAAAAGGAATCCTCAATCTGAGTATTGCATTGGCAGTTCTGTGTTAGCAAAAACTTCAGAAGAGAAGGATTTAGGGGTAGCGATTTCTGGCAATCTCAAAATGGGTGGGCAGTGTGGTTGGGCAGTAGGAAAATCAAGTAGGATGCTTGGCTGCATAGCTAGAGGTATAACAAGCAGGAAGAGGGAGATTGTGATCCCCTTATATAGAGCGCTGGTGAGACCACATTTGGAATACTGTGTTCAGTTCTGGAGACCTCACCTACAAAAAGATATTGACAAAATTGAACGGGTCCAAAGACGGGCTACAAGAATGGTGGAAGGTCTTAAGCATAAAACGTATCAGGAAAGACTTAATGAACTCAATCTGTATAGTCTGGAGGACAGAAGGAAAAGGGGGCACATGATAGAAACATTTAAATATGTTAAAGGGTTAAATAAGGTTCAGGAGGGAAGTGTTTTTAATAGGAAAGTGAACACAAGAACAAGGGGACACAATCTGAAGTTAGTTGGGGGAAAGATCAAAAGCAACGTGAGAAAATATTATTTCACTTAAAGAGTAGTAGATCCTTGGAACAAACTTCCAGCAGATGTGGTTGCTAAATCCACAGTAATTGAATTTAAACATGCCTGGGATAAACATGTATCCATCCTAAGATAAAATACAGAAAATAGTATAAGGGCCGACTAGATGGACCATGAGGTCTTTCTGCCCTCAGTCTTCTATGTTTCTATGTTGTTATGTTTCTATATCAGATAACAGAATTGGAAGGGACCTGGGAGGTCTTCTAGTCTAACCCACTGCTCAGACAGGAGACCTTATACCATTCCAGATGTGACTATCCAGTCTCTTCTGGAAAGCCTCTAGTGATGGACCTCTTCATTTTTTTTCTTCAAATTTTTAATATGCTAAAAAAAATAGAAGCCAGTTCTGATTTGTTATTTCTTTGAGGATAGTTGCATTCTTTTCTTCTGGAACAAAAATATCACACATCATGAAAGTCATACAGACTGCAAAAGGCGTAGGGGAGGGGCAAATAGAGATTGCTGCTACTGCTGCTGCCAACTACACTGAAGGAAGACATGAAACAAACCACAAGTTAGCAATTGACATACAGCTATGGCTTCTGTAGAACTTCCCTGAACAGAACATGCTATAATCTCTCAGCATATAGAATGGCAGCACACCAACTTCTTCTCAGGCACCATATTTGTGGGACCTTTCTTGCTCCACGGAACATAAATCTCGCAGATCCTCAGACAAAATTCCCCATCCCAACCCCACAGCATGAAGCAGAGGAAAACATGTCTGAAGCAACAATTCCAGTTCTAAACAAATTGAGGAAAATGTCTAGATCTTAAAATATTTTTTTTGAAGGAGTTTCTACTCACAACTTCTGAAGGGAAGCTATTCCACTAGTTAATTGTTCTCACTGATCGGAAATTTCTTTCCTCGGTTCTAGGTTGCTTCTAGAATGTTCAAAGATAAGAAATATTTTAACTCTAATGATTATAATAAGACAATGAAACCTTTTCCTATTAGGCAACTTTAAGATTTACTATCAATTTGGATTATATGTCTGATAGTTCAAACCCATTTTTGGCCATATAACAGGTTTTAAGTCTTAAATGGTTTCACATTTCTCTAAATCACACTAAGAGAATTAGATGAATATTTTAAGCAGCTTAACTTTGATTTAAATATATTTGCTCAAAATATGCTGGCAGCAACTCAAAATGCAGTGTAATACTCTCAAAGGACTGCAATCTCAAACTCTATTTAAAAAAGCAGATAATATGGACTGGCAGCACTAAAGCAAATAAAGTCAATTAACTGAGAGGGGTTTTTTTTTCTTAATTTGTTTTCTCTTGCTTGAAATTGTAAAGGGCGGACATAGCTGGAAGATTAATGAAGAAAGAAGTTAATGGAAATGCAAAAGAGGAAAGAGAGAAAGGAGTTATTGTTCAGTAGCTGGACCTTTTATGGCAAGTTCTCATTTTACATTAAAAAGGCATTTATCTGGGTTGTTGGTTTGCTTTTATGTCTGATATATACCCATTTCCTTGAGGGGTAAATATTAAAAATCTATCTATCATCCCAACTATAATAAGGAGAAATGAACAGGGGGGGAAATCAGCAAGAAGAATTCAAGGAATTGACAGAAACAGAAAAGTAGCTACTTATAGATCAAGGTTCTGAAAAGAAGAGACTGGATCCATCACCAAGAAAAGTTTATGGCGAATTGGGAGCTGATGCACCAAACAGATGGTATGGAGCATTCAAATTGTATTTCTCCATGGAAATTATTACCAAGCTTCATATAATATGCTGTGCCACCAAGGATTTGTGTGGTAGGTTGAGGTCACCAAGGAAGATAATAGGATGGGGGCAGGAGGTTGCCCAAGTTAGGAGGGAGGTTAGTTTAGTTGCATGGGTAATGTCGTAGTTTGGAGCTCTGTAGCACAGTAGGAAACGGAGTGTAGTGTTGAGGGAAATGTCACAAACTAGGCTTTCAGGGAGGATAAGATCATGTGCAACTTGAATGTTTTTTTAGATTGAGTGAGCTTTTGTAGAATATGGTTACACCACCCCCTCTGCGGGATTCACGGTCAGGCCGGAAGACCAGGTAGTTACTTTGTGTGATGAAGGAGTCAGGATAAGAAGGATTCAGCCATGTTTCACAAACAAAGATTAAGTCAAATAAGTTGGTGTCAAGTAGGATGAGGAATTCAGACAACTTGTTGAGAATACTTCTTGCATTGATTAGTTTACATTTGAGAGATTGAGTTTGTGATCAGGGGTGAGATTGGATTGAGTTGAGTTGAAATTGGATTGAAATGAGGTAGTAAGAGGCGCGCTATCCTATTCGTTGCTTGAAGTGCTGGGGGGGGGGTCATTTAGTGGTGGTGGTTCAGTACACAGAGAGAATCCAGCCACTATGGTTATTCAATGGATAGTTATACCAAGTAAGTGTGTTTAATGTGTTTTGCATTAAGAACTTTGGTAATAGGCATTGGGTTGGCATATAAATCTGATGTGTTTGCTGTATTGCTCTGAAATCAAACTAACAATTATGTTAATGACTTCCTTGGGTCAATTTCAGTTCCTATTGTGTTTTTGCCAACAATATCAAATTGGTTTGCCATTACTTTCTGAGATTCATTGTCCAAATTCTCAGTCTGGCCTTCAACCTCGAGGTTTCCTGGAAATTTTCAGGCACTTTTCAACTTAAGACCACAATTGGGACAGGAATCTCCACTGTTGAGCAAGGCAGTCTCACATTAAGTGAGACATTGAATGATTTCTAAAGTGACAGATTTGCTCAATGACTGCAGTACTGGCACTCCCAGTTGTGGTTATTAACCAATTGCAGGGGTTGTTAAGCAGAAAGGCCCCAAGGCAAGGAGATTGAGGGGCTTTAAAATGTTGTGGGAGTCCCTGGAACAGTGGGAGACTCCATTCAGGAGCTGAAAGTCCTCCCTGCTGAAATTTAAGCAAGATTTTCAGCCATTAAGTGGAGAGATGTTCATGCTTGGCCTGTGCCAGGCTCCTCCGGGATCCCTCATGCTTGAGGCACCTATGTTCCTTATCTTACAATGCTTACAGTCCAGTCTGTTTGTATTTTGACTCCCTTTGATCTCTTTGGACTGGCTGATTTATGTCTCAAGGAATTCAACTCTCCTCCATGCACAGAAGGAAACTTTTTTGGCAAGGTGTAGGAACAAAGCCAAAATCTTCAGGATTTCAGCTGTTTCGGTATCCCCACAGAAGTAATTCAGCTTCTGTTAAAAGACATCTCTTTCAGCCAGCACAGAGAAATGAGAAGGAGTCCTTTGAGCAAGCAGCAGCAGCATGCAACCTTCATTGCCAGCTTCCCCATTGACTCTCTGGGGAAGCCAACAGAGAAGATTGAGAATGGCATTCATGATTGCAGGTGCTTTGCAACTGGCTATTCTGTAAACAGTTATGTATGAACAGGTTGTCTGTTAAGCGCCAGGGAAAGCAAGAGATACAAGCAGTTCATGGGTTTAAAAATTTATTGTAAGTTTCTCTACAAGAATCTGAACTACTAACAGTCAAAGGAAATTGGTGATAGATAAGGGTAGAAGAAATTCAGGTGGGCTGGACTTATATTTCTCATGGACACAAAGAGACTCATGACTGATGACACATTTGATCCCTCCTTCAGGTTCATCTGCTCATCTCCTACATTGTCAAATACCTAGATCATGATTACAAGATGCAGAGGTGCTGCTGCAATGTTTTGAGATAGCTGGAAGTGCTGTACAGGCCATAAGACACTATTTCCAAGGTCATAATTACAAGCACTATTTGTATGTCTAAGTATATGTGGGGATTTTAGTTATTTAGCTTATGGCAAATACATGGACTTATAGTAGGTTAAATGTTAAGACCAATCTACCCAGCCATTCAAGGACAGGGTGGTCTATGTTGAAAAAATCAGACAGATGTAAGCTCTTGATAGACATTCAGACACAATGTGATAGATATTTTGTCGAGGAGCACCACAGTCACACTGAGGGGTAGAGCAAGACTCCACTTAAACAATGAGTCCTGGCAGACACATTGGGTACAGATCCTGTTCAGAGTTGACCAATGCTGATGAGGAAGATCAAAACCCTGGCATCTTTTGTGTAGGATAATCTATGTAACTGCCTGTATCTGGGCATTCAACAGCCATTTGGCTTTCCACTGTGTGCTGACAGCTGTTGAGCTAGTGTTGGAGACAGCTTTGTGGATTTAAGGCTGCCAGTTGATAGATGAAGATCAGCATGCATAGGAAGAAGTGGGTTTCTCATAATCTTATTGTGCTCCTTCACTAAGGCTTCTGTAGGTCCTAGTGCGAGATAGGAAGCCAACAAGTAGGAGTGGATTTTATGCAACCACTTATGATTCTCATTGTATCATTTAGTCTAGCATTGATTTTGCTGCTGTGGAAGCTATTAAGCCAAACAGGGGTGCAGTATTCAGCTGTGGAGTAGACCAACCCTAGTGCTGATATTCTGAGAGTAGAAGCTGAGGCATCCTGTTCTGAAGTTGTTCCTGGTATTTATTTTAGTGGACATGTTCTCGAGATGTTTCTTATAGGAGAGGGTCTAATCCAAATTTACTACAATTTGGGGTGGGATCATAAGATAATATGTTGTTATTGAGGTAGGACTTTGGGGCGGCATTGTTGTTGAGATGGAAACAAGTAGTCACCAGTTTGCTGACACTGGGTATGAGTATATTTGGGAATGCTGAACTGCAACTGTACGGAACTAGAACTGAAATGTCCTCATCAGCATAATTGGTAAATAAAGGTCTGTTTATGATTTTATTACTATACAAATGTTTCAGTTAAGCAGAACAATAGTAGTGAGATATGGATAGAGGGAAGGACTGCCTTCATCACAGTAAGTTGTGAGTCCTGAGTAGATTTATCTGAGGCATCATTGTGAATGCAATACATTCATTGTGAATAAATAGCACAAACAGACAAGAGGACATTCTTGCAATGAAGCTGGCTTAGATCACAATCTTGTGATAGAAACTGTTTTAATCTGCCTATAAATATACCCTCCCATTGATAGTCAATAACAATGGGGTTCTATGTAAATAGTCACAGTGTCAATGAAACATCATCACAGTGGCAACCTTTAATGTAATTTATTGCAAAACATTGTTCTGCGTAATTATCTTTTTTGTTGTAAGTTATCCAAACGGGGGCTTCAGTTTAAATTGATATTCTCAGTTTGGCTGGTGGTTTCAAGAGCCTTCTTTTAAAAAAGAAGCATCATTGTATTGATTTTTTAGACAAATGTTCATATGTGGGAAAGAGACATTATGACAACGAAACAATAGCATCTCCCCCATCCCATTCCCTCAAAGATTACACAGTACGAGACCTACCATCACTTATTACTCTCCAGTCCTAAAACACTACAGGGAACACATCCAATTTCTATTCAGTAAGAATAATACCATTTTGTGTTTTGACATATCGTCCTGGCTAGCCTGGAATGCCAGAGTCAAGGTTAAAGAGAGGAAGATTTGAACTCTGTAAACCATATCAAAGTTAGATAGAGGAAAGTAGTGAAGGATCTGCATATAAAGAGATCTGTGGAATTTTATCTTTTGTCAGTGAATTGGTTTGTGATAACAACAATCTAAAAGGCAATATGTGGACACCACAGAGGTTGTAGCTAACTTTTAGAGCAGTGGAGTAATTGGTAGAGTGGGTAGAGCAATGATGCAGTATAGATAGGCTCATCCTTATGAATAATAGTTATGGCCAGGATTTCCTTTTTTGGCTGGCCAATGCTTCTTTGTTTTGTTGTTGTTGTGAAGTTGTTGTTTTGAAGACTGCTAAGTCAATTGTTGTTTTGAAGACTGCTAAGTCTAGGTTAAAGCCTACACTACGAGTTTTTTGTGCGTAGTATATCAGAATGATTTGGGGAGAACAGATTTGATCTCAGAGTTTGACCAGCTCTGTTATAAATAAAATGAACACATAAATAAATATTTAGCATACTCGTGAACATGCCTCTTCTCTCTCACTCGGATGCTATGCCTTGCAAATGTCTGATATTATACCTCATTTTATTCCATGAATACATGAATACATTTCTTGCACATCTATGAAGATATATTGCCAATGACTGAAATACAAATCATAATGGCAGGATCACATTTACTTATGTAGCAGTCAATCTGCTAATCCGATGTAAACCAGTATCTCCTTAAGTGAATCTGTGCATAATCTTATTTTGGTTACCATTACTTAAATCAAGAAATTAAATGTGCTTACTTTAAAATTGTCTATATATGTCTCTAAACTTTGGTTTTGATACAACTTCCCTTGATTTGCATATTAGTGTATAATTTTAGTAATTTTTAAAATTTGTACAAAAAATGTCCAAATATTTCATTAACTGGGTTTTCACAAGCCATAGTTGGCTATTGAGTTATTCTTTATTTTGCATGAAACTATGCTTTACAAATCACAGTCGCTGGATTCAAATACAGTATGTCTTTATTTCAAAACTAAGCAAACCATGTTGTAATATAAGTTGATGCGCAAAATGCCCACATTGTCTTACCAATTTAAAGAATACTGTGAATTTGAGTACCGGTAGTAAGTTTAGATAGCTTTGATATGTTAAGAATTTGAATATTTATGCTCTGTATCTTTTCTGTGTTTCCAGCACCCAATGCTGAATAGGGAAATCTGGGAGTTGAAGTCCACAGGTCTTAAAGTTGCCAAGATTGAACACACTTGCTCTATATCATAACAATTTCAGTGACTTGGGTTGAAAAAAGGTGCAATATTCTGTATGGTTTGCTTTAGTTTGCTAATCCTAGTTTCGAGTTTATACTACCAGTTGTTTTGTTTAGTATATCAAAATGGTTTTGGTTTGGTTTGGTTCAGTTTGGGTTGGTTCATTGAGTTCAGTTTGGTTTAATGAGGTTACCAAATAGATTTTCTTGCCCCTTTTCAGAAGTATCACATCTGATGCCGCTAATCACAGAATAAATAAAATAAGTGAGCTGTCAAAGTATTTGAGTTTTTTGTCTGTTCAGACAAAGTGAGTTAATTCAGCTGTCTTGTAGGTGGCTGTCTTTTGTGATATGATTCAAAATGCATGATTCATGGAAACAGGGAGGAAAGCCAAAAATGGTTAGTAATTCACTTATTTCCAGAATATAAACAAGCCACGACACTATTTAGTTGTTGCATCCTGACATTTGAAACCTGGGATTTACTTGGCTTGGTTGTGGCAAATGCACTTTTTTTGGAATGAAGCACTCTGTGTGCTTCATTCTCTCTTTCTTCTGCAAAGAGAGACATGTGAAAAGATTCTCAAATGGTTTGTTAGTACTGTATCTCACTAATATTCATTGATGGGATGTTTTGCAACTTCCATTTTATTTCAGAGTAATATTATTATACCAGCTGAAGGTCAATAGCCTTTAATTGTACCAGCACAGTATGTTGTACTTCCTCTCAGTTGCATGACATGCTTCTCTCTAAAGATGTGCTGTAACATATGGAGATCCCATATGTCTTTCTCCATATCCATATGCTTTGATCTGATTTATAGGCTTCAAAATGACATTTGATTTTGGCACACAACTCTATTTTTGAAACATTACCCAGTCCTTGTATTGTTTCATTTGGTTACAAAAAAAATCATTTGTTTTCTTTCACTACTAATTTCAAAAAGTATCTGTGCAGTAAGGTTATTGTCATTTTCTTTTGACTTAAAATTACACACACACATACAGGTACTGTATGCATATGTTATATTAAATATATATTGTGCAGAATCATAGCATTTGTGCAGATTCTCACAAAATGAAGTGTATTTTGAGATTCCTTGGCATGCAGTGGAAAGGATGGCAGGAAGAGACAAACCATGCATTACAACATTGCAACACAAGCTCTACTACACCTTATATCCATGTACAGCCTTATCATACAAATACAAAAAACCCCAATAAAGCTCATGTCTGAGCAGCACAATGTATGTCTTGTTCTTTTGTCAACATTGAGTCTATGGAGAGCGGCAGCATACAAATCTAATAAATAAATTGTTGTTAACAACTTAGATATATGGAGAGAGCTATTGATAGTAACAAAACGATAGTAATAAAATTAGGAATGTAAGTCTCCATCTTAGAAGCATGGTAACTTCTGTACTACAGCATTTGTATTGCTGTATTTCAATTCTTGATCATCAGTGTAATAGTATGTGGAATGGCCTCGAGAGACAGGCTGCAGATTGAACCACTGAAATTTAGAAGATTTCTCAGCTCACAGAAGGTGGGATAATGTGGGAAGCCTTTCAGAAGGGAACCTCCCTAGTTTTCTGGAGAGTAAAAGGGAAGGAGGAGAGAAATACTTTTAGTCTTTAAAGGATTCTATTAAGGTAGCCTTACAATCAAGAGAGACCTAGTAGCCCTTTATTGTGCTTCTTGTCTGGGTTATCTCAGAGAGCTGACAATCAGATACCTAGTTATTATCCTGAATGATTACCAATCAAAGGATTTATTGATCTCATTGTATGGCCAGGCTAAAAGTTTATGTTGCAAATAAAACTTATAAGAGTACTTTCCAACATTATCCACAAATGGGTGGTTGGGTCATAAAGAAAAGATTTTTAAACTTCTGAATTTGTGGGCAGCTATGTATTTATTTTCTAATCCTTTAAACTGAACTCAAGGTAGCTTTTGTTAGTATTTCTGTTTCTTTTAACTTCAGAACAATAATCTCCTGGGGAAAACTGAACTAGGAGGGAGTGACTGCCCCAAATCACTCATGCATTTCCAGGGCTGTGACTGAACATGAATCTGAGTCTCCACTGCTCTAGTCTAACAGCTTAACTGCTACCCTATATTTTAAACAATACATTATTTCTGAGGCAATCTGTAAGCAGAAATATATAAGGAGGCATATTTTGATATAATACATGAAGTAAGGAAAGTACTAATAGCAATAGCAACAGTACTTAGATTTATATATTTCACAGTGTTTTACAGCCCTCTCTAAGTGGTTTGCAGGGTCAGCATATTGCCCCCAACAATCTGAGTCTTTATTTTCCCAACCTTAGAAGAATGGCAAGCTGAGTCAATCTTTAGATGGTCAGGGCTCATTTGTGTCATTAGTACTACTGTATGTTTGACAATTCTGTTATTCAGATTCACTGAAAATTAACTGCACACTGCGAGGGCAAATTAATGGGCTTTAAAACAGCAGTTCAGTTCCATCAGTTTCTTCAGAAGAGTCACAGTAGGCTTGAAGAGACCAATCCAATGTCAGACATCCTTTCCTACCAGCATCTATGGGCAGTTCTTTCCAATATTAAAAAATCTGGTATCAAAAAGAGGGGAGATGTTAAAGAGGTACATGACTACAAGAGGCAACCTATTTCCTGGATTAGTGGAGGGTTGCTACTGGTTCGGACCAGTTTGCACAAACCGGTGGTGGAAATTTGGCCTCGTTCATCAAACCAGTAGTGATGGTTGGCTTGCCACATCCCCAAACCAGTTCCCTGGTACAGCTGCTTCAAAGCAGCTGGTGAAGAATTCTCTGCATATACACAAAGGCTTCTGCACATGAGCAGAGGGTCAGTATCAGAATGTGATGCATGCGCTTCTGAAGTGTTGCATGCATTTCCAAACTGGTAAGGAAGGTAAGAGAAACCCAGCACTGTCCTGGATGTACCCCATCACTGGAGGGAGCATAGGTTCGCTCTCTTTTTCTGTCTTCAGTGGAATACATTTCCTAAAAACAAAAACAAAAAATGCCAAGCAGGCAAGAAGGGGAGAAAAAGAGGAAAACAACTCTTCTTTCAGGTTTCTACTCATTATGAAATGGCAGGAGACTTTCATTTAAATCACAACTTAATGTACAGTAAATGTATATTATCTACATTATTTACAGTAATGTACCCCCCCAAAAAAGCCAAGCAGCAAGAAGGGGAGGAAAGGATGAAAACACCTCTTCTTTCAGGTCACTTTATGAAATGGCGTGAGATTTGCATTTAAACCACAGCTTCATTTACAATATCTAAATAGTCTGCTTATCCCATTAGTTTTCCTCTGCTAATTGAAGTGGTGGGTTCCAAATTGGAAGGTCATGCCTGCAACCTTGCTGCTTTTTGACACCCAACACACGCCCCTGACTCTATTAATTAATTAGCATCATATTTTCACTACCAACTAAAAGCTTTAGAATCAGCAGAAAGTCTGACCAAGCAGATAGGATAACCACTTCATCATTTATGGCATGCTGAACATATCAAATGTGATTTCCTGAAAGGAACTGAATCACTTCATTGCAACTGTAGCAGGTAGCTGTAATGATTTGCCAAAGAAACCAGAGTGAAGCTTAGTTGTTTTTAAAAGGCTGTAACTGAAAGTAATAGAATTATTCTCTATAGTAACGCCTCAGAATTATCCTAAATATTTATAATTTTGTCCAGCATATCTTCATGGAACGAATTTTATAAGAAACTTTGGAAATGCTTTAAACTGAAAAGTTCATAGTAAACTGTTCTTAAGTTCCAGGGATCAATTTTTATTCTTCTCTTGCTGCCACCTCCCTCCCTAAATAATTATTTATTTATTTGTTTATTTATTTATTTATTTATTTATTATCTATCTATCTATCTATCTATCTATCTATCTATCTATCTATCTATCTATCTATCTATCAAAATGTGTACAAGATAATAGGTATGGTATGAACATAAACAAAAGCAAGTAAGTATCTTTTTCTTTTATGTACGCTGAGAGCATATGCACCAAGACAAATTCCTAGTGTGGCCAATCACACTTGGCCAATAAAATTCTATTCCATTCTATTCTATTGTATTCTAAGGTTGGTAAATAGTTAAATTTGGATAATGGGACAATAGGACAGGGACGGTAGGCATGATGGTGCGCTTATGCACGACCCTACAGACCTCTTAAGAATGGAGTGAGGCCAACTGTAGACAGTCTAAAGTTAAAGTTTTGGGGGTTTGGGGAAGAAACCACAGAGTTAGGTAATGCATTCCATGCATTGGTCACTCTGTTGCTCAAGTCATATTTATTGCAGTCGAGATTCGAGCACTTAATATTGAATTTGAATCTATTTTGTGCATGTGTGTTGTTGAAGCTGAAGTATTCATTGACTGGTAGGACATTGTGGTAGATGATTTTATGAACTACATTTAGATCAGATTGAAGGCGATGTAGCTCTAGATTTTATAAGCCTAAAATTTCAAGGCTGGTGGAATAAGGTATTCTGTTGCGAGCGGAGGAGCGGAGGACTCTTCTTGTGAAGTTGCAAGACAATAGAATCAGTGTGACAAAGAGATTTGATGATTGCAGATAATAGTAATTAATAGAAAAAACAACTTAGAATAAGAGATCAATGTAAATTAATACTTCAATCTGTTGTAAAGGGAAGTTGAAAGTCATTCCTTTTTGGTTTTGCACTTTTGCTTCTTTTCTCTTTTCTATCTTTTATCTTAAATATTCTTGCTAGTTTTTTATTTCCTTATTTTAAAATCTAATAGTTTTTTAAAGTAATGTTATATATGTGTAGATTTCCTTATAGAGTTCCTCATTTCTCCTTCTATCCTGGCCACTTCTTTCAGAGATACAATTGAGAATGTTTTAACAAACTACATCACTGTTTGGCTTGGTGGCACTAATGCCTCAGATAGAAAGTCCATGCAGAGAGTGATAAGGAGGTGGGGAATCCCACCAGGGGATTCCAGGGGCGGAGCTTTGATGTCACTGAGATATCCTTCCTGGAGTCCCCATTTCAGCCGGCCAGGAAGGACGTCTCAGTGATGTCAAAGCTCTGCCCCTTGAATCTCCTCGTGGGATTCCCCACCTCCTTTTTGCCTCCTGACTGGCCAACAGCTCCCCGGCTGTTTTGGAAGGTGACAGCTGGGCGGCGCTTTCCCGAGCACTGAACTCGAAAGTTTGGCAAAAGTTCGGGTTCGGGTGCTGTTGTGGTTCAGCCTGAGCCAGATCAAAGACCAGCTGTGTCTCTGCTGGCTCCATGCCCGGGGGAGTCTGAGAGCAGAGGGGAGAGTTCTTTGCAGCTGGACAGTGGAGACAGCAGTCAAGAAAGTGAAGATGAAGCAAGGCCTGGGAGCCCTGGGGAAGGGCTATCTCAAGCAAGTAGCTTTGATTCTCTGGATTCCCTGGAGTCCTTGGATGATGAAGCACAAGCTATCATTAGTATGCGGAAGAGACGCAGAGATCAAAGGAGAACTCAACTGCGTAGATATTATCAGCGCTGAATGAGCAGCACCTGGAGGTTGGGTGTGGTCCTCATTAGCAGGGAAGGGTTTATAAGTCATGAGAACCATTTCGGCAGCATGGAGTGTTATCAAAGAGGAGTTGGTGTTATCTGCATTTTCTCTCAGCATTTTTGTTCCTGGCTCGTGGCCCAGCAGTCTTGAAGACCGGTGGGAGGTTTGTTTCTGTTAGCTCAACAGCCTCGTTTGGCATTAAGGATCCTGTTTTTCTGTATGAACAATTGCTTTTGTGTTTCTTTTGGAGTTCCAGTGCTTTCCTGACCTGTAAGGACATTTTCTGTTGGTTTCTTTTCTCTTTACCATTATAAAACTGTGTTTGGATTCAACCGGTGTGTCTGACTTATCTTTTTGGGTTGGTCATAGCTTCTGGAGTGACCCAGACAGAACAGGTGCCGAACCTGAACTTTTTAAAAAATTTGGGTGCCGAACCCAAACCCGAACTTTGTTGGGTTCGCCCAACACTAGTTTTGATCATTGGACACCACAGTTAGCACAGTAGCAAATAAAGAATTCCTCTACCTTGCCAGTAAAATGAATAAATGGTATAAAATGCTGCAGGAAACAGAAGGCATGCATATTCTGTAGTTCTGGTATTTCTCCAAAAGATTTTTATTTGACAAGAATCCTTAACCTGGGATTACCCTGTTTTAAAATTAGTTTCAATCAGATATTTTGCATGCTGTGTTTATTTCCTTCAAGGTTTGAATTCTGTCTTTAACGACAGAAAGGCCTTTTGCAAAATGGCTCATAAAGCTGTACAAAGCTATATGGAGGTTTGAAAATATATAGCACGATAAAATTAATATAGCCTATTTCAAATGAAGATTTAAAATAGGAAGCAATGAAAATTATATAATACAATATGACATCATTCATTTTAAAAAAATGTTTGGATCTTCCTAACAACAGTGAAGATGCAAATGTCCTTCATACTGGAAATAGAATAAGGCTGCAGCTCAGTGAAAGTGGTTTTTTTGTGTCAAAATTCCAACATCAAAACTGTACTCTGAAAACCCCAAAAACCATTGCTCTTTCACATACATCAATGTCCCCTAATATGACAACCTCAAGATGAATGACAGCTGTCTGATAATCTTGTGAATTATAATCTTAAATGTCTGCAGAGTTTCACATTGCAGAAACTTGGAGCCAGTAGATCTGGGTAAAATTCCTTGTTTACTAAATAACCTCAGTGTAATCCTTACAGAAGTGTGATAGAGTTGCCTAATGGTCATCTGAATTTTTGCAGTCCAGTTCAGGTAGCCTGAGGTAAGGCTGGTATAAATAATAGCGTGTAGGAGAAATGTTGACAGAGTCTCTTGAAACGCAAGGGAGGCCCTGCCAAAGTAAGGTAGATAATCCTAAACTAGAAGGAGTAATGTTCTCAGATAATATAAATTAGCATAGAAATCAGATAGATAGATAGATAGATAGATAGATAGATAGATAGATAGATAGATAGATAGATAGATAGATAGGTAGGTAGGTAGGTAGGTAGGTAGGTAGGCAGGCAGGCAGGCAGGCAGGCAGGCAGGCAGGCAGGCAGGCAGGCAGGCAGGCAGGCAGGCAGGCAGGCAGGCAGGCAGGCAGACAGACAGACAGACAGACAGACAGACAGACAGACAGACAGACAGACAGATAGGCACGCAGGCAGGGAGGCAGGCAGGCAGGCAGACAATAATAACAATAACAACAACAGTGTTGGACGGGATCTGGAGGTCTTCTAATCCAATCCCCTGCTTGGGCAGGAGACACTACACTACTTCAGACAAATGTCTCCGGAGAGGGGTGGCATACAAGTCTAAATAATAATAATAATAATAATAATAATAATAATAATAATAATAATAATAATAATAATAGTAATAATAGTAATAATAATAAATATTCGCTGGCTGGGGAATTCTGGGAGTTGGAGTCCAAATGTCTTCAACTTGCCAAGGTTGGGAAACACTGGTTTAATGTATAATTTGAATAATAAGAGGACAGTATTCCACTGGCTTCTTCTATAAAGGTGCTGAATTAGAAAATCTTTATTTTGTGCAACCAGAGTCACAATCCTACAGTGTTTGGTATATTTTCCCGAAAAGTACAGTTCAACAGCATGATCACATTGAGCAATAAAATTCCCCCCCACATGGAAGTAAGGATGAAAGTGATCTATTGATATTTCAGTGACCACTGACATTTACTTGTGACACATTGTCCTGCGTTCAGTGCGGCAGAGAAAGTGTGATTTAAAAATGCTCTTGGGCAGATTTTCAGGACAGTATAGCTAATAGAAAATGGTTCAGGTCCAGTCCAGAAACTGCTGGTGTGAATATCCTATAAGACAGCGTTTCCCAACCGGTGTGCCGCGGCACACTAGTGTGCCGCGAGACACGGCCAGGTGTGCCGCGAAGCTCCTAGGGAAGCTCCAGCTGGGCGGGGCGCTGCCGGTGCCGACCTGGAGCTCCCGCTCGCAGCTGTCCCCCGGCTCCCGCTCGATGCCGCAGTTTTCGGCGCTCTCCTGCTGGGCCCCAAAGAAGGAAGGCAGGAAGAAGGAGAGCTTCATTCTTCACGCCTTTTTCTCGCCTTCCTTCTTTGGGGCCCAGCAGGAGAGCGCCAGAAACCGTGGCATCAGGCAGGAGCCGAGGGACAGCTGCGAGTGGGAGCCCCAGGTCAGAGGCACCGGCAGCGCCCCGCCCAGCTGGAGCTTCTCTGGCGTCGGCGGCAAGTGTCCTTTGGGGCCCGGCGGGAGGGCACTTTCGGTGGGAGCGGGGGGGATGGTGGCTGCAGCGGCCGCAGGCAGTCACGGGGAGATGGCGGCGGCGAGAGGGAGCTCCAGGCGGCGGCGAGGGGGAGCTCTCTCTCTCTCTCTCAGCTGACTGCAAGCGGGAGCCCTGATGGTGGCGGTTGGACGTGCTGCTGGACGCCGTCCATGCTGGCGCTGCGGGCCTGGCATATACGGCGTCCAGCAGCACGTCCAGCTGCCGCCGTCAGGGCTCCCGCTTGTAGTCAGCTGAGAGAGAGAGAGAGAAAGAAAGAGAGACATATAAGAGAGGCAGAGAGAGAGAGAGAGAAAGAGAGACATAGCAAGAGAGGCAGAGAAAGAGAGACAGAGCGAGAAAGAGAGACAGCAAGAGAGGCAGAGAAAGAGAGACATAATAAGAGGCAGAGAGAGAGAAAAAGAAAGAGAGACATAGCAAGAGAAAAAGAGAGACTTAGCAAGAGAGGCAGAGAGAGAGAGAAAGAGAAAGAGAAAGAAAGAGAGACATAGCAAGAGAGGCAGAGAGAGAGAGAAAGAGAAAGAGAAAGAAAGAGACATATAGCAAGATACAGTGAAAGAGAGAGAGAGAGCAAGAAAGAGAGAAAAAAGCAAGAAAGAGATAGCAAGAGAGACACAGAGAGAGAGAGAGAGCAAGGGAGAGAGAAAGACATAGAGGAAGGGAAGGAGGGAGAGAGAAAGAGCAAAAAAGAGAGGAAGAAAGAAAGAGGGATGGAGAGAGAGAAAGAAGGGAAGGAAGGAAAAGAGAGAAAGAGGGAGAAATAGAGCGAAAGGGAGGAAGAGAGAGGGGTTTTTGTCCAAACTTTTCTTTAGCCCGCCCCCCCCGCCCCCCCTTTTAATGTTCCCCAGGATTTTGAAAATATGAATAATGTGCCGCGGCTCAAAAAAGGTTGGGAAACACTGCTATAAGATACTGTAGTAAATTTAAATTATCTAAATGAGGGGTGTCACACACAATCCCATTGTGGGCCATATCAGGATTTTGTTTGCCGTTGGGAGGCTGAGGTCAGTGTGGCCCGATCATCACAGCTGATAGGGTAGGCTGGGCCGGCATGGGCCAGTCAGTGAAGAGCTGCAAAAATTTTTACTACCGCACTGTGGGCATGGCTTATTTTGTGGGTGTGGCTTGCCAGCTATGTGAGCAGGTGGGAGAGGCTTGACAATCATGTGACTGGGGGATGGCTTAAAGGTCATGTGACTAGCTTAAAGGTGGCCAACTTGATGTCACTCACGTCAAGGTTTATTCATTCATTCATTCATTCATTCATTCATTCATTTATTTATTGGATTTGTATGCCGCCCCTCTCCGGAGACTCGGGGCGGCTAACAGCAATAATAAAACAGCATATGATAATAATCCAATACTAAAACAGTTAAAAACCCATTATTATAAAAACCAAATATACATACAGACATACCATGCATAAAATTGTAAAGGCCTAGGGGGAAAGAGTATCTCAATTCCCCCATGCCTGGTGGCAGAGATGGGTTTTAAGCAGCTTAGGAAAGGCAAGGAGGGTAGGGGCAATTCTAATCTCTGCAGGGAGTTGGTTCCAGAGGGCCGGGGCTGCCACAGAGAAGGCTCTTCCCCTGGGTCCTGCCAAGCAACACTGTTTAGTTGACGGGACCCGGAGAAGACCCACTCTGTGGGACCTAACTGGTCGCTGGAATTCGTGCAGCAGGGTTAGGGTTAGGGTGCCTGGCCTGTCCTCGCCTCAAAGAGATACAATTTCCCTATCTATTTACTATTACTGAACATCCAAAATATACTATTTAATTCATATGTGTACATGCATACTACACACAGGCACACAGAAACTTTCTTTCTTTCTTTCTTTCTTCCTTCCTTCCTTCATTCATTCATTCAATTTTTATGCCGCCCTTCTCCTTAGACTCAGGGCGGCGTACAACATGTTAGCAATAGCCCTTTTTAACAGAGCCAGCATATTGCCCCCACAATCCGGCTCCTCATTTTACCCACCTCAGAAGGATGGAAGGCTGAGTCAACCTTGAACCAGTGATGAGATTTGAACCGCTGATCTACAGTCAGTTTCAGTGGCTTGCAGTACAGTACTCTACTCTACTACTATCTACGGTGTTGTGTCCAGAGGACAGTTGGCCTTATACCCACCCCATATTCCTTGGGCGGGAAAATACTGTAAAGTGATTGGTTGGCTCAGCCTGGCAGCCCGGGATATATATAGCTGCCAGGCACGGCCATGTTGTTGTTGTCTCATTCCTTTTCTGTGAACCGTTACCTTCTGTTCTAATAAAGAGAACCGTTACTTGCTCAGAGAGTCTGCAGTCGATTCTTGTGAGGATCTAACGTACTATGTAAACTGTATGTGTATGTACTCACACACGCACAGTTCTTCTAAAATTATACACATTCAACCTCATTTAATGCGATAGGAAAAACATACCCAGAGCCCAAAAGGGGGGTGTGGAAGAAAAAAAAATCCAATTTTTTTCTACTGGTTCTGCATATTTGACCAAAATCTTTCTACCAGTTCTGTGTTTCTGGCCATACCCATAGGAGCCCATCACTGGGGCTTGTCCCTTGCCATCTCCCAATTATGGGCCTATTGTGGGCCAAATCTGGCCCAATGGTCACATGTTTGACATGTCTGTCCTAAATTAATAGTTGTCTTTGCAATAAAACAATGGGTCTCATCACTGCTTTTATTATTTCAACTACATCAATTTGTAAACTAAATTTTTTCCATAAATTGAATAAAGGCATATTCTATCCATAGCCAAGAGATGGCATTCTTTCATATTCTGAAGGAGTTGTGAAGACAACAACTAGAAAAGGAAGTAAACATGGTTTCAATGCATACAAAATATGTTATAGAGCTACCTGGAAACAATAATGCAAAAAAAAAAATCATTTCATTTCAAAAGAAAAAAAATCACAGAACTTAACAACTGAAACATGCATTTTTGGCAACCTCTCACAAGGTCTTCGGAACAGCTGACTGGATCTCTTCTATGGATGAAAGATGGGTTCCTCTCACGGCTGGGAACAAAAAGAAGTCTGCTGGGGTGACATCAGGACTATGTGGGGGGCAGCATTGGCACCTGGTGTTTGGCCAGGAACTCGCGGGCTTGGAGCGCATTGTGGCAAGGTGCGTTTTTCATCCATCGAAGGGTATGAAACAGAATTTGGTGGGTGGAAGATTTTTTAACAAGAGAAAATGTAAGAAATTATTACATCTCTATAATAAACACTTAGCAGTTCTTCAGTAACTCAGTTCTGGTACTGCTATCCTTCTAATAAAAATAATAATTGCAATACAGGGATGCTTAGAAACTAACATTTATATTTTAGTAGTTTTGTATTTATTTATTTATTTTTAAATTACATATAGTGGAATCTTTGGCACCCAATCTAAATCCCTTCTCATTGTTAAAGTGATTTAATATATCTTGTTTCTTGGGATTCATTTTTCAGCAACAATGTACTAAGTACTAGATATGCAATCTTGGTAATTCCTTTGTCCATTTATTGCCATTATATTTCTGTATTAACTTTTTCTTTTTTTCTTTTTTGCTTTCACTTGCTTACTCCCTTTTTATATTTATATTCTTCATTCAAATCTAATGAGAAATGATAGTTAACTAGGCCAAAAATTCTTTAGTTATATGCACTAAGAAAAGAAGGAAAGAAATGGCTGTGCAACAATGAGAGCGAAGACACAACACCTGAAGAAATCCCAGTCATCAGCTAAACTTATACTGTATCTAAACTACCCAAAATTTTGGTAAAATGCCAAGGCATTATTATTTATTAATTTATAAGCACTAAATATTTTACTAGTCTGTCATGGTTTATAACTTATTCATTGCTGACTTGATTATTAACTTGCATTGCAGTTCTAAGTGTATTATGTGAGCAACATTACCACTGTTAGAATCAAGGCAAATGATTTACATATTTTACATATTTACATCGTTTTGCCCAGGGGACCAGTTTGATCAAACCAGTAGCAACCCATTGGTGATGTCACAATGACATCACAGAGACCATTTGGTCGGTGCTGGTCCAAGGGCACAGCCATTAGCTTTTTTTTTTTAGGGTTGATTTTTTTTCAATTTTGGGGGTAGGAATTTTTTCTGGTTTTTTTTCTTCTGCAGATGCACAAAAGCCAAATTTCCAGCACTGTGAATGTGATTAGCATCTATCTATCTATCTATCTATCTATCTATCTATCTATCTATCTATCTATCTATCTATCTATCTATCTATCTATCTATCTATCTATCCATCCATCCATCCATCCATCCATCCATCCATCCATCCATCCATCCATCTATCTATCTATCTATCTATCTATCTATCTATCTATCATCTATCTATATATTGGATGCCGCCCCTCTCTGTAGACTCGGGGCGGCTAACAACAGTAATAAAAGACATCATATAAATCCAATACTAAAATAACTAAAACACCCCTATTGTAAAACCAAACATCCCTACAAACAAACACAGCATGCATAAATTGTAAAGGCCTAGGGGGAAAGAATATCTCAGTTCCCCCATGCCTGACGGCAGAGGTGGGTTTTAAGGAGCTTACAAAAGGAGGGTGGGGGCAATTCAAATCTCCGGGGGGAGTTGGGTTCCAGAGGGCCGGGGCCGCCACAGAGAAGGCTCTTCCCCTGGGCCCTGCCAAATGACATTGTTTTGTTGACGGGACCAGGAGTTTTTAGCTCTCTCTCTTTTTAAAAAAATTGGATTTTTTGCCACTGTGTATGCGTGTGCATGCAAAATGAATGTATGCCCCCAAGGCGTGGCCCTATCTCAGCTCCAACATGGCATGGCCATGTGGCATGGGAGGAAACAAAGTGGCAGCAAGGTAAATTAGAACCCACCCCTGGTTTTGCTACCCATTCATAGATAATGAGAGCAGATTGTTGGCTTGACTAATTTTACTTTTGTAAAAATGACTAGAAATCCCATATTGCTTCTATGACTCACATCTTTATGTTATAAAATGAGGGTATAAATGTAAGTGAGGTACTGGAGAATGTCTATCTGAATTGGGAGAGACTTTTTAACTGCACACAGTGGTCTCTCATCTTACTTGTTTGTTGCCAGTCTTGTTTGTTGACATACACTACAGAGAAATAAAGGAAAGTTCAATTGCACTCCAAGTTTTAGTTCGCTTTGAAAAGTTTCCTAATTGATTGTGTGTTTGCCTCAGATATACAAATGTCATAGAGTATGTTTTTTATTTCACAAAAAGTGTGGAAGTGTAATCCTACTACTATCTACCAATTACCATATTTTTCCATGTATAAGATGCTACTTTAAAATATTCATTTGAAAATCTAGGGGTATGTCAAGGATGCCAAGAGAAGAAGGCATGGCCCATCCCCTTTCTCCAGCTCTGAGATGAGGCTCTACCTTATTTGCAGTTTATTTATTTTATTTATTTATTTTGTCCAATACACAATGAGGGTTTTAGTGGGTATATATCAATATACACATAGTAAAATACATGATGAAGGTTATAGAGGAGATACTCATAGTAAAATACATCTAAGAAATAATAGAAAAGAAGATATAGAAATAGAATATATCAATGAAAGAATAGAAGAAGAGATATAGGAATAGAAGAAAGGTATAGGAGATATAGGAGAGCAATAGGACAGGGGACGGAAGGCACTCTAGTGCACTTGTACTCACCCCTTACTGACCTCTTAGGAATCTGGATAGGTCAACCGTAGATAATCTAAGGGTAAAGTGTTGGGGGTTTGGGGATGACAATATGGAGTCCGGTAATGAGTTCCACGCTTCGACAACTCGGTTACTGAAGTCATATTTTTTACAGTCAAGTTTGGAGCGGTTAATATTAAGTTTAAATCTGTTGTGTGCTCTTGTGTTGTTGTGGTTGAAGCTGAAGTAGTCGCCAACAGGCAGGACGCTGCAGCATATGATCTTGTGGGCAATACTTAGATCTTGTTTAAGGCGTCTTAGTTCTAAACTTTCTAGGCCCAGGATTGAAAGTCTAGTCTCATAGGGTATTCTATTTCGAGTGGAGGAGTGAAGGGCTCTTCTGGTGAAGTATCTATCATTCCTCTCTATTGTAGCTGTTTCCTGTATCCTGCTTCTTGTTGTTTGTTTCTGTGTTTGTTTCTTTGTTTATTCCTGTTTATTGTAGTTGTTTCCTGACCTTTATGTTTCATCTCTATTGTTCCTGTGATGCATTTCCTGTTCTTGTATTACTCACTCTCTAATACAGCGTTTCCCAACCGGTGTGCCGCGGCACACTGGTGTGCCGCGACACACCGTCAGGTGTGCCGCGGCGAGAGGCGGCGGAGGAGAGTGGGCGGATCGGGCGGGCAATGGGGCAGGGGGGAGAAGCCAGGGGCGCGTTTGGCCGGGAGTCCGGGACTGTGTGGCTTTGCGCCATGAAGAGAAAACGGCCGACTTTTCCCTGCTGCCGTTTTCTCTTCATGGCGCAAAGCCACACAGTCCCGGACTCCTCGCCCCAAGGCAGGAGGCGGCGGCGGAGGAGAGTGGGCGGGCAATGGGGCAGGGCGGAGAAGCCAGAGGCGCGTTTGGCCGGAGGCACCGTGGGGAGGCAGGGGCAGGGAGGTGCGGCAGTAGGAGTAAAGGGAGCCGCGGCTGCCCCTGCCTCCCCACGGTGGCAATGGCATCGGGAGTGCTAATAGCGGCGGCGGCGGGAATAGCGGGGGGGGGCCTGCAAGTGGAAGCCTCAGCCCTGGAGCCCCCTCGCACCCATGGCTTCTCATCGATGCCTCTGCCTGCCCGATCCACGGGAGTGCTAATAGCGGTGGCGGCGGCGGGAATAGCGGGGGGGGCTCCTGCCCGCCGCTGCTATTAGCACTCCAGCGGATCGGGCAGGCAGAGACATCGACGAGAAGCCATGGGCGCGAGGGGGCTCCAGGGCTGAGGCTTCCACTTGTGGCTGTCCCCGCCCGCCCGATCCTTCCCTCCGGCTTTTTTGGGGTGCGGCTTCTTCCACAGCGGTGGCTGCAGCGCCGCTGGCGATCCGGCCGCTAGCCGCTCCAATCGCTGTGGGAACGCCCACCCCTCTCACAGTCCCGTCCCGGGCTGTCAGTAAAGGGGCTGCTTGCTCGGAACATTCAAACTAAGGGAAACCTTCGCTGGCCTCCACAGAGAAGAAAGGAAGAGAGAGAACGAGAGAGAGCAACAGAGAGAGAGAGAGAGAGTGAGAAAGAACAAGAGAGAGAAAGCATGAAAGAGAGAGAAAGAAAATAAGAGAGAACAAGAGAGAGAGAGACTAAGAGAGAGAGAAAGAAGAGAGAGAGAGAAAAAATAAGAGAATGAGAGAGAGCAACAGAGAGAGAGAAAGAACAAAAAGCACGAGAGAAGAAAAGCAAGAGAGAAAAAGAGATAGCAAGAGATACTGAAAGAAAGCAAGAGAGAGAGAGAAAAAAAGATAGCAAGAGAGACAGGAAGAGGAAAGGAGAGAGAGAGAGAAATGAGAACAAAAAGGGGAGGAGAAATGAGAAAATGATTGAGGCAGAGAATGAGAGGAGAGAGAAACAAAAGAGAGAGAGAGGGGTGATTCTTGAAGCATATGGTAAAAAGCACCCAAATAATAAGAAAAAACCCCCAGCCCTCACCTGTTTTTGAAAAGAATAAAAGAGAATTAAACCCCAGCCCTCACCTGGTTTTGGAAATGGTTGGAGTGTGTATACATACACACACATAAGGGGGGGAGAGAGACAGGGATGGAAAAAGAGGAGAAGTGAAAGGGAGAAGGAATGAGGGAAAAAGGGAGGAAGAGAGAGAAATGAGAAACATGAGAGAGAAAAGGGGGAAAGACAGGAGAAGTACCCATAAATGAGACAGCGGTATAAATTTCAGGAGGGATGATTGATGATTGACTGTATTTATAAGGGGATGTTACATGGGATTATATATATGAGGGGGTTATTTATTTATGCATGTATGTATGTATGTATGTATGTATGTATGTATGTATGTATGTATGTATTTATTTATTTATTTATTTATTTATTTATTAGATTTGTGTCATTTTGGTTGGTGGTGTGCCCCAGGATTTTGTAAATGTAAAAAGTGTGCCGCGGCTCAAAAAAGGTTGAAAATCACTGCTCTAATAAGATGGCTTCTGCACAATGATAGCTTGTAATGTGCTTACTCTACATGAAAGGGGCATCCTATACATGGATGGAAAAATACAGTATATATCATTGAGTTGTATTCAGTTTCTGATGACAGGATGGGCAAGTGAATGGAGGCAAATACTGGGTAAATGTTCACCATCTTGCCCTGTTTTTAGCAGTAACCTATAACTCTTCCAAGGACATGCCAGTAACATACTTTGATCCCATCCATCCACTTTATCTGCTACCTTTATTATGTGCCAAGCATAATAATTCATCATCTGCCCCCATTACATGCCCAATTATTTTGCTTAGATTTGTCATAGCTTCTTTCCCTGTAATTAATCTTCTTTTACTTCTCTAGCACACTGTCCATCTTTACCTAATCTTGTGCCCACGAAAACAATCCACCACCTTCCTTTCTTTGCTATCGACTGTAAAATCATAAAGTATGCAATTCGATATCATTTTTATGATCTTCATATTTAACATTCTCTTGGATTTTTTTTAGCTTTTGATTTTATATAATAAGCTCTTATCTTCTTAAACAAAATGGCATTGTTGCATACCTCCAACCTTTCAACCTCCAATTTTAATTCCAGACCATTCTTCTAATATATACGCAATGTAAGTTTCAGAGAAAAAACACATCCTTATCTCACTACTCTGTCAAAGGCCTTGCTGCAGTCAGTGAAGGGGGGGGGATTCTCTGCACACTCAGTTTACATGAAAAACAACCAATGAGTGGTAGAAAGAAAAAAAATATTAAAAACCAGAATAGAAAAAAAAATATTACCCAAATTTCAAAGTGTAAAAGATCCAAGTGGCTTTTGGAATAAACTATTACGAGAGTCAGGGAAGGGTGAAGGTTAAAAGTCTGGAACAGAAAAGAAATACAGCAATTTAATGAAAATGTGTAAGATGGATAACACAGAAAATATAATAAAGGAATTTACTATTGTTCCACTGGTTACAGCAAGGCCTTTGACATTTATTCTACCTATATGTTGTCCATGTCCCACCTTGGTAGCATACCTATTCTCTTTCATCTTCTAGGTTTAATCTGTATTTTGAATTCAATGGCTCATGGTTTGTTCCACAATTTGCATCTGGCAATATCCTGGCTGATTAATTGCATCCTATTGTGTATGTATTAATGGTTGGGGGGAAATCAGCTATTCAAATGCCATTGCATGATTACTGTTTTATACCTTTGCAAGAAGATATCATAAAAGCTGATGTACATGTACCCTATCCAGGGTCCCTATTGGTAAGAAAGGTATTTATATAAATTTGATGCATAGGTATGTAGGTTTACTGCTATATATGTATGTATGTAGGTTTATTGATATACATACATACATACATAAATACATGCATACATACATACATACATACATACATACATACATACATACATACATACTGTCTGGAAGACAGAAGGAAAAGGGGGGACATGATCGAAACATTTAAATATGTTAAAGGGTTAAACAGGGTTCAGGAGGGAAGTGTTTTTAATAGGAAAGTGAACACAAGAACAAGGGGACACAATCTGAAGTTAGTTGGGGGAAAGATCAAAGGCAACATGAGAAAATATTATTTTACTGAAAGAGTAGTAGATCCTTGGAACAAACTTCCAGCAGACGTGGTTGGTAAATCCACAGTAACCGAATTTAAACATGCCTGGGATAAACATATATCCATTGTAAGATAAAATACAGGAAATAGTATTAGGGCAGACTAGATGGACCATGAAGTCTTTTTCTGCCGTCAGTCTTCTATGTTTCTATGTAGGTAGGTAGGTAGGTAGGCAGGCAGGCGGGCAGGCAGGCGGGCGGGCAGATAGAGACAAACAGACAGACAGATAAAAATATACTAACATATAAGGTATATGGATGACTGTTATTTAGGTAACCCCAACTTAACTGATCCTTCACAACTATCCCCCAAATGTAAGAGAAAAGGGGTATTATAGATAGTTCTCAACTTATGACCACATTTGAGCCCAAAATTACTGTTGTTAAGTGGATTTTGCCCCAGTTTACACTCTTCCTTGCCGCAGTTGTTAAGTGAATCACTCCGGTTGTTAAGTTAGTGCCATTGTTGTTAAGTGAATCTGACTTCCCATTTGACTCTGCTTGTCAGAAGGTCACCAAAGGTGATCCCATGATCCCAGGACTCTGCAACCATCATACATATGAGTCAGTTGCAAAGAGTTTGAATTTTGTTCACATGATGATAGGGGTGCTGCATTGGTCCTAAGTGTGAAAAATAGCCATAAATCACATTATTTTTCAGTGCCATTGTAACTTTGAATGATTATTAATTATAATGTTGTAAGTCAAGAACTACCTATAATTGCCATAGGTGTCTAGGATGTTAGACAAAATCTTGCACTTATGTCTGCTGAGGAGATTATAAGATAACTGCAAATTGAGAGCATGGGGTTTTAAAATGTAATTTTATTATTAGATTTGTTCCATTGTTATACTGTTTTTATTGTTGTTGTGAGCCGCCCCGAGTCTTCGGAGAGGGGCAGCATACAAATCTAATAAATTGAATTGAATTGAAAAACAGATCCACAAATGATATGAAAGATCGAAGAAAACCAATATACAATACTGAACGAAGTCCTTAAAATCCTCAATACATGTAATATAGATATGCTGATACATATATTTACAAGCTGTCTTAATTTTTAAAAGAAAGAAACTCCCAACATACTGCTTCATGGTGTGTAGGGGTGTGGGTGTGGGTGTTTTAATAATAGTGTAATTAGATTCTGGGCAAAATGCCTCAGGCTTTCTAAGAGGGCAATGAATATATGTTCCCTTCCTCCCAAGTATGGAAATCTCATCTGTTGAATTTGATGATCCTCTTATTTTACATCATTGTGTGGATCCCTAGATATCAGTCTGATTATAATCAATTATAATAATACATAGTGATTATTTACTAATGTAATGGCTAATTAATAACAATAACAATAACAATAATTTATTAGACATGTATGCCGCTCCCCCTCCCCCCGAAGACTCGGATCAGCTCACAACAAAATACAAAGCACAAATCTAATGTTAAAAAAAATATAAAAACCCATTAAAAACTGTCATACTATCCAAACAAACCATACATAAAATGAAACAGCTAAGGGTCAATTAGTTCCCCCAAGCCTAATAATCATATCAGCAGTTTGAATTATTTTGAAAGAAGTCTTCTTTTTACAAACATTCTCTTTTTGTGGCATTTAAGATTGCTTTTCTGAACAATATTCATTATTCTTCCATTCTATCACATGACCTTCTACCTTTCCTGTCTGATCTGCAATTTGTTTCGATGGCTTTTATTTCTAACAATATCTTCCCAGATGCAATGGTGCTCACACCAGGTGATGACATTTATTCTGCTTTCACACCTTCGTTGAACTTCTGTTTTAATTCCTGTTGACAGGAAATAGATACCTTTCCCAAAGTACAAAAATTTAGCTAGAGGCAATTTGAAGAAATCCTTTTTCTCTCTTTAGAAATACAGATAGTTAGAGTTTTTTATATTCTGTATTAGTTAGACTTCTACGATAAGCGGAGCAATGGCTGCTCCTTAAATGTTTAATGTTGTATGTCTTTGTTTGTCCCTTTTTGAAAATAATAAAAAATATTTTTTTAAAAAAAGAAATACAGAGAGAGAGAGAGAGAGAGAGATACAGTAGACAGACAGACAGAACAGAGCAGACACACAAGCACAGACACACAGATATAGCTACAGATACAGACACACAAAATGAATTTTTGGAGGGAATCCCATTTTTGAGAAGCATTTAAACAGATAGGATATTTTTTTTCTACCAAGCTTACAGTCACATGTGCTTGCATGTTGAAATTAATAAAACGGGTTAAATATGGATGGAATGAAGCAAGCATTTTATCATTTACTGGCACAAAAAAAGAGAGAGAAGTGATTGTATTTATTTTATATTTCTTATCATATTTCTTATCATTTTGCAGGGCTCTAAACCATAGTGCTAATGAAAATATATAGAAAAGATGTCTGATCTTAATTAAACCAATCATATTAGGTTTCACCACAGATAATAAATAGTAAACAAAATCAAAGAATATATTATCCAAAATATAGTAACATAATAAACAAAACATCAAAATAAAATACGGTAAATCACAAACCATAAAAGCATGGCATTGGCATAAAATATCCAAGCATCTACTAAATATAAAATATTTTATTTTATGTTAAATAAAATACATCAGAAAAGAGGCAGATTAGAAAGAAGACAGTGGTTCCCAACATCTCAGGGGGGGGGACAATATGATTTTTAATGGAGCAATTGGAACCTTGTTTAAACCATGGCCTTTTAAGCTTCCTCTGCCTGAAGAGTATGTTTTTTGAATAGTAAGAATTATATGTCACCGGCTTGGGGGGACGGGACATCAGGATTTTAGAGATGCTTAGGTGGGGCATGGGCAAAAGAAGGTTGGGAACCACTGTTCTAGAACCACCACTAGAAATAGGCAGATCTGATCTACCAGCAATCAAAGCTTTAACAAAACCAAATTAAGCTCCCAGCAAAAAAAAAGAAATATGTTATATTCCTCTTGGCTAAAAAGTGTACTTTGCGATTATAAATTTTACCACATTTTAGGGACTTGAGCAATTTGAAAAGTCCTTAATCCAGTGAATTAAAACAGATTTATTAGTAACGGTTCTTAATTACATTTTGAAAAGATTATCTATTGCATTCTTAATCAGATCTTTTCAGCTTCACCATACAGAAAAAATAAATGTTCGGTTTTTAGAAAACTTGCATGCTTTCCTTGTAGCCCGAAACGAATGGCTCATCAAATAAGTAAGTAAGTAAGTAAGTAAGTAAGTAAGTAAGTAAGTAAGTAAGTAAGTAAGTAAGTAAATAAGCCCAGAATACTCATTCAAGGAACACATGACCAGATTCAACTCATCCTACTTTGGAAAGATAATGTGGGAATCTAATTTTAGAAAAGGCTCTAATACCGATACAAACAGAAGGAAAGATAAGAGGACAACTAGCAGCAAGGGGGATGGACTCAGTTACAGCGCTGATGGGTACACCATTGGAAGACCTGAAATTCTAAGAAACGGAGAAAAGTCTAACTATGTGGTCACTAAGAGTCATCTTGAGTTGACTTGATACACATAATTAATAAATCAAGGGCTAAGTGCACAATAGACATTTAACATAAATAGGAAAAAACATTTCCCTAAAAATACAATGCATGGAGTCCTAGGCTGCATCAACAAAAAGATAGTATCGAGATTACATGAAGTGTTAGCACTGCTTTATACTGCACTGGCAAGACCTCACTTGGAATACTGCATCCAGTTTTGGTCAACACAATAGAAAAAAAGATGTTGAGAGTCTAGAAAGAGTGCAGAAAAGAGTAACAAAGCTTAGGGGACTGGAGGATAAAACATGTGTTGAATGAGTTGCAGGGGCTGTCTAGGGAAGGGAAGAACTAGGGGCGACTTGATAGCAGTCTTCCAATATTTGAGGGGCTGTCACAGGGAGGAGAGAATTGACCTATTCTCCAAAGCACCTAACGGCAGGACAAGAAGTAACAGTCGGAAACTTATCAAAGAGAGATCCAATCTAGAACTAAAGAGAAATTTCCTAACAGTTAAAACAATTAATCACTGGAATTACTTGTCTTCAGAAGTTGTAGGTGCTCCATCAATGGAAGGTTTTAAGAAAAGATTAAAGAGACGTTTATCCAGGAGAGTATAGGGCCGTGATGGTGAACCTATGGCATGCATGCCGATAGTGGCACACAGAGCCTTCTTTGTGTGCACATGACCATCACCAACTGCTCTTCTGGTTTCCGGTGCCAGGTAGCTGGTCTTCACAAGCAGCAGAGCACTGAAAAATGGCCCAAAACCAGGCCATATTGTGGATGTTTTCAGAGCGTTTAGAGGAACATTTTCAGGTTTTTTCCCAGGCTATTTTCTGGACCATTTTCAGGCTCTTTTGTGGGCCAAAGATGACCTGAAAAATGACCTGAAAATGACCCCCCAAATGACCCCAAAACAGGCATGTGCGTGCCATCCAGCTTCTCTTCGGATTTCCGGTGCTCCGGTGCACAAACATGCAGGTACATGTATGCACATTCTGGTTTGGGCACTCTCTGCTGAAAAGATTTGCCATCAGTGGTATAGAGGCTTCTACTTGAGCAGGGGGACTAGAACAGTGATGGCAAAGCTTTTTTCCCTTGGGTGTCAAAACAGTGTGCATGCACACTATTGCGCAGTCGCAAGTGCCCACACCCATAATTCAATGCCTGGGGAGGGTGAAAGCAGCTTCCCCCAACCCCTGGAGGGCCTCCGGAGGCTGGAAATGGCCTGTTTCCCAACTTCTGGTGAGCCCAGTAATTGTGTTTTGCCCTCCCCAAGCTCCAAAGGCTTCCCTGGAGTCAGGGGAGGGTAAAAACGTCCTCCCCCATCCCCCCGGAAGCTCTCTGGAAGCCAAAAAAAGTCATCCCAGAGCCTCTGGGTGAACCAAAAATCAGTTGGCCGGCACACACAGTCATGTTGGAGCTGAGCCAGGGCAACAGCTCACGTGCCAGCAGATATGGCTCCGTGTGCCACCTGTGCAGTGGTGGGCTCCTACGGGTACAGTCAGGTACTCAGTACTGGTAGCAAAATTTTGATTTTTTTTCTTTTTTTCCCTTCTGGGCTCTGGGTATTTTTTTCCTATCACAGTAAATGAGGTTGAATGTGTGTGTATACAGTGTTCCCTCGATCTTCGCGAGTTCGATCTTCGCGAATAGCCTATACCACGGTTTTTCAAAAAATATTAATTAAAAAATACTTTGCAGTTTTTTTCCTATACCACGGTTTTTCCCACCCAATGACATCATATGTCATCACCAAACTAATAATTTTTGCAAATAAATAACAAAAAAAATAATTATTGTTAATAAATAATTATGTTTATAAATATCAGGATCATTAAGTGTCTTATTCAATGGTGAGTACCAGTAATAATGGTGAGTAAATGGTTGTTAAGGGAATGGGAAATGGTAATTTAGGGGTTTAAAGTGTTAAGGGAAGGCTTGTGATACTGTCCATAGCCAAAAATTGTGTATTTACTTCCGCATCTCTACTTCGCGGAAATTCAACTTTCGCAGGCAGTCTTGGAACGCATCCCCCGCGGAAATCGAGGGAACACTGTAATTTTAGAAGAGCTGTGTGTGTGTGTGTGTGTGTACATACACTTTATACAGTAGATAATCAGGGGTGGGCTACTGCTTGGATGGGGGGAACGCAGTGGTGTAGCAAAAATGGAGCTCCACCCCAGAACACCCAATTTGCCCTGACAGATGTTGAAACAAAATGCATAAGCCACACCCACAGTGTGGTAGTAAAAATTTTGGTAGCCCATCACTGCACCTTAGGCACCTGTTCCATTGATTGGCCATCATTGGACTAGAAGATCTCCCTTCCTTGTTATACTGTTCTTTGTTATCCTGTTACTGTTAATGTAATTGCTATACTGAATCATCAAACTTTTATCTTTTATCTCTTATTTTCTTTTTGAAATACACAAATAAAATAGTTTTTAAATTAGCCTGGACCTACCATACGTACTTTACCAAGCTTCAGAACAATCTGCTGAACCATTTTCTCAGTTATAACATTATTGTTCAACAATTCTTAGATTCTTGGATATAATAGCAGTACGTGATTCATCTATTTTGCCCTTAATACATGGTCATAAAGGTCATTCTCTCATATTGCAGTTTCAAAATCTTCTATACTCCTGGAAATGATTCAGTGGAAAGAATTCTTCCCCGTCTAAATAAATGCAGCAAATACTATTTAAGCCCCATTACCTGCATGACTGGATTTCCAAAAAGTAAATCCAAAAGGAAATTGATTGAAAATGTAATAAATCAATATGCAAAATCTTAAATTAATGAACTGAATCACAATACAGACTCAGTATTCTACTATCACTGTGAAGGTGACCTTTCCTGAAAAAAAGTCAATGAAGAGGTGAAGGAAATAAGTCAATGGATATGGGTCAATGGATAAGGGTCAATGAAATTCAAAGGAAGTTGGAATTAGTTCATTTGTGGCTACATAGAGATTCTAGGCCCCCACATTCTGCTATTTTCTGTCCTATATGAAATTAGCTAGGAAATCGGGGTGGGGGGGTATTAATTATTATTTCTCCAAGATCCTTTAAGGAAAGTTTGGAACCTCCAAAATGCCAGAATAATTCAGGAACTCTGAAGCACAGGTTAATATGCTTCAAAAAAAAAATCTACTGTAGGGATTGGCTATGTAGCTAAGAACATTGTGCTAGGTTTTATTGGTTTTCAGGGTGCTGCTGTCTGATTTTTTGTATTCCCCTATATCAGCTAGCATATTATTTTATCTAGACTTCAGGTTGAGCATGAAGACATTACCGGTATTTGTATTTATAATTTTCTCGTGACCTGTACAAACTTTGAATTCCCTGCAGCTTCACTTTAAACTTTATAAACTTTCTATTTATAGATTGAGTCATTGCATTTTTCTTTTGTAAAATTCTGCTAATAGTGATCTAGTCAGCACTGTAATTTAGTCTTTTATCTAAAATATGGATTTTCACACTTGGCTTTTCTTCTTTAATACAGTATAGCTGATTGATCTTTCTCCTAGAGAAAAGCTATATCCACGAAAATCTGAATTTTCAAACGATGGGAGGTGTTTCTACAATGGGAGATGTTTCTCTTGGTGGCATGTCTAGAATATGAAGAAATGAAAGGCAGTAGATTACATGATATTATACTCACATAGAAACATTACAGGTGCCACATTAATGATCATTAAAGTAGGTAATTAGTATGAACAATGAATTTGGAGCCATTGAAATGTCAGAATATTAAGGTTAAGAAACAAAACTATATTATTCATTTTAATTTTTTGTCTTGGAAATGTATTGATTTTCTGACCTGAATTGCCATTTCATTTGGGAATGCTAAAATTTTTGCTCCTCAGTTTTTTTTCTTCCTTTCTTTAACTACCAAATTAATTATGGAATTCTATTCAAATTTCTGCAAATTTGCTTTTAATTTTTGGTGCAAAATTGCTGCAGAACTGGTTTTATGGTTGTTCGTTACCAAAAATGGTTACCAAGAACATGAAAGAGTGATGCTAAAAAGGAATAAAATAAAGCTATCTAAACCATTAAAGATTTTTCTCCTTTATCAAAGTTTATAAAGTATTTAAATAAAATTATATTTTGGTATAAAGGCACTGGACTTAATAATTTAAATTAACCTATAGAATGATGATATGATACAAAAGATCAGCCCTGCCAGCTGTTGAAAATAATGTCCATTTGCTAACAAATGTTAGCTTGATTTTAAGTGTATCTTTCTCTTCAGGTATTTAAGACGGTCTTTTTAATTTTTTCTTTTTACATGGTATTTTTTTAGTTGCTTGGCACAGATTGCAACCTAAATGACTGGGCTGATACAAGGAATCTTGAAATTCTTCTCTACAAACATAGAAACATCATTTTCTATGAGTCAACCCTAAGAGTCAGGGTTGTCTTAATAGGATTATGGAACCCAGGCAAACTAGTGTATTGGGGCCCCTATGACAATTACTCACAGGAATAAATATGTTAATGTAAAATTAGACACATATTTATATTATTGCCACTTCCAAAAAAATCGATGTTGAAATATTAAAAACATGCTGTATAGCAACAACTAATCAACATGGTAAACATTTGAACAACACACAAAGCTTGAAAAACACAATAATACTCAGTAACCCATACAGTAGCTATAATTACATGATACAAGGTGCATTGAAGGGTTAACATACACAGATTAGTGTGGGTCCCTATGCTTGTGGGCCCATGGGCAAGTGCCCATCAGGCACATGTGTTAAGACAGCACAGATAAAAGTCATTGTTTCTATTATTTTCATTCTAAAATAATGTGTGTGTGTGTGTTTGTGTACACACACACATAGACATTTCATTAGTATAACCATAGCACATAATTAAGCACTCTACTAGTGTCCCTGAGCTGCTCAGAGTTTAAGGAAATATATGTTTTACTTACTTAATTACTCACCTTATTACTTAATTACTTACTTACTTATATCTTCTATCCAAAACAATCCACTCATCATGCACTGGTTGAAATACAAATATTTACTGGTAAATATTCTAACTACCGCAAGAATAACTTTTGCCCAGACTTGGAAATTGGATCACACCCCATCTAAAACTTCATTAATAAAACCCACAAATCTACTGAGCTGATGAAAATGACCCTTCGATAACACACACACACACCACCGTTGATTCGTACTGCCCCAACCCTTCTTGCCTTTTGTAAGAATTTGAAAACTTATTTATGCTGCCAGGCTTGGGGTCATTAGATCCCAGCCTCTGGCCACTGAATGCCTAGCATGTATACAGTATATATATATTAATTTTCAAATTCAGCAAAAAAACATGTGACATATGTGATGCAGAGCTGAAGGGATTGGATACTGTAGCCTAGAGGATAATTCTCTGCCTTACAAGGCAAAGGTTGCAGGTTCAAGTCCCAGTGGGTATGGCTAGCTGATGAGGTTAAAATAAGGCCAAAATAGATCTATCCTAGTCTCCCTTAATTTTCAAATTCAGCAAAAAACATGTTACATACATACATACATACATACATACATACATACATACATATATGTATATATGTCACATGTTTTTTTTCTGAATTTGAAAATTAAGGGAGACTAGGATAGACCTATTTTGGCCTTATTTTGGCCTCATCAGCTAGCCACACCCTCACACTGGGACTTGAACCTGCAACCTTTGCCTTGTAAGGCAGAGAATTAACCTCTATGATACAATATCCAATCCCTTCAGCTCTGCACCATATATATGTCACATGGGGTTTTTTTTGCTGAATTTGAAAATATATACTTACTTCCGTAACATAAAAGAAGTAGAAATGTTTGATTTATATATATATTACAAGGCTTGATTTATATATATATATATATACACATCTTCAGGCTGGTGCTTCTGTCCTTGTTTGATTTGATCCTGGGGCCTCTGCCTTGTAAGGCAGAGAATTAACTTCTAGGTCACCAGATCTGATCCCTTCAGCTTTGTACCAGGGAGGGGCTATATGGGAGCTCTCTAATCTTATTTAGCTGTTTGAAGGGTTGTGATATGATTGTTATACAGATAGTCTTCATTTAGTGGCCCAGTTGGGATCAGCAACTGTACTGTTAAGCACCATGGCTGTTAAGCAGAAAAACATTCAACCATGACAGACTTATGATATCACTTCGCATCTGATCATTAAATAAAGCATCATGTGGCCACAACTTACGATTTCATTTCTTCCTTCTCCACTAACTTTGTTTGTCACAAGCCAGTTGGGAAGCATGCAAATGGCAATTATATGATGATGGGACATTGTGACAGTCATAAATGCAAGTTTTGGTGGCAAATCTCTTTTTTTTCCTCAGCATCATAACCTTGAAAAATCATTAAATAAGTCAATAAGTGAAGACAACCTGTAGGTGCGATAACCCTTGGGATTGACACAGTAGCTCTAATAGGGCAGAATTGTTAAGATATTCATGAACTGGGAGAACCATGTTAATAAAGTCAACCAATGAATATGCATAGCAACTAATTCAGCCAATGGGAGTTAAACACTTCTGAGTCTGTGCAGAGAATCAAAATTGAAAACTTAAGCTTAAGGCTGGCCTTAGCTCAGTCAACTTTTCTCCCTTCTCTCTAAACTAGAATCTGTTTGTGTTTTACTTTTAACTGTCACTACATTGAAGAAGAACTCTGCTAATATTGTAAATATATATGATATATTACTTTATATAAAGAAGTTTGTGAATCCAGCTGAATCAGTCATCTCTGTGTGATTTTTCTGCAAAAAACTAATAATAATGAACTTTCCAGTTTACTTAAGAGGAATATTGTCAGAGATCCTTGTTTTTCATTTCATATTCTATCTGAGGCACAGGTGCATAAACTGAACAGGCAATAAAAGGCAACAAAAGACACAACATGTTAGAACGACTAATTTGAAGGAAAGCTTGTAAAACCAGACCAAAATTGAAGAAATAAGATGCTGCGAACAAGTCTTCCCAAGATGTTGAGTCATCAGATTGGTTCTGATTAAGAAAAGTAATGGGCAGGCAGAAGAATGTATGATTTATGCAATATTTGACCTTGTTCTTAGAATTTCTGTAGGATTTCTAGTGGAGCAAGCATAAGAATAAGGCTGACTTTCAGCTGCTGAGATGAGCAAAACGTTTATGAGAGCAAATTAAATATGCATTCTATAGATGTCTGTGCTACTATAAATAGTATATAAAATAGAATTATTCCATAAGAAATTGCTTTGATTGCAAGAGAATAGTTATGATTTTAATATATTAAAAGAAAGAGCTTGTTGGTGAATAAAGAGAATGTTTAGGTCCATTATTTTCATCATTATGGAGCCGTGGTGGTGTAGTGGTTAGAGTGCAGTACTGCACGCTACTTCTGCTGTCTGCCTGCAGTTTGGCAGTTCAACTCTCACCAGGCTCAAGTTTGACTCAGCCTTCCATCCTTCTAAGGTTGGTAAAATGTTGGGGGCAATACGTTGATTCTGTAAAGTGCTTAGAGAGAGCTGTAAAGCACTGTGAAGTGGTTTATAAGTCTATTATTGTTATTGTTATTGTTATTGTTATTATTTCTCCTTCATAGAAAGATCTCTGAGAATCTCTACTATTGTGATAAGCTATATCACAAAAGGTCCAAATTGGTCATTATGCACTAAGAACAGGATTATAATTTTAGCTTTAAAGTTATGGTAGATGTTAGGGAATTATGTTATTTGGCTTGCTTTTGTTTTAAATTTTGTTGGTCCAATTTTCCGTTTGCTCTCTTTCTTCAGTTTTTACATATACAGTATAATGACTCCCTATGGAGAAGGTTTAAACCAACAGATTATAATTGGTTCAAAGCTAATCAATGAACCTTAATTGCTGGGTCAGTATGAGTCTGGTTATTTACAGTCCAAATTCCACTACACAATACTATTTAAATTAGTATACTAGTTCTTATAGTATCTTTCAGATGCAGATTGCCCTTGATTTAGGAACACAATTGGAACCATGGTTTATATCGTAAGTTGTTGTAATCATAAAAGTTCAGGAAGATCTGATGTTTTGATCATTTTTATAGCAGTTGTCAAGTGAATCTCCATGGACGTTAACAAAAATCCAGATTCTCCAATGAGCATTTTTACCATAAATTGCCAAAACAAAACCATAAATTATGAGCACATGACTGCAGGATGCTACAACTGGTCATAAATGTGAGTCAGTTGGCAAGCATCCAAATTGTAATCCCGGGGCCCCGGGGACAATACGAAAGTCATCATTGAGAGTACAGGTCACAAGTCACTTTTCTCAAGGTTGTCGTAACTTTAAACTATTTGAACTATTGTTAAATGAAAGGTTGAAAGTGGAGGACTACCAGTATGCTAGAATTCAATTTCCATAGTTGCATGCCTGCACAGGGAAAGTGTGAGTCATCATATTTGAATGGCAGCAGATTGAGTCCAAACTCAAACATCTCCCTCCTCCTATTTTCTCCACAGCATCAACCCTGTGACATGGGTTGGGTTGAAAGTGGGTGATTAACCCAAAGTCGATTCAATTCAATTTTATTTGATTAGTCAATCGACCATATCAAAGCAAAAACAGCAACCACATCGGTCATCATAAAACTGCGACTCAACATAAACACTATACAGCAGTATAAACTGGTTAAAGTAAAATAAAATAAGATAAAATTAAGTAGTAAAACATGAAAATATAACTCATTCAAAGGTTTACATTAAACAAATGTAAGACACTGGTATAAAATATTCTTAATATCTTAAATATTCTTAAATCACTCAGCTGGCAATCTTAATCCAGTCAAAATATAGAGGCTTTCAGCAGAGACAAGAGTCCCAGAAAATTCAACCCTGAAAAAGTTCCTGTTTCTCTTTGGTTCCATCCAACTGATACATACCCAATTAAGAGTAAGTATGCAGTTGGGGGCAGAATGGGATGTTTATATGTCCACCATTGGCCATGGCCTGCAGCCACCTGCCTCAGCTTATTCTAAGCCAGCTTTCCTCCTCCACTGCCGCTCCCTCAGTGATGCTCCAGGGCCAATGGTCCTCTTGCCCATTGCCCCTTGCTCTTCATCCCTGCCCATTTGCCAGACACTGTTGGACCAGGGTCTTTGGCTGCACAAGACAAGAAACTGCCAGCCAATTGGGGGCGGCAGCAGCAAGCAAATGATGGCAGGCTGAGAAAGCAAAGAGTGCCATTGCTTGGACCATTCAAGGGAGAGGGGGTGCCAGGTGACTGGCAGCGGTGGCAAGGACTTGAGGATTCTATCATCTGTGATAAGCAAAACTTTAAAGGAACAGCGTGCATTTATCATAGTCAATGCTGCAAGAAAACTCAAGGTCAAATGAGATTCTGCATCCTTCAGGGTTGTAGTCTTTGTAGGAATTGAGACCCCCCCCCATTTTTGCAAACTAAATTGAGTTTTTCCATTCCCAGAACTTTGTTTCCACAAAGAAATGATCAAAGGGCCAAACCTTTTCCTTCTTAAAAGGATAGGATCATTCACTGAGCTTGAGAGAGAAAATAACAGAGCTATCATTTTCTGTAGATACGTTCCAAAGTGTAGATAACAAATGGGGAGAATCGTGTTCTGAGTACTCATTGCTTGTTTTTAAATTCCATTCCAGTTTAGACATTGCTAAGCACTTCAATAATGTTGTGCACTAATTAAGATAAAAATATTGATTTTTGGATGTGGAAGGTTTTTTTCTCCTATTCAGGAGAATCCATATTTCATTTTTATAATTACTTAATAGTTAATTTTCGGACATACATTTCATTATTAGTCAGAGCATTTAACTCCATGCAAAGCTTCAGTCTCTGGAGTTTTTTTAAAATAAAAATAAGTGGAGTCAATAATACCTTTCTTACAGTTTATGGACAAATATTAAAGAGCAATTTGAGTAGCAATAATAGTACTTAGACTTATATACTGCTTCATAGCACTTTACAGATAATTATGGTTTCTTTTTCTCCTCTGTTGTCTGGACTTGAAATTCTTGTTGAGTCAACATGTGAAAGTCATAGCCTACAGGTTTTGGCTGGTATACCATTTGTGACTAATCTTAGAACAAAACATGCTGTCACTGTAGCTCATGGTCAGTGTAACTCATTCTTTATAGGGCTGCTCTTGCAGATTATTCAGAAGATACAGCTGGTGCAAAATACTACAGCTTGTCCAATGATAGGGAGGAGTCATTGCAGCAATATCATATCACTATTGGGAGCAGTGACTATTTGCTTCTGTTCTACCCATTAAAAGTTCTACCCATTAAAAGAAAGTTGTCATTTTCCTTAATATCAGTGAGCTACAATGGCTGTCGATTGGTCTCTGAATGCAATTCAAGGTATTGGTTATTACCTATAAAGCCCTAAATGGCATTGCACCAGATTATCTATGGGATCGTCTTCTGCCTCATATATCCTAGCATGCGATTAGGTCGCACAGAGTTAGCCTCCTCCAGGCCCCATCGGCCAAACAATGCCAGATGGTGGGTCCATGGGTAGAGCCTTCTCTGTTGTGGCCCCAACCCTCTGGAACCAACTCCCCCTGGAGATTCCTTGTCTTTTGAAAGGTGTTGAAACACATTTATGCTGGCAGGCCTGGGGATCATGAGCTTAAATAAATAAATTAAATAAATAAATAAATAGTGAACTATTTATTTAAAGAAATGTTATTTTAAAGCATCACTTGTGACAACTGTTATACATTGCTACACAATATGAACACATAGGTGTATACTATATCTGTACCATAAATCTGTTTCTATGTCTACATATGGAAGTATAAGCTGCATTGTGACAAAAATGATATATCTAAAATCTGGATCTGAATCAAGGAGTATAAATTTGGAAGTACAAAATGATGACTGCACTTTTATTCAGCTAGCCTTTTTTATTCTCCAGCCATAGAAATATGACTATA
Source organism: Erythrolamprus reginae (assembly GCF_031021105.1). Lineage (NCBI taxonomy): Eukaryota > Metazoa > Chordata > Lepidosauria > Squamata > Dipsadidae > Erythrolamprus > Erythrolamprus reginae. The sequence goes on along the minus strand of NC_091950.1, from coordinate 293,835,626 downwards.
CAGTATACTGTTATGTATTATATATTCTCTGATATCCCAACACACATGATAGTACCACATTTATAATGAGGTGTTGTGGAGTCTTTAAATCAACAGTGTGTGTAGACATCGCACCATTCAGTTATTTATTTTTAGTTCTGAGTAAGTAGGCATCTAACAATATATCATTATTAGACATTTAAGAAACAAAAATACTAAACTTAAGCAGAAAATTAGGCTTCTTCCCTTATCTCTAAAAGAGAAAGCACATCATTCATTATTGCTCACATTTGCACTGATAGTGTTAATTGAATTCAAATACACACACAAAATAAATACAGATGCTAAAAAATAAAATTGTTGTATTTATAGCCAGCTGGATATTCTTTCATTCAAATTGACTCCACTTGAAATGTATGAGTAAGGATCCCCAAAGATTTTTTTCCCCCATATGAGACTCTTCATTTGACCTGCCTTAAAACTTGATAACGTATTAATGAGTCATTTTAAAAGGATCATGTTAATTTCCCAATCTCTGGTCATAAAGACAGCCTATATCTAATCAGGTTTGCCCTTTCAATTAAACTTGTTTCAGGACATTCTATTTAGTCAGCACCCTGAATGGATCATTAAAATTCTCGTTCGGTAAGAGTTGTGCACGGAGCACTGTTGTTTTTAAATTCCATTAAATCCGAATGGTCTTTATCGCCCCATGACCACTGTGACTTCAATCAGCCAATTTAATTACCTTACAAAATAGTTGGCACACGCAGCAAAGAAAAACAGGTAGGGCTATGACGTTATCAAATTGAAATCTTCCTCTCTGCTCTTTAATCTGGACCAGTCAATAACCATGCTCTACATCCCTCTTATTCCTTCAGGGCACTCTTAACCTCCACTTTCCTCCAAATGTCTTGCTCTTTTTTTCTTCCTCTTTCATTTTCTCTTTCTCTCTTCCTCTCCCTCCCTCCCACTCTCTCTCTTTCTCTCTCTCTCCCCCCGCTTTTTTTTGCTTTTAGTGTTTTACTATGGAAGTCTTATTCTCTACCTTCTTACAGCCCTTGCCTTTAGCACACAAAATTTCTCCTGGTTCCTGGTAACCAAATAAAGGGGAGGGTTTGGGCTTCTCACTGTGACCCCCTAAGCAGCTTTTCCACAAGGTCCCTAATTCAAAAGGTCATAATTGGCTCCTACTATACAAATACCTTCAAGCACAGTTTAAACACCTGCAGAAAAATAGTGAGGGAGCTAGTGATGATTTATTCAAGTTTAATGTGTTAATACATAATTCAGCTTGACTTTATTTTCCTATGCAGAGGATTGACTGTAAGAACCAGCAAGAATCCTTTTCCTAGACTGAGAGGAAATCTTTGTAAAGAAATCTGACTTGAAGTCCCTGCTGTGGGCACATTCAACTAAAAAAACACTATTACCATTCAGGAAAAGACCATGGAAAGCACATAGACAGTCCCAATGCCAGCCGTTTTCGCTCCCTGTACCTATAATAATGGCTTTGTAAAAGCAACCATCCAGCTGTCAGTACTATATCATTACATCGCCATTAGCAAGAATATCATGCAGGCCATTCTATTCCAAAACCCTCACTGGGTTTTATTTCCCATTATCAAAGATAGAATAGAAAGTGAGATTTAATTCTGGCTGTCTGCGGGGCCATTTTCATTTCTGATTTCTTTTACCTACCCTGAGGAAAACAACAGTAACACACCTTCAGTAATGATTAGATCACATTGTTTGTTGTCACTTCTGATATTTTAACCAGAGACCTTTTCCAACAGTCTTCAGACTTCTAGCAGAAGTCACACTGAAGAGCTTTAGTTTCTACCTTGTCTATGAAATTCTCTATTTCTTAACCTTCCCATAAAAGCATGAGCACCCTTTTAACTGGCTGCCAGGGCTCTCAGAATGTGCTCGATAATGGAGTGCCATTATTTCAACCGTAATCTTTAAAGTACTATAAAGTTTTAAAGAAGTGCTAGATATGGGTGAAAATCTAAAGCAAGAGTGTGAAACTTGATTTCATTGAGGGCCACATCAGGGACGGCATACAAATCGAATCGAATCGAATCGAATCGAATCGAATCGAATGAATGAATGAATGAATGAATGAATGAATGAATGAATGAATGAATGAATAAAGGGTTGTGTTTGACCTCAGTTGGCCAGGGGGCATGGTCAGGTCAGTGTCACTTGTCAAGCCTCTGTTTTCGACTGCAATGGGCTTCTGCAGCATTCTGCCAGCAAAAATGGATCTTCCCCGAGCTCTGTTTTCGCTGACAGAGGACTGCAGAAGGCCAGGGTGGCTGAAATTGGAGCCTGGGAGGGATGCATGCAGCCCCACCCAAACTCCATTTTCGCTGGCAGAGGCAGCTGTGAGCTGGTCATTCACTGTTTTCAGGATGGCGCCAAAGGCCAGATGTAAGCATCAGCCCACCCATCCGCAGGTCTTCAGTTTGAAACCCCTGATCTAAAGCAAGATTCATTACCTTGTGTGTAGTTAAGTTTAAATCTCCAAAAGATACCATGGATTCAAAATATGACTGTCACAATTTTATAACTAGAATCTTTGCTGCTCCAGAGGAGTATCTGTATTTAATCTTCGGAGAGGGGCGGCATACAAATCCAAATAATAAAATAAATAAATAAATAAATAATATAAATGTTCTCCCTGGCTCTAGGAGTTAAATTTCCCTTATCAGAAGATCCACTAAAACAGCATATTGTTTAAAGGTCATGTCCAAACAAAAAGAAAAGTCATCAATGAAAATGTTAATATCCTTTTATGCCTAGTTTGTTCCTTTGTTACTCAAGATGCCCATAATTATATAATTATATTTTCCAAAAGAGTAATCAGGCAGACTTGACTCAAGAGGCCTGCAAGTTCAGAATTCCGAAAAATGCAAACGCAATAAAAACACCAGATGTCCTTTAAAAATCCATATGACAAAATTCAAGAGCCTTTCTACTGCAAAGATGAACCTCAGGATGTTACTTTACCAATTTTCTGAATTCAGTTAAATGTGCTGGTTTAAATTTTTTAAGTTTGTAAGCTCTTGTTTACAAAGAGAGTAAACAAGAGTAAACTTACAAAGTTTACTCTTGGTAAGTTTTCATCTTCTGTACCTAATAGCCTAAAAGGGACTCCTTCTGAAAATGATCTGGCCTACAGAAACCTCTTGTCACCCAGGCAGGAAAGTTATATCAATCTAACTCAGAGGTTTTCAAACTTGGCAAATTTAAGACTTGTGGACTACAACTCCCAGTGCTGGCTGGAGAATTCTGGAGTTGAAGTCCACAAGTCTTAAAGTTGCCAAGTTTGGAGAGCCCTACATCTAGCTTCTAATCTATCCTCTCAAAAAACATGACTGCAAAATCTAAACCTTTAGGTCAGGTGTTTCCAAAGCATTGATATTCAATTTGCTTTTGATAAGTGAATTGGAACAATTATCTTAATATAATTGACTTTAAAATAAATAATGGATTTTACGTTGGCTACACCTACCCCCCCCCCCCAAATCAACTCTTGAATGAGAGGCTAAATGCAATTCATGACCTATACTTTACTTTGTAGTACATCATAATCATTTTAGCCATTTATCCATTGCAGGATGTTTCCAACCAATATGATCTTGAATGTAGATAGGACATATTTGCTTTGAAGCTAGAGCTGATCCTTATTCTTATTCTTCACCACAAATGTATCTATTTTCAATTTGATTCTTGAATTACTTTTAATTATGTATTTTAATTTTATTGCTTAAAATTCTTTCATATTGCTTTGTTATGATTTTTTTCTTTTTTCTTTAATTACACACTGAGCTTGTGGTATTTTAACAGTAAGAAAGAAACCAAAAGCTATAATAATAATAAATTATTGGTTCAAAATATAAAAATGGTAAATACATGTTGCTCCCTTAGCTGCCATTATTATATATTTGAATACCATTGAATAGTTTTAGGTATAAAGAAGGACAAAGAAGATAACACCGACAGAGAATATGGCAATAAGCAATATAATATTCACTCTAAAAGATGAAGTATGTAAGATAATTTAGATGACAATTTAGAGTAAATTCAAGTTCTACATGTCCCACAGTTTTAAAGATAATTCGTATGTGAGCCCTGACAGGCTATATATCAAATCTTAGCTGGGCCTCAAAGAAATTTCAAAGGAAAATAAATGGTTAATTCACAAGAAAAATGGACCTAAATACTGTATTGCAGAATCCTTGTCTTAAAGCTCTTCATCATAGAGATGGTGATAATGATGATGATATATTAAAAATCCATGTAAATATATGTTTGGTGTTATAATTCCAAAGTGATTGATTCTACACGATATGATGCTTCATGACTAATACTGTAGTGCCAAAGAATGCTGCTTATGACATAATCTCAAAAGAAAAATTTCAGGTTTTATTCCTTCTGCAGAAATTTCTTATTTTCCACATTTCTCGGGAAATTTATTTCTATGTTGTATATCTTTTTATTAACTTTGTATCAAACTTTAAATTCTGATTTATATCTTTCAGTCCCTGTAGGCCATTGTTACAGAAACACCATAAAGAGAAATACAATAAAGAAGTAAAAATTGTATTTGCAGTCATTCTTTATAGTCCATTGTGGATGTTGCAAGTACAATCAATTTAGGATTTTATAAGAAGTATATTGAAATGTTTGAAATAATTAATTCAATAATTTCTATAATATTCTGTCTATTATTCTGGATAAAATATTACATTAGGGTTTATGAAAAGCAGAGTTTACAAGAGCAATTATAAAAATCTGTATTCTATCATGCACTTAAGAGATAGAATGCATCTTCCACAATCCTGGTTATTTAGCAGCAAGAATATTATTTAGCTCAAAGAAACCAACCTGTCTACTTTTATGCCACTGCTATCATTCATATGCAAATCTATGCAAATAGATGATTTAAATACAAGTTACATAATACAGCACTTATACATTGGTTATGATTTCTTTAATCAGATGACATGCCTAAGTTTAATCATTACTTTTTTAAGATTGATAGATCAATTGTACATACAGACACTATTATGATCATCCTGTTAAATATACATAAATTATCATACCAGCAAAAAAAAAAACCCCACCCTTACATACATTTAAGTGAGAAAGTAACTATGCAGTTATGATTGGCATAAAAATGATTTCAAAAGGTAAATGTCACCAGTTTTTAAAAGACTAGCAAAAAGCCTCAATAATGTCTGAAGCTGAATTGTGCATATCGATGCTTAGAGATGGGTGTGCAAATTGACAGAGGAAAATGCAAAACTATGGAATAAGCTTTCCATCGGGTTAGTATAATCTCCTATCACTTATATTTTTAGGGTTTGTTTGTTTGTTTGTTTGTTTGTTTGTTTGTTTAGGTGGTTGTCCTTGTATTATGGTTTTTTTTAACTCTTTAATTTGGCAAGGGGAGCAATCCTGATATAGTGGTTAAAGCATCAGACTATAAACTAGAAGGCCATGAGTTATTCCTGCCTTGGCACAAATCCAGCTGGGTGACTTTGGGCTAACCAGTGTTTTTCAGCCCTAGAATGCCAAACCACTTTTGAAAAGCCTTGCCAAAACCAAAAAAATGACCGGAACTTGTCCAAGCAGTCTCTGAGAATCCCACCAAATCACAGGGTGGCAGACACAATTCCATAGAAGAAGAACAAGAAATAAAATATAAAAGCTTCCCCCTAGTCCAATGAGATGAACAACTACATAAATGTATTAGATTTTGGGAGGGGGAGAACCTGAAAAGAACATGTACTTTACCAGATTCTGAAATGACATTCACTCCACTTTTTCCCATGGCAATTGTAAAATAAATCTGCATTCAAACAAAATATTGCTGTGGAAAGAAATCTCAAATCTGTCTTCAAAATGAAGGACCATGCATTGAACTGCCCACCCTCACAAGTTTTTCGCTTTTGTTTCCCTTCCCTTAAAGAAAAAAAATCTAAAGATTGAAAGCTTTCATCAGATTGTTTAATGAATATCTGGAGACCAGCCTGAGACTCCCACAGTAATCCTTTTGCTTCTGCTGGTCCTAGGACTGTCCCATTGCAATAAATCTTTCCTTGGGCTTTTCTCTCACTTTAATGACCCTTTCAGATCTGAATGTAACCAACAGGATGGTGTTCTAAATCTTTTTGAAATGATTTTTTTTTTACCCCTGAAAGGTCAGAAATTTGCACATTTGTTGGTGGCAAAGAGTAAGCTACAGAAACAATAGGCAGCCAGAAGCTGATCTGTTTCCTTGGCCAAGAATCTGAATTGGCATTTGGGGGTTGGGGGGTTGGGGGGGGTTGTTTGTTTCTGTGGCCTTGATGGCCACTGGCCTTAACATCACTTCCTCTCCCTCCCTTCCTCGCTCTCTCTCTCTCCCTCCGACAGGATTAGTTATTATTTTCTAACATAGGGTTACCATTTCTAGGCTGCAAAACCGCTACACTCACTATTACATGCATCTAACGCCAAACAATACAAAGATAATGCCGCTGTTTAACCGCAAACATAGTAGCTCTTGTCTACCACCACTTTCCATTGAGCTTGACTATACAAATGCACATTCATATGCAAGTGTTAATGGGAGAAGAATGGGCCACAGCTGGGTTGATTTATGCATAATGGAGTTAAAGATTCCCAGAAGGAACTTGGAGCAGGAAAAAGAAAACAATGGACAAGATTATTTGCTGACTGTATTTTAAATCAGTGGTTCTCAACCTTTTCTACACCATGAACAATCTTTAAATATCTTTCATGGCCAGAAACGATAGACCAAGACTTAAGATTTAAATCATAACATTTATTCAAGTTTTCGTGGACCCCCTGTGACGACACTTTGCCCCACTTCCCAGTCCATGGACCACAAATTGGGGATCAGTATTTTAAATCAAGGACCAAAAATACCATCTGAAAGCACAGGACAGCTAGTGTGATGGAGCAATTAAGATGCAGCCAGTTGAAGTCTGTCCACAGTCAGAGACCCTTTGGATAATTTTTTGCCAGCCAATATTTCTTAGGCTTGTTTTGAAAAAAATTGGGAGGGGGAGTACAACATTTATTCCCTTGACCACCTGAAGAAAATATGGAATAACAGACAGATGAATGTTTCATGAGATGGGGAGGAGGAGGAACAGAATAAAAAGAGTGGGTACTGGTGGTTTGAGAACCCTTACTCCCCATGTTCCAAATTCAGTAGAGCAGAAAGAGCAAACAACCAATGTCTGGGCATGTTTTGTTATCTGTTCAAAGGATGCTTTCTTCCTTTAGCCAGCTGTTCCCTCAGAGTGAAACTTGTGATTGTTTGGATGGATTTCATTCATTTTCATTCCCCTACAACAGTTGTTTCCTACTTCAACAATCCAAGGGAGTACTTATTTTGAAGTTTGAGCACACACAATGCCTGCACACTCACAGGCACACACACACCGGCCATGCGTCAATGCTTCAACAAATTCTTTTACATTCTCTGGTGAAATCAGGCAAAGCACAACCAACAATTTCCCCTCTCCTTCGCATCCTTTGCATCTCCAGTTTTGCTGCCTCTGATCAATAAAACTACGCTGGGGAAAAGGCACACCTCTAAAATCTGCAGGTTTCTTGCCTTTTCTTTTTTTCCAAAGTTTATTTATTAATTTTCAGAAAAGAATAACATAAAATCAAATGAATCTTATACATTTCGACAAATCATCACCTGTGTGATTTCTTGTCTTTTCTGCCTCAGCTATCCTCTGTGGCAGAATAAACCCTTAGTTGCTGTTTATTCATATCTCTTTTATCCAGAATATAGTTTGGGGAGTAAGAATGGGATCTGATTCTGATGAAATTGTGAAAAAAAATGGGATTAAGGTGAGCTCCAGATGCATTGCTTCTATTGGGGTTGCACAGATTTAACCCACCCAGGTCAATCAACAAGACTGAAGAAGTAAGAAAAAAAATGCAAAAAGAAAATGCTTTTTTAAATATCCAGGGCTTGGAGAAGGAGGGAACCTTCATTGTCTGATCAATTAACATTTCACATAACTATTCCTTGAAACAAGGCTAATGGGATGAAGTTGCCCACACGGGCAGCTTTAATTAACCCCACAGAACCTCTCTGGTGAAAGTTGCAGGGAAAGCATAATATTGACATCCAAAGCCCAGCGGATGTCGGTGCTCAGTCAACACTTAGTGACAGTGTTCCTGTCACAAGCAACATTCATCTGCTTGGTGCTTTCATCAGGCTACGGATCAGTTGCCTGCCAGCCATGCCCCACAGGTGTTTTAGAACTACCTCGTGCTTTATTCAAAAGGAGGAGGCAGTCCTGGAGATGGTTGCTAACAGCAACGCGACAAGAATTGCAGACAGGGGCTTGGAGGGGGGCCAGGGAGAGTAAGGGAGGGAGAGGAAAGGTAGCTAGGAATAATCTAGCTTGCCACATAAAGACCACTGGAGCATCCATACCTCCCCAGATTCCAGCTGCGAATTCCTTCCTCAATTTTTAACCATCTACCTTGCTCCAACGCACACACAAAGCAACCCTGCCGATGTTCACTGGAAAGGAATTGTTTCAGTGGCAGGAGAAAGCCCGGAAGATAAACATGCTTCGAATTAGGCAAAACTTTATCCCAGTGTTATTTACTCCTCATTGTTCTAATAACGACAACCTGCGATGGTTCAAATTGACTCCAGCTTAGCCAAGGGCTTAATAGAGGAACCGCTGTTTCGACCTTAACTTTCTCTTTCGGCCAGAGACTAACTTTTCTTGGATAGATTTACCGCCCAGAGATGCCAAGAAGCCTGACCTTGAACCCTCCCACCCCAACTCTGTCTAATTTACTCACTCTACCTTCCAAAAGCTTGAGTTTTCACTCTGTTTATTAAATAGCAAGGAGTGATAGGATTCTCAAGAATGCAAGAAAAAGAACGGGAGGTGGAAGCCCCCTTGAAAAAGTCAAGACTGAGATATCTCCTCGAAAAGAAAAAAAAATCCAACGACCAATGCTGTATCTGACAACAGCCATCCAAGCGCCTCTTTCGAAGAAATTCTGACCTTCACGAGCCTAGTAGAGCGACTACCTCAGGACGCAGTATTGACATTTCCTAACCCAGGTACTCTCCTGCTAAAGAACTCGCCTTCTGGGGGTCTAGATTGCCGTTGCAATCTCAGGCACACTTCCTCCTAAGTGTAACCCCCTTGCCTAGCTCAAGGTATGCATGCATGCTTCACTCTCTTCATATATCGGAAACGAACCCCTTCCCAGATAATTTGGAGGAAGGCGGAATGGGGCGGGAAAGAAAGTACAAGCGTTAAGGGGTTTCCAGAACTGCCCGTTCGCCAAAAAATCGATCCGTGGATGAAGTACTTATAAAACCAAGGAAAACGGCGCGAGAGGGATCTTTTTCCGTCCGGGGCGAGAATTTCAAGCTTGGAGCATCTGAACTCGACCAGACCGACAATGACTTTGAACCTGCCAAATCAGAAGGAGCCAACTTCGGAAAAACGCACAGAAAGATGCTCGCCTACCCCACTGCAACTCCGGGGGACGGGGGAAACACACAACATCAGACAACCACAAAAACCAGCTTTTCTTTGCTTAAAAGAGAAATCCAGCCCGACCCGCCTGGATTGGTGAGGCGAGCGCTCATGGCTAGCTGTGCCCTCGGCTTGTTTCGCTTGGAAGTCAGACCGTGGAAGGAAAGAAGGAAGGAAGGGACGCCTTAAAATGCAACCGGCGAGAGTCTAAATCCCGATTAGCCCGGAAGTAGCTTCCTCTCCTTTTCCCTTCGACCTCCCTTTCCTTCCCCTGACAAAATCCTGGGGAACACAACATAAAGGCAAACCGAGTAAGGGGGGCGAAGAGGAGGAGGAGGAGGAGAATAAACGGCCGCCTTACCGAATCTCAACACATGTGTGGTGCCTTGAGAATATCCAATCCACATTAAGCAAAGCAGGAGCCGAGCGGTGCCTCTGAAGACTGGATGAGTTAGAATCGGGGAAATAATCTTCATGGTGTTTCCTACGCACACCCGCGCCGCTTCCTCTTTCGGCCCCCTTTTTTCTTTGCTTCAGCGTCAGGTTTCCCCCCGCGGTCGGGCGTCAAGCGGCCGAGGAGCCGTAGTAAAAAAAAAGTGCCTGGCCCCAAAGACGCGATCACGGCATGGTCACACCGGTGCCGAGGGACTCTCCGCTTCCCAACGCCGCTAGCCAAGCCTGCATGCTCTTCATTCACTGCGCCAAGGAGCAGCCTTCGACTGCAAGGAATGGTGGGACATCCATGATAGCCGGGCGAAGCCGGAGCGGAAGGAGCGAAGAGAGGAATCCGGGAGAAATCCAAAAACGGAGGTTGTTGAAGCCTTGGCCAGCCGGGCGAACCTAGGAGAAAAGCGAAAGGGGAGGTGGGGATGGAGGGGGGGGGGAGAGAGAGATCAATAGGCGATCCGAGCGGACGAAAAACCGCCACCGAGCAAGAGGCGGGCGCTCGCTTTGGCCGATGGGTTTCCCTTCCACTGAACTGCCGCACAGCTTCTGACGCGCAGCCAAAGATGAAGTGTGAGAAACCCAGACAGCTCTCGCCTTGTCTTGAGGCCGCCAAGCTAAGGCGGCCTATCCCCCCTCCGGTTTCTCTGATTCAAGCCGATGCCATCGCCAACCCAACCTTGGGGAGTTAAACCGCGTTACATTTTGGAAAGGAACGTGCCGGTCGTGACGCGCCTGGCGTTTTGGATGCTTTCCTCCCAATAACCTGTTGTTGTTGTTTTCTGGGCGATGAACAAATTGCCTACTTAACGCAGCAGAAACGGAGGCTTTAGGGAGTCTGCGGGAAGACTGGGTCAAGTGAGTGACCGGGGAGGGGGGGGGTGAGGTTTTGCATCCCGGATTCACCTGTTTGGAGCCCGAAGTCCCATGCTGGGCCCTTCTCACAATGCTCCTCCGATTTGATTTCCGTGGGATCGGCGTTCAGTTTCAGCCCCCAAAGTCTTGAAACTGAGAGCGGATCGATTTCCACGGAGGCAGCTTCCAGGCTTAGCATGAAGAACAAACAAGATCGCTCCATCAACATTAAGTCACTGCTGACTGATGGGTGACAGAACATCCTTTCTTAAGACTAGGGGGAGGGGATGACGCTTCTGTTGATTCCAAATGTATACCAAGAGCCAATAGGCATTTGCTTTCCACAAGTATTATTCAATCAATCAATCAATCAATCAATCCACACAACTAATTTTACATAAACTCATAAGAAGAATGACAGCCAGAATTAAATGATTATCTAGAACCAAAGCTGTAATTGAAGTCAGACTACCTGGAAGGAAGTTATACTGAATCCAGGAAGCTTACTTTATGTAGACCTATATTGTAGGTATATGATTGCATGCTGTTGTCAGAAACAACAATGAGTGAAGGAAACATTCCTAAGCTCTGTTCTCATTTATATCCCTATTACAAAAATTATGTGTTTAGTGTCTTTTATCTACTTTTGTAACAACTAAGTTTTGTAAGACAAGAAACACCATATAAAGTGTAGCAAATGCAACCTAAACAGTATTCTCCAGGTTCAGTCATTGGTGGCTCTTGTTGAAGCCCTTACTAATGTAGAAATTGAGATATCTGGAAGTCTTAGATACCTTTAAACGTAATAGGAAATCACATTGTCTAAGAGTAATTGAGAAACTTTTCATCTCTATTTTCACTGCTTTCTCTCTCCCACTCTCCCCCCCTCTGTGTATGTGTGTGTGTCACACAGAGATATGCTTATTAGATTAAAGACATATTTTCTCCTGCCATATTTCAATAGGAAATGCAATTGAGGGTGTTTTCTTTTTTAAAAAAAAAGGTTGTGGGAGAAGGGGACTCATTAAAACACATTTTGTGGAGAACACATTTTTTGCATTTCTTGGACATTGTCATTCATTCTTAAGCACTGATTATGGATCAATGGAGAAGAGAAAGAAGGATAACTTCTATTACTGTCCTATGAAAGTGAATGGAGATTTATTCTGTCTGGAAATGCTCTCTTCCCCACTTCAATGCAGATTTAGATCCAAAAGACATTCTATAAATTAAGATGACATAGAACCACATCAACAGTGTGACGATCTATCTCTCCTTCAGACTGTGGAATTTTTAAAAAAGGCCCACTGCACCAATAAATTTAGAATCTGATTCTTCTTATTCTGTCTTGTGCCCTGCTTCATCTAAATCACCTGGGATTCAATTGATTCATCAATGAGAATAACAATTGGATGTTCATATGATAGGCTGCACCTTTCATGCATCTATTTCCCACCAAACTTGTGATGAAGCAATTCCTTGATGTGATACTCTCCATATGTAAGCAAGTACATTTTTCATAATCCCCCCAGGAATATTCCTGAGGGTATTTGGTGTCAAGATGAGTAAGGCTACTCCTTCTCGTGTATTAACTAAGATTTATGACTCTTAAAGCTTGTGTTATGAGGAAACAAATCAGAATAGCTTTGTACTATTAAGGTATTTATCATATCTGCAATCGAACTGAAATTTACATATTAATAAGGGATAAACAAATAATCTTGGATTTTTTAAACTGTTAAAATTTGGAATTTACAGTGTTGTCAAAAGTAAGAATCAGCAATGGCTACTTCTGCAGACTAACAGGCAATTCAATGAGCTGGAGGGCTGTTATTAACAATGAAAAGAAGGGGATTTAGCGACCCTTCAGTGCACTACCGGAAATTTTATCATGAAACTGCAGTGTGAGATTGTCTCTATTGGATATATTGTTCATTTCATAATACTTTAATTTAGATAAAAAATAAATGCAATGTAGAACCAAGCTTATATTAAAAACAAATAAATTTAATGCTAGTTTGGTGTTTCTAGATGAGACAATATAGTTTTTATTTGTAAGACTTCCCTTTCTAAAAATGTTATAACTTAACTTTTATTAACAGCCGCTGCTAGATTTGAATCCTGCTATCAATTTCATTAGATTTTCTATATTTCCTTTGTTTCTCTATCTAGTCAGCTTGACATTATTTTATAAGACTCACCAGATTCTTTTATCTAGGAAATTGAATTCTGGCATGAATATTGCAATTGTTTTTATTTTGCAATATTCTTTACTCTCAACTTTTGTTGGATGATTGTGAATCAGAAAGATATCATCAAATCTACTCTGCTGGATTTTCTTATTCTTCTTCCATCCTGTCTTATTTTTGGAGGATGCCTGGACAAATCCCTGCAGTTTTCTTGGCAAGGGTTTTTCAGAAGTAGTTTGCCCTTGTCTCATTTCCAGGGCTGAGAGAAAGTGACTGGCACAAGGTCACCCATCTGGGCTTTGTGCCTAAAATGGGATTAAAACTCTCAAGTCTTTTGGTTTCTAGACTGATGCTTTACCACTATGCTAAACTTGAATTTTAGTAGCTAATATTGGTTCCCTTTTCAGTACCATGGAGAGCGACACACATTTGAACTTGCTGAATGCTGTATATACTGTAGGTGCAAAATATGTTGTAAAATAAAAATAAAATCACCCCATCAGAAGGTGTGTGTGTGTTTGTGTGTGTACACACACACACACACACACACACACACACAGAAGCAAAATAGTTAAGTACTGATTTTGATTACCTAGTTCAGACTGGTTATTCAAACATAATGTAAAACTATCACTTAACCCAAGTTCTCATTTTTTTAAAATTCAGCATGGCACAAAATTTAGAGCTACTGAAATTACAGGGCAAAATTATTATATTTAGGATGTTCAAATCTCATAAATGGTTACTTTGCAATGGCTGTAGTTTCCTTCTATAAGCGTAACTCATTTTGTTCCTAGAATTTTTTTTAAAAATTAAATATGTGATTATTTTTAAATGAATGTGCCTCAAGAGATATACACCACCTATATGACAATTTTCTAAAATAACTAGTTTTTAATTTATTTATTTAATTTATTTTTTTCAGATAGGGCAGGTCTATTATATATACTCTACATGTATTTCAGATAATTGGCCCCTGACTCTGCTCTTTGTTTCTGCCTCTTTCACTGAATTGCAGTCAGTAGAGGAGAAGCATTAAATACTTGGGTGGCACTGGTACTCTTTTTCTTCAATATTTTAAGCCTAGCAAAGAACTATATTTTTTTCCTGCTGGAGCCAAGTGTGCAGTTAAAATGGAAATGAAAATGCATACATAAAGAATAGAAGGCTGTGAAAGCATGAAGCCAATCCAAAATTGTCTGTGATGGACAATAATGTTACATCAGGCTTTAGAGTTGCATGATGTTGAGAGATAATTTCTTGATACTATCTCCAATCAGCATTTTCCTTATCACTACCACATATTGGTCTAGGAAAAGAACAGTTCATCAGGTTTGCTTTCATGAAAGCATACATATGCTTCTCCAAAAAATGTTTCATCTACAGGTAAATTGACTCCATCTGGAAGGATTTAACAAGACTAATGGCATGTCTATTGAGAATTAATTAGATTGAATTCATGATGATTTATTCCCAGTTATAATCTGACACAGGCTTTAAGGTTATAAAGCTAGGTGCACTCTACAAAGCTTAGGAGTTCAATCCCAGCAGAGGAGCTTGAAACAAGGCAATCTTGAGTAAATATACATAAAGATGTGGGCAGTCTTCCTGGCCTTCCTTTGAGGCACCTTTCCCTTTCTCGCCAATATATTTAGAACCTATCTTGGACAGACTGAGTCTCCAATATGCTTTCCCCCCTCTAGCAAAAGAAAAAAGAAAAGAAAATGTTAAAATATATATATGCTGTCAGTCAGCAGAGTTCAAATCCTGTTGTGCCCAAAGTATTTTGAGATGTCCTTTCTTCATATACCTTCTGTACCCTCCAAACTCCAAAACTCTGCTTGTAAGTAGAAAGAGACCTGTCGACCTTTACAGAAATAAACCAGGCCACCTTCTTTCTGTTCAAGTATTCAAATATTTCTGTACATGTTGCTATTCTGTTCCTTTAAAACATCCCACGGACCTCACAGAATCCACTTGTTTTCCACTCCAAAGAAATAATAGATTCCCCTTTGCCTGTTATTAGCTCAGCCAAAGATTCACGGTCTTTCCGTTTCTGCCGAGCCCATGATTAATGGCATTTTAAGATGGTAATTAATTTTTAGCTGCCTAAGAGATGTGCATCCTAATTAAGGAGCTGAGGAGATGATAGATTTACTTGTTCGAGCACTTTTTTTGGTGGGGGAGGACAACACCGCAATGCAATTCTTCGCAGATTTTTAACCATGGGAATGCACCTGTTTGCGATTTGATCCATGCATCACCCCTACAACCCCCGTCACCCTCTCTTGAAATCCCTGTGCTTGCCTTTCTGCCTTCTGTCTTTACAATCAACACTGAGGTTTTCCTCCAGCCCCCTTTTTTCCTAAAGTTTTTACACATAAGCAACACTTCATTGTAAGGTTCGTTCCTACCGCTGCACAAAGACGCTTCTGATTAGTATTTTCATTGTTGGGAATAGACTGCTGGGTCTTTTAAAAGCAGGACAACAGTGGGTCCGATTCCATAAAGTAGATTTTGCCTTTTTTTTTAAAGTCCCACTTTATTTAACAATGTGTCCAGATTATAAAATACAATATATATTTTAAAAAAACACTACTAGCTTTGGTAGTTGAATGTACACCACGATCTATCCAAGCTAAAAGCCTAATCTAGAAATCAATTAAACAGAGATGCCTGGCTTTCAGCCGAATAAGGATCGCTTGGCAGCAATAAGTCCTAGATAAGCCGGAATGTATTAAAACGGCTGAGTCCGGTTGGATTCAGTCCAAGAACTTCGGTGTATCTTGGCGACAGGTCGGACTGAGCACAGGGTTCAGTGCCAGAAGGATGCCTTAGCTGATTGCCGATCAGGCGGCGGATAGGACGGTGTCTTTCTGACTTCTGCACAAAGGCTGCATCCCACACACTTTCCAGCAACGCTACTGCAAACTGGGGTTGTAGAGAGAAGCCGAATGAGGACGCGAAAACTACCTTTCCAACAAACCAGATCTAGCGACTATGGAACAAATCTTTTAGCAGTCTCTCTCTCTCTCTCTCTCTCTCTCTCTCTCTCTCTCTCTCTCTCTCTCCCCTCTCTCCCTCTCTTCCTCTCTCTCCCTCTCCCCCCCTCTCTCTCCCTCCCCCCTCTCTTTCCCTCTCTCTCTCCCTCTCTCTCATTCCCTCTCTCCTCCCTCCCTCTCTCCTTCCCTCTCTCTCTCTCACACACACACATTGTTGCTATGGAGAAGAAAGCTTCTGGGTGAGGGAGGGTAACAGAAAGAAAGAAGCAGACGGAGATCGCCGCCCGTAAACCCTGCCTCGTTGCTTCCCTTTCCAACCTCCGGCTTCCCGCTTGGCAAAACTACCGGGCAGGCAAGGAGGGGAGGCTACAGAGAAGGTCCAGTTTGGGGTGGTGGGGTTCCCTTGCCAACAGGCAGGGTGGGGAAAAGAAGGGATGTTAGACTGACGGGTGGCTGGGTTGGCGACAGCAAAGTTACGGCTCAGCTTTGGCCTTGACTTGAAAAAAGGAATCGCTGCGGTTGCTCGTTAAAGTTGTTTCCAAGTCCTGTTAAGTGGGTTTAAGATTGGAGAAGGAGAGGGGAGAGAGCGAGAGCGAACAGGAGAACGAAGAGGATGGGGAAATTAGATAGATCGAGTAATAAAATTATTTGGGGAGGGGGGAGATGCTTTCGCTTAAAGAGTTTGGCTGGTCATTGCGCTCTCGCCTGGATTGGCTTTCAAGAACGCTGAGCAAGGGAGCTGTCCGCAGAGGTCCTGTGTCCTCGCCCAACCCTGATCGCTCTGGGATGCTTTTCTTTCGCCCTTGGTAGTTATTACCTACTTTCACCCTCTCTTTCTTTCTCTCTTTCTCTCCCTCTCCCACTCTCCTTCCCTGTCTTCCCCCCTCTCTCTCTCTCCCTGTCTCTTTCCCTCTCTCCCTCGCTCTCTTTCCCTCTCTCCCCCTCTCTCTCTCTGTGCGTGTCTCTCTTTGTTTCTCTGTCTCCCTCTCTCTCTCTGTCCCCCTCTCTCTTTCCCTCTCTACCTCTCTCTCTCTCTCTCTCTCTCTCACACACACACACACAGTTAGCAGCCTGGGGGTGTGTTTTTTTGGGGGGGGGGGGTGGCGACCAAATCTGCAAGTGCCCTTACCTTATCGGTCGTTCGGAGAAGCAAGGCAGGTGGAAGGGACGGTCCTTCCTTCCACCCCCCAAAAAAGTCACGGAGCTGCTGTATCTCAGACTGGGGCTCTAGGACTGAAAAGCCGAGGTGGCGCGCGGAGCTCAATTGAAAACGAAGCAGCCGCGGCAGCCGAGCACAGGCAGGCGGGCGGACAAGCTAAAGAGAGGTACGCCTCCTGCCGGGAGCTCAGCGCAGAGCCCTTTAAAGACACAGCGCCTCTTTTTTCCCCCGTCAGGATTCCGGCCCTCGAATCGAAGCGAGGGAGAAGCGACGGCAGGAGCTCCGGAGTGGGGCGGCGGTTGGATCCAGAAAAGACCCAGGCAATAGGCGCTTCGGCTTTTTTGGATCCCCCGGTTGCCTCTTCTAAAGGGGCCTCAATTCTACTTTGCGGACGCGTCCTAGAACTTAAGACTTCAGGCACCGCTGTTCCCGGGAAGTCGGTACTACACCGTTTAGCAAGCTTCCCGCTTAGCAAGCAAGAAGTCCAGACATCGGTGTGAAACAGGACCCCTCCTGAGCATGTGCAAAGTGCGTTCTCCCTTACCAGAATGTTTAGTAACCACCACCACCCTGGGAGGCTCGGAAAGTGGCGATTTTAGCAGCATCGGAGAAGAGTGATAAAATGATGGAACCCAATCGGGTTTGCGCGATTTACTGCCCCGGGGATCTCAATCTACCCCGTCTCGCCTTTCTCTTTTCTTCTGTTTTTTTTAAAAAGCGCCTTGGGCAAATGGTTTGTGAACCACGGCGCTTTCTCACCGGCAGTTCTCATTTTATTGTGGAGCTCTTGCCTCACAATCAGGGAGGTTGTGAGTTCGATCCTAGGTAGAGGCAGGTGTAGGGTCTCCTGCGTGAGTAGGGGGTTGAACTAGATGACCTGCAAAGTCCCTTCCAACTCAGTTAATCTGTATTTATTCCCCCCACCCGACCCCACTAAAAGGGAGATCGACGCCCCTTCCGCTTCTCGTGCCGATTATAGTAGCCCTGCCACCTTGAGGAGGCTTAAAACGAAGGGCAACCCGACGACCTGCCTGGGTTTTGTTTCTCAAAGACAAGGGAAGGGACGAACAGCATCAAGCTCTTTAAGGGGTAAAAATAACGGGGATCGGGGAGCGCATTTATATACCAGGCGTGGGCTAAGGGGACCGATGACCCTGAATGTCTTCTGACGAGGGGGGGGATCTGTGTTTTTCCAAGCTTGCTTCAACTAACCTATAGACTCGCGTTCAGTTTTCATCGATTCGGTAAAAGACGCTGAAATCCAGCTTTAAAGTGGTTTTGGGGAGATCCAAGCGTGTTCTCCCTGCAAGCCTTTTCTGCGCGCCGTCCGATTCACGGGGTTTTAGATTTTTGGCAGTGGGGTCTCCCCTCGCTAATTTTCGAAATTAGCCAAAATCGGCTAAGTGAGCCGCAATACGGTAACAGGAAAAAGCATTTGCAGCCCACTGGTAGTACCAGCTCGCGGATCATCTTCACATTCTCTCTCTCTCTCTCTCTCTCTCTCTCTCTCTCTCTCTCTCTCTCTCTCTCTCTCTCTCTCTCTCTCTCTCTGTGTCTCCCTCTCTCCCTCCCTCCCCCCTCCTCTCTCTCTCTCTCTCTCACACACACACACACACACACCCTAAAGCACCTCGGGCTCAGTGGCTCTGAACTTGCAAGCAAGCGCATCTTGTATGACCACCTGGTACGAACGGATGGAGCCTAAATCCGTTTCTCATCTCAAAACACGGGGTTTCTTGCGGCCACCCCACTTGAGAGAAGACCGTCGGGGAAATCCCTGACTCTTTCTGTTACCTGCTGCAGTGACAGCTGGGGCTTTGCCTCTTGGCAATTTTTAGATTTTAGATTCCGTGGTTCCCAGCCGTGTCCCCCACTCCCCGCCACCTTCCTTCCCCCCCGCAGCCCCCCCCCCCAAGTAATCCCCCGCCAGGGATCTCCAGCCGCAGTCTAGTTGTTTTCCTAACTCCTTTCTGATTGGACGGCTAAGAGGGAGCCGCCTACGTACAAGATGAGGGGGATAAACCGACAGCTCCCGCCCCGTCTCTCTCAGGTGAGACTCGCAGCCGGCTTTCAGCGATTGGCCAAATTCTGGGTCCTGGTGAGAGAGAGGGAGAGGAAGGGGGGCGGGAGAGAGAGAAAGAGAGATGAACCGCGGAATCTCCGCGCCTCACTCCCTGCTAACTTCGCTGAAAAGACTCATCTCACTGAGCAAACAGCAGCCTCGTTGTACGGCGTAAATAAATGGTCAATGCGAACCATTGTGCGGCGAGTGAAAGAGCCAGCGCGTACTCGGAGCCGTTTCGCCCGGGAGGGTGGGCTGGCTGGCTGGCTGTGACTTGCAGCTTAATCGACCTCAGAGCAAGTGACAGCGATTCCCTACACACACACACACACACCCTACACACACACACACACACACACACACAAAAGAAGATGCGGGAACTGAGTGACCGCCTTCCCTGCAGAAGGAAGGCCAAAGCTGAGTGCTCCCTACAAAGCTTGAGGCTGGGGGCAAGGCCAGTTCCAGTTCAGAAAAAGAAAGGGAGAAAGGTGTGGAAATGGAAATCCTAACTAATATAGAATAGAATTATTTATTGCCAAGTGTGATTGGACACACAAGGAATTTATCTTCGGTGCATATGCTCTCAGTGTACATAAAGGAAAAGATACATTTGTCAAGAATGATGTGGTACAAAACTTAACGATTGTCAAAGGGGTCAAATAAGCAATGAGGAAACAATAAATATTAATAAAAAATTTAAGGATACAAGCAGTCATAAGTGGGAGGAAACGGGTGATAGGAATGATGAGAAAAAACCTAGTAGAAATAGAAGTGCAGATTTAGTAAATAGTTTGACAGCATTGAGGGAATTATTTGTTTAGCAGAGTGATGGAGTTCGGGGGGGGGGGGGCTGTTCTTGTGTCTAATTGTCTTGGTGTGCAGTGCTCTGTAGCCACGTTTTGAGGGTAGGAGTTGAAACAGTTTATGTCCAGGATGCGAGGGGTGAGTTAATACAGTGTTACCTCAATTTTTGCAGGAGATGCATTCCGAGACCGCCCGCGAAAGTCGAATTTCTGCGAAGTAGAGATGCGGAAGTAAATACACCATTTGGGGCTATGGACAGTATCAAAAGCCATCCCTTAATACTTTAAACCCCTAAATTACCATTTCCCATTCCCTTAACAACCATTTACTCACCATTATTACTTGTACTCACCATTGAATAAGACCCTTAGTGATCCTGATATTTATAAACATAATTATTTATTAACAATAATTATTTTTGTTGTTATTTATTTGAAAAAATTATTAGTTTGGTGATGACGTATGACATCATCGGGTGGGAAAAACCGTGGTATAGAAAAAAAACCACTAAGTATTTTTTAATTAATATTTTTTTTTAAACCGTGGTACAGTATAGGCTATTCGCAAAGTTCGAACCTGCGAAAATCGAGGGAACACTATATTTTCACAGCCCTCTTTTTGACTTGTGCAATATACAGGTTCTCAATGGAAGGCAGGCTGGCAGCAATTGTTTTTTCTGCAGTTCTGATTATCCTCTGAAGTCTGTGTCAGTCTTATTGGGTGGGTTGCAAAAACAAACCAGACAGATATAGAGGTGCAGATGACAGACTCAATAATTCCTCTGTAGAACTGTATCAGCAGCTCCTTGGGCAATTTGAACTTCCTGAGTTGGTGCAGAAAGAACATGAACATATAAAAGGGAAAATAGCAATAGTAATGGCATTTAGACTTATATACTGCTTTACGGTGCTTACAGCCCTCTCTAAGAAGTTTTACAGAGAATCAGCATATTTCCCCAACAATCTGGGTCCTCATTTTACCAACCAGGATGGAAGGCTGAGTCAACCTTGAGCCTACTGAGATTCGATCTGCCAAACTGCTGGCAGCTGGTGATCAGCAGAAGTTGCTTGCACTACTGCACTCTAACCATTGCACCACTGCAGTGCAATCTTGGGGTCCAAGAGGGTTCATTTTAATAGTGAAAAAAGGGGAAAGGAGGAGGAGGGCAGTTCAATTGTATTGGGAATTGGAAGATGATTTTATTTGTCATTTGCTACCTAAGGAAAAAGTGCTTTCTCAAGAGGCAATTGGACTTTCTGATTTTTCTTGGAAGATATTTTTGCTTCTCATCCAAGAAGCTTCTTCAGCTCTGAGTCGATGGGTGGAGAATGGGAACTCACAAGTAGCAGTGGGAGCAGCAACCCCCGCCTGAACATGACCTTATACAAAGGAAGGATTCTCTATTTACATAGAGAAACAAAAACAAAGGAATCCAGAAACAGACTAATGGCTAAATTACCTTTACTTAACCCTTATCTGATGGGCTCTTTGGGATAATTTTAAAATATAATAGCTTGGTTATACATTGTTTGGCTCAATAGGAAACAAACTGACAAAATGTTTAAACCAATATAGCGTGGAGAAACTTTAATGCAAGAGGATAATCATGGATTATGAAACCTAATCAATGTGATCAACACCCTAAGACCAATCTTGTTGGGTATCCTGGAGTTTTATTGCACCAAAGAGTGACTTTAAAATGTTATGTAGGATGTTCTCTGTACCCCAACATTTTACAACCTCAAAATATGTGAAGTAAATAGATAGTTTTTGTGCAAAAAAATTTGAAGGATAATCACACTAATATCAATGCGTAATGATCAAGCCAAAGGATGGCATTTCTGCAATTAACATAAAAACTAAATTACAGAGTTTGGAAATGTCTCATCATAGCCTTTGCTTATTCTTTGCCCCAAATATGGGGGAAAATATGACAATTCAATAATAGCTCCTGAAATAAAAAAAAAAAACGGGGAAATGCAGAAAGTATTTCGTCAGTGTAAGGTTTTCTTCAGAACTTAATTTAATAAATGGATTGAGGACTGATTAAAAAGCCATTCATTGATGAGATTATGCCAAGCAAAAGGAGCTGTCAGGAACACCTTTCTCCAAGACAAAACAATTACTCTGATTTGCTTCTGATTCATGTTTTAATTATTATTTTGTATAATTATTTTTAATAAGAAATGTAAATGCAGGCAATTGTCAGGCGCAAGACATCAGGAACCAGGGTTAGGTCCAAAATGAGTACATGTTCATTCCATGCTAACTGGGGGGGAAATCTGAACTACTAAAGGTCAAGATAAATTTATGGTAGATAACAGTCAACAGAATTCAAGGAAGGAGGGAGTTTGATCTCTTGTAGGTGCCTCAAATACCATATCTACCTCTCACTCTTCTGGTCTTCCTAGGAAAGCAATTAAGACATCTTCTTGATCAGTGGCTAGTAGTTTATGCTTTTATTATTTAGTCATTTGCTGTTTTGAATGCTTACTAGAGGAAAAAGAGCTGGTATCTTCTGGTGTTACCATTGTCAATGGTAACCAATGAAGCAATTTTTATTTATATTTTTTTTATAAAATGTATTTATTTTTTTCAAATTTACCAACAAATACATAAACAAAACATGTACATACAACATTTGGGAAACGAAAGCTTCCCCACTTCTTTTTTGAATGTTCGATCAGAGAATTTTCCTTCTTTCACATAGTATTAATTCTTTTATTTGACATGTTGCTTTGCTTGAGTTTTAATTATTTCTTTGCTCTTCTTTCCTTTAACCAGTCGTAAAATTTCCCCCATATTTTATAATAATCTGAATCTTCCTTTCCCTCTAATTTTTTGGACAACCTGTCCATCTCCGCACAGTCCAATATTTTTTAAATTACTATATTTTCTTCTGGTGTTTTATCTATTTTCCATTGTTGGGCATTCCTTCTCCTCCTTAGGGAGGCAGTCCAAAGATTCGAGCAGGTTCAAGCAGAGAAAAGCCCTCATCACCCGGGACCAAGGCGGCATCTTCGGTTTCTAGCAAGGAGGGGGTTAAACTCCTTAAAACCCACCTTTGTCGCCAGGCATGGGGGAACTGAAACACCTCCCCCGGGCATGTACAATTTATTTATGGTATGTTTGAGTGTGTGTTTGTTAGCAAAATGGGGTTCTTTTAAATATTTTAAATTAGATTTAGATTTGTTATAAATTGTTGTGTTATGCTGTGAGCTGCCCCGAGTCTGCGGAGAGGGGCGGCATACAAATCTAAATAATAAATAAATAAATAAATATGCTATCCTAGCAGCTGTTAATATGTGTATAACTAAGTATCTTACCTCTTTTTTATTTTTGTTATTAAAAATACCCAATAAATATAATTCTGGGTTTTTTTCAAATTTTTCTTTTATTATTTCTTTTAGCCAATCTGTTATTTTATTCCAATTTTTTTTTGCTTGTACACATGTCCACCATTGATGATAGAATGTGCCTCTTTCTTTTTTGCACTTCCAACATAATGGGGAGGTTTTTGGGAACATTTTTGAGAGTCTTTCCGGTGGTAAGTGCCACCTGTAAAACATTTTTAGTTGGTTTTCCTTGAATGCAGTTGATTTTGTCATCTGCCAATTATTAGTCCATAATTTTTCCCATTTTTCTAGTTCAATTGTGTAGCCAAAATTCATTCCCCAGCTTATCATATTTTCTTTTACAATGAAGCAATGTTAATCAATACACACAAACTATTCTTTGGAGTGCATGGAAACCATGCACATACTAGACTAGTTTAAGTTCAAAGGAGCTAAAAGAACAGGCATCCTAGGTCACAATTTAATTTGTGATTTTGAAAGGAAGCTTTGTGTTGGTACAAAGAAAAGAGCCCCCCTCAAAATTTTAAAGCTGCTGCATCATCCAGGAAAGGTTAGCTAGGGTATTTCAAGGTGTTCTCCACTTGTACAGAGAACAACACTTTCACTTCACATCATCTTTGAAGTAAAATGGTCATGCTTGGACATGCCACAGGCAGACCAAAGGAAAGCCTTTGAAGCAGCCATGCCAATCTTTCTGGAAGATGTGGCTACTTTAGTGCTTTGAGGAGTGTTTTCTGCTTCAAAAAGCACCTCTCTTTAATCTTTTGCATAGCCTATTAAGATGAAGCCATTTAAATCAATACACAGAAACACACATATATGACCAGAGTTATGATACCCAAATACAAATCCATAAGTTATATTGTTTTGGGATTTCTAAGTTGAAACATTATTGATATCAATGGAAGAGAACAGACAGATTAAGGATTGTAACAGCCACAACTTAAGCTACACTAGTAGAGCAAATTCATGAATACCTCAGCTGTCAGAAGAAACAACGAGAGCTCCTTAATCTCACAACAAATGGACATCTCAACAATAGTTTCAAATGGGAAATCATCGACATCTAAGCTAAACTGAAATCTTAAAAAACTGTAGAGAATTCCTGGATGCTTGGCATTCAGCTATCGATAGATCCATTGAGATAAACTGTATTTATACACTATTCAAAAGGGACAATAAGAATAAAGCTAAGACAGTAAGAGAAAGACCAGAACATATGCTGTCCAGCAACTAACACCTAGATAAGCAGGGGTTAACACCAGACAAACAATCAAGCAGAAAGCAATATCCTAATCAAGGAGAAAACTACATTTTTACTAACACTGGCAGGGCAAATACTGTATATAAAACCCCATACTCACTAGATGATGTTACCTAATCAGATAATGAAATGTCTGCAAGCAAATAACAGGTCAGAGAGCACCAAGGACTCCTTATTATTGCCAATACAATTTATGCTGGATTTATAATCTGTAAAATAATCTGGCTGCCGATCAGTTTCCGGTCACAATTCAAAGTGTTGGTTATGACCTATAAAGCCCTACATGGCATCAGACCAAAATACTTCCAGACCTCCTTCTGCTGCATGAATCCCAGTGACTGATTAGGTCCTACAGAGTTGGCCTTCTCCAGGTCCCATCGACTAAGCAATGCCGTCTGGCGGGGCCCAGGGGAAGAGCCTTCTCTGTGGCGGCCCCAGCCCTCTGGAATCAACTCCCCCCCAGAGATTAGGACTGTCCCCACCCACCTTACCTTTCATAAGCTCCTAAAACCCACATATGTCACCAGGCATGGGGAAATTGATATACTCCTCAGCTATTATGGTTTATGTATGGTCTATTTGGGTT